>NW_022900933.1:40296991-40326448 GCF_012274545.1 Fukomys damarensis | reverse complement strand
TAAAGACTAATAATAGTATGTTCTGCATCGAATGCAGCACCATGCTGTTTTTAATTGCCATAGCTTTGTAGTATAATTTCAAGTCAGGGATTGTGATGCCCCCTGCCTTGTCTTTGTTGTCCAGAATTGTCTTTGCTATTCTAGGTCTCTTCTGGTTCCAAATTAATTTTAGGATTGTTTTTTCTAATTCTGTGAGATATGCTGTTGGAATTTTGATTGGGATTGCATTGAATCTGAATAATAATTTTGGAAGTATGGCCATTTTCACTATATTGGTTTTTTCCTACCCAAGAACAAGGGATGTCTTTCCATTTTCTGATATCCTCTTTAGTCTCCTTTTTCAGAGTACTGTAGCTTTCAATGTAGAGGTCTTTTAATTCCTCCATTAGATTGACTCCTAGGTGTTTCATTTTTTGGGGTGCTATTGTAAAAGGGATTATTTTTCTGATTTCTCTCAGTGAGCCTGTTATTTATGTATAGGAAGGCTAATGATGTTTGAGTGTTGACTTTGTATCCAGCTACATCACTGAACTTGGTTATCAAATCTAAAAGTCTTTGGGGGAAGTTTTGAGGTCTTTTGTAGAGTATCATGTCATCTGCGAATAGTGATAATTTAACTTCTTCCTTTCCTACCCTTATCCTTTTTATTTCTTTCTGTTTTCTCCTTGCTCTGGCTACTGTTTCCAGAACTATATTGAACAGGAGTAGCAACAGTGGACATCTTTGTCTTGTTCCTGATTTTAGAGTGAAAAATTTTGGGTTTTTTTCCATTTAATGTGAAGTTGGCTGTTGGTTTGTCATAGATGGCTTTTTATCGGATTGAGATAAAGACCATCTTTGCCAAATTTCTGTAGGGTTTTTATAATGAATGGGTGTTGGATCTTGTCAAATGCCTTTTCTGCATCTATTGAGATGATCATGTGGTTTTTGTCCTTGGCTCTGTTGGTATAATGTATTACATTTATTGATTTGCATAAGTTGAACCATTCCTGCCTCCCTCAGATGAATCCCACTTGGTATAACCTTCTTGCCCTTGCTGGGTACTCTGTCAACTGCTACCTTGAGCTGAGCTGTCCTGAGCGTACAGCCCCTCCGGAAGCAAATCACATCAACATGCAGTCAGCACCTTTATTTCTTTTTATGCAGACAAAATAATATCCAGTATAAGTTAGAGTCCGGTTCAGACAGGCAAGCATTTATTCAATGGCTCAGTGACACAGACAGCTTGGTGCCTGCACAACATACACATTCCTAAAATTCACTGTGGGACACAAGGTTTTGCAATGGGAACCACAGGGCTTCAGGGGGAAAGGAGGCTCAGAGCAGGAAGCTCATGTTTCCTCATTGAGGCATTTTTAAAAGATAACATCTAATAACAAGGGCAGAATTCTTTTAGATGTTTAAGAAATGTTCTAGGAGCCGGGCGTGGTGGTGCATGCCTGTAATCCCAGCACTCAGGTGGCTGAGGAAGGAGGATTGCCACAAATTCGAGGCCTGCCTAAACTACTGAGCAAGACCCTGTCTTGAAAAAAAAAAAAAAGAAAGAACGGTGCTGCGGGCTTAGCTCAGCGGTAGAGAGCTTGCCCAGCATGTGCAAGGCCCTGATTTTTACCCCCAGCACTGAAAAAGAAATCAGGAAACTCATAAACACTACAGTGACAATAGCACTTCACGTGAAAAGCCACCAGAAGGTTGACGGCTGATGGACACTTGGCGGTGGAGCCCACAAGGCCACGGGAACCAAGGCACAGCAGGTGTGAGAAGTGTGTGCTATAGGCTCTGTGGCTCATACTCTCTGCCCCCCACCTTTGCTAACAGCCTGTTCACCCCACTCTGTCCCCAAGGGCCCGGGGCCTGCGACCAGCCAGGAAAATGACCATAAACCTGATCTCAACTTCAAAAGTTAGAATCGCAATGATATTTAGGTTTGATTCGATACATTTAGAAGCCTGATGTAACAGTTCCCTTTTCAAGCAGCGTTTGCAATATCCTGGAAATTATATCCTTAACAACTTAAACTCGGGCCTGTAAAGAAAAGTTAACATGTGGGTATAAAAACTGAGACGGTTCACAGATTTCGAAATACTTTAGCAAAAATTGGACGGACTGTGCTTTCTGTGGGCGATCCGCTGGGCGGGGACGTGGACAGGCTCAGGGCTGAGCCACAGCTGGAGGCGTCAGAAACAGGCATTGAGGAGAGGCCCCACTCCACCGCTAGGGGGCGACTGCAGCCTGGCGTTGGAGAAGCAGCAGACCTCTTCAGGCTTCCTCTCCCCAGTCTGTTCTCCGGTGCCCCTGCGGTTTCTGCTGCCTACGGTGGAGCTGTGTCTCCAGCCCCTTTTTTATTTTGAGGCAGAGTCTCCCCAACCACTAAGTTGTCAGGGTGACCTTGGACTCTTGATCCTCCTGTCTCAGCCTCCTAGAGCCCTGGGATCCCAGGCGTGTGCGCTGCTATGTTTCCCAGGATTGTGTGTCATGCATGCCTTGGCCAGCCCTTCCTGTGCCCCCTCCCGTGCATGCGTGTGAATGCAGGGGAACAGACGCAGCCTGCGTGCCTGGGGACTCACCGAGTTACATCTCCCTGTGCCCTCTCACCGGCACTGTCCGATGGGGAAGCAGTTCCACCTCACTCTTTGAATGGCCACGTTGTATCTATCCTCTCTTACTATTGTTTGCCTCTTGCTGGATACTTAGGGAGTTTCCATTTTCCCTACAATGGGGATCCTTGTATTAATGAGGACGCATATCTGTCCTTTTATTTCTGATCCCGCTCAGTGGAGACAAGACGCAGTCCAGGAAGATGAGGTGCTAAGCCAGCGCTGACCCTCCCGTGGTGAGGACTCTCCCCTGCTGGGTGGGGGACACCCAAGCGAAACTCCATCCAGCTTTCAAAAGTGATTTTCAGTAGCCATGGCAATGAATCTGAAGTCTTACAAACGTTGTCAACCTCTCCTGTTTAAATAGCAGTTGTGTTGTAACCAGGAGCTGAGCAAGTTGGGAACAGTCCTCAATTTTCACTCTGAATTTTCCAGTTTTGCAGAGGAAAACAAGATTTCTACTCTTGTAAATTGCTGTAACTCAAAAGTTTATCTAATAAAATTTTTTTATGGAGTTTTATAATTCAGACCCAGATAACTCCTTCCAGATTTCAGGTAAAAAAGGCATGTTGAAGCCAGGCATGGTGGTGCACAAGTGTAATAATCCTGGCACTCAGGAGGCTGAGGCAGGAGGATCACCATGAGTTCAAGGCCAGCTTGGGCTACAGAGTAAGAACCTGTCTCAAAAAACCTAAATAAAAAGGATGGGCTTCAGACATTTATAGCTAAATGGATGGACTGTGAGACCACACTGTTAAGTGAAATAAGTCAGACATATGTGTGTAAATATACCATTGTTTCTCTGGTGTGAGAAACCAAAAATGGAAATAAGGACTGATATGTATAACAGATATTGGGAAATGGGAAGAAAGTGTTCAAGTGGGAAGGTGAACAAGGGAGGAGGGAGGAAGAAAGGAAGGAAGTGACAAGAAAAAAATGAAAGTAGAATGGGAAAAATGGAAACAAAGCTTCTGTACATTTGGAGGAGAGGGGGCTTCATAAAGGAAATGGGATAAAATAAAATAAAATTTATTTAAAAACCCCTACATTGTGGGAGCCCGCTGGCATTTGACATTGGAAAAGTAACTTCTACCATTGAGGCATTGACACAATCTATGACTCTATTTGGCTTTTCTGAGATGAGGGTCTCAGCTATGCAGATGAGATTGACCTGGAGCTCTCTGTGTAATCCAGGCTAAGCTCACTGTGTAATCCAGGCTGGGTTTATGGGATTACGGGTGTCGACCTGGAGCTCACTATAATCCAGACTAGTTTTATGGGATTATGGGCGTGCACCACCACGCCCGGCAAACAATACCACTGGACTCGTCAGGTTGAGTGGGGCCTTCGCCTTTACATCAGCGGCCGTGATCCGGGTCTCACCTTTTCCATCAGGCTTTTGAAAGAACCACCTCAGTTCAAACCCATTGCCATTGGCCCCAACCCCCTTCTTTAAGAATGTTGCTTTTTTAAAGATAAACTGGGCCTGGTGGATGATAGCATTAGAAGGGTTGAGGAAAGCCTCGAACAAAGGCAGAAGCAACGGGAAAAGGACGAATCTTGGTATCAAAATTGGTTTTCCCCTTGCCCCGCTTGCCCCTGGAGATTGTTAAATTAAAGATTGCATAGGGTTAATTGTTGATGTACGCCTTCCCACTTACCCCTCCCCCCATTTGGTAAAATACTGATTGCTGTATGCTGATAAATGCTTTGTCCCTTTATGGTTAAATGCTTGAGTGACTCATGTGATTGGTAGAAGATTTGTTTGAACTGTCCAATAAGCTTGCTGAACCTTCCCCCTGGGATAACAGTATATAATCGTTTTGCTGAGCCAATAAAGAGCCTTTGATCAGAAATCAGACTTGGGCCATGTGCTCTAACTTCTTAAAGATTTCCTTCACAGACATTCAAGATCGGATCGGCCTCTGATGACCCACGAATAAGAGGCGGCTCTCACCTCCTATTCCCCGCTGGACGGGGTCCCCCCAGAGAGCCGCACTACATAAATAAAAAAAAGGCATCTCTAACCTTGTCTTAGATTCCTTTTGTTGGTTATGTACATTTGCTTTTCTTTTTAGTACCAGGGATTGAATTCAGGACCTTGTGCTTGCCAGCCAGGTGCACAAGGTTACACCAAGCCAAATCCCTGGCCTTACATTTTTTTTGGGGGGGGCTTTTTGAGACAGGGTCTCACTATGTAGTTGAGACTAACCTGGAACTCACTATGTAGCCCAGGCTGGTCTTGAACTCACAGAGATCCTCCTGCCTCATTCTCCCAAGTGCTGGGATTACAGGTGTGCACCACCATGCCTGGCTGGCACAGTGTTTCATTAAGTTACCAAGTTACCAAAGTGGGTCTCCTTCTGCCTCAGACTCCCAGAGTTAATAGGATCTTAGTTAACAGCAGCTAAATGAGGTGTACAAATAATTTTTATTTCACAAAGAATAGAAACTTTCTTTGTGAGCTTGTGGACTGAATCCAAGGAGCCCTGAACTATGCCCCCAGACCTTCTAAAAATATTTGTATTTTGATGCAGGGACTTGATAAATTGGCTAGGTTGGCCTTGAATTTAGATCCTCTTGCCTCAGCCTCCTGAGTAGCTGGGATTATACCATGCCAGGTTAGAAACACTTTAATGACTGAAATAATTCTCGTGTGTGGTTTCATTTGGCAGTTTCACTTGCCCATAGTCAACTGTGGCCTGAGAATATTAAGTGGAAAATCTCAGAAACAAATCTCATAGGATATGAGTAATTTCGCGCATATGTTGTTGTTGGGCCAGCGTGGTAGCCCATCACAATGCATCTGTCTTACTGTTACTCATGCTTGTCAATCTCTCCCGAGCCTAATTCACCCCTCTTGGTGTGCACCGGGCAGGACGGGCCCTGCTCAGGCTGAGCTGCAGATGCCCAGGCCCCAGGTACCCTTGGGGTCTCCATCTCTGTCACATCCAGGGAAGAGGCTCCTGATCTGTGGAGGTTACTGAGAAGGGGCCAGGCCAATTTACTCTTCCAACACAGAGAGTTGCTCTCCCTATATTTGCCTAAGTAGAGGCATTTTGGGGGGACAATTTGATGGTGCAAAAAATGAAATATCTTCATACAGTTAATTTTTTTGAGACAGGATCTCTCTGTGTAGTCCAGGCTGGCCTCAATCCTTTGGTAATCCTCCTGCCTTAGCCTCCCCAGTGCTGGGATTACAGGCATGCACTGGCACATCTGGCTTCATATAGCTTTTAAAATCAGGGCCAGGGATTTAGCTTAGTGGTGATGCCACCTGCCTTGTAAACACAAGGTTCTGAGTTTGATACCTGGTACCAAAAATAAAAAATTTAAAAATAATAAATAAAATAAAAACAGATTTATTTAGGTATAACTGACATTCAATAAGCTGTATTTATTTAAAATATACAGGTTCATGTGCATATAGTCCTGAGGCTGTTGGGGCAATAAAATGGGTGTGCATCTGACCCATCAGGTATCCTCCTGGCCTCCCCAGCTCGTCTGCCCACGTCCCCAGGAAGCAGCGAATGTGCCTTCCGGATGGGTCCTTAGCATCTTGCAGTGCGGACACGCCCAGCGGGGGAGCACCTGGCCACGGTCACGGGCCAAAGCTCATACCGCCCGACCTCCCCGGGGGTGTGCGTGTCCCCCATGTCCCCACGTGCAGGACAATGCAGGTGCAGCTTGGCACATCCACACAGGAGTGCCAGGCAGCTGCTGGGCATGGGGCAGGAGAGCTGGCAGTCAGGGTCCGGCCTGGCTTCCGGGCAGGGCTGTCCCAGGGAGCTGTGACTCCTGCAGGCCGAGCTGCTGTGGGAGGAGCAGGAGCAGAGTTCATGAGTTCACCGCGAGGACTGGGTCACTCAGTGCAAACCCCAGAGGTCCATGTGTGGCCAGGCCGCCCTCAGGCCGAGGGGCTCTGGTGGCCTTGCAGGAGGGACTGCTGCTCTCTTGTTCTTAAGCCCATTGTCACCGGGCTGTGGCACCTGCGTAGGTTTTCTCTGACTGCTGGGAGCTTCTCCCTGACCCCTCTGGTCCTCTGTCCATGAGAGCCAGGTGCCACCTCCCTCGGGGGGCGGAGCCGCTCTGCTTTTGTCTGCAAATTGTGTATGGCTCAGGTCTGCGGGGGAACTACCACCAACACGGTGGCCCATGAGGCTGTGTCCACCCAGTGTGTTGCTCTTGCACTGCAGCCCAGGCTGCACACCCAGCTTTTCAGTAATAACGATGCCATTTCACCTTGGAGTGCTGCACCTCCAAGGTCACGTAGGCCCTGACCAGCAGTGTGGCCATGTGCCTCAGTTTATATGCATGTTACACGGCATTGCACACGCATGCACACATCCTCCTAGATGGCGAGGCGGCTTTCCAGAAAATCAGAGCCTAAACACTCCTCAAACGGTAGCAGTCTGGTAAAGTTACTGACTAAACGCATACACAAAGCTTACTAGGTCGATAATTTATGCTCAGGACCTAGAAAATTAATTTTTATGGAGGAAAAGTCTGATTTGTAATACTGACTACAACCACGACAAGCTTGGTAATACATTTAAAAAGAATTCCTGCTGGGGAGGCTGAGGCAGGAGGATCACGGATTCAAACCCAGCCTGGGCAACATAGCAAGACCCTGTCTCAAAAAAACAAAAACAAAAACAAAAACAAAACAAAAACGACAAAGAATAAAAGATCTGAGGTTGCAGCTCAATGCCAAGTCCTTGGGTTCAATCCCTAGTTCTGTCTCCCCACCAAATTGTTCAAAATTGCCATGGTAATAACTTACTAAAGGACAGCTAAGACTAAAACTCAAAAAGGACCAGATGACACCAGTAGTGGTGGAAAGCCTGCCTGGGGCAGGGGTAAGGATCTAGGGGACTCCTGACTGGCATTTTTCTTTTCTTTTCTTTTGTACAGGGGATCAAACTCAGGACCCTGCACTTGTGAGGCGGGCGCGGTGCCACTGAGCTAAATCCCCAGCCCATGACTAACATTTTTTCTTAAATGTAGACTTGTATTTTGCTAAAAGTAGAAATTTATTTTTCACAGTCTAGAGGCTAGTAACTTTTTAAACTATATGATAAAAATGAAACCAAACTTATGTTTTGTTTTGTTTCAGATAAGATTTTACTATGTAGTCTAGGCTGGCTTTAAACTCACTGTGTAACCCAGCCTGGCCTTGAACTGATGGAAATCTTCCTGCCTCAGCCTCCAAAATGTTGGGATTATAAGTGTCCACCACCACGCCCAGCTTGAAATCAACGTAAAATTTCACCAACCAAAGGGCTGGGGTTTTAGCTCAGTGGTTCTGCCACCTGCTTTGCAAGCGCAAGGTCCTAAGTTCAATCCCTGGTACCAAAAAAGAAAAAAGTTTAGATTTGGTACAAGAGCCTAATGATGAATGTAACTGTATTGTATACCTAAAATGTACCAATAAAGACAAAAGGAAGAAAATAAAAATTAAAAATGTCACAAACAAAAACAAATTCTCAGCCGGGCGTGGTGGCGCACACCTGTAATCCCAGCACTTGGAAGGCTGAGGCAGAAGGATTGCTGCAAGTTTGAGACCAGCCTAGGCTACATAGTGAGTTCCAGGGTAGTATCAACTACATAGTGAGACCCTGTCTCAAATAAAAAAAAAAAATTCATGACAAGTAATGAGATAATTTTGGAAGTTTGAGATTAATTTTTTGTTTTGTTTTGTTTCTTTCAGACAGGGTCTCACTATGTAGTTGAGACTGACCTGGAACTCACTATGTAGTCCAGGCTGGTCTCAAACTTGCAGCAATCCTCCTGCCTCAGCCTCCCGAGTGCTGGGCCTACAGGTGTGCCACCATGCCCAGCGAGATGAATTTTTTTAAAGAACCAATGCCCTCCAGAAAGTCTGTGCTGAGTTCCAATCCCACTCACGCAGGGTGCATGTGCTGACTTCCAGTGCTGCTCTTGTGTGGCCCGGGAGCCAGGTCTTAGTTGAGACAGAGGTGCAGGCTCTGCCCTCGAACCGTCCTGCCTCGTAATGGCGGAGGCTGATTCCTCCAGGGAAGATGTGAGGAACATGTGCTGGATGAGTGCGACCTCGCAGGGCTGCCCTGTAGCTGCTGTCCGGGATGGAGTCACTCCCGAGCAATCACAACCCTGGCACCAGGCTGGCAGCTATTGGCCTACGATGTCTCTTCCCCTACTCACGGTCAAGGCCACTGCATGCTGTGTTCTCACCTGGCAGGGCCAGCAGTACATCTTTCTCACATTGCCTCTTAGCCGCAAATTCCTCTCTCCTCACTGTAATCCCGTCCACTGTCTTTTTCTTCACTTTTATTTTAAAAAACTGCAAAGCTTTATTTACAACTTTTTGAGAAGAATTAAAGAAGACATAAATGGAGAATTATGCTATGCTCTCAGATAGGAACATTCAGTATCTTAAAGATGTTGATTCTCCCTCAGATTTATCCAGAAATTAAATCCCACAGAGTGTGGTTGCTTCTATGGAACAAAAAAAGGCAACTTTGAAATTCAAATGGAGGAACAAAAAGCCAAGCCAAGATATTTCTAATGAAGGAGACAAACTGGTTGGCAAAAAGAATGATATTTGCCTAATCAGGCAGGCAATTTTATTTTAAAACTATAGTAACTAAGACAACATGGATTGTGCACAAAGCATCTATTAAACCCAGAGAACTTACTGGAGAACCTAACAACAGATGCAGCGTGAAGACTTGATTTACGACAGAACAGCTCCACAGACCAGAGAGAGGGATAAACTATGGTCAGGGCTAACAGGTATCCACGTGGACAAAGATGAAATTGGATTCCCCCTGTCAAAAATCAATTCCAGGTGGGTTAAAGGCTTAAATATGAAAGAGAAAACTATGAAACTTTTAGAATACAATATAGAAGTATATTTTTATGACCTCAGAATGAATAAAAATCTCATTCAAGATTTTTCAAAAGTGTGAGCCATAAGGGAACATATATTTTAAATTTGGCTATATTAAAATAAGAATTTGAGTTCACCAAGACACTGAAGAGTTTTAAAAAAGCTACGAAGAATTCATATCCCAAAATACCAGAAGTTCCTGACTTAATATGAAAATAATAAATAACCCAAGGGGAAGGGGGAACAAAGCATGAGTAAGCATTTCACATAACAAGAATGCTCTATAAATATTTTTTTAAACTTCGAGATCATTACTACTCAAATGAGTTTAAAACCACAATGAGACAGCACTGCATACCCACCCAATAAGCAGATAATAAAAAACTGACACTGTCAGATACTGAAAGACTGAAGAACTCTAGGGATTGTCACGTGTTCCCGGTGGTGGATGTATAAATTGTACGGCCACACTGGAAAGCAATTTGTTCCTACCTAATGTGGCGATCTATTGTCTGCTGGAGTGGGAACACCCGGCTGAATGGTGTCAGCGTGGTTTTGGGTGTGGAGGTTCATTTAATGCTAAGGTGGGGAGGGGACCAAAGGTTAGCTGCCTCTCGGGGTGACGGTGCTCACTTTCCCGCTCTACTGCTGCAGCTGAGCACAATGTATGCAGTCTTCTGGGCCTTCTGCTTCTCCTGGAGCAGAGCCACCGTGCCCAGTGGTGTGCACTGTGACTTTTTTTTACTAAATTTTATTGTTTATGTCTTATTTTTTGAAAAAGCAGGGGGAAAAAAATTTAATGTTTGCATGAGTGACCTTGGGCACTATTTAATCTCAGGTCCTGATTCTAGTAGCTGTATGGTGGGGCAGACAATTGGCTCATGGCACTGGGAATCGAACCCAGTGCCTTTGCAATGAGCTACATCCCAGACCCTTTTCATTTTTTTTTTATACAGGGTCACTGGGTAACCCGGGCTAGCCCCGACCTTGTGCTCCTCCTTCCTGCCTCAGCCTCCGAGGAGTACTGGGATTACAGACACGCACCACCACGCTGGCTTCTTATCATTTTTAAAAATTTGCAATAAAATGCACGTAGCATAAAACTTTCCCTTTTAGCCACTGTTAAGTGTACAGTTCAGGGGCACTGACGGCCAGAACATTTTATGTGGAAAACCCAAAACTCCCAACCTATCGATCAGCACCTCCCATTCTGTCCCCCACCCACTGGCAGCCACCACCCCACTTCTCATTTCAACTCGCATTCCACACTTGGCACCTGGGCTGACAGCATTTTGTTGTTTGGGTCTGAAAAACAGGAAGTGGTATGACAGGCCTTTGCCAGGAGTGACCTGGTCCTGCTCTATTCCTGTCCATCTTCGTCCCCGGGCCCAGCGTCCCCGGCACATTCTGGACGGATGTCCTGGTTGCAGATGAGAATGTGCCACCGCAGGGAGAGTAGCGCCTCTGGCTGGTGTCAGAGCTCTGGGCTGCCCCGTTGCAGTCCTGGGAAGCTTTCTACACTGACCCCTGACCTGGTTTCCATACAAACATCGGGAAAGGGTACCCCAGGTGCACTTCTGCGTCCCTCACAGAGCCCTATCCCCACACTCACCCCTCAGGCTCTGGGCTCTCAGGTCAGCAGCAGTGGCAGTGGCAGCTCTAGAGGCCTTGATGGATGTGTCAGCCAAAGGGTGGGAGAAACACCCAAAAACAAAACTGAAGGGCCCCTGACTTCTAATCCTGTGGCGGGTCATTTGGCCTGGAGAACTTTGCAAGGTCCCCGCTAAGATGAAAGTGTGTTGCTCTGCCTCTTCTCCCACGGCATGGAGAAGAGGCCAGGGCTTCAAGGCCCCGGGGGTTCAGAAGCAGGATATTTTAGTATTGGACCTTGATGGGCTACAGGGCCTGGCAAGGAGCGAGCTTGTTGTTGGTTTTTGTTTTTTTGAGATGGTCTCGATATGTGGCTCAGGCTGGCTCCTATATGTAGCAATCCTCATGCCTCAGCCTGCTGAGTGCTGGGATCACAGGCATGGGCCCACTGCAGGCCAGACCCAGTTTCTAGAGGGGGAGAACAATACAAGCTCCATTGGCTGCCCCTACCCTGAACAAACCTGGCCCTGGAACCTGCAGACCCAGGGGACTTGGTGTGCACTGCTGGGATCCAGAGCAATTGTGGTCGTTCTGCAGACACCAGGACCCTCTGATTATGTGTCCGGCTTCGTGGGAACTCGGGGGGCTGACCGACAGCGGAGGCAGCCAAGGCTGTGTGCTGTTGGGCCCGCCGGGCCTGATGCCTGAGGCCTGGTGTCCACAGGGAGGCATAGAGGCGCCCATGGGGACAGTGACCCCTGCCCATTGTCCCCTTCCCTCAGCCACGCCAGCCTCCTGCATGGCCCACATGCCACCGTCCTTGGGTCTTACCTGGATCTCTGCAACCTGTGTATGAAGGGACAAAACCCAAGCTAGCTGGCAGGGCCACCCTGGCCCTACCTGAAGGAGGACACAGAACCACAGGTGAGGCAACTTGAGGAGGGTAGTGAGGGAAAACCTTGACAGCACCAGTGACTAAGTGGTCCAGACTGGGCTCAAACTCGGGATCCTCCTGCCTCAGCCTCCAGAGTACCGGGATCACAGGCATGGGTCACCATATCCTGCTCCTCTGGGGCATGCATGATTGCTAATGGATGAGGTGGGCACCAGCAGGGCCTTCTGACTGTACTCTTCCGTGTTGCTTCCTCTGGAGTAGGGCGCAGGCCCCTCTCTGAAATGGGACCCCACTGTCTACATTCAGATGAGGGGACTCAGGGCATCACAGGTCATACAGTTCTGCTGCTCTGCTGGAGAGGAAGTGACAGCCAGGAACTACAGGGGAAACACACCACACTGTCATAGCCTTCAGTGTTATTCATCTGCAATCATGGGGATTATACCCTGGCTTTCACACTGAGCTACATCCTCAGCTTGTTTTATTTTACTTTGTTTTGTTTGTTTTTGTTTGGTACTGGGGATTGAACTCAGGTCCTTGAGCTTTTGAGGCAGGTGGCAGAACCACTGAGCTAAATCCCCAGCTCTTTTATTTTGATTTTTTGAGACAGGTTCTCTCTAAATTGCTAGTTGTCCAGGCTGGGCTCAAACTTTCAATCCTCCTGCCTCAGCCTCTGGGAGGCCTGGGATTGCCACACCCAGTCACTGGATTAGCATTCTGTGACCCCCATAAGGCGCTGTCTTCAAACTCGGTCAGGTCCTGCAGCACTGGTGTTTTTTTGCGGGGGACACAGTCCTAGCACCCCAGTGCTTCCTCGGTGGGCCCGGGATTGAGGTCATTATGGTGACGGGACCAAGGCTATGCGTGGGCTTGACCACATGGGTCTGCACTACCAGGCTGTTGCTCTACGAGCAGCTCAGAAACTGGCACGGAGTCCCTGCCTTGCCAGGGAGAGCAGCCAGCTGCCTGGGGCAGGTTGGTCACAGAGGGCTGCTTTGTGATGGAAGAGACACGTTCAGACCGGGTCTGTGCATGGAACACCGCGCCCACCACCACCACCACCACCGCCCCGAAGACCGGGCGTCTGACCAGGGAGCACAGGCGTTTTCCCGCTAAGGGCAGCCGACGGTGGGCTGCAGACTGCAAGGCTTGTGGCCTCACCACCTCCCTGGAAGGCTGGGACTTCGGATCTGGCCCCGGGGCAGTGGCCAAGGAGGACAGGGCTGTGTCTCACAGTGCCCTGCGCGCTTTTAGTCAGAGGCTATGGACGCCCCGCAGCCCCACTGCCATAGCCGTGGTCCATGAACCAAGGCAGGGGGGGCCACAGGATCCACCTGCCTCGGCTCGTCTGGTCTGTCCCAGCAACTGTCACGTGCCTGACTGAAAGCCTTGGTCTTGGAGGGCCGTGCTTCAGCCCGCACAGCACTGGCCTCCTAACGTTGCAGGATGACCCCACTCCTGGCCATCTGCGCTCACACTGCCGGTGAGCCCTAGAAGAGACAGCTCTCCTGCTGCCTTGAGGGCGCTGCCGGCTTCGAAAAGGCCAAAATTACAGGGAAGCCGGGCGTGGTGACGCATGCCTGTAATCCCAGCACTTGGGAGGCTGAGGTAAGGAGGATCACTGAGAGTTAGAGAGCAGCCTGGGCTACATAGTAAGTTCCAGGTCAGTCTCAATTACACAGTGAGACCCTGTCTCAAAAAACCAACCAAACAAACAAACAGAAAAATCACAGGAGAGAGGTTCAAATAAACCCCTTCCCCTCTAACTTTGGGTGTCGGGTATTTTGTCTCAGCAACGAGAGAAAAGTAACTGACACAGTAGGCCTTCCACCTTAGACTTTGCCTTAGATGCAGTCACTGGGCCCTCAGCATGGCCCGGGTGCTTAGAAAAGCTCTTGGAAACCAGAAAGGTCTCCTAGAGGCTGGGCCTTTGCCTTGGGTGTTGATGGCTGTCTCCTCAGGCCAGTTAAATTTCCTGTCAGGTCCAGTTTCTGCTTTGGAGTTTCCGTAGATACTCGGATGCCTTCCTGCTCCTGAGCTGGTCCTACAGGTATGGCACAGCGCTGCCTGGTGATGCGTTGTCCTATGAGTGAAGACAACGCGTCTTTCCCATCTCTTTTCCTCGACTTATCTTAGGACGTCTCTTGAGGTTGTTGGTGTGTACAAGTCTTGGCCACAGAGTTGTGCAGGACATGTTCGTAGTTTCGTCAGTCCCAAGTAAAACTCGACTTCGCTTTCCTTTCACCTTTGGGCTTTGTCCCATGGTCAGGCTGGTGTGCCTGCCAGGGGTGCTGTTGGGGGGGAATGGCAGCACCATATTCACCTACAGGAAGGGGTGGGGTCTCTGCGGCTCCTATGACTTCCAAAAGTGAAGCTGGATGGAGTGGCACAGAGAAGCAGGGCTGCTGAAGACGGAGGACTTGGAGCCTTCAGGAATGAGGGTTTGCATTGTTTCATCAAGCAAAAATCTGCAAATAGCCAAGGTCCTGGCCCAGGGTGGGAATATCCGGGACCAGTAATGAAAAAGGAAGCATGAGTAACGGAGGAAGAAGAGTTGGGTACTGGGCCTGGCTCCCAGTCTGTTAGAAAATCAGGACTGCACACACTTGGTTTTGTTTTGTTTTGTTTGAGACAGGGTCTCAATATGTAATCCAGGCTGACCTTGAACTAGCATCAATCCTCCTGCCTCAGCCTCCCGAGTGCTGGGATTACAGGCATGTACCACAGACTTGGTTTATGCATGGTTTTGAACATGCACTCACCATTTCCTGCTTCTTTTTGGCATTTTTATTGTGTATACTTATATCATTGTATAATATTATATCTATTGTACAACTCGCTAGAGGTTCACATTACAGTTCAGTCTTTAGGCCACAAGGTTTCACTGACCTGCCTGCATTTGAGAATCAACTCACACTGTTCAGGGGAGACTGTGCCTCCCCTTTGGAAGGAAGTGTGAGACTGGCTTCAGTTGCAGGAAAGACAGATGCATCGGTGTGGTGGAAATGTTCATGGGAGGTTAGGGCATGTAGAAGGCTGCTATCAAAGCTGATGGCCATCACAACCTGCTGCCCCTTAGTGGCTCACCTGGTCAGCTGGGATTCTGACCTCTCTCGCCAACTGGGTGCGCAAACCCTCCAGCAGAGGGTGCTGGAGAGACAGTGGGGAGGAAGGGGATTTTTTCTCTCTCCTTTCTCTGACCTTCCCTTCCCTGCCTCCTTCCCCTCTTCCCCTCTTCCCCTCTTCCCCACCCCTCTCTTTCTTTCTTTCTTTTTTTTTTTGGTACCAGGGATTGAACTCGGGTCCTCGCACTTGCAAGGCAGGCCACTGAACCACTGAGCTAAATCCCCGGCCCCCTCTCCTTCTTTCTTATACCAAAGGCCTATTATTCTGAGAGGAAAAATTATTTTAAAAAGTCATTTTAAAGTATTTGCCTTGCAAAACACCCAACACTAAGATTGAGGGCTGTGGTGGAAATGGCCTGCCTTGTACACCATGAATTAGAAAGGTGAAGTTCACAAGGAGATTTCTTTCCTTTTTTGTGTCTTTTAAACTTCCAAGCAAAAAATTGTTAAACCTTTTCTAAACAAACACTGGTATTGATTTTTTAGTTGTTAATTCCTTGTTTCACTGCAGGGTTCATTTTCAGGGGATGTCTCTACAAGCATGCTAGAACTCATTTCCCAGGTAGATCTTATTTTTGGGGAAGCTGCTGTTGCTTTAAGTACACACATTTATGGAATACATATAATAATTCAACATGTGTATACAGAATGCAAATGGCCATATCAGGGTAGTTAACATTTCCATGCACTTAAAAACATTTGGTTAAATTTTTTATTAATGTGTAATAATTGTACATATTTATGAAGTATGTGTGAGACCTCCACATATGTATACAACGTGCACTGACTGAATCAGGACAATTAGTGTTTCTATTTCCTTATCATTACTTTGGATTTGTAGCTTTTTGGGTTTTTTTTGTTTTTTTTTGTTTTGGTTTTTTTGAGACAGGGTCTCACTATGTAGTTGAGACAGACCTAGAACTCACTATGTAGCCCAGGCTGGTCTCAAACTCACAGCAATCTTCCTGCCTCAGCCTCCCGAGTGCTGGGATTACAGGCATGCGCCACCAAATCAGCCTGGCTGATTTGTAGCTTTTTCAAGAGAGTCTTAAAACAATTCTTAGAAAATCTGTGCCTGGACAGGCATGGTAGTGCACGCCTGTAATCCCAACATTCAGGAGGCTGAGGCAGGAGGATCACCAGGAGTTTGGGGCAAGCCTGGGGTACACAGCAAGTGCAAGGCCAGCCTGAACTATATAGAGAGGCCCTGTCTCAAAAAACAAAAAGAGGGCTGGGGGATTTAGCTCAGTGGTTTCGCCGCCTGCCTCACAAGCTCAAGGTCCCGACTTTGATCCCCAGTACAAAAGAAAAAAAAATAGAATGAAAGTAAGGAAAGAAGAAAGGAAAGAAGGGCTGGGGATTTAGCTTAGTGGTTCCGGCATCTGTCTTGCAAGCGCAAGGACCTGAGTTCGATCCCCCGTACAAAAAAAAAAAAAAAAAAAGGAAAGAAAAAAAAAATCTGTGCCTATGGGTGCTTTCTATAGTAGCTACCATATGTATTTAATTTATGAATACATTTAATTCTAGAGACCCTGTGGTGCAGAGATTACATGAGTTGAGGCTTTTTTAGTGTTTCTGTTTGATCAGCTGTGCACATCCCATTAAACTAAAATCTCTCTTTTTTCATGCTGGGGTTTGAAACCAGGGCATTACTCTAGCTAGGCCAAAGCTGTGCCACTGAGCTACCCCTCCAAACTGCAAAGTGTTAACGGCAAGAATCCAACCTTAGCCAGGTATGGTGCCCACAGGCCCATAATCCCAAGTACTTGGGAGGCTGAGGAGGAGGACTCAAAGTTTGAGGTCAACCTGGGCAATTCAGTGAGACTATGTTTCAAAAGTCAGATGGCTAGGGGTGCAGTTTCTTAGATTACCTGCCTGGCATGCATGGGGCCCTGGATTCCATTCTCAGAACCACAAAAGAAAAAAAAATTGAGGCTCATTTTGTTGTTGTTTTTTCCCCCCCAAGAATAATTTTTAATTGATTCTACTTTGCTTGTTTGTTTGTTTGGTACTGGGGATTGAACTCAGGACCTTGCGCTTGGAAGGCATGGGGCAGAACCACTGAGCTAGATCCCCAGCCCTGATTCTCCATTTTTGTAGTTTGTTAGTACATGTCTGCTGCACATGATGCTTGCGTTCCACGTGTGTGTGGCACAATCCATCTTCAGTCCTGTCTGCTCCCCCTTCCATGCCCCCAGCCTCAGCCTTCTCAAGCCCTGTTGTCCACTATCTCCCATGAAGCTTCTTTTCCGTCTATAGGAAGTCATCAGTTTTCAGAAAGAAGGTTTCAAAGTGAACTTGTGCCACTTATTAAGGCGGAGATTTGGTGGCTGCAGCGTTGCTCAGGGCACAGGGTCACTGGAGTGTCTGCACACGAGCGACCCCAGGGCTGAGTACCTTGTGTGACGCCGTCAGGGCGAAGCAATAGATGGGCTTGTGAATTCAGAGATACCGAGGCTTCCGTGCATTTAAATCCAGAGAACCATAAAATTAAAACCAAGATAAAGTTAACCTCATTTTAAAGGTAAGGAAACTAACCAGGGCCTAATGAAGAAGCACGTGGCTTTACCTGAGGCAGCGGGACAAATGTGCCGGACTCCGTGCGTCCTTCCTCTTCCACTCTGACTTGGGGTAAGTTTCCTGCCCGCCTGATGGAGTCAGGATCTCAGCGTCCCTGTCGGGACCAAGACTGGATATTCCCAGAGCCATTTGCACAGCAAGCTCTGCGGGCCCACTGGTGAGGACTACAGGGGAAAAACAACGCGGGCAGCCCACTCACAACGCATCGCGCGAGGTTGTCCGATTCGCTCTGTGCTAGTGAACATCCGGGTACCCGCATTCCGGAATAAACAGATGAGACTTAACTTCCGGGCCCTGCTTCCCAACAGGACAAAGGCATGGACAGTTGGGTGAGGAAAAATGGGAGCCCAAGTACTACACCTGCATTGTCCTCCCTCGCACCTTATCCCCGGCCTCCAAGTTTAGTAGTGACCATCCTGCCTCTGCATACTGCTAGTGAGATAATGCAGCCCTTGGCTCTGCTGGTCAGTCTTCTAAGACTATAGAAGTCACCGAGTTCATCTCACCAGAATGTCACCGGCACATTTTAGAACAATCAATGCCAAATAGTGAAAATGAGGAATATGCAAACAATGGGGAGTTAATCTAGGCACTAAAAGAGAAAATAACTGAAGTTCTGTGGCTAGGCAAAATAGACAAAAATCACTTCCTCTGCCAGGTGGTCCTGTCTCTGGCAGAGTTAGTGGTTCAGGTGACTAACCCAGAGCCTGGGGCTATAGAGGCCTGGTTTAAGAAACCCTGTGCTGATGGGGCATGGTGCATACCTGTAATCCCAGAACTTGGGAGGCTGAGGCAGGAGGGTCGCTGTGAGTTTGAGAACAGCCTGGGCTACATAGTGAGTTCCAGGTCAGTCTCAACGACATAGTAAGACCTTGTCTCAAAAAACCCCCCAAAAAGAAACCCAGTGTCTATGGCTTCATTGGTCCTTCAGGAGGGGCAGGAATCCCCTTCCCTGCACACACTTTTTCTCCTTTCTTCTTCCTGGCAACCACAGGATCCCCACAAATTCACAACTTGCCTGGTGGCAGTGGGAAATGGTTGGCCATTGCAGCCTGAGGGGGCAGAGGTGCCACCTGAAGGCGGTGATCCTGAGCAGGAGCCCAGATGTCCCTCCTGACCCTGGGCAGGTTGCCTGGCTGGCGCAGGGCCAGCTTTGGCAAGCCAGAATCTGCAGTGGCATCTCAAACATCAGCCAGGCTGTTGCATCCTCACCCTATTAGAAACTTCTGTGAGCGCTCCCTGAGTTACATCACTGGCTCCTTCTGGAGACTGGAGGAGGAGGGTTTTCTTTCACCTACATTGCTGGCCACCTGCACACCTCCCAGCTGCTCTCCCTGGATGCCCTTGGCTGTGTGGGTCCTGAGGTGCACATACCTGAGACTTTGGGGGGAGTTTTTGGGTGGGGGTACTGGGAATTGAACCCAGGGCCTTTGCACTGAGCTATATCTCCAGTCCTTTTAAAACATTTTTCATTTTGAGGCAAGGTTTCAAACTAAGTTGCTAAACTGTCCAAGCAAGGGCTGAAATTGCAATCCTTCTGCCTCAGCCTCCAGTGCTGGGATTACAGGTGTGTGCCACAGCCTCTGGCTGAGGCTAAGGCTTTTTAAGGTCAATGCCCATCTGCACTGGCGGACCCTGTCTCCTCCCAGCTGTCATTCCTTTTTCTGGCTCCACTCTGGGTCTCCCTGAGTTCTCAGGGACCTCAGCTCCTGCCTGCTGTCTGCCCCTCCCTGGCCACCCACCCTCAGGCCATATCTGAGTTTCCTGAGCTCTCAGCCTCCTGATGAGGCCTGCCACAGTCCCAAGACCCCCCCCCAAAAAAAAACCACAGCATCTCTCTGACCTCCAGACAAGGGACCTGAGCTTCCCGTCCTATCCTCCCATGTCCTGGGACCGCGCCCTCATATTCTTCTCTGCTCACCCCAGGACCCCCATCCTCCACCCTCCCTGTGGCCTGGCCCCTGCCCTCCCTGCTCATAATAAGTGACTTCTGACTCCCAGCTGTACCTAAGCACACAGTCTGACCACAGAAATCTCAGGCTAGGGACCCAGCTCTGTGCTGAGTGCTTGCCTAGCATGTGTATGGCCCTGGGTTCTGTCCCAGGCAAAAAAAAAAAAAAAAAAAGCCTATCAGGATGGATGGTCAAGGCCAGACTCTCACACCCAAGACACCACATCTCACATTCCCCTCCAGTTTCCGGCAACCGTGGCTTTATTTCCTCAGTTATAAAGTGTTAATGATAAACCTGGCTTGGTGGTTCAGCCTGTAATCCTGGTGTTTGGGAGGCTGAGGCAGGAAGATCACTCCAGGCCGGCCTGAGCTACACAGTGAGTTCAAGGTCATGATGACCTACATAGGGAGACCCTGTCTCAACCAAAAACAATGAGTTAATTATATGCCCCTGCCACAGACTCAGACCCCAGGTGGCCCCTCTTCCCTGCCAGGCCTCACCACTGCCCGGCTGGGGTCTCTCACAGAGCCTGGAGGTCACCTCCCCAGCATGTCGGAGTCCGAGCTGCTTCACCCTCACCCAACCCTACAAAGGAGGCAGCCCAGGCCTGGCCAGCCTCACTCACTGCCTGTCGCTGCCCCCACTCAGGCCCTGCTCTGCAGCACCCTGGCCTCCAGGGCCCTGGGGCCTCCACACTCTCAGCCAAGCTTCAGCTCTTCAAGTTTGGGGCCTTGGCCAACTGGCCCCATCTCAGGGAGCCCCCAGAGCCACAGCTGGAATTGCCCCCTCATCTCTACCGGTGCCCCTACCCCCTCACCTCCTGCACTTGGGCTTCAGTGACCACCCACTTCCTCCACATGTCCTGTGCTGCCCAGGGAACCCGGATGCCTCCCACTTCTCCCCACCCCGATGGGATGGGAGAGCGAGGGCTGATGCTGTCATCACGGGAGGGCTGTGGCCTCTGGTACTGCTCTCCTCGCCTCACCACTCAGGCAAATCTGGCTGGTGACCCGGGCGGGAGCAGTGGGGACTGTCACCCTCTGGGATCCCTGCCAGGTGGAGGTTGGTGAGTGTCCACCCACAGACTCCTCTGGTCCTTGATTCTGGGCTCTTGTGCTTGCCCAGGGGGAACGGGGCACTGAACCTCCAGCAGGAGCCAGCGGGAAACAGGCCGGCACTGCAGAGGGTCATAGCAGCTAGAACCTGGTACTGAGGGTCGCAGAAAGCTCCTGCCAGCTCCAGCGTCCGGCCGGAGGGGCTCCTCCTGGCTACAGAGCAGGGGCTGTCTCAGTCCTGCCCTCAGTCCTGTCCCCAGGACGGAGTGCAGCTTCCAGGTCAGTTCTGGAAATGGAGTCTGGTGGGGCCTGCACGGAGTTGAGATGGTTGGGAGTCCACACCCTTCCTTCCTTCCCTCCACCCCACATCCTCAGTGAAGGGGACTAAGGGAGATCCCATTTGTGACCCTCCCCCTTTTTTTGAGACAAGATCTTGCTGTGCAGCCCAAGCTGGCCTCCAACTCGAGGCAATCCTCCTGCCTCAGCCTCCTGAGGTCTGTGACACCATGCCCAGTATGATCCCCAATTTAAAGTGCTCAGCTCATGGGAGGAGGCTGGGGGTGTTGCCAGAGGGACCACAGGAGGTACTGAGGCGGGCTGGTAACAGTTTGCCCAAACCCCAAGAGCACCCCATCCCACCTCAAGTTTTCGGCTCCCAAAAGAAACCACTCCACACTAACATTTGAAAATAGCTTTTTATATCACACTATAAAAACTCAGATTTTTTACATACAAAAGCATACAATAAAAAATAATAATAACATCACAAGGCAACTCCTACAAACATACAAAACCCTTAGTGCACCCCTTGCACTGTCCAGCTCCCAGCCACTTTTCCTTTTTTGCAAGAGCGGGGATGTAGCCAGGGATGCAAGCTTGTGTGATTCCACTCAGCTACACAGCACCGCCTCAACAATTTTAAGACCACATCTTACTAGGCTGCCAGGAGCTGAGGGTTGCAGGTGTGTGTGGCTCTGGTTGGGTAAGGCAGGACCTGGAAGGGGACCCACTCCACAGAGCTGGCTCTGAGCCCCAGCTCCACACACCCAGGGGCACAGGGAGGCTTGGTCGGCCTGGGTCCCAGCATTGTCAGGCCCAGGCAGGGGCAGTGCTTTCCAGGTGGCAGAGGCCTGGCACGGAAACTGGATTCGATTCCCTCGGGCAGAATGGGGCCCTGTGCCTGGGCAGGGGCTGAGTGCAGCTGGGGCAAGCAGAGTAAGGATCCCCAAAGACATCCACATCCTAAAATGGAGGAGATCGAGGCATCTCTCTAGGTGAGCTCAGCATTGGCACAAGGGTCCCCAAAATGGAGAGGGGAGGAGTGGAAATGGATGTGGTGGCCAAGGAACATCAGAGGAGGCAGGGACAGGTGCACCTGCAAGGCTCAGCTGCAGTGGGACCCACTTGGGGAAGCCCCAGGAGAGGCAGGCGGGCTGTGGTCCGGGCCCCTGGACTCTGCAGTGCATCTGATGCTGCCCACGTGCCCCGCCAAGCCTGGATGAGCTTTTTTCCAGTTCTGGCTGAGGCCAAGCCTGCAGCACCCAGTTCACAGCGGTCTGGCCCAAGGGCACTAGGTGAGTGAGGCTGGGCCTGGGCCTATCGAGCCAGAAGGGGCACCAAGCCTCGCCCATCAGGAGGCTCTGGGAGCCAGACTGGAGAGGGCAGGGCTGGCCCAGGACACCTGGCCCCAGCTGTAGCCTCCCCACCCCAGGTACCCCCTGTGTGCACCAACTACGCTCCCTTCCAGACAGCTCCTTGGGTGCACTCTTGTTCCACCCGACGCACACAGACAGGGCTCTGCTGGGCCCAGCGGCACAGGGCCTGTCCTAGACCTGGGCTGGGCAGAGGCAGAAGGGAACGCTGGAGGCCCATGAGAGGTCCCGGAGTCAGTGCCAGTCTGGGCAGCTCCCAAAGGGGTGGGCAACCTGCTCACTGGGCGCTCGCAAGCAGGTGGGAGTGCAGGGAAAGCTACCCAACCTTTATCAGTGAAAACAGGGCCCTGGCAGGCTCCGGCACGCCCGTGTCAATGTCCAGGATGTTCCGGATGCTCTTGGCATCGCTGCTTGATAGGTTGCCCTTGATGGCCAGGATGGCACTCAGGTGGCCTTTGCTGGCAAGGAGAAGAGCACCCTGTCAGCCAGCTGCTCCCCAGCACGTCACACACAGCCTTCCCAGCTCCAGTCACAGGGCCAAAGCCTCTCTGCCCACTGGGGCCTCACCCACTCCTGCCCCACCTTTGCTGGCCACTTCTGTCATGGTGCCTGCCCGTTGGCCAGCTTTCAGCTAACAAGTCACCTCCCCGGAAGGTTTCCCACCTCTGCAGCAATCACTTCCTGTTAAACTCTGCAACGGGCAACCACCCTGGTTCTCTGCCTGAGCACCTCACTGCTGCCAGCCTTTGATAGGCTGGAAGCCATGTGAGGGGCACAGGACCTGGTCTGTCTTGTTCTCCATTTCATCCCAGTGCCTGTGCAGCCTGGTACCCAGCAGGCTGCCAAATAAGCATTGGGTGAGTGGGTGGAAGGATGGACAGATGGATGCAGAGGTGGGAGAGAGAGAGCTAGACAGGGTGGGTAAGCAGATGGCTGGATGGATGGAGAGATGGGTCGTGGTGAGTAAACGCATAAGAGGGTAGATAGGTGGGTGAGTGAGTAGGTGAATGGGTAGATGGGTTATAGGAAAGGGTATGGGAGTTGTCAGAGACCCCTGCAGTTGTCCTGGCCTCCAGCACAATGGCCTCCAGTACAACGTCCTCCAGATAGGAAAGTGGGATTAAGAGAAACACAAGCAGAGAGAAGCTGAGTCTTGGGCTGATCTAAGCTACTCTGGGCAGCAAACACAAAGGACTCCAGGGACATCCAGTGTTTACTCAGTACAAGTGTGGGAGGGGGGATCTGGGCAGGCCTCAGGACACTGCTGATAACAAGTATCAAGAGGGCAGGACTGGAGAGTGAGGGCACAGCATATTTGTGTGGAAGAGAACACACGGTTAATTCAGAAGGGAGGATTTAATTGGAGTCAGCTAACTTTGCCTGGGAGTGAACTCAGCCAAGCTCTGCTACTTCCAACGTAATACAGCCAGAGGGGCAGGAAGCCTGTGCCTCTACAGCCTAACACTGGGCAGCGGTGACCACTGCAATGCATGGATGAAAAGATAGGCAGATGGATGGATGCATGAGTGGATAGACACGTGGACAGATAGGTCGATCAGCAGATGGTGTCTGGATGGATGGATAGGTAGATAACCATAGGTAGCTGAATAGATGGGGAGATGGGTGCTTGTACGGATTGACAGATGGACTGGACGGGGCTCAGCCAGGGGCTGCACAGGACAAGCAGATTAGCCCCAGCCGAGGCCCTATCAAACTCCCTGCTGTGTCAGACAGAATCAATGCAAACGGCTCACCCGGCCCTCAGCCAGGGGTAGGCCTCTACCCCAAATTGGGGCCCAGGGCCCAGTGTGTAAATCCAAGTCCCCACAGGCCCTGACACCGAGGACCCAGGCTCTCTGCTGCCTCTCTGAGTGGCAGCATCATGTATGGCTGAGCACACGCACTGGGGACCCATACAGCTTGGCTCTGAGCTCGGCTGTGCCACTGACTGACAACCTGTGTTGCCTTGAGCCCCGCCGCTGACTGCCTGTGTTGCCCGGGACATATCCTTCCGCTCTCTGTAAGACAAGATGCACCCTGGCAGCCTGGTGGGCCATACCGAGGACTCACGTACAACTGTGTCTTGGAGAAACAGCAGAGCTGGGCTGATGGGAGTCCATGGTGGGCACAGCCCCTGGTTCTCACCTAAAGTCAGGATATGACGTGGCGTAGGTGGCTACCTCCATTTTGATGGCGCTGGGGTCTTGCAGGCGGATGATCTCTGCCAGTGTGGGGAGGGCAGGGTGCAGCCAGCTCGCAGGGGAGCCCTGAAAACAGGTCAGGCTGCAGGAGGCTGGGCTGCCCGGAGGGCCTTTGGGCTCTGGGTGGTAACCACTTGGGCCTGCAGAGACCTGAGGCTGCGGGCTGGGGGTGGCAGGCTCACGTTTTGTGTGCAGAAGAGCTGGATAGCGTGGGCGTTGGCCAGGATGTGGCTTGCCAGCTGCTGCTGCTGCTCTGCCGTCCTGAGGACCACTTGGCGCTTGCTCAGGCGGGTGATATATTCCTTCACCAGCTGCAGGTGCACGGCCTCCATGAGCTCCTGTGGCAGTGTCAGGGTGGCATGAGCCAGCTGCTGACAGGGAGCTCACCACCTCCCTGGGGCCCTGAGCTGGGACTCCGGGGAGGGCAGAAGCCAGAGAGCGTGGGTGTGGGGTGAGGGGCTCTTCACCTCCCGGAAGCGGTCCTGCAGTTCCCAGAACTCTGGCAGCCGTCCACCCACGGTGGCGAGGATTTCCTCCAGGGTCTCAGCAGGCGCTGCCCAGCGAGTCTTCGTGAACCTCTTGAACAGAAGCTGAGACAGGAGAGGCAGGATGTCTAGTCAATCCCTGGGAGGAAGGCTCCAGGCTGACACCCTCACGCTAACACAGATGCCCCACGGTCGGGCTGGGGACTCAAGGCCTCCCAGGAACCGGGGCAGAAGGCAGGCCATGTTCTCCCAGACAGGAAGTGGAGGCAGAGTGTGTGCACCCTTCTCCAAGGTCATCCAGCGGTAGCCCAGGAGCCACACCCGCATGTCTGCAGCCCTGGGGCCCTTTCCACTGCCTCCCTCTTAAAATAAATAAATCCCTGCTTACACAAGGCCTTCTGCTGGGCTGGACCTGGGAGACTGTGCCGAGTCACCAAGGGTCACTGCACCGGCCTTCACCACCCACCAGGTCTCCCAAGGGCACTAGGCAGTAAATCCCTCCTTTGTATTTCAAGGGGCGCCCCCAGCATCCCCTCTGCAGATTTCTTGGACCCCTAAGATAGGTGATCACCACTGCCATAGCCCTGAGCCCCGGAGCTGGGGGGCCTGAGGGATGGTCTGGGAGTCCAGATTGGGGGAGGGCACTGAGGCTTCTGCAGGCCTCCTGAGGCCCCTCTGTGCCCTCCCTCCCATGCTGGGCTCCAGCCACCTTCAGGTCCATGAACAGGCTCTGGAGCAGGACGTCAAAACCATGGCTCTTGATTTCACTCAGGGGGTCCAGCAGGTGGCTCCGGGGGTCCTGCAGTATCTGCCAGTTCTGCTCCATGGATGTCCTAGGTGGTGGGCACAAGGAGGTCACACAAGCCTGCCCAGCCTGCAGCCCCACACACAGGACACCCTGGACAGGTTGTCCAAAACTATTTCTTCACTCTGGAGCACCCACGGGCTCTCCATTCCCTGTGGAATCATATCTAAGTCCTCTCTTCCAAGCCCCTGGCCCAGCACACACCTGCAGCCCCTCACTTTCTGCTTGAGGACAGGCCATTCCCCTGCCACCCCAGGTTCGTGTACTCCGCAGATCACTGGGCCCTGCACACTGCTGCCGTGAGGATGGACTAACCAGCGAGTCACCCTCAGCACATGCTGCAGCTGCTAGGCCAGGCCCTTTCCTACAGCCTTGCTAGCTTTGGAATCACATCTGTGGCTCCTCCTCGCTCCACCTCCAGCCCCAGCTCTCTGTAAGCCAGCCCAGACTCTCACCAGAAGGACAGGCAATTGTTGATGTTGGCGATAACATTGGCCCTGTAATTTCGCAGCTGTTTGCCTCTCTCCAGAAATTCATCAAAGGTGCGCTGGTAGCTGGTGAAACCGAAGGTCTCCTTTCAGGGCTAGCACGGACACCGTGACCACAGCTGCCTCCTGTGCCACCCTCCTTGGGATTAGTGCACTGTCCTCCCTTGTTGCTGCTGTCCCTGGCCACTCCCACCCCTTCCCGCCCAACCCCCTGCATCTGGGTGACCAGAGGGCGCTGTGCTGTCTTTAGAGAGGAGTCACCAAGTTTACTGAGGCACAGACGGGTTGCTGTGGAAGGCGTGGCAGGGGCCCTGAAGCTAGGGACTGCTCTTCTGGGGGCTCTGCAGATGCAGGTGGAGACAGGATGCACCCATACTAATTCCTGGTGGCTCTCAGTGCCCAAGGGTGGGCTGGGCACAGGCTGCCTTAGCTGTCATCCCAGGGAGGCAGGAGGGCCACAGCCCTGAGAAGTGGCTAAAGGGGCCCTGGCACACCCACCTTCTCAGGAAGGTGGCCAGCTCCATCAGCAGCATTTGCTTGATCTGCAGGCCCAAGTCGGGGGTGATGTTCTCGGCCTTGGCCTGGCCCTGGGAGACGATCTGCCAGGGGTGGTGGGTGAGCAGGGCAGGGCAGGGGCACTGGGGCTGGGCGTGGGCATGGGGAGTGGGTGGGTGCGCCTTCCGGCTGCACACCGGTGTCCTGTGCCTGCATGGGGGGGAGCAGACACAGTACCTGCATGACGTCGATGGCCAGCTCGCTGTGGCAGTGGCTGTCCAGCTTCTGTGGAGCCACATCCTGGGCCCAGCTCTGTGACTCCAGCTCCAGGGCACGGGCTGCCAGCTCCTTCACGTTGGCCTGGGGTGGGTGGGGAGTCAGTCGGTGCCCTGATCACCCTGCCAGTGTCCTGTCATCCCCAGGCCTCACCACCTCCAGCTCCCAGTCCAGGACTCACCACCTCATTGGACAGGAATGTGGCCTCCAGCAGCCGGATTTGCTTGGGGGGCAGTAGGCTCCCGAGGCTCATACCCTGCAGCTCAGCCGCCAGCTTGGGGCTCCTGAGGATGTCACTGCGGCAAAGGGGCTGGTGTGAGGGAAATGTGCCCGGGTGGCAAGCACCTCAGCACCCTCCCCCTCTCCACTTGTCTCCCGTGTTAAACCATGGGTCCAGTCTAGGCCTTTCGGGCCTAAACCCCAGAATTGCCACACCTCGTCTTACTCCTTCCACTCCCACTCTAAAAGAGCTACCCAAAGCCAGGGTGGAAGTGTACAACTGTAACCAGGCACGCAGGAGACCAAGGACCAAGGCCAGCCTGGGTTATACAGGGAGTCCATGGACAGCTAGAAGTATATAACGAGGTCCCGTCCCAAAAATTAGTAAATAAGTAACAGAAAAGGCCCCCAAACCTAAGCCCCGAGGCTATCCCTGCCCCCGCTGGGCAGTGCCACCACCATCTTGGGCCTGGCTCACCAGAGGAGCTTCCTCCCTGCCTCCTACCACAGCCTTGACCCTGAAGGACCCCCTGCAGCTGCCTGAGCCACCTTTAAGTCGGATCTTCCCATTGGAGCCTGCTCCTCACGCAGATCGAGCACCTCAGCCTGCCGTTACCCCGCTGCCCAGGCGCCTCTGCACAGGAAGGGCAGCGCCTGACTGCCTGTAGAGCTATCTCAGCCCACTTTCTCAATGCCTCTGCAGGGTCCCAGGCCCCCGGGGGAACCTGCCCAGCCCCGGCACTTCCTAAGGGGCCTTTGTCTGCCTAGAAGTTTAAGAATGACCCTCTCTGGGTCCCCACCCAGGCTGGATGCAGCTGTGCCCTCTGTTCCCCACACTTCTGGCCACAGCAGCCTCAACAGTGCCTCCCCGGACTCCACCCCCAGGCTGGACTCAGTTTCCTGCTTTGCTCCCCCCAGGCACTGGGAGATCCCAGGTCAATCGGACAGGAAGGCCGACAGGCAGAGGTCCAAGCACCCAGCATTTCCTGGTGAGGCAGGACCAGCCAGCACGGCTGGTTTATGGCCATGCCGTCTCCCTGGGACCACTTTTCACTGGCCACTCCGCTGTGCCCTGGCCTCCTGCCAGAGGCTGCCCCGTCAGCACCAGCAGTCCCCAGGACCCTCAGCTCCTGCTTACACTGCCTACACCCTGGGCCTCCCTCCTGCAGACTGACACTCCTCAGTGAGAGCCCCTGGCCTCCAGCACCCCACACTGCAGTGCCAGTCTCTCCCCTACAGCTGGGATGAACCACAGGCACATGCAGGGATGGGGAGTCCTGGCCGACCAGGGCATCTGAGGCTGGGCCAAGCTGGGCACTGGCTGCCCTCCTTTGGCACTGCCTGGAGCTCCTCAGTGGACAGAACCTCCATGGGCTCACAGGCAACCTGCACACAGGGCTCTCTGATGTGACCTTGTCCACGGTGCCTCTACTGGCCTTGCTGCCTGGGGCTGCTAAGTCAGCCCAACACACAGGACAGCTCAACCTTGCCCTCCTGCCTACCTCCTTTCCTGCTGCCCATCCCCTCTCCTGCCTGACTCTGTCTTCGGTGTAGGGATGCTGGCTCTGACTCAGGCAGGCCTGGGTTTCTCCCAGGACCCCTGCTCTGGCCTCCCTATGCCAGGGCACTTCTGCCACGGCCCTGCTTCCTCTGTATCGCCTGCTCCTTCTGGAACCTCACAAATGAAACCAGTCTCTGTGCCTCAGTTTCCCCCACTGCAAACTGTGGCTAGGGCCCAGGAAATGAACAGGAGACCCACATCCCCACTCTGTGATGCAGGGCTCAGTCCCTCCTCCGGTTTTGTTTTGTTTTCTGAGACAATGACTGTGTACCTCTGGCTGCCTGTGAACTCCAGGTGATCTTCCCGCCTCAGCCTCCCGCCCTGCGTGGTCAGCCCATCCCGTGCCCCGCAGCCCACGCCCCACAGCTCACTTGGGGTAAAGGTTCTGCACCCAGAGCAGCAGCAGGTAGGCATCGCGCTCACACAGCTCAAACTGCGCCAGGGCGGCTGCGTGTGCTGCGAAGTGCTTGTGGTAGCTGCGTGCGTAGGTGGCCACCACACCGAATTCCGCCGGGAACAGCGGCCGCAGCCGAGCCACCACGGCCTCCAGGTCCTCCTTCATGGTGCGGCCCATGTGCAGGAAGGTAGCCTCCACCTCTGACTGCCCCTC
>NW_022900933.1:40293922-40296739 GCF_012274545.1 Fukomys damarensis | reverse complement strand
GCACACCCAGCACCTGGTCACGCAGCAGCGCATACAGCGCCTCCACCTTGCTCTGCCGCCGCACCAGCTCCTCCGCGTCCATGCCACCGGCCATGGCCAAGGCCACCAGCTCCCGCTCCAGCGCCAGCAGGGGCCCCGCAGCCTCCAGGTGTCCACCCTCCAGCGCAGCCTTGAGCTCCTCCACTGTACCAGAGACCCATGTGATGTGGCACCCTGGGCAAGGGGAGGCTGGGGCCCCAGAAGATGAGTCCTGCACCCCCAGGGCAGGAGACCCCCCCAGCCCAGGAGTTCTTGCCCTGTCCAGGCCCGCTACCTGTGGGTGGTGGGCTGCTCAGACCCCGCCTGGGCCCCGTGGGCTCTGGCTGCACCGAGCTGGGTGAACTCTTCTTCTTCTTCTTCTTCCCTTTGAATATGGTGAACATGTTGGCCAGGGCTTTTGGCTTCTTCTTCTTCTCCTTCTCCACAGCCTCTCCCCCGTCCTGCTCTGGGGCCACCCCAGCCTCCAGGGGTGGCGCCAGGTCCTCAGAGGAGGCTTCAGAAATGGAGGCCTCTGAGTCTGCCTCTGATGTGGGGGATAACTTCTGGGGGTGTCCAAGTGGGTCGGGAGCTCTTGGCACAGGATGCTGGCCCAGGAAGCCTTGCGAGGTCATCATCTTCAGCATCACACTGGCTGAAGCCTGCAGGATGCAGGGTGGGACAGAAGAGGTCAGCAATGACAGAGGGCCCACCTGGGACTGGCGCACATTTAGGCAGCAACACAAAGTGACCACGCCCTGGTCTCCTGAGCACTGACAACTCCACTCTTCCCTGGCCACAATGCCTCTACCTCCAGCAACACACAGTGGCTCCCAGCCACCCCTGAAGAAAGAAGAGGATGGGGACACCTATGCTCCCGGACAGGGGGCAGCACCTTCACTGTATCGCAGGTGGGAAAATGGAGGGAGAGGGACTGCCCTGATCCCAGCAGATCCTAAGAGGAGGCAGGACACAGGCTGCTGTGCACTTATTTATGTTGTCTTTTGAGACAAGCTTTCCCTGTGCACTACAGGCTGGGCTTGAAATCACTGTGTAGCCCAGACTAGGCTGGAACTCACCGTGATCCCCCTGCCTCATCTTTCTGGGTGCTAGGATTACAGGCCTGTACCACCCTTGCTGTCCATTTAGTCAATGCAAGGACAGAGGTCCAGAAAGGTCAGTACCACACCAGCTGCACAGAGTAAGCTCTTATTTAGCTGTGGAATCTTGGAAAGGTGCCTTGAGCCCAGAGTCTGATCCTCTGCACAGGGCCCTGGGCTCAGGTCTACAGAAGCCAGACCCTGTCAGTGAGGACAGACCTCAGTGGTGTCCCACATGTCTCCGGCAGCGAGGGGCTCAGGAAGGCACAGGGCTGCCTAGGGTCACATGTTGAGGGCTGGGATCCAGGATCGCTAGCCGCACTCCACCCACTTGCTCCCAAATGGGGTGACACATCCACCACAAAAGCCTACACTGCTGTGCCCTTCCTGGGTGCCCATCCCTTCACTTCCTTTCCCACCCGGAAGGGTTACTTAGGCTCAAAACGTCCCTGTGGTCACCAGCCTGGGCCTGGGAGCCAGGCCAGCTGGGCCTTGCAAACCCTGCTGCCCTGCAAGCAGTGTGGAGAAGGCAGGCCCCTCCCACTGTCACAGCAGGGCTGGGACTCTCAGAGGGGAGCAGGACGCCCCTAAGAGAGAAAGTGGGCTTTCGTGACCATAACTACCATCCGTGCCAGCTACTTCTCCACCCTCAGGAACAAACAAACTGGGCCGTACCTCATGCATCAGGGTGACTCCAAGTGACCCTGGAACAGGCCTGTGAGGCAGGTAGGACCAGCCACACCAGCTGGAGGGAAACTAAACCTGCGGGTGGATGCTGCCCAGGCACAGAGGGGGCTCGATGGCCCTCTCTCCACAGTGCCTTCCTTCTACCTCCAGCTGCCCTGCTTCCCCATCTCACCCAGGGGGACAGGATCCCCCACTCCTGGACCTCAGCTGCCTGCCTCGTGCTGGGTGGCCAGAGGTCCAATGCAGGGCCAGCGGGGTGTGCTGGCGAGCCCTGCCCAGGTTCCCCCAGCCGTCCAAGTGCACACCAAGCACCCACAGGAGGGGGCTGGCCTGTGGGTGCCCCACCCTACTCTCACTGTCCTGCCTCCCAGTAACCAGCATCCCGTCTTCAGTGCCCCAATCACTGCTGCCTTCTCTGTTCCAAGGCCCCAAAGCTGCAGCAGCCCTGCCTCATTCCCAACCCCATCACAGTGGCACGGTGGAAAGGAACAGCAGTGGGTTCAGCTGCAAATTGCCCAGTGTGGACTGGACTCCTGAGAGGTGAAGCCGAGGCCCCCACACATGGCACTGCCAGATGTAAGCCCTGCTTCTGGCTGGGCCCACTGAGGCAGGAAGGGCCTGCTCAGGGGCACTGTGGCCCCATCATGCGGCTCAACAGTGTCACCCTCCCAAACCCAGGCACTGCCGCCCCTTCCCGGGTAGGGGCTGAGGTCCATGCAGCACCTGCACAGGCCCTGGCTGGGGTGACAGGGACACTCAACGACGACCTGAGTCCAGCCCCTTGAGGACTCCCTGGCACACAAGCAGAGGTCACCTGGCCCGCGCCACACTGCCAGTCAGTCTCCAGGGCTTGGATTTCCAGCTGCACAGGGAGACCCCAGGACCCCGGGTGTCCCCCCAGCCCCGGCCAGCCGCACAGTCCCCGTTTCCCCACAGAGGGGCCGCCAAGGGCCGGGCCAGGCCATTTCTTCGGGAGGTCGGGCCGGGGAGCCGGGGTCAGGGCGGCAGGCAGGGA
>NW_022900933.1:40282160-40293787 GCF_012274545.1 Fukomys damarensis | reverse complement strand
GTTCGACGTAGCCCCCGATTGGCTGTCCCGCAGGCCGCGCCCCGTCACGCATCCCGCGCCCCCACTGAGGGGCGCCCCCTCCGGCCCAGGCTTCCACTCTGGGACCCCAGCGGAGTGGGGGTCTTGAGCATCTGCATCCCTTGGGTGGAAGGGGAAGCGCTCCGAATGGGCGGTGACTCCGAGGTCTACGGGCAGAACTGTTGCGGGGGCAGAACCGCTGTCTGGGCCCCTGCCGGGCGCCCACGAAGCGCTTTCCCTTTCTGGGTTCCCTAGAGCCGGACAGGACTGCGGGCGCCGGGTCCAGACCCCTCTCCGCACCCCTGAGCTCAGACCTGACCCTCTCTCGGCAGCTTCTCCCCTCCAGTGTGGTCTCGAGCCGGTCCCACCCCTGTCTGTGCCTCGGTTTCCCTCTACGACTCTCAGGGTCTGTCTCGGAGGCCGGGAGGCGGGAGGAGGGGTGGCCTGGGGCGCCCGAGTTCACATTTGAAAATTCCTGCCCTCTGGAAAGGATTCTGTGGTTCAGGAATTTCCCGCTGGCACCAGCTTCCTCTTCTGCTTCTCGCCTGCCTTTGTTTGGCCCCCCCTTGCCCCCCTCCCTTGGCCACAGGTCTTTAGGGCAGAGGCGTGGCCGAGTGGGGGCTGTACTCAGGGGGTGTCCCGGGGACTGCAAACTTCCTCCCCGCACCCCGGGGGTAATGGCCAGGGGCCAGGTGTCAGTGTGAACTCATCCATCCTGTCCCTGTGGGTTGGGGGACGGCTCAGAAACAGAGGTCCCATGCTCTGTCCCCGAGCCACCCCCATGACGGTTTTCAGATGAACCCCTGGAGCGAGTGTCCAGACTAGGGATCCCTCCACCTGCTCCTCAGGGCACAAATGGGAGACTGAGGCCAGGCCTGGACAGGGCAAGGAGAATTCAAGCCAGGCTCTGGCCCGTGGCCTCCCAGGCTGGCTGCCAGTATGGGGAGCATTGTGCAACTCCCACAAGCCCCGCCCAGCGTCCTCTGTCCTCCCTCTTCTAATCCTAAACAGATTGGGAACCTGCTGGGGACGCTCAGCTCTGGGGGAGGAGGGTGCAAGGCCCTAAGAGCCCTGGTCTGTGGGCCCTGTGGGGCTGGGGCTGGTCCACCAACCTTGGCCCCAGTGCCCCTAGTGGCTCACCCAGGGCAGCAGTCAGGACTGGCGATGTGACACTGCTGTTCCCTGTGTGGCCCCACTGGGCACTTCCCTCTCTGAGTCAGGCCTGAGGGTCAGAGGGCCCATGTGAAGTCCCCATTCAAGGGAAATCTGAAAATGGAGCTGGATGAAGGGGGAAGGGAGAGACACTGGACAGGAGGAGCAGAGCCTGCAGGGCACGAGCTATTTTGTCCCCCTCCTACAGTCCCTGGAGCTGGTGGCCAGCCAAGAGTGCCACCAGGCAGGAAGTCAGCAAGCATCAGGTGCTGTGGCCACAGGACCAGCTGACGCCCACTCCCACCCTCAGGGCTGGGCAAGAGCAGCTGGCAACATCCTGGTCCAGCCTGGAAGCTCTGGAGATCCCCTCCTTGCATGAGGTGCACGACACGTGGGCTCCTGCTCAAGCAGTGAGTGCTGACTGGTTTTCATCCTGGAGAAATACAGCACTGGTTCACCCTTGAACCATCCTTTTAACATCAGCAGCCCTGAGTTCACCTGCAGGACCGGAGCCTGCCCCGTTACAGTCACCCTCCTCCCGCTGTCTGGATGGTAGTGTCTGCTCCAGGACCTCTGGCCAGGGAGGACACAAGACTTGTCCATCCACGTTGGGGCCAGTGTCCAGATGTTTTCCCCTTGCGTCTGCACTGTGTTCCACTGCATGCGTGGCCACATTTCTCCAGCCATCCCCCACAGACACTTGGGTCATGGCCACCTCTGGGCCACTGTAATGGTTTTGCTGTGAACACCATGGGAGTCAATCACGACTTTGCTTTCAGTTCCTGCGTGTACAACCTGCTTTGTGGACGTGCACAGGTGCCAGGCTCTGCTCTAGGCGCTTTGCATGGGAAATCTGCTCCAGTGGGTGCTGCGTGACCATCCCTCCTTACAGATGTGGAAACTGAGGCACGGGTCCAATCATGAGCCTGTTGGAGGTGGACTGCACTCTGCTTCTCCTCGGACATACTCTGCCTAAAATGCAGCTGGATATACTGAAGCGAGGTGCAAGGAAGAGCCCCGAGAATTTAAATGGAGAAAGAAGTACTGTTCTCTTCTTTTCTTTCCTTTTTTTTTTTTTTTTTTAATGGTATTGGATATTGAACTCAAGGTACTTTGAACTGTGGTACATCCTCAGCCCATTTAAATTTTTTTTTCATTTTGAGATGAGATAGGATCTTGCTAAGTTACCCAAGTTGGGATCAAACTTCCCATCCTCCTGCCTTAGCCTCCTGGAACACAAGGATTATAAGCATGCACCACCACGCTGCACTTTTTTTTTAATATTCATTAAATTTATTGGTACATTTTAGGTATATAAGATGATGGCATTCATCATTGGGAATTTGTGCCTTTACATGATATATATTGGTTCCTACATTTTCCCCATTACCCTACCCTGCTCCAACCCCTCCGCCCCTCCCTATTTACAAAGACTTTGTTTCCATTTTTTCCTTTTCTCATATTTTTTCCTTTCCCTTCTTTTCTTTCCCTTACCTCTGCCACTTCTCCTTCCCCCTCTTCTTTTGGACCTTTTCTTTCTATTTCACATTATCTATTATATATTTTGGTCCTCATTTACACTTGTAGTTTCTCATACCAGAGAAACTATTCAGTATTTGCACACTTGTCCTATTTATTTCACTTAAGAATATGGCCTCAGGGCCGGGGATTTAGCTCAGCAGTTCGGTGGCCTGCCTTGCAAGTGCAAGGACCTGAATTCAATCTCCGGTACCAAAAAAAAAAAAAAAGAATATGGCCTCAGTGTGCACCCATTAAGCCATAAATGTCTCTATCATCCTTTATGGCTGAGTAGTATTTCATTTTATAAAAAAAACACATCTTTATCCAGGCTCCAGTTGATGGGCATTTGAGCTGTTTCCAATATTTACCTATTACAAACCGTGCCGCTATAAACATGGGTGTCTGACTCTTTATATTTAAAAAAAAAATTCCCAATCCCAGTTAACTGGACAGGACAGGAGGGGCTGGCCCAGCCCTGGCAGCCTGTTTGGCCAGAGATAACACAGGGCAGGGTGTGACTCCCTCCCCCATGCGTGGTCTGGCTTTCTGAGAAGGCACGGGAGGGACTTCTCCAAGGAGGAGGGGAAGTTGAGGGAGGAGGGGCAGTGTCCAGGGGGCTGAGAGGTGCAGAGGCCAGGTGGGGGCTGGGCGTTGCGCTGTGGTCCGGTGGGAAGGCAGGCACGCTAGGATGTCCCCTGTGGCTCCCTGGAGCGCACCCACTTCCCTCTGTGTGATGACTTGCGCTTCCCACTGCCCCGGCCCTGCTCTCTGCACACTGCAGCATCGCCTTTTCCCCTCTCAGGCTTCTCCAGACCTGGGAACTGCATGGTCTGAGCTTACCGACTTCCCTGGGCAGGGCCCCACAGCCTCCATCAGTGACAAGGAAACTAAGTCTCACAGGAAACACGTGCAGGTTGAGGCTTTGAGGCTGAGCTCCCTGCCACCCCTAGCCTTCCCGAGAGAGGAAGTGACTGGTCCAGGGTCACTCACAGCCACTTGGGGCTTGGCTGGAGTCTGCTGACCGCTGTGGGATCACAGGATAACCAGGACAGCTGACTGGGACACCCTCAGGATGCCCCTGCCTCCGGGGCACTTGCCAGTGGGGACATATGACATGCAGTGCTTTACTCCATGAGAAGCTGCTGCAGCTCCTCCTCTCCCTCCTACAGGAAGCCTGGCCCAGGGCTCCTCTCCAGTTTGGATGATGGGGAAACTGAGGCCTAATTTTGAGGATCCTGGTTCTAAGCCTGGGTCCTTCCCCTCAGTGCAGATGGCCCTGCAGGAGAAAGCAGGGCCCTGGGCAGCAGGATCTGACCCCAGCCATCTCTGAGGTGGCAGCAGGGAGGAGCCCCTGGGCATGGGGCTTTCCTCCTAGGGTAATAGGTTGCTCCTGAGGGTGCCCAATCTGAGCCAGGTTCTCTCGGCAGTGATGCAAGATGCCGAACGTGTCTTCCCTGTTGCTGGGGAATGGGCAGGGCCAGCTGTACACAGCCCATTCTCTGAGCTGGCATGATTTCCAGGAAGCAGCTGCAGCCTTGGCTCATCAGGTCCCTGTGATGACAGGCAGGTCACGTGACATGGCGGCAGCTGTCCCAGGGAATCTGAGGCCAGGAGAGGCAGGCGGGGAGGGAGCTGCCCTAAACCTTGGCATCTGCCGCAGCTTGCAGCATCCTCAGGGCTCCAGGCACGGAGCTAACGCAATTGCTCTGTGCTGGGCCTGCCTGCTTCCCCCAAGCCAGGCCTCCAGTTAGCCTTTTCTGTGATGCACACCTAATTTTGCACAGGAAGACCAGCCAAGAGAGGTGGAGTAACTTTCTCAGGGCCACACACCTGGGCAGGCACAGTGCTGGGTTCCAGGCCAGGGCCATCTGATGGGAGACAGATCTTTCAGCACAGGACTGAACCCTGGAGAGCAGGGGCCCAGAAACGGGAGTGTGGGGGGTGCTGCCTTGACTCCCTCCTTTCCAAGGCCCTGCAGTTCCAGAGTTTGAAGATTCCACCCAGACAAGAGCCAGATGATGGTTTTATCTTTAACACACAGTGCCTCCAGCGCAATCATAAATTCTAGTTTCTGTACCACTGCTTGGGGAAGTACCACTTTTTATGGTGGTAAGAAGGGGACTTTTCACCTTATAACTTTAATGTCCCTTTAAGCTTTCGATCTCTGTGATTTACGATTAAACAGAACATTAAAGCTAAAAATGCACATAGCAGGCTGTCCAGGAAGGAGGAAAGGCCTCTGCAGTGACGTCCAGGTCCCCAAGGTCCCAGCAGAGGAGTGGGCTGAGGTGCAATGGCTTGTTCACAGTTCAGTTCCTTCAAGTGACTCAGGAGACGGGGCTCAGGCTCCTGGCACAGCTGTCCACAAGGCGGCTCAGGGCAGCACAGCCCCATGTCCAGCTTCCACAGGGCTGGCCGGAAGGCACTGTCCCCAGGGAGCTCATCTTGCCACTCCCTGGGCCAGAGGTGATGGCATTGGATGTTGGCCCTGCAGCAGCCTCTGTGGTCTGCTGGGTCCCAAAGGGGTTTTTGTGTAGCAAAGGAAGGATGACTGGGGATGGATGGTGGCTTTGAGGATTCCGCAGCCTCCTGTGCCCACCTGGACTGTGATGAGGGACTCTGCAGGGACCTCCACTGGTGGCCGTGGGTGCTGCCACCATGAATGGGCCTGCAGAGGCCTGGGGCCAGAGAGGAAGAAGCCAAGGTCACCAGGCAAGGAAGGAAGAGGGAGAGGCAGTAAGACATGCTGACAGCCATCTTGATGAGCACAGCCTTCATGTCAGTACAGCATGGACAGCTCCCTCCTATTGGGCACTCTCTGCTTGGCACACAGGGAGACTGGGTCCCAGGAGGAGAGAGACCTCCAGGTGTCAAGTAGGGGAGAGCCCAAACACAGGCCAGGAGCCTCAGCCTCCCACAGGCTGTTCCGGCACAGCACCTGCCAGCAGGGGCGAGGCCTGGGCCCAGGGATGGGAGGGACAGGAGGGATAGGAGGCCTGGGGAGACTGAGCTGGGTGGATGCTGCAGTTCCCTCCTCCTGAAGCCCATACTCCCCACCCCGCGCACCCGCAGTGCCCTCCATGCCGGCAGAGTGGAGCCTGCTCAAGGGCCTCAAGGCCAGGGCCGCAAGCAAGCCCCTGTCAGGAAGGACCCAGAAAACTGGTGGCCATGGGGAGCCAGGCCAGGCCCTGAAGAGAGAGGAGCACAGCACCCCATGGTGGGTGGGGAAAAGGCTGGGGTCTGAGCTTGAGGGCCCAAGAGGATATCGGGACTGTCCTGTTGTGTTGTACTGTCCTGCTCTGTGCTGGGCACACAGAGGCTGCATAAGGCTCCCCCACCCCAGGCTAGCAAATACTGTGCATATATGCACACACTCACACACACACTCACACACTCTTATCAGCCAGACAACCGGCCAGCAAGTCCAGGAGCCAGACCTTCCAACCCTGTGCTCAGCCTGGACAATGACCAGGAAGGCACCCGAGGCCCAGGGTGAGCAGCCCCCACCCTGGGACAGGCCAGCCACCCACTGCAGCCTCCTGCTCTGCCATGGGGCCTCAGAAAGCCAGTGCTGGTCCTGGGAAGGCACAAGGTGCACACTGATGCTCCTGCGGGGACGCACAAGTATAGAATGTCCACACAGCTCCCACCAGGAATCTCGGCTTCCTGTCTGCAGGTCTAGAGACCCTCAGGAAGACAGTCCTGCGGCTCTAGGGGGGTCCAGGCCACCATCGCTCCTTCCCCAATGATTCTGCACACCCATGCTTGCTCAAAAACCAGGGTCCCAATCTCTGCATCCAGGGCCTGTGCCACTGTTCCTTGCAAACCATGGCCAGGAAGATACCAGGGACACTGGGTATTAGGGCAGCCAGGGGCTGGCTTTGTGGCTGGCTCATGCCTCCCCCTCCCCAGCCTGGGAGGTGCTGACAGCACCCATTTCACAGCTAGAAAAACCGGGGCACAGTGAGGTAAAGGAGCTTGCCTATAGTGTCATCGTGTCACATGGGGAGGTGGCAGTGCCAAGGCCCCACCCTCCTGCATTCTCCTACCCTGCTTTGAACCTTCAGCTTCTCCACCTGGGGCAGGGCAGGTCCAGGCTGGCCAGGGTCAGGCCAGGGTTGCAGAAGCAGGGGTGGGGCAGGGACCCTGCAGATGAGTCTTCCTAGCCCCACCTGCCCCTGCCGGCCACTCCCACTGGGGGCATCAGTGGCCCTCGGGGCCAGTGATTCCCTGCTCCCCCTCAGACCCTTCCTCCACAGCCAGACAGGTTTTTCTCAGCTCGAACCCATTATGGCAGCCTCATTTTCTCCCTGGGCACGAGGACTGACCGTCAGTGCCAGCAGCCACACACCCCCTGCCTCAACTCCAGCTCTGCCTGGAGACTGGGAACCCCAACTTTCCACTTCCTTTTTCCAGCCCCACCCCTTCTGCCCTGCCCAGGGAGAGCTGGATATTCCCCTGCCTGCCCCACCTGCCCCACCCCTAGCCTCCAGCTCTGGCACAACCACTGGCAGGGAGGCATTGCCCTGGCACCTGCTACCAGAGGGCACAAAGTGCCCCCAGGCACTTGGCCTGCTTGCCTGAGAGCTCAGAGACTCAGACTTGGCCCTGTGTTGCAGTTCAGGTGTGGGAAGAGGTGGCCTGGGCACTGCCCTCCACCCCACTGTCCATGGGACAGGGACAGAGCGGGGATTTGGGAGAGCTCTGTTCCCCACTCACTGTGCAGGGTGGCCTTTGGGACCCTGTGCTCCAGAGATGAAAGTTCATCCAGTGTTTGGGATCTGGGCCACCTGCAGTTACCTGGCCCACTTCAGGAGTGTTAGGGTCAGGTTCAGAGAGGAGGTGGGGCCTGCTCCTTGGTGACAACCTGGGCTTCTCCCCAGAGCTCACCTCCCCACCACCATGGCAGTAGCCTCACCCTCTGGCCCACGCCCACTTCAGCTGGAAGGGGGTTGCCAGTGCACACCCAGGCAGATTTTGCCAAGCTAAGGGTCACCCCAACACAGTCTCGGTGACACCCCCGTGGGAATTCAACACCGCACACTGCTGGGAAGTCCCTCCTCTCTGTAACCCAAACACCAAGCTGCAGAACAAGCCTGGGCTCTTCCTGTCCCCCAGGCCTGGGCTGGCTGGGACGGGGCCAAGCAAGGTGGACCTAGGGCCCCACCACAGAGGCCAGTTCTACAGCTGCATGCAGGGCCTCCCACCAGTGCAGTGGGTGGCAGAGCCCGCACCAGTAGACCCAAGCCTCCCACCAGGAGCCAGCATGGCCTGGGCCTCTGCAGGGAGGCACCAGTTTAATTGACATCTATTTTTAGAATAAATGCTCTGTCCTACATTCTCAGCCAGGGGTGGACCTCGAAGCAGGAGGTCCTACCAGCAGGCAGGATGGAGGGGGCCAGCTGCCCCATGGGCCCCACAAATGCCTCAGATGCCTCCATCCTCCTCCTCTGGGCTGAGCAGCCCAGTGTGGCTGAGGAGAAATATTCCATGATGACTCTGGGCTGCAGAGTTTGCTGACTTCCTGGGCTCCTAGCCTGGAACAGGGCAGTGGGACCCCGCAGCCCTCTGTCTGGAGCACTAGATGCAGGTGATCAGCACATCCACAGAGACGGACACAGGGATCTCCTCAAAGAGCACACGCTGATGGGCAGGCCCTGCACCCCTGGCCCTAGACCCGGCCCTCAGCAGGTCCTGTGAGTGCTGCAGCAGGCGCTGGTTCCGACGGTGGCCCAGTCTGCGCAGCGCCAGGATGGCCAGCACATGGTCGCGTCTGTGGAGAGGAGATGGATGCACCCTGACATCCCAGGGCCCTGGTGCCGGAAACCAGGCTTGGGAGGAAGTGTTAGTCACGCAGCATTCCTGGAGCCCAGTCAGGGAGGCTGGACTGACTGGGCCAGGAGGGGCTTCGGGGGAGGCAGTGTGGACTTCCTTGGGTGGCACACAGTGGGTGCTGGAGGGAAGGCTGCACAGGGGCCCAGCGAGTCCCAGGCAGGGTTGCATCAGGCTGGGGAACCCTGGGGTGTGGCTCTGATCCACACTTCGGAAGACAGCCCACCGCCCTGAGGATGGGGCAGGGAACCCTCCCTGAGGGTAGTGGGCCTGGGAAGGGGCTGGGCCAGGGGCTTTCTGTGGCCTCCTCATCCTGGAATGTCCAAGCAGGGAGGGTGGGATAAGGCGCTGAAGTGGGTTTTCCAGGGGCCTTGATGACTCACAGTGCCCCTCCCACCCCGGGTCAAAGTCTCCTAATGGGTGGGGTCACATCTTCCCCTCTGTGTGCAAGTCCAGAATGCCTGTGAGGGGAGGGTGCCTCTCCTGGGCAGGGGTCCCAGGTGGCCTCACACACACAGGTCCACGAAGGGCTTGAGCCCCATCTGACCTGCCCATACCCCCTGCCGCTTCCAGGCTCTGCGTGGGGCACAGGTGGGCTATGCACCTGATGTCTGGGAAGCTCTGGATGAGTGTCTCCAGGTGCCGCTGGATGTCATCTTTGTATCTCTCGCCCAGGATCTCAGCTACACATGGGATGGCCTGGTTCAGCCATGTGGCTTCAGAGCCCTGCAGAGACCGGGAGGCTCAAGGGTACAGATTCAGCACTGCAGCTCCCCCAGGGCCAGAGTTGGTGTCCTCTGTCCCGTGTGTGTGCAGGTGGGACAGCCCAGCAGAGCTGGCAGTGCTGCCTGGAACAGCACTGAATGGAGACCAGCAGTCCAGGTAAAGGCTGGGTGGGAGGGGCCTCCCCGGGCCTGGCCACCAGATGGGCTGCACCCGTCCTTCGTGAGAGCCCCCGGCTGTACAAACAGGTATGCAAGTGCACCCTCCACCCAGCCAGCCCACAGGCCCGAATCCCAGCTCTCTGTCCTGGTGGACAGGGCACAGAACTGCCGTCTCTCCAGGCAGAGCAGAACTGAGAGCTGGGCACTAATCGAACATGGAAGCCAGTGCTCCAGGGGCACAGATGCCACTCCTACCAAGTGCTGGAAGGTTTCGCTAATGGCCTGGGCATCCTCGCTCATCTTCTGGGAGCCACGCACTCGATCCTCACCCCGGAAGCGCTTGTGTGGCCTCAGAACCTGTGCTAGGTACTCACGGACCACAAGCCGGTGCGCCTCCTGCAGCACATCCTGGAGGAGAGCCAGGGTCAGGGCTGGGCCAAGGACCAGGCCCTGGACACACGGGCTTGGAACCCTCCCTTGCCGTACCTGTGCCATCGGAGGGGCCATGTGTGTGAGGTGGCATGCAAAGGCCTTCACTCTGTCCATGAGGGGACTCAGTGTGTCCTGCGTCAGCCAGCTCTTGGCGCATACAATCCTGAAGAGCGGCTGGGGTGTGGGTGTGAGAGTGAGCCCAGTGCGCCTATCTGCCCCCTGCTGGGGTCTCTGGTGCCATTCCCTCCTAGCCAGGTATTGCTTATGCCTGGGGACTCCTGGAGGGGCTATGTGTGGGGCCTTGGGCTCCCACCCTCGCTTTGGGTCCTGGTAGTAGGGTTGCAATGGAGAGGCAGGCATTTCCCAAATGTCCCTACTTAGCTGGGACATCTGGGTCCCCTCCCATCTCCTGACACACATGCCCCTGGGACCTGGTCTTCAGGAAGTAGAAGGCACCTGCTGGGCATGGGAAGTGAGAGAGGAAGATCTCTCCCTCGCACCTGCACATCACTCTGCAAGCCTTGGAGCAAGTGCTTCTGGAAGCTGTGGATAGCCACCACCAGGGGCTTCTCCAACTCCTCCAGGGTTCCTGGGAACCTGTCCAGAAGACTGGTCCTGGTGAAGGGCCAGAGCATAAGAGAGCAAGCTGGGGAGCAAGGCACAGCACACAGCCCCAAAGGCTGGACACTACACCTGCTCCACTCATTTAGACTATAATGTGAAGGGCAGTCCCTGGAGCTGCACAGTGTGGTGCCCGCGAGAACAGTCATGTGAGAGAACAACACCAAAGTTCTGGGAGTCATAGAAGGGTAGGTCAGCAGGGTGGTGGCAGCCCTGCTGTGTGGCAGTTTCCCCCTGGCAGCTCCAGGACAAACCCTCCATCTCTTGGTGCAGCATGCCCATCTCCGCAGAGCCTGCATCTCTTCCCTCTAAGGTGACAGTTTTCCCACTTCACCAGCAAGGAATCTGAGGCCAGGCTGGGGATACAGCATGGCACACAGAGGCCCCACTGCTATCCCTCAGCCCTTGGCCCAGTGGAGGAAGGTGCTTGGGAGCCAGGCGCTCACTGGGCCATGGCTGGGGCCCCTGTCATTTCTGCCCCTGCTCCACTCTCCCACAGGTACAGGCATAGGGTCTGGAGGAGAAACACCTCTGGGGAGCACCAGCACACAGCCTGCAGGGGCCCACACAAATCCCAAAGGGACCGGGTCCTCCCAAGCACCCAGGGGCAGAGGCTCTGGTCCCCGGTGTTAGAAGAGCAAAGGGGGACAGGAACCAGGTGACTCGTCCCGGCACAGCCAGAACCTGGCAGTGCTGGCATTGGAGCCCAGACAGGCAGCCCAGAGTCTGTGCTCCTTTCACAGCTGGCACATCTACAGGAGGAGACACTGAGGCTGACCACTCAGGGCCACGGCCAGCACCCATGGAAGGTGTCAGGGAGGCCTTCACCCAGGAGAGGAAGAAGCCTAGCTGGGAGGAAGGGAGGAAAGAGACCGCGCCCAAGGGTGAGGGCACAGCCCCCCTGGGCCTGTGACAGCCGGACATGGGCTCTGCTGCGCTGAGCAAGGTCACCGTGGCAGGGGTAGGACTGGAGTGCATGGTCCCTGCAGGTGTCTGGCAAGTCCACGCTAGGGAAGGGACCAGCCCGTTGTCACCTGGGTTCAAGCTTCTCTCTGTGTCGAACGCAACCGAGCTCCTATGTCCATCGAACACGCATGCGCACACGCATGCACACACCCACCCACTCACACACACCCCATCCACCCCCCCACCCCCCACAGGCACACA
>NW_022900933.1:40280164-40281214 GCF_012274545.1 Fukomys damarensis | reverse complement strand
CAGCTGCAGGATGCGGTCGAAGCAGCTCTCGATCTTGCTCTGGGGGAAGGCCGGCAGGTGAGGTCTTTGGGAGGGGGACCCTGCCCAGTCCCAGGCCAGTCCCGCAGGGGAGGCATCGCCCCCACAGTCTCCCGGACCCGGGAGCAGGGCCCCACCTCTAGGAAGCGGGTGTAGTCACTTTCCAGCTGCGCCCACACATCGGGCGCCAGGAGCGGGGGCAGCGGCTCCTTGGGCAGCGCCAGGTCCGGGGTGTCCAGAAAGTCAGGACTGAAGTCGAAGTGGGGCAGGTGCTGAGGGGCGGGGCGGAGCCAAGGCACAGCCGCCACCCCAAGTCTAAGCTCCGGGCTCCAGGGGTCAGGGCCATCAACTCCCTTCCGGAAGCTTCTGGCCACCAGCTGTTCCCGCTCAGAATGCTTAAGGAGCCCTCCTGTCCCGATGGCCGGCCCCTCCAGCCGCCCCGCATGGCGAGCACACAAGACTGGCTCCCCACCCAACACAGCTCCAGCGGTCCCGTCCAGCCTGCTGGTGTTCGGGGAGCCACGTCGCGTGTGGGACCCGGGAGCTCATCCCAGGAGGGGATCGGCAGAGCGGACGTGGCAACCCCAGCAGCGGTGCCTGTCATGGGGAGCGAGAGCCCACGGGTGTCCTGCCCCAAGGTGTCCTTTCTAACGCGGGCACAGGCACCTGTGGACAGGCAGGAGGGCGGCCCTCGGGCAAACCTGAGATGGGAATGCACGGTAGCCTAACAGGAAGCACAGCGTGGCCATCCCTTTCTTCCTGTGTGGCACCAGCCCTGCCCTCTCCAGTGAGGGACTGGAGAGCAAAGCAAAGCTGCGCCCCGGAGCGAGTTCCCCAGGGACTGGGCGAGGTGGGCAGAGAGCTCCCCTCACGCATGAGCCTCACCTGCCGTAGATGTTGGCGGCCCAATCCAGCAGGAGGTAGAGCTGCTCACAGCCGCGGGCATCGGGCGCAAGCTCCTGCAGGCGCTGGGCCACTGCGCTGTGGAAGGCGTGCAGGTAGGTCTCCCACGCGGGGAGGCCGGCGGCGGCG
>NW_022900933.1:40265651-40279675 GCF_012274545.1 Fukomys damarensis | reverse complement strand
AGTGTCTCGCGCACGATGGCGCTCATCTCGGCGGCCAGCCCATCGTAGTGCAGGCACACGTCCATGGCGCGCCGCGCGTAGGCTGTGGGGTCCTGCGCAAAGGTGTGAGATGCCTTCTCTGAGGCCAGCCGCATCTCCAGGTGTCGCAGCTGCTCGAATGCCGCCACCAGTTGCCGCTCGGTGATGAGGTCGGCCACGGATTTGCCTTCTGCGAAGGCAGGAAGAAGAGGGGTGATGGGAGGACCCAGCCCCCCCCCCCGACCCTGGGCCCCACTGAAAGCCTCTAAGAGGAAGAAAAGAGCCGTTGGTGCAGCCCCTCCTGCTGGCCTGCAGCCCCTACACCTTCTCTCCACCCCTACTGATTGGGTCTAGGCGCTCCCTGACTACAGGTCTAATAGGGTCAGAGCTCAGGCTGGGCGTTTCCTGCCATTCAATGTCAACTTGTGGCTGCTCTGCCCTTTTGCCACTTCCACGCCCTAGGCCCTGGACTTCTACAATGGTCGAGATCCAGGTTCAGATCCCAGCATAACCTCTCTGAGCTTTACTTTCTCCTGGGGGTGTGGTTCCTTTGCTAAGATGTAGTAAGAACTTGAAGGGTAATTGAGCAGGAGAGTGTGGGTGTAGGAGAGTTGGAAGCCTGGGCTCAGCTGCTGCCCCCTCCAGCCTCAGTTTCCCCCGTGGGCAGTGTGGTCCATGGAGCCCTAACCTGCCTCAGGCTCCATTTCCTCAGGGCCCAGCCAAGATGTTGCCTGCTGGCTGGCACCACTCCTGACCACAGAGGGCTCCTCTAGCACAGCAGCAACCTGGGACTGGCCAGCAGCTGGACCCTGACCCACAGCTCGCCGGAAGGACTGGAGCAGGGAGCCCCGGGAGCTTCGCTGGGGCCGGCCTGGGTCCTCCTTGGGCAGCTGGGTGGCACCCCGAGGGCTTGCCCAGGACAAGGCCCGCCGAAATGTGCCCAGGCCTGGCTTTGTGGAGTCCACATGGTGCGCCTTGGTCTCCACCCTGCTGTTCGACCGTCGGGTGCCCCAAGCTGGTGTCGCTGGACCCCCAGGCTCCTGGGGGCTTTGCAGCTCTGTTCCAGGGGTCAACTTCCGTGGGGACAGCATCTCAACAACAGGAGGCCTGGGGGTGAGAAGGAGGCTCAAAAAGCCTGGAGGAGATTACTTACATTTAGAAATGGGAAGAAAGGAGCTAAAGGTGTAGGGAAGGTGGGATGGGTAGGGGAAGGGTAATAAGGGAAAAGAAAAAAATGTGAGATAATGAAAAGATGAAAATAAAGTGTTTGTAGATGGGGAGGGGAGGAGGGGGTGAAGGGAGGGCAGGGGTAAGGGGGAAAAATGAGAATCAAGACTTGTCATGTAGAGGTACAAGATCCCAACAATGAATGTAACTGTACTGTATCCCTAAAATGTACCAATAAACTCAATTAAAGCTGGAAAAAAAAAAGCCTGGAGGGCACCCTGGTGCCACCCAGTAACAGGTCCCAGGGGCTCGGCCAGACCCAAGCTGTTCAGGGCAGGCTCCCAGGCAGCAGCAGCACTGAGCTGTCAGAAGGGAAGCATACGTGGCCTGGCTGGAGCACCCACGCCCAGCTGCAGGTAGGCATGGGACATGGGTACTTCTCTACCAGGAAGCACTCACAGTGCCCTCAGAGGGGGCCTCCCCAGCTGCCTCCCTCACCCAGTCTGCCAGGCCCCACTTCACATCAGAACTGGAGGGCGGAGCTGCAGTGGGACCTGGGGCCATCCTACCCCCAGCCTGCAAGGAGGGCAGGACTGTGACCACATCCGGGTCACCTTAGTCCTAAAATGACCCAACCCTCCCTCCAGAAGCCCCTTTGCTGCCTTTTGGAACCCCTGGCTCACCTCTTCCCCCAAAACAAGAATGGGGCCCACCCTGCCCTGTTGTCATGGAGTTGGAGGCCAAGACCACCCTGCTCCTACCACATCCCACAGCACCCCAAGGGAGGTGGTGCAAGGGACCTCGGTCTACATTTAGCTGGGGCTGCAGGGCATCCATGTTGCTCTTCCTCTGTACCTCCCCCTGGCTCCTGGGTCCCCACAGTGCAGAGTGGCACCAGGGACCAGGGCTGTGGGAGCCACCAGAGGCTGGCTATCCCTGAGGCAGGGCAGGAAGGAGGAGGGGGACTTCCTGGCTGCCGTGACCTCTACCCACCTCATTGTGCAAGCAGGTCAGGGTGGGGAACGGCATTGAGAGCGGGGTTGCACTTTACCCTTGGAGAAACTGAGGCCCAAAGAGGGGCCTGACCCGCTACCGTCACAGACCCAGCAGAAGCAGAGCCCTCAGCCCCTCTCCTGGCTACCTGTCACTCCCACAAAGCCCAGGCTGGAGCAGCACCAGACCTGGGGGATGTGGGGCCGGAGCTGCCCTCCCAGGCCTTGGTTCTGGGAAGACATGCAGGGCAGACCCTCACCCATGCCCCCAGGCTGCTGGGCCTATTTCCCTCAGGCTTCAAGCTGGCAGCTGGAAGGAGGCCCAGCTGGGGAGCCAGCCCAGGTGATTGATGGGGCCTTATCGGCCCCGCCCCAGCCACAGGTCACCATCTTCCCTGACCCAGGGTTCAGGGACCCTGCCCAGCTCAGACCTGGCCACATGCAGCAGGGGACTGCCCAGGTGGCCTCTTGGCCACCGTCCCGGCTCCCTTGGTGCCTGGCACAGGGGACATAAGGGACAGTTCCGGTCAGGCTGCCCCTGCCCTGCCCCTGGGTGGCTCTGGCTCCCTATCACCACTGTGGTGGGGAAGGAGGACTTGGACCTATGGTTGGATATAGGAAATAAAGAAGGAGGTAACAAAAGCCAAAGCTAAGGCTGTGGTCAGGGTCACCCAAGGCGATCCATTTCAGATTCCCTCTTTCCTTCCAAAGTCCTCAGACTCCAGCTTCCTTGAGGACACTGCAAGTCCACAAATGGGCTTGGCTGAGAAGGTAAAGATCAGGAACCCAATCTTCAGGTAAAGAAACAGAGTATTCAAAGAATGATTAAATTGCTCATCTAAAAAAAAAAGACAAAGAGCTCTGATCTGTAAAATGGGCCATTGTCCTGCCTTTGCCACTCACCCCAGGAAGCACAAATGTTCTCAGTGCCAGGAAACGCACTTTCCCTGCTGGGGGCTCCCACTCTTTGTGCACTTTTAAATTTCTTCTTAGAGCCAGGTGTGGTGGTACACACCTGTAATACTAGCACTTGGGAGGCTGAGGCAGTTTTGCCTTGAGTTTGAGACCAGCCTGACCTACACTCAAAAATACAAAACAAAACAGTTCCACCTAATAAATCCCTTATGCCTCTTACTGATGCGTCCTGCAGCCTGTCTGTCTGTGGGAAGTCAGTGAGCTGCAGTTTCCTGGGCACAGAGTGGGCCTGGGCTCTTATCCACATGGAGAACCTCCTAGGACCCTGTCTGGAGACAGGCCTGCCTTGGTGGCGTGGCCAAGAGGTCACACTTAGTAAGCAGCACTGTATGCGCTGCCCAACAGCTGACACACCCCAGGTCCCCAAGACTCAGTGTTGAGGGTGTCATTTTTCCTGCCTCCCAGGGAAGCTGAGGCAAGAGGGGGCCGGATCTTGCCTCAATACATCCAGCTCAGTGGTGGGGGCTGGATGGGGCCAGGACTCAGGGATGCTGCAAGGTGCTCCTGCACAACAGAAGACCCAGTGTGGGGAGCAGGGTTCAGAGGGGTCCACCTGGATTGACCTTCCTCCAGCTTTCACCTTAGGGGCCCCTCTGATCTGCACCCCTCCAGCCTTCTGGGCCTCCCCTGTCTGCACACCCCACCTCCCGCCTCCCTCCAGATTCCCCCCACCTCCATCACTCTGTTCCCCACATCCAATCTGGGCTGCAGGGTGCAGGGGCATCCCCACCTCCAAGAAGTCCCTGAGGGGGCCTGGCCTCCTCCCTGGCCTGGAGCCTCCCGCCCCAGAGCACAGTTGAGGAGCAGTGCGCTTTCCCCCTGAGGATGCCCTGTGGTCCCCAGGCTGCGGAGCTGGTGACACAGCCTCCTCCAAGGGTTCCCAGCCAGGCCTCTCCCCTCTGCCTGCCCATATAGCCTGGGGTCTATGCTGCTGCCCTAGCCCATGGTCCTGCACACCCCTGCAGGGCCAGCTGCAGCAGTGGGAATGTCATACAGAAGACACTGGCATTGGAAACTCCCACCCTGGGCCACCCAGGCCAAGAGCAGAAAGTCAGGCCTACACTTCACCTGCCTCCTGCCCCAGACTGCTGTCGCAGCACCCACCCTCCTCCCCGCACCCCCAGCCCGAGACTGGCCCATCACCCCTCTTCAGAGTCAGAAGTAGCTGGGGTGTGGCTGAGTGTGAACACCTTGGTAGATCCCATCAGAAGTAGCCACTGCCACCACAGGCAGGTAAATGACTGTGCCCTGCGCCAGGTCCTGGGCAGACTAGGCTCCTCCAACCTCCCCACAGCCACCACAACCACCTGCTCTCAGCCCCCTAACCACTCGCCTTCCCATCTTGGGCATGTCTTCCTGGAGCAGTCCGGAGGCTACTGGTTCCTAGAGCCACCTTACACAAGAGCTAGACATTGTCTCCTACAGTAAGGACAAGGACAAGGGCCTGTGTCTCACTGCCACCCCAGAGCATTTGCCTGAAGAATTACAGCAACAGACAAGATACATAGGAGACCCCCTCCCAGGTGCCACCAGGCCTACAGCCCTCTGGCAGCTACCCCCAGAAGTGCAGCCTTCTCCTTTCCTTTGCATTCAAGGCTCCTTGGGCTTCCTCTGCGCCCCTTCACACCCACCACTGAGAAGCACTCACCTCACCTTTTCGCAGGCTGCTATCCAGGCCCTCAGCACCGCACCCTGCTCAGTTGCAACCTCCCTCCAGGCTCAGCAGAAGTGGCTCCTCCTCCCAGAACTCAGTCCACACCTGCTCTGGCCCCAGTCCCTGCCCAGGGCGCCTTCTCCCGTGACTGAGGGATAATTATGGGGCCTGGGCCAGGTGCCCTGGAGCAGGGAGTGGGCTGACCTGGCTGCAGCCAGCCGGCAGGTGGCAGGTGCACATGCAGGAATGCATCCTGGTGGGTCTGAGGCTGAGCATGTGTCCTTGCCGTGTGTGCCCGTGCCTGAGGTGCCAGAGCTGCCCCTGGGAGTGGCCATCCTAGGCGGCCACAGCCAGAGACGGAACAGTGCCAGTCCCTGAGTCTGCGCCCACTGTCCCCGCACCGTGTGCCCTCATACCTGCTGAGTGAGCAGACCCAGCCCTGGCGCAGGGTCCCCCAGAGGCCAGGCAAGCGGGGCTCTGAGAGCCGGGCTGGGCATGGGGCCTCCAAGGAGTCCAGGCGTGGCTGCCCAGGCGGGAAGCACACAGCTGGGACTTCCCAGCTGCCAGGCCCCACCCCCGCCCTGCCCCCAAACCTTTCACTTTCAGAGAAGTCCCCACCCCTCCTCCCAGCCCAGATGGAGCCAAACTTTGATCCCTGCAGCAGAACACAGGATCATAGGCCAGGGTGCGGAGGGATGGAGCGCAGCTCTGAGGACAGTGGCAGAGGGGGAGACAGGCCCACTAGCCCCTGCCGTGGCCAGGGGCGAGGGTCTCCTCTCTCCAGGGAGGTGCACAGACTCACCTGTCCTCCAGGCTCACCCCAAAGCCCCAGCACCTGCTGAGACGCAGGCCCTGGTGAAGGTGGACCCATGATGGCCAGGGCACAGCTGGGCCAGAAGAGGGGACACACGGTGACTCAGGAGTGACTGTGACCACAGAGGGCCAAGCCTGAGTGATGGACGGGGAATGTGGGCAGCAGATCAGATCCAAGAGGCAAGTCAGAGCAGCCCCAGACTTCCTAGGGGCATTCCACTGGAGCGTCTGGAAAGAAACCGGGAAAATCTGCAGGGACAGATCCAGGCCTGTCAGCCCAAGAGAGGCCTGTGCTGGGCACTGTCATCACAGTGGGGAGCTGAACTCCAGCACCTCTCTCCACCCGCAGGCCGCCTCCTCGGTGGTCATAGGTGTCCCTGTGCCCAGCCCATCCCTGTACGGGCCTCATTATAACTTGTGACCCCTTTAAAGACCCCGCCTCCTAATGAACTCTGTGGTTCAGCCTTTGACATAAGGATGGGGGACAGCAGCATTCAGCCCCTAGACTGGAAGGTGTCTGGGACACTGTGGGCCCCGGGCCTTCAGACCCAGAACTTCCTCTGGGAAGCCCTCAGCTGACCATCTGAGGTGCTGGCCCCTCCACCTGGCTGCCCCGTGCGCGCACACGTGTGTGTGTGTGTGTGTGTGTGTGTGTGTGTGTGTCTCAATTCAAGCCTGAGCGGTGACCCTGGCCAGGTCTCTCCCTCAGCTCCTCCAGCAGCCCCACTGGCCTCCTGGCCTGCGTGTGTCCAACAGCTGTGACCAGGAGACAGGCAGTCACCGCTTGAGGGGACTTTCCAGGTGACCTCCCCGAGGCACATGGCCCACAGAGACCAGGACCACACCCAGGTCACCTCTGGGCCCTGATGCCTCCCCTCAGGTCTCCTCCATTCAGGTCATCCATGTCCAAGCAGCCTATTGTGCCCAGGGTGTGGGGGTGCTGCTCACCGAGCGTCCCCAAACTCCCAGAAGCGCCCAAGGTCTGCTTAAACCATGTTTTATTTCTCAAAGTTCTCAGTAAAATCCCTGTGGAAAAGGTCAGTCCTCCTTCTGGGAGCCAGACACAGGCTGACCCAGGGTCAGGAGAAGGCAGAGCAGGGGCCACTGAGAGGGAGGGTAAAGGGAGAGGCACTGGGGCCCAGGGTAAATGGGAGTTTTTTTGGGATTAAATGGATTCACCTCACTGAGAGCCCGCTTCCAGGTAGGGAAGTGCAGGGAGAAGCGCCCAGGGGCCTGCTGTGCTTGGTGCTGGCATCTCACCCCCCCCTGGGGGTCCACGGTGCAGAACAGAGACCCTCCTCTGCCCTCCCGGCTGGGGGCGGCGCCCACTCCCGCCCCTTCACCTGGGGCGCGATTTCCCTCTTTCTGTAGCAGGTTTCCCTCTCACCCGCCAGGGGGAGCCGTTGGCCGATTCCGGGGCTCAGGATGCCGGTCGAGGGGCGGGACGTTACTGGCCCCGCCTCCAGCCGCTCCTGCCCTGCTTGCTCAGATCCTCAGGGTTCCAGGTTCGAGGGGAGGTCTTCTCCACGCGGGTCCCCTGGCAGACAGCAAGCCTACCAAGGGTGTTGTGTTGAGCCCATCCCAGCCGGGTCTCCAGTAACCTGGCATTCTGCCCCAGTACAGCTGTGCCGTGTTTGGGGGTAGACATCTGTCTCAACACCCCACATTCTGCTCTCAGGCTCCTGCACTCCCCACCCACGAGTGGGCAACACTTCCTGAGAGGTGTCTGCTCCCACCCTGTCCTCCCTCACAGCTTGGCCCAGGGTTTAAAACTGCAGCACTCCCAGGGCCTTCTGGCCTCTCCCCCACTGCCCTGGCATCTGGGTTGGGGAGAGGGCCTATCTACTCTGGGGCTAGTGGGGTGCTGGGTCCTCTCCAGTCCCGGGCCTATACTCTGGGCTGAGCTCACGTGTACAGACCACAGTGTCCTCGGGCCCAGCTCAGGTCAGGAGGGGGATCCCCAGACAATAACCAGCTTCCTGTCCTTCAGCATTCCCTCCTGCACAGGACAGAGCAAATGGGCCTTGTTGATGGACCCTTGAAGGAACAAGGCCCTCAGTGAGATGGGAAGAGGTGCTTCACATTCCAATGTCCCACATGGGTTCTGTGGCCAGCTTAGTGGCTCCCCAGGAGGGGCAGGAGCCCACGCCAAGGCAGCCCACGTGTTCTGACAGCCCACGCCAAGGCAGAGTGGCAAGGTCTCCCCAAGTCCAGGGCAGTGGCCCCAAAGTCTTCCATGCTACTCTGCCTACCCTGTGAGCCAAACACTCACACAGCCACCGACCTGGCACCGTGGAACCTAAACTGGCCTCGGCCCCTCAGTCCCCACCAAGAGTGGCCACCAGGAAGCGCCTTTATTTCTGCTTCAAACCACTGAACAAGGAGGGTGTGTATCAGGCCTGGGCCATGGCGGCAAATGGCAGAGGCTGAGGCCCTGGCCAGACTTGGGGAGGCAGGAGGCTCTGCTGTCCAGAGTCCATCAGGCCCTGCCCTCTGTGCCCCAGTTTGGTCACCCTGGTGTGGAGGCACCCCAAGCAATCAGCAGAGCCACACCACATCCTCAACTGTCACTGGGCCAGGTTCTCCTGGTCCCCAAGGCTGGCACACTCGTTGCCAGTGCCATCTGCTGGTGCTCCTGGCGGACTTGTGGAGGGGCTACAAGGATATAAAAACCTCCATGTTGTGGGGCTACAGCTGGGGCAGTCCCAGGTGCTGGAGGTAAGCCTATGACAGGCACATGGGAAAGGACATGCCCCAGGGGTATGGGAGGGAGGAAGGGAGGACAGGGACCGCTCAGGGACCAGCACCCCCTTCACCCAAGAAAAGAGGTGGCAGAGTGAAGGGTGGCATGGGGCACACTGGGACCTCCCCAGGGCCCAAAGGGCAGTGCCCACTGCTGGCCTGAGCACTAGAAGGAGGCTGGCAGGGGGTGAGGGGATTGGGGCAGAGGTGAGGCTTATGGGCATGGACCTCCTGGGCACCCCAGCTGCAGAAGTCACTGACCGCAGGGCTGAGGGTGGGGACAGGGAGAGGCAGGCAGGCTGCTGAGCAGCTCCAGCTGGGGCTAAATTCATTTCCTCTCCTGGGGACAGACCCTTGGAGGGCATCAGGGAATAGATTCGGCCTTCGTGTCCCCTTGCAGGGAACCCCACTGCCCACTGGCCTCGGTCTGTCCCTGGTGACCCCTCTTGCCCATGGTCCTGCGAAGGCTCCAGCCTTTAAATATGGCACCTGCTGCCAGGATGGGAGCAGCCACAGGGCCACCAGTGTCCCCCCACACTCTCCTGTAACCTGATCTCCCTTGGCCTGGAGGCAGCACACTGGTGCTGTTCCAAGCCTGGAACCCAAGCTGGTGGTGCAAGGGGAGAATGTGCAGTTTCATTCAACACAGCTGGCCATGCCCTTCGTGGGGCCATGAGATGGGTGGGGTGTGAGCAGTTAGAGGGGTGGGGACAGTGGCCCCTTGTCTCAGCGCCCAGGGCAGCCTGGCACTCAAAGCAGCATCCTGGCTCTGAGGAGCTCACCTCTGGGTGCCCTCAGGGGTCAGCACAGCTCCCGCTTTCCACAGCAGCCACCTCGATGGGCTCCACCATGATGGAAGGCAGCTGAGGGCCCAGCCAAGGGCCCTTCTCCCAGGTGCCCACTGCAGCCTATGGGAGGGTGGGCAGGGTGAGGGTGGCACCAGGCCCTGGGCACCCCACCAGCCTGGAGCCCTAGGGCAGGGCTGAGTTTGGGGGCCAGAGGGATCCTGGGGGCCAGGTGCCCCCAGGCTCAGCCCAGAATCCTGCTTCACAGACAGCCTGAGGCTGGAGAGGCACAGTCACCCTGGAAGCTTGTTCAGGGCTGACACACACGCAGCTACCCACAGCCCCCTATCTCTGAGCAGCCCCTTCCTGGGGTCTCCTGCCTGGGCCTTGGCCTACTCCCTCTGCTTGGAGGAGCCTGGAAGCTGTTGCCATGGCAACCTGAGCTCTGGCACTCACCTCTTGGTTCAGTGCCCACAACTGCCCTCCAAGTACCTTTGGCATCTCCACCTCCCACTCAAGGCCTTTAGGGTAGAGGCTGTGGCAGGACCTTGTACCCCACCATCTCTGGTGCCCCAGCAGCCCCTGCCTGGGCAGCCCCTCCCTAGGGCCCCATCCCCATCTCTGCCAGCCAGGATGGCTGTTGGGGCAGGCTCACTTTCCCCCAGGGCACAGATGCTCGAAGGAAGGGCAGGCACCCAGCAGTCCGGGCACGCTACAGCCCTGAGAGCTGGTCCCAAAGTGTTCTGGGCTCTGCCCAGGACTTCTCTAACCAACTACCAAGGGGAGCCTGAAGTATGGGACCACGGGTACCAGCAGGCTGGGTCATCTGAGGCATGGAAGAGCAGGTGGGCCCAAGCAGGCTCCCTCCCCAGGTACCATTTCCAGAGCATGACCTGGATGGCAGAGCCCGCAGGGTGGCCGTGCCCAAGACCCCAGCTCTCCCTCCCTGGTCAGCTCAGGCTCCACTGGAGCACCATGTCTCAGGGCTCCACCCCTTTGTTCAGGGTCCTCAGGTTTTGTGCGTGGATACCCCAGAAACGGGAGTTGGGGCTGGGACTCCAGCACTATACCACCATGCAGCCAGCGAAGTGTGCTCTGGGCTTGGGGAGCAAGCCCCAGTGACCCCTGGCTAGATGAGGCCAGAGTGGCTCCCCTTCAATTGCTTTAGCCACCAGATTTCTATAAAAGAGCAGTTGGCCAGGTGTGCTGTCACATGCCTGTAATTCTAGCACTTGGGAGGTTGAGGCAGGAGGATCACCATGAATTCCAGACCAGCCTGGGCTACGTAGTAAGACCATCTCAAAACATAAAAAGTGATAAATAAATGAGCAACTGTCTTCCCAAATGAGGACAGGCATGCCCCCCCCTGCACGAGCCAGGCTAAAGGCTGGCTGCCCCATCCCATGCCACTTACTCACCTTCCCTGTGGGGCCTCCCCTGCCCTTGGCCAGGCCTTCCTTTGACACAGTGGACTGGGAGGTGCTCATGCTGCCACAGCTGCACTGAAACAGGCTGAGTGAGGGACTACTGCCACCGATCTCTCCTCCTGGAGCCCACACCCACACATGGCCCTGCCTAGATCTGCTGAGCCCCACTACAGGGGGCACTGGACACTGCCCCTCAGTGCCCAGGGCTGCAGGGCATGGGCTAGAGGAGGGGAGACTTCCTGGGAGGAAGGCCTGGGAGGCCTGGGGCCCTGGTGGGGAGCAGGAAGGAGCATGGTCCTGGGCAGGGAGTGGCGAGGGGAGGGACAAAGCACCCAGGCCTTACAGGGGTTTGGAGCCAGGAGGCTGAGAGTAGCCCCTGCAGGAACATCAGCCAGAGTCCAAGGTGCCCAGTTCCTCAGAGAGGGAGGGGGAAGGGGAGAAAAAAATGAGGGTGAGAGGGAGGGGAGACAGAGGGAGAGATAGAGACAGACAGGGACAGAGACAGAGAGTCAGAGACAGAGACTCTCACTGCACACAGGGTGCCACGTCCTCAGGGCCCTCCTCTGAGGAACACTGATGTCCCGCCTGCCACATTCACCCACCCCACGGGGGCCATGGCCAAGGCCACCAAAGCAAGGTTTGGGAAGAGGCCTGCCAGAAGTCACAGGCCAACCTCAGTTCCCTGCACTGCAGCCAGGGGCTGGGTCTGGCAGGCTGACACCCCTGTGGACAGCAGCAGGACACAGGAGAGGGCAGCAGTGCGGGAGGAGCTGGTGGGTGTCCGAGGGGCTGCTACTCCAGGCTGAACTAGACCTGGGGAGGGAGGCCCAGGCCCACCCACCGCAGACTCCCTCACCTGAGATCCCATCCAGGTCGCTGCTGGAACTTCACCAGGGCCCGGGCAGCCAGGACAGGGACCTGGAGGTCTCGAGATCCAGACAGCCGTGGGCGCGAGCTGGGGCCCAGGGACTCACAGAAGACCATAGCGCCAAGAGCACCTCCGCCTCCGTGGCTACCCACACCTGCGCGCAGGTGCGCAGGGCCAGGTGCGCCAGAGCATTATTCTGAGTCAGCACCCCTTCGCCCACCCGGCAGGGTGCCGGCTCCTCATTGCCAGGCCAACCCTGCCAATCGGAGGCAGCTCCAGGCCCGTGTCCGCTCAGACCCAGGCTCCCCGCAACCACCCATGGCCACCCATCACCCGCAGCCCGTTGTCTACCGTCAAGGCCTGCTCAGCCTTCTTGGCAGCATGGACCTCTGCTTCTGTCGTTGCCCACATCAGCGACCCAGCTTGATCCCCGAGACCCACTCCACAGCCTTCCAACCACCATCCACCAAGCGGGCTCCACCCACTGCCTTCTGCGGGTCTGTCCAGTGCGAAATCCATCCTCCAGTCACACCCACAAGGAACCCAGCACCAGCACCTCTGGGACACGCCCATCAGTCCAGCATTCACCGTGTATGTGTCTGCCACCTGGCCACACGTCACTCACCATGGAACAGCTTTCCATCCAACATTTAGCACCTGTGTCGGGTGCTCGGGCACCTGCCTGTAACCTCAGCTACTCAGACGCTGAAGCAGGAGATCATAATTTAGGAACAACTTATGGAGATCCTGTCTGAAAAATAAAAAGTGGATGGGGGTGCAGCTCAGTGGGAGAATGAGTTCTATGGCTGGTACTGAAAAAAACAGCTATCTATCCATCTGTGGCTCACGTGTTGTCCACTGTTACTAGTCAGCAGACAGGGGCCAGGGATTTAGCTCAGTGGTTCTGCTGCCTGCCTCCCAAGCGCAAGGACCTGAGCTCATCCCCAGTACCACAAAACGAAAGCAAACAAATTCAGCCTCCACCCATCCTCTCACCCACCCACCGTGCCTCCACCATTCACCACTCGCCTTCCGAGCCTCCATTCGCTAAAAGGCATCCATCTTCTTCCCAACTTTCCCCTGGTCAGAATCTACTCACCAGAGTCCAAAGTTCATTGCCTAGCCAAACCCACCTTGCACAACTAGTCCACCCTGTTCTCCGCCCAGTTAGCAACCGTCCATGCATCGCCATCTGCTCCCCACTCATGCCTCTAGGAGGGCGATCCTCCAACTCCCACGAGACATTGTCCAGCCCACGCCGCGATCCGCCCTTCAGTCCTCACCCATGAGCACTGTCCTCTGTCCACCCATCCACAGCACAGTCGCCGCACACTGCGTGTCCACCGCCATTTACATTGCCAGGATTCACTGCCGCTGGCACCCCTCCCCCACCTGTTGCCTGCAGTTTGCCAGTGCCCATCGGTCCAGCGCCCTTATCCACCCACCCTCTGCCTACCAGTAATCGCCGTCGCATAACCAGCTGCCACCCATTGGCTCTGCACCCCCCATCACCATCTGCCACACGTCCAGGTCCTGCACCGCCAAAACCTCCACCCCCACCAATACACTCATTCTGCCTCTGCATCGGTCCTCAGGGGCTCATTCACCCCTCACTCGCTCATCAGCCCCTAGTGGTCCACCCACCCACCGGCTTCCATTATTCCCGTTGTCTGCACATTACATTCTTACATTTGCAATATGTGGAAGCACCAGCCAGCTGTTTGCACTTCTATCACTCCACCACCCATTTTCATCACCATTCTATGGCCCGCTAATCCATAAACCAAACTTTCGTTCATCGATAATTACTGCTGTGTCTGTCCACTGTGAAGAGGGGAGCACAGTCCCGTGTCTCTGGGTGATGCAGCGCAACCCAAGGGCAGCAGCCCCAGGCCCCACCACCGGTTTGCAGGGAAAGAGTTGAACACGGATGGCATTGCCCCTGGAGCCTACTAGCCCCTGCACAGTGACGCAGATTTCCCTTGACCTGTGCGTAGAGGCCTGACAGAATCAAGTGAACAGCAGCACTCACTGCTCAGTGCCAGTGCTGGGCACTGGACTCCTTAAAATGAGTAAGATCCAATTCAAAGTCATGGTCCCAAGAGCCAAAAGAAGCAAACGCCAGCCTTGTGCTGTGTGCCTGTAAGCCTAGCACTCTGGGAGGCTGAGGCATGAGGATTGCAAGTTTGAGCCCAGCCTGGGCAATTTAGGAAAACCTTATCCTAAAATAACAAAGGGCTGGGGATGCGGTTCAATGTGAAGACTCTAGGTTCAATCCCCAGTACTGAAAATAAAAACAGGTGCCAGCAGGTGAGAGAGAGAGAGATCCGTCGGTGGCACTCCGCGGCCTCCAGACTCCGGTGGGAGAACTGCTCGGGAGGGGAGTTGGAGAGGGAAGCAGAGGCTGGAAAGGGGTGGCCTCGAGCGAGAGAACAAGAGGAGCTCTGTCCTGCAGGGCAGCCGCCAGCTGGGTCCTGCTGCCCGCACTGCCTCTTCCTAGGAAGGGCTCGGCGCGAGCGGAGCGGACGGAGCCCTGGCCGAGACCAAGGAGAGCCACCTCCTCGCGGCCGGGCCTGGGCTCTC
>NW_022900933.1:40241946-40265307 GCF_012274545.1 Fukomys damarensis | reverse complement strand
TTTGTCGCCCTCTGGTGGCCACACCTGGGTAGCACACCCCACAGAGCGCAGGGCGGCCGCGTTGTCCACGCGCCCAGCATTTCTGCCCACGCGCTGGGGCCTGTGCAGGAAGCGCCGGGTCCGGCCTTCCGCCCCTCCTGACTGCCTGCTGCTCGGAAGGCCTGGTGGGGACCTTCACTCTCGGCTGGACGGAGCTTCCGGAAGTAAATAATCAAATTTCGGAGTTTTAAACATACCCTAATAAGGGAATCCTACGTCCCCGAGCCAGCGCTGCTGTCCGGACAAGTGGGGGCCGGGTCACTGTCAGCCGGGGCGACGCCCTGGTCGCGTCCCCTGCGCCCCCTCGTGGCCGGCAGACGCACGGCCAGGAGAGCAGAGAGAAATGGGAGCTGCCAGCCTGGAGCCCCCTCCCCCTGCGCCTTCGACCCCCAGGATAGCGCAGGATTGGGGTGCGGGACAGGGGACAGGTTGGGTGGGTGCTCCTGTCCCATCCAGCGCCGCCCCCGGTACAGTCAGGGAAACTGAGGCTCAAGGAGGTGAAGCCAGACAGCGTCACACTGATGGGAAGCTGAGGCCCTGAGGGCCTCTGCCCGGCTCAGAGCTGGACCTGGGCTGCAGTCGGGACCAGGGGCTGCTGGGAAACGCTGCAGTCAGGTGGCCAGGGCGGGGCAGGGGGACAGGTGACCAGGGTCATGGAGGTGGAAGCCAAAGAAAGTCTCAGGGTGGGGCTGTAGGAGGCCTGTCACCTGGCAGAAGTGACCAGGGGGGTTGGAGTTGCCCAAGACCACCTCCACCAAGGTCGTGGGGCGGGATGGTCGCCCACCCTGGCCACCTGACCCTCCTCTGCCCCACTGCATCCATCCGGTGTTTGCAGGGAGACATGGGCCCGGCACCAGGAGTGAGTGGCATCTCCAGAGCCCCAGGGCCCCTCAAGCCTGGACACAGCCACCAGCCTCCCAGCCACTAGGGGCAGCTGCTAGCCAGAGGTGGAAAAGACCCAGTAAGGGTCACGGCCGCCTTTGGTTGAGGCGTGGAGGGGAAAGGCCGTGTCTGTCCGTGCACCTCGCACAGCACAGAGTTGGCCTAGCAGGACGGAGGTGTGTGAGAAGCAGCCTTCCTGGGGGCAGCAGGGCCTTGTTCTTTGACAAATTATCCTGTTTTAGGAGGAAGAAACAGAGCACAGAGGAAGCTGCCCAAGGTTGCAGAGTGCAGTGCAAGGTGCAGCTCCTGGTGCAGGCCACTTGGGCCCCTGGGGGCTCCTCTCCGCAGCCTTTTGGAGCTCGCGTTGGCCACATCCAGGGGAGGCTGGGACCTTTGCCCCTTGGTCTCTGTTCCTTGATACAGACACCGAGACTGAGGGCACAGCTGGGGAGGACAGAGCACCCTGGCCCCCAGGGAATGCCGGTTCCCCTTCCTTCCTCTGAGGCTCCAAGGAGCCAGGATAGGTGTTGGCTGGGTCCCACAGTCTGCCACCCAGGAGCCTCTCAAGCCACCATTTTGCCTGGCAAGGCCGGGGTGTCCTGTGAATTCCCCGTGGGGCAAAGCAGTGACCAGGCTGCCCAGGTGGAGGGACAGCCCCACCCTCTCTGTCCAGTCCCGCCCACAGCTCGGGGTAGGGAGGGCTTCCAGGCCAGCACAGCAAGGCTGCTGTGCCATGCTGCCCAGCACAGTGCCCAGGTGCAGCCAGAGAGAGCAGCTGCCTACACGTCACCTGGGGTGGCACAGCCCCCTTGAAGGCCCACCTTCCGGCCCACCCGCTCCTCGGCAGGTTGTCCAGCAGCGGACCTGCACTTCCTCCTGACATGCATCCCCAGGGGCACTGAGACACCCGCCAGCCTGAAGCACCAGGCACACCTGGACCCCAGCCCTGCGTGGCTCTGTTCAGGGAGTTGACTAACACTGCAAGGGCCCCAGAGTGTGCGCTCTGGGGTGAGGTGGGGCCAGCCCTGGGCTCAGGCTGCATCAACACTGATCCTGAGGGCACTGACAGGAGTTAGGGTGCACACTGCACCCCTGTGCATCTTCTCCATCCCCGGGCCTCAGGAGGCAGATAGGAAGAATCGCTCAAGTGGTGTCCAGGTGCGATGTCACCCTGAGGTCCCTAATCTGCTCTCACTCAACCCTGGCAGGGGAGGGCCAATGCAAGGCCCCTCTGTTGGGAGTTTGGTCCCCAGTCCTGCTGCCATTGGTCGAGGTGGGGGTCCAAGAAGCTGGGTCACCAGGGAATGTGGCTCCTTTTGTCCCTCTCTTTCCTCCTGGCCTCCACCAGCATCCCCAGGGGCTGGTGCTTTCCCACCAATGCTTTCAGAAGCAGAAAGTACAGGAGAGACTGGAGAACAAGAGTGACTGCATCCTGCCTTCCAGCCTTATCTGTCTACACCAGGCAGCCCAGGCCTCTCTGGCGCCTTTGGCGCCCCGGGCAGTGCCCAGGCTTCTGGTGGCCACACAGGCTCAGTGAAGCCCTGGCCCCTTGCCCAGCTCACTGTGTGCTGCGAGGTAGGGCCGTGCCCACTCTGAGCTGCTTCCTTGTCTTCACTACACAGAGGGGAGTGAGGCTATGTGTGGACAGGAGGGAGGCTGAGAGGAGCGAGCATGCTCCGCCTGGGCCGGGGGGAGTGTTTCCACTGGATCAGGCATTTCTTCCTGCATTTGGAAGAAGCTGCTTCAGAGCAAAGTGAGTGGTGATTGAGCCAGAGCTGGCCACGGAGCCTCAGCTACTTGGCCCCCAAACCTGGACTTGCTTCTGTGAAATGAAGGTAATTCCTGAATCTCCTGTGGGTTAGAGCCCAATGTACTAAGTGCTGAGCACAGGCAGGAAAGCACCTGCAGTCCCGTGGGAGCCCTGGATGCCATCCTGACTCCCTGCCCTGCCTCCGCGCCTCTGGGAGCTGAGGGCCAGGCTGGGAGCTGCGCGGGGCCAGCCTCTGCCCTCAGCATCCTCCCTGTCCTGCAGGTCCTATTCCCACTGTGACTCCCTGAGCCTCAACGTGGAGAGGGGCTGGGGTCTTGGCACCTGTGGGTGCCTGGCACTGGAGTCCCGGCCTGCACAGCTTTCTGAGGCTGAGCCTTGGCCTGGGCCAGGGGCAGTGGGCACTGGAATCTGGCCACCCACCTCCCTGCAGAGCAGGGTGGCCTTTGGCAGGGATATTGCCAGGGGCCTTGAGGAACCAGGGGATAAATATCCTGTCTCTGTCCCCTCCTTCCCTCCCAGGCGTGCAGCAGCGCCCCCACCATGCAGCCCAGAGGCTCCTCCCCATTGCAGCAGGGAGAGGTTGACACAACCTGGGGCATCCCCAGACCTGTAGCACCCACCCCAGCTCCTTCCACACCATCCTTGTGGGCCCTATCTCCTCCCCTCTGTCACTGGGCTTTCTGCCAATGCCCCCTGGAATAACCCTAATCTGGGGATGTGAAGTGTTTCCTGTGGGGCCTGGCTGGTACAGACATCTAAAGCTTTATTTTAAGCTCATTTGCCAGGCCGTTGTTCCATCTCTACTGGGAGCTGTCTCCAGCCTGGCTCCCATTCCCAGGGGCTGCTGGGGTCTTCTGGGGTGCTCTGGCTCCCCTGTCCCCCTCATCCAGCTCCCAGAGGAGGCCCTGAGCCCCACGCTCCACTCCTTCCTGTGCACTGACATTAACATGGCCTTTCCTTTGTGTCTGACCCTGGCAGGCCCATAGCTTACACCATGGTCTTCCAAGTCCTTGCCAGGGGCAGCTCAGGTGCTGGCCATGTCAGGGAGACCTGTGCCGGGTACATGTACGTAACGCCTCTTAATTCTTTGTACATCCCCTTCCCCACCTACCCTCTCCCTCCTCTATTTTGGTTCCCTTCCTTTTTGCAAAAGATCTAATCTCCTTGTTTCCTATTATGTATCTTTTATTTTGTTCTTTAAATTATTTATACTTTGGCTTTCTCATATAAGGGAAAGCATGCCGCTTGTGCATCTGATTTATTTCACTTAGCATGATGGTCTCAAAGTGTATCCATGTTCCTTCAAATGACTCAAATTCACCTTTTATAGCACAGTAGTACTTCAATGAGTACAATCACATTTTATTTATCCATTCATCTGTTGATGCACATATAGGCCACTGCTAAGATCTAGCTTTGTGAGATGTGCTGCTATAAACATGGGTGTGAATGTATTGCTGTAGTATTTTGCTTTTAACTCTTTTGGGAAGATACCTAGGAAATGGCTGTTTTGAGTGGAATTTCTATTTTTAGCCTTTTGGGAACTCTCCATACTGGTTTCTATAGTGGTTTTACTAGTTTACATTCCCACCAACAATATAGAAAGGCTCCTTTTTCCCTTCAGCCTCACCAGCATTTATTATTATTTGATTTCCTTTTTTGAGACAGGGTCTCACTGTGTAGTTCAGACTGTCTGGTACTCACTATATAGCCCAGGCTGGTCTTGAACTTGCAGCGATCCTCCTGCCACAGCTTCCTGAATGTTGGGATTATAGGTGGGTGCCACCACACCCGGCTTCTTGATTTCTTGATGATAACCATCCTTCCCAGAGTAAAATGGAATCTCAGTGTTGTTTTATTTTGCATTTTTTTAATGGCCAGAGATGTAGAAAAATTTTTCATGTATTTATTGCTCATTTGTACTTCTGAAGTATCTGTTTATTTCAATTGTCTATTTCTTTCCTTTTTTGTTAGTTTTTAGGTTTTTTGTTTGTTTGTTTTGTTTTTGGTACTGGGGATCAAACTCAGGACCTTCTGCTTGCAAGGCAGGCAGGGGGTGCTACTGAGCTAAATTCCCAGCCTACCCATTTCTGGATTAGGTCTTTTTTTGGAGGGGTCTAATTTTTTTAGTTCTTTATATACTGTATTCTACATATAGTTCTCTACATACTGTATTCTACATATAGTTCTCTGTCCAAGATGTCCAAGATGTAGCTGCCAATTTTTTTTCCCATTCTGTAGATTGTCTCTTTTGTTGGTTGTTTCCTTTATGTGAAGTTTTTAATTTGATATGATCCAATTTTTTTCATTCTTGATGTTATTTCCTGTGCAATTTGGGTGCTTTTCAGAAAGTCCTTAAGAAAAAAAGAAAGAAAGAAAGAAAGAAAGTAGGTCCTTGCCTACATCTGTCTCTTCAAGAGTTTTACTTATGTTATGTTCCAGCTGACTGAATGTTTATTTTAACGTGTAGATCTTTGATCCATTTTTATTTTAGCTTAGTACATGGTGGAACATATGGCTCTAGATTCAATCTTTGACATGTGGAGAGCCAGTTTTCCCAGCATCATTTTTTTTTTTTTTTTTTTTTTTTTTTAGGTGACAGGATCTCACTATGTAGTTGAGACTGAACTGGAACTCACTATTTAGCCCAGGCTGATCTTGAACTCACAGCAATCCTCCTGCCTCAGCCTCCCAAGTGCTGGGACTACAGGCATGTGCCACCACGCCTGGCTCAGCACCATTTATTTAAGAGGCTGTCTTTTCTTCAACACATGCTTTTGACTCCTTTGTCAAAGACCAGACAGCTGAATGTGCCTGTGGTCGTTTCTGCTTCCTTTGTTCTGTTCCATCAATCCTCACGTCTGCTTTTGTGCCAGTACCATGTTGCTTTTATGATAGTAGCTTTGTAATATAATTTGAAGGCTGGTATGTAGTGCCTCCTGCTTTGCTTTTGTTACCCAGGATTGCTTTTGCTATTCTGGCTCCATATGAATTTTAGAATTATTTTCTCTCATTCTGCCAGGAATGCTGTTGGAATTTTGATTGAGATTGCATTGAATCTGTGTATCAGTTTTGGATGTGTAGCCATTTTTATTATATTGGTTCTGCCTATCCAGAAACGGGATTCTTTTCCTTTTCTGAGGTCCACTTCAATCTCCTTAAATGGTATTGTTTTCCTTATTTCTTTCTTGGTGAGTTCACTATTGGTGTACAAGAATGCTATTGATTTTTGTGTGTGTTGATTTTGTATCCTGCTACAGTGCTGAATTTGGTTATTAATTCTAGGAGTCTTTTGGTGTCATCCTGAGGAGGGTCAGCAGCTTTGGGTGGATGAGATAAATGGCTCTACATTCCTTTTTAGTGGCAACATGGAGTGCCACATCTGGATGTACCATACTTATATGTCTGCCTGGGGGACATTTAGAGTCTATCTGTCTGTTTCTTTCCTTCTTTCTCTCTCCAGTAAGTCCTGGGTATTGAATCCAAGGCCTTTGCATGGAGCTACAGCCCCAGCCTTTTAAATTGTTATTTATTTATTTATTTACTTATTTTTTGGTACCGGGGATTGAACTTGGGACCTTGTGCTTGCGAGGCAGGCGACAGAACAACTGAGCTAAATTCCCAGCTCTTTTATATTTTATTTTGATACAAGTTCTCGCTAAGTTGCTGCATTGGCCTGGCTGGGTGCAAGCTTTCAGTCTTCCTGACTCAGCCTCCTAGAGTGCTGGGATTGTAGGTGTGTGGCAGCAGCTGGGCCTAAACTTTCTCTTTCAAATGAGAAGCAGAGCACTACTGCACACCGCGGGTGGCAGGCAGGGTCACGGCAGGGTCCACAGGCGGGGAAGCTGAGGAGACTCATGAGTGGCCCGCTTCTGAGGCCTGGGCGATCCAGGCAAGTCAAGGGGATGGGTCAGCTATCATGGTCTCTGGCTGCTGTGTGGTGGCTAGAGGGAGCAGTGGCCAGAGCCTGAGACAGGAGCTGTCACTCCCACCACAGGCCACAGCCTCCCAGGAGTCAGAAGGCATGATGGCTTCGGGGCTGGCCCTCTTGGGGGACAGAGAAGGGCAGGGCAAAGGCCTCCCACCCACCCAGCCTTTAGCCTTCACCTCAGTCTACTCTATGGAGGGCACCGTGTCCCTGCCCCAAGGGCACATAGCATCCGGCCTCTCCCGTGGTCACGGATCAGCTGGGTGTGTGCGTATCTCAGGCCCAGATTTCAGCACCCCAGCCAGTCCTTATGTGTAGGGCAGAAAGGGCACCGTCCAGGGAGGCACAGCACACTGCCGGAGGCTCTACCTCTGGGTCCATTCCTCTGCGGCCTCCTCAGCAGCACATTTTAATTTTTACGTCCCGAAGGGAAGACCCGAACTTCTGTTCTTTCCTGATCCGTCTTCTCTCACTTGTCTCTGAGTTCCCTTCCTCTTGGAGATGAAGCCGCTCTTAGGAGGAGCTGTAGGAAGCGCCATCGTGAAGCCCTGGTTCCAGCCTGCCACCTCACTTACGACCATTTGCTCCCCTGATGACCCACGCTGAGGGTCTGGGCCAGCAGAGGGCTCCTTCTCTGCGTGCAGCTCAGTGGCAGGAAGGACCCCAGAACTGCTGGGAGCAGGCGCCCCTGCTGTGGCCCATCAGTTCCGGAGGACAGCCTTCCTTGGATACTGGCCCAGAGACCCGAAAGGAAAGAACAGGAGGGACTTCCACCCCTTGGCTCCTGGATCATGCACTGGGCTCCTGGGGATGGCACCATGTGCCACCCCTTGTAGGCAGCTCTTCTGCCTCTGGGCACTGGCTCTCATCCAGGATGAAGACTCCTCTATAGACCACTCCACCCTGCCCCCAGGCCAGCTGCTTCCAGGAGGTGAGACAGGGGCACAAACTCTGCTGTACTTCCTTGTCCTTCAGCCTAACGTGATGTTGGAGTTACTATGGTGATAGATAAATCAAAGCATTCTGCAAGTCTGCTTGTGGCTCTGGTACAAACGATGTGGCTGGGAAGGCAAGTCCTTGCCTGGAATAGAGACCTGGCTGGAAGGGCTGAACGTCACTGGCCTAGTGCCTCCGGGGATGGCTGTGGGGAGTGGCCGGCAGACTGGGCTTCCAGTCATGAGGAAGCTAAATTGGCCAGGGTGAGGGAAGTCCATGCTGCTGGCCCAAGAAGCTTCTATCGTGACCTCCTTGGTCACTCACACATGGGTCCTTCGAATAAACATTGGTGAGGGGAGGAATGGGAAGTAGTCATCTTGTCACCCTGAGTACTGAGAGCCTCCCCCATGGTAAATGCCATTTGGTGAGCATTCATCCCATGGACAGGCATCCTGAGCCATTCTGAGAAGTCCATTTCCTTGCCTTTCCCCCCAGGGATATACTGGCTGGTCAACCCACATGAAGCTACCCAGAAGTCTTGCTCTTTGGGAGGACTTCTCTTCTATCCTCTCCTGTGTCTGTTTAGCAGTGGCCATCTGCCTCTGGCTGGAGCTGGCATCCCATGTGGATATTTATTTATTTATTTTAGTGTTATGCAGGATTGAAATCAGAGCCTTTGCACTGATCCACATCCCTGGTCCCTTTTTTTTTTTTCAGTTTGGTGACAATGTCTCACTAAATTATTAAGTTGCCCAGTCTGGGCTCAAATTTGCACTCCTCCTGTGTCAGCCTTCCTCAGTGCCAGGACTGCAGGCAGGCGCCACCACACCTGGCTGTGCAGACCAATCTTAATGGCAGGCCCACACTTTTTCACCCTCAGTTGACTTTGCATGGGTGCACAGCTGTGGATTAAGAAGTTAGCGAAATGGTCCGAGTAAATTACCTCAGGAGTCTATGTTAGGGAATTGATCATGTTAAAGTATGCTGTGACGCCGCCTCACAGGCTGCATTCTCCTGGTACATCTTGGCTCCTAAAATGACCTCATGCCCTTATCTCTGGTTTCCCTCCCCACCAAGGCCACAGTGGTCCAGGAAAATTGAAACCTGTGTCTGCAGGACTGGGCCCATAAAAGCAATCTGGCCTGTGATAGGATAAAAGTAGCTCACTCCTCATAAATAAGCAATAGCCCACCCCAAAACTGTTAAAAGGACCAACCTTTCTTTGTTCTTTTCTCTCCTTCTGCTTCTTCTTCCTCCCCTCTCTCTCTGCTCTCTCTCTCTCTCTCTCTCTCTCTCTGCTCTCTCTCTTCCCATCCCTTGAATAAAATCTCCAGTCAGACCTCTCGGTGTGTGTGTGTGTGGCCTAGTTGTTGAGTGTCACTGTTCCCTTTCATTGGTGTCAGAAGCAGGATCTGGGATTGCCAGGTCCACAGGTTAAAATATCTGGGGACCCGAAACCCAGATACCAAGATGCTCCAACTCAGCCCCCACCTGACGTCTGAGAACACCTTCGTTGGCGCCGTTCTCACAGCCAACACTGATCCACCTATCTTCAGGTCTACACCAGATATTGGGTAAGTTCCCCCTTCTGAGGCATCTTTCATGTAACGGGAGATCCCAGAGTTCCAGACCACCCACGAGGACCACGTCCGGGACAAGGCCGGGGCCCAGGCCCTCTGTCCCTCAGTTTTGGCAAACCGGGTTTGCTGTGTTGAGTCTGGGACTCAACTGAGCTAAGTCTGGGACTTAGCTCCCTGTAAATTCCTATCTTGTGCGAGGGACGCCTTCACAAGAGACTGAGTTTCAGCTTTCTAGACCGGGTGTAGAAAAAGAGGGGGTCTTATCAGAACTCTCTGAGACGTCTGGACTTCTGATAACCTCCTGTCCTGGTGGTCGTGGGCTCTGGCTCTTCCATACCCGTAGACTCTCCTTTGGGATGCTTACTCAGGAATTTGGAGGGCCTTGACCTAAGACCCAAATGGCTAGTTTGCTTATCCACTTAAATTTGGCCCCAATATCAATTAGACAATCAAAATGTCTGGCCACCTAACGGCTCCCTTGAACCGGGTCTAATTAGGGACCTATATAACTTTTGTGAGCATCAAGGAAAGTGGTCGGAGATTTCATATGTCCAGGGTTTTTCTTATCTTAGCAACCAGACCTCTCTTTGTTCCACTGCCTGGAGACTGTCTCTTCTATCACCTCCTCCCACACTTCTGCTAGCCCACAGTCCCTCCGCCCCCCCCCCCCCCTCCTCTCCACACTTCTGCTAGCCCACAGTCCCTCCGCCCCCCACCCCCTCCCTCTTCATTCCCCAGACCAGCAGGACCGGGCCGACGACCCTCCCCCATACCGGGCACCAGGAAACCAACCCACTCCTTCCCCTACCCCGTCAGACTCCTCCTCTCCTCCTAGATCTCCTACTCCTCCCATTCCCTCAGCACGTCCTACCACTCCGCCCCATGCTCCAACCCCACCTCTCACTCGTTCCCAGTCCCATATGAGCCACAGGAAGGTGCCCTTGCACGAAGTAGCGAAGTAGCAGGGGTTGAAGGAATCCTCCGCGTTCATACCCCCTTCCGCATGACTGAACTAGCTCTCATCCAAGCCAGACTTGGTTCTTTTACTGCCGATCCAACAACCTTTGTAAAACAATTTCAACTCTTGACACAGTCTTATCAATTAACCTATAATGATCTTTTTATTATTCTCACCAATGCTTTAACTCCTGAAGAAGGCAAAAGAGTGCTGGATCAGGCTCGTGCTCATGCAGACCAGGACATTTGACAAACAACCACCATCCAGTAGGTGCTGCCGCTGGAATAGGACCCAGGATGGGATTACAACACTGAGGCAGGAATTGAAGCTTGAGACAGGTACGTTAATTGTCTCCTTCATGGGCTTCGCAGAGCCACCATGAATTATGAAAAGCTTAATGAAATTATACAAGAATGAAAATCCATCTGCTTTTTTACAAAGACTAACTGATGGCCTCCATCAACATACCAAACTTGACCCTAAATCTGTCGATGGCCAGAGATTATGATGTATTCCTTTTCTCAGAGCTACCCTGACATTAGACTTAAACTAAAAAAGATCAAAAGGGGAACTTTGATTCCCCCTGCAGATGTTCTGGCTACAGCATTCAAAGTCTATCATGGCCATGATGATCTCATGATCACCAAAAAGTGCCAGTTATTGGCACAAGCCTTCAATCCTGCCAAGCCACAATTGCCTCAAGTAAAGGGACCCTTCAGGGGGTCCCCTCAACCACCAGGACCCTGTTACAGGTGCAATCAAGAGGGTCATTGGGCCAGTGATTGCCCAAATCCAAGAGTGCCCACAAAGCCTTGCCCTAAGTGCCAACAGAAGGGACACTGGGGTTTTGACTGCCCCCTGGCGTCCACCCACCATCGAGCCGCCAGCCCCGCTACTCCCCAGAAGGACGACCTGATAGGTCTGGCAACAGCTGAAGGGCTATGAAGAGGCCCTGGCATGACTGGCCCAATGCAGATCACCGTCCAGGAGCCCAGGGTAACCTTAATCGTGGCAGGTAGGACTATTATTTTCTTATTGGACACTGGTGCCAGCTTTTCTGCATTGAGAAAATATTGGAGACCTACCTCCCTGTCTCAGACCTCTATTGTTGGGGTAGAAGGTCAAAAACAACGCCCACAACAGACTCCCCTACTGTCATGCACAATTGGAAATTTTTCATTTCTTCATTCCTTCCTAGACCTCCCATCCTGTCCCGTTCCCTTATTGGGTCGTGACCTTTTATCCCAGATTGCGGCATCCATTCATTTTTCTATGCTAAGCCCTTCCAACACTCCAATGTCTTCCTTTTGTCTTCTGTTATCCCAAGCTATTGAACCTGCAGTCCCACCTAACTGCTTGCCATATCTGTTGATTTTTCACTTGGTAAACCTGCCTCTCAGAAAATGTGCTTACCCTTTAGAAAAGGTCCAATTGCCTCACCCTTTGGTGTACTTAAAACACTTCTTGTGCATTGCACATTCTTAAATTGCAATTATAGGGTTAACTTGCTCTCTTCTAAAAACTCAGGGTTAATACTGTTCTATTGGCAGTCAGTCAAATTTTAAGATGTAACAATCTGAGAACAGAAAAGGGACACTTTAAGCTGAAGTTTGTTATAAAAGGTTACTAGTAAACGAAACAAAAAATATTGGAAAATCTAAAAATAAGAGTTATACTTTTGACATAAAAGGTTTTTGTATGTGTATCTTGTTAGAAACAGGTAACAGGACCCAGAAGGCCTAAGTATATAGAGAAGGTGTATGGAAATGATTTATTTGTGCTTGCTTGTTCATTTCAAGTTTGTTATAAAAGGTTTACATTTGCAGTCATAAAGAGCTTTTATTCCTTTTAATCCTAATTCTACAAGCGACCTCTGTTAATTATGACCTGCAAAGGTTTTGACTAGTCATAACTAAAAGGTTTTATAATTCAATTGGCCAAACACATCTGGGTACATTCTAGTTTAAACTGTCTTATATGTTTGTCTGTCTAAATGTTATCTGGTTTTATAGGTCAAATAAAAATTTAAAAATAATTAAATATACACTTTTAAGTTTGGATACAGTCCTGTTGGTAAATAAAGAAGCAGCTGCTCAGAAAATTTATTCTGATCTTTATTCACTAATCGGAGCCCATATAATTTTTATAGCATTATAGAATGATATGGCTTGCTAAATATGCTATTATAATATGTTTATGATGGTTATCTTCAAAATATAATATTTTCTGTATAAAGAAATTCATGTTGTTTATGACAATAACCTTTTGATCCAGGTGTTCTCCCTTCTCTTCTGCTCCACCTACTTATGGTTACAGGTATATTTATAGACCCATACATTTTCCTTAGATGGTACCATATTAAAAGGTAATAACTTAAATATGTTTCCTGGATTTTTGTTTTTGTCTATATGCATATTTTTTAAAAAAAGATAAATACATTTAACAATGGCTATTCTATACTATGATACACATCTAAGTTTGTTACCAAGATGTCATCATGATTGTCATGCTAGAATATTATCATTATGTGTGGCTCCTGATTACAAGTTTTTCTGTTAACATTCTACAAAAAATTAACTACTTAAACAATCATGATTGATAAAATAATAGCCCTCTAACTATATTTTAAATCCCAGGATACTTGCTATCTAGATAGTTATGATAGTTAAACTCCTACTGTACTACTGATGTCACTGATCTTCTCTTCTGGGTGCTCAACCACCAAAGTACAGAGACCAACACTAAAAGGTAACTGGGCTACGGAGATCACCATATTTTAGCTCTGGCCCTCCAAGGTCATCAAAGATCCAAGCTACGAAGGAACCTTTTCTACAACATCTTACATCTTTTTTTTTTCAGCTTTGAGTTTATTGGTACATTTTAGGGATACAGTACAGTTACATTCATTGTTGGGATCTTGTACCTCTACATGACAAGTCTTGGTTCTCATTTTTTCCCCTTGTCCCTGCCCTCCCTTCATCCTCTCCTCCCCTCCCCATCTACAACCACTTTATTTCCATCTTTTCATTAACATCTTACATCTTTGGTAAGTCACCCAACCTCCTGAACAGGGAGATTGCTGGACACCAGAGGACAAATGTAATGTGTGCTAAAGGAGGGTCACCAAAAAAAATCTTCCATGCTTTTACTAAAAACACCATGGTCAAACAAGGGCAGGACCCATCCTAACAGCTGACACTGGGAGCTAAGAGGCTCTATACATGGTTCCAAAATAATGCCTCTCTAACAAGAGGTCCATATTGATTAACACAGGTCTCACTTTAATTTGGTCTTAAACTCCCAGCAGAAAAGAATAACCAAAAGAGGCAATCAATAAACAGGCACTGATAGACTTTTGAGGGTCATTCTCCTCCCAAATATTCCTCTTGATTAAGACACTCACCCCCTGTAAAGGTTATAAATGTGTTAATACTTTTCCTAGAGGGCCTAAGGCCTTCCCTACAAAAACAGAGGGCTTTGGAGGTATACAAGATTTTATTAAAAATTCCAAGGTTTGGTCTGCCTCTCTCCATAGACAGCGACAATGGGCCAGCATTTATAATAAAGGTTGTACAAGATCTAGCTAAACTGTTATACTGCTTATTGACCTCAGAGTTCTTATATGGTTAAAAAATGATAAATTATACCATTAAGGTAAATATTGTCAAATAACACCGAGTTATGAGTTGATTGGCTCCTTTGGCCTTCTTTAAAACAAGAGATACCCCAAGTCATACTGGGTTCTCCCCATATGAGGTCTTGTTTAAAAGGCCACCCTATATCTTCAGAGACTCTATATATGAAAAGGGCTATATATAAGACACTTATGGTTACTCCAGAAAACTCTAGGAGACAATACACTCAAAGCCCTGCTCTGAACTTAAGTCCCTTCCAGGATAGTTTCATTACTTTCGTGTTAAAACATATCTTCATGCTCCTCTCCCAGTCATATCCACAGGATGTCATCCACAGGACCTCTGAAGGTCAAACTTACTCAGATTGCAGAAGACCTGGTTGCCCTGGATCCTTCACCATCATCCAGTCCTGAGTCAGATAAGAAAATCTAACTGTTTACCCTCTCATCCTCTCATGGGGTATTGGGACACATTTCACACTACAGCACCAAGTCTTTTTATATTAATACTCCTGGGACTTGTCCTTGAGATAGGATTGGCCACAGTATCTCCTCCCAATTATAATTTTACTTCCAGGTGTTTACTCTCATTGACCTATTACCTCATAATCTCATTCTTTGTCATTAATTGCTGGAAACAATAATGGTTCCTCTCCTGCTCCTGTTTTTTCTCCTAAACCTTACCCAAGCCGATAGGCCCATGGTGTGTACCTTGACTTACTCCCAGCCTAACTCAGCCCTCCTTCAGACCCAGGTATGACCTCCTGAAATCACGTTCCAGGCCACCTTATGCCAGTTCTTTGACCAAATCATCAAATTCCTGCCACTCTTCAGACTGGCCCACAGCTGATTTCTTCTGCCCTTTCCATATCTACCTATACAGTTGCCCCCTGTGTTCTCTGTCTTATTCAATCCCAGGTCAGTCGCCTCTCCACTCAAGTCTCCTGACAGATGGCTCACCAGCTGATACTTCAGGCCACAGACCTAAGTGAGACCACCGTGTTACATGACAGCTGACTAACTAACCATAGCTCAGATCTCGGCTCAATTTAAACATTTTCTAAATGATCTTTGGACTGATATTTTCTGGTTTGCTCCCCACCCTCATTCTATTACCTGCATAGCCAACTGGATCACTAATGCACGGCTCCAAAAACTTTATCAGACTTCACCCTGTTTGAAGTCACAATCTTACCTTTATACTTGTTCTTAGTAACCCTCCAACCAGTCCACAGCCTCATACAAATTATCTTCTACTCTCTCCTCCCTCATTGACTGACTTGTGTGCTTGGACTTTTCTCAGGAAGCCCTACCAACAATTCCAATAAAGATGCTACTGCTGTCAGCAATTCCATGTCCATAAAGGCCAACTCAGCTGGCCAAGCTCCACGTCTGCCCCTAGGTCGACTCATCGCCCCAAACTCAGCAGGAAGTAGTTACAGAAGATAGACACTCTGCCCCCTTCCCCTGGCGTGTGGTTTACACTGGCTGCTGTTTCTCATCTAAAACCAAAGAGTGGGGAATGTTAGGGAATTGATCATGTTAAAGTATGCTGTGACGCCGCCTCACAGGCTGCATTCTCCTGGTACATCTTGGCTCCTAAAATGACCTCATGCCCTTATCTCTGGTTTCCCTCCCCACCAAGGCCACAGTGGTCCAGGAAAGTTGAAATCTGTGTCTGCAGGACTGGGCCCATAAAAGCAATCTGGCCTGTGATAGGTTAAAAGTAGCTCACTCCTCATAAATAAGCAATAGCCCACCCCAAAACTGATAAAAGGACCATCCTTTCTTTGTTCTTTTCTCTCCTCTGCTTCTTCTTCCTCCTCTCTCTCTCTCTGCTCTTTCTCTCTGCTCTATCTCTCTCCTCCCACCCCTTGAATAAAATCTCCAGTTGGACCTCTCAGTGTGTGTGTGTGTGTGGCCTAGTTGTTGAGCGTCACTATTCCCTTTCAGTCTACACTTTCTGCTCACAATGCTGACTTGTTCCTTCTGCATATGTTTGGGCCCAGCCTCATCCTCCAAAGGAATGCCACTGCACATATCTGCTCTCATGATACAGTGAGTCAGATCTCTTTTTAAAGGACAGATAGCTTGGGTTGCATAGTCCCATGGTACCCATGGCCAGGCATTCAGCTTCTACTAAGACCCAGCAACAAGCCAGTGGCTGCCTTTGAGAATAGAATCACAGGTGGAAGAGGACACAGACTTAGTCCAGAACCCTGAGAACTCACTCGCAATTCTCCTCCCATACCGCATGCCCCACAGCATCTGTCTACTTCCCACGTTTTTGAAAGCATAAAATCTGAGTTATGAGGTTCAGGGGCAGGGAGGCTTCCACCAAAGCCTGGGCTTGAAGACACCTGCTTTTTTCTGGGTTCCACCCAAAATTGATGGTCTTAGAGGAGGACATCTAGGAAATGAACCAGAAAGGCCCACTCAAGGTAGTAAATGTTACCTAGAAAATCTAAAGATGCCTGTCAAATATTGTGCACCTTTTTTTTCCTTTCTTTTTTATTTTTGTAAAAAAACAATTTAGGATATGGTCAGAAATTACTGTTACTTTTTAACATCTGTCAAGTGTTACAGTATGGAATAAATAAGTTTTTTGTTGTTTTGGTACAGGGGCTCGAACTCAGACCCCTGTGTTTTTGAGGCAGGTGGCAGAACCACTGAGCCAAATCCCCGGCCCTAAGATTTTTTTTTTAAATGCCAGTGTTTATAGATATTTATAAAAATGGCTGAATTAGAAAATATTTAGTATAATATTGATCTACCAAGGAAAAGAGGTAGGCAAGGAAAGTCATGAAGACGGCAGTTGGAGTTCATGGACAGCCAGTTTTAGGTCCTGTGGTAATTAATATTCCCAGCTCTGTAGGGTCATTATGGTAGAACTATCTTTATGGTACTTAATTGGAATAAACAGAAAACTGTTAGGCAATTTCGTGATCCTTAAATAGAAAGCACTCTAAATAAATTTGTTGTGTGAAAAGAGGAGAAAAAAGTTTCCTCCTTCTTTCGACAATTCAAAGATGTTGTTCTCAGTGTCTCCCCCGCACCCCAAGACAGGCTCTCATCATGTAGTTCAGGCTGGCCTTGAACTCACTATGTAGCCTCAAACTTGCAGTGATCCTCCTGCCTCAGCCTCCTGAGTGCTGGGATTATAAGTGTGGGACACCACACCTGGTCCACTGAACAACTTGAATTTGTGGGTTTGTAATTTTCACTGTTTGGAAAATTTTCAGTCATTATTTCTTCAGGTATTCCCCCCAACCCCGTCTTGCTCTTCTTTCAGGAACCCAATTATTCATTTATCAGGTCATTTGAGATTATCCCATGGTTCTCTGATGCATTGTTCATTTTTTAAAAAAGTGAATATACAATTTATTTAACATTTAAATTTCATTAAGACATGCAACATGGCAATTTTAGTGTGGTTTAACCCTACGTAGGATATGATTGCTTGCTGGGGTTTAGCACTAATTAAATACTTTATTGAATAAATACAATACTAAACAAAATGTATTCAAACGCTTTCTTAAAAAATTAATTTTAAAGGGCTTTCTATTGAGGCTAAAGATAAACAATAAAGGCAGATATGCTAGTTTAACATGTGTCTGGTTTTATACAACACATCTTTAAGTCTGCAAGTATATTATTAAATGATAGAGAATATCTAATACAACCATTTCTACAGAACTAGGGAATAAATTGGCTAAGAAAGAAAGATTTTACGAGTGCCATCTTTTATACCCACCCAAACGGTCTAATTGTAAAGAGGATAAACCCAATGACTTTCCTCACAAGAGCTCATGACTGATGTCGCTTTGCTGTCAAAGTCTGTATTTCTGACCTATTAAGAGCTTTGAGACAAGATTAAAAATTCCCAAAGAAGCACAGTGCATGTTGTGATAGCCTGTTCAGCAACAGCAAGTGTGGCGTTCAAAACTATTTCATCCCAGGAATTAAATATGGTCAGCCACACCCATGGGCATCTCCTCCACTGCAGTGCTGTAGAAAGTCTGTTGGGAAGAATCTGCTTGTCTTTTTCAGTAACAAAGTTTACAACCACACCTTTCCTCCCGAATCGACCACTCTGCCAGTTTGACTTACTCTTTATTCAGTCTGCTGTTTTGCTCACAACTCCACGTCCTAAATTACATCAGTGCCAATTCCAAGCACCATCTCCTCATCGGCTGCGGCTCTTGACTCCTGTGGATGTAGTTTTCAGGACTGGTAGGTGGATCGTAGTTTATAACCAAAGACACTTGTTACACATCAGTCCCACGAGCCAATAAGTCAGCAGTGATCAGAACTCGGCTGGGCCCTGAGGGATTCCTTGTGATAACATCATCGCTCCCTATATGATCTGCATCACTATGTGTAGCAGAAACTGAAGTCCCTGGCAGGCATCTCTGTGAGCCAGTCCACTCTGTGCCTTGCACTAAGAAAAAGTTGGTGTAAGGGTGAGCGTCTCATACAAATCACAAGGTGGATCCAACTTCCATCCCTCTCTTTCAACATTAATGTAAAACTGCTTGATTCCTTCAAGGGTCGATTTTTTCTTCACCAGAATTCGAATTGGGTCTCTCATGAAGTTTTTGGTCCTTGCAACACATTAGTTGGCATTGTGGCAGAAACACAACCCAAATATTTGTATTTTGTTTTTGGAAAATCTCATACATTTGATCCTGAAACCCTTGGCTCAGCATTTCATCTGCTTCATCCAAAACAAACATTTGGATCCATTTTGGAGAAAGATAACCTACTGTTTATCATATCAAACACTCCCCACGGTATACCAACAAGAAGGTGCGGTGCTTCAGCCTGCAGTTTTTGCATTTCACTTTGAACACTTGTTCCACCAATACAGCCATGATGACTTGCTCTGTAGTCTCCAAGGGCCAGAATTATCTTTTGGATCTTTGATACAAAGAATAATAGCCAGGGATTTAGCTCAGTAGTTCTGACATCTACCTTGGACCTGAGTTTGATCCCCAATACCAAAAAAAAAAAAAAGAATAATGGCTTTTACTGAATAGCTGAAGGCTTCTCAAAACCTCAACCATAGATGCCCTGAAGAACAGACTCCTTTAGGAGTCTCTAAATTGGGGATTTAGCTCAGTGTCTGCTTCATCCAAAACAAACATTTGGATCCATTTTGGAGAAAGATAACCTACTGTTTATCATATCAAACACTCCCCACGGTATACCAACAAGAAGGTGCGGTGCTTCAGCCTGCAGTTTTTGCATTTCACTTTGAACACTTGTTCCACCAATACAGCCATGATGACTTGCTCTGTAGTCTCCAAGGGCCAGAATTATCTTTTGGATCTTTGATACAAAGAATAATAGCCAGGGATTTAGCTCAGTAGTTCTGACATCTACCTTGGACCTGAGTTTGATCCCCAATACCAAAAAAAAAAAAAAAAGAATAATGGCTTTTACTGAATAGCTGAAGGCTTCTCAAAACCTCAACCATAGATGCCCTGAAGAACAGACTCCTTTAGGAGTCTCTAAATTGGGGATTTAGCTCAGTGGTGCCACTGCCGGCCTGGCAAGTGTAAGGTCCTGAGTTCAATTCCTGGTACTTAAAAAAAAAAAGAGAGACTCCTTTAAACTCATGTCATCAAAGTCATCAACAATCCCATTCCAGTTGCTCTCAATGACACCCCCAGGGTCCATTCCCTCTGGCCTCCATTTTAATCTGCAAAACCACCAAATAAGATCCAAAGACCCTCTCAGCATCTGACTGAAAAGCTCATTTTTCACATTTTGGAGACAGGGTCTTACTATGTAGTTGAGACTGACCTGGAACTCACTGTGTAGCCCAGGCTGGTCTTGAACTCACAGCGATCCTCCTGCCTCAGCCTCCCAAATTCTGGGATTACAGGCATGTGCTACCACATCCATCTTTCCCTGTTATTTTTAATAAATTCTATTTCTAGGCCTTCAACTTCAGTATTTTCTTAAGCAATGTCTAATGGTCCATTAATCCCATATAGTTTCCATCTCAGAAATTGTGGTTTTCATCTCTATAGTTCCATTGGTTTTTAGAATGATTTTCAGATTGTTAACTTTTGAATATATAGGATAGTTTTGTTATAATGTTCTTCTCTGCTAATTCTAACATCTGTGTAAATTCTAGGTTAGGTTTGATTAGTCTCTTATGAGTTGTGTCCCCGCCCCCAGAACTAGGGGTTGAACAGAGGGCCTTTGTACTAGGCTTCCAGCCAACCCCCCCACAAACTTTTACATAGTTTATTTTCCTTTATTAGTACATTTTAAGTATATATAATACAGTTACACTCATCATTGGGATCTTGTACTTTTACACAGTATATCTTGGTTCTTATTTTTTCCCTATTCCCTTGCCCTTCCTTCACCCTCCAATTTTGTTTTGAGACAGAGTTTTGCTAAACTGACCAAGCTGGTCTTGAACTTGTGATCCTCCTGCCTCAGTTCCCAGAGTTCTAGATTATAGGTGTGTGCCACCAGGCCCACCTGGCTGCTTTGTTTAAAAGCGTAGCAATCTTTGGATGCCAGACACTATGATTTCACCTTTTTGGACACTGGATATTTTGTCTCCTATAATAATCTATGGCTTTTTTTCTTTTGTGGTAGTGGGCATTGAACTCAGGACCTTGACCACAGGCAAGTGGTGTACCACTAAACTACATCCCCAGACATTTAAAAAATTTCATTTTGGGTGCCAGGAGTGGTAATGCCAGCACTTGGGAAACTGAGGCAGGAGGACTGCTGGAGTTTGAGGCCAGCCTGTGCTATATAGTAAGTTCAAGGCCAGCCTGAACTACATAGCAAAAAGAAAAGAAAGAATGAACGAACATAAGTTGGTTGAGTGGAAGGGAGAGGATTTGTAGCACTGTTTCCTTCACCTTGAGTGGCAGTGGCTCCCAAGGGACTTCTCAGAGAACAAGAGACCAACAGGTCATGCCTGTTTTTGCCTGATAGTCCCTTTACAGCCACCAGTTAAATGCACCAAAAAGTGACACATGCTTGGGATAATGGCTCAGGATAGGGCAGCAGTGAGCTGCTGAGGAGCCTTCACCAAAGGGTCAGCTTTATCCCTTCCCAGCTCCTTCCTCCTCCCAGGCAGCGGCCCCAGAAGCTCCTGGCCATAACTGGGAGGGTGGGGAAGAAGCAGATGGGGCCAAGCCAGTGCCCTCTTTGCTTTGCTCATCTGGCCCAAGGGACCCAAGCTGAAAGATTTGAAGTCAAATTAAGTTCAGAGGTTTAGCTCCATGGATCAGCACATTCTAAGTTCAGAGCTGAGTCTTTGTTGCTTGAAGGAACCATACACTATGTGCTTTTTTGGGGTGCTAGGAAATAGACCAGCCTAGTCTGGGGTTGGTATCACCCAAGTAGGAGCAAATGTATTTGTCTGGTGTTGAGAATCAAATCCAGGGGCACTGTACACTCCTGCCCCTTTATATTTTTTGAGACAGGATCTCATTAAGTTGCCTAGGTGGGACTCAAGCTTGCAATCCTCCTGTCTCAGCTTCCTTCTCCAGTGCTGGGATTACGTATGTGTGCCACTGTACTCGACTTCAAATGGGAATTTATTCTAACGGTACAGGAGGATTTCATGGGTGCTTGGGTACACATCCAGCTGGGCTTACTTGGTCTGGGACCAAGAGCCAGAGCACAAGGCTACCCAACCCATCAGCTGTTCTCAGTTCCCTGGTATTTGAAATGACCCTAATGCACCATAGTAGGCATCAGTGTGTGAGCATTCATCATGAGCCAAGTACTGTGGTAAGTGCTCAGGTAGGTCTTACTTTTTCTACCTGGAGAAACTGAGGCACTGAAATGTTTCAAGTCCCAGGCTAGTGAGTAAACCTCACACAGACAAGTAAACCTACAGGGTATGACCTGTCCTAGGAAATTAGGCAAGGCTCAATGAGGCGCCACCGGAAGGGGTTTTGGGCTGACGCATCATGGGACAGGCACCCAAAGTGGAAGAAGGGCTGACAAGTGCAAAGGCCCTGAGGCAGGAGTATCAGAAACAGCTGAGTAGCAAGGAGGCCAGTGAGGCTGGACTCAGAGACTGAAGGGATAGGGGTAGGAACAGGCTGGAAGGCTAGATAGAGCCTGCAGGGTGAGAGGACAGACTGTCTCATGGAGATGCTAATGGGAATAAAGGACATTTAACAGTGGGATAAAGATGAATCAGGGAGACTGGACTCTTTCAGAAGTATGGTCATCCTACTTAAAGGATGAGGTAAAGAATGTGATCTTTATCCTGAAACTATTGGGAAGCTTTGATCTTGGGCTAGTTGATCTGCCCAGCGCCCCCTCCTCCCAATATTCCAGTATCACACATACATAGTAAACAAATATTTACAGGCTGGTTTTTATGTACATATAGTCCCACGCAACACAATGGGCTGATGAAGGTACAAAGGTTCCCACCCTCCTAGAGTGCTCCCTTGGCCCTTCCAACTCATCCTCTAAAGGTAACCTACCACTCTGACCTCTAGTACCAGACTGTTTCTACCTGCATTTTAAAAACTTAGGTTATAACCTATTAAGCACAGAACTTTAAAGCTGGGCACAGTGGTGTACAGAGCTAGGAGGACAGCAAGTTCCAGGCCAGCCTGGACTACATAGTGAAACCGTCTCAATCTCTTTCCCAAACCACTCACTCTATCTGTCCATCTATCTATGCACGCACACAGTGAAATGCACTGATCTTGGACAGTTTGGAGGTTTACTTATATGCACACTTGTGCAATTTACTTATTTATGTACTTATTTGCAGTACTGGGATGAACTCAGGACCTTGCACTTGTAAGGTGGGCGCGGTGCCAGAGTTAAATCCCAGGCCCTCCCCTGTGCAATTTAGAGACAACACACTCCTTAGCAGCCCACAGGCTCCTCCCGGCTGCCTTCCTGTAGCAGCAGCACGCCGCGGCTCAGGTGGTTTTAGGGCCCTCGGTCCCGAGCCCCTCCTCGCTCCCTTGCTCCACAAGCTCCTGCCCCGGTGAGGGCTTCCCAGCCTGGCCCGGCCATCCTCTCCCAGACCAGGGCTTTCTTTTTTATGTTATTTTTTTCGGTTTTTTGAGACAGGCTCACTATGTAGCTGAGACTGACCTGGAACTCACTACGTAGCCCAGGCTGGTCTTGAACTCAGAGCGATCCTCCTGCCTCAGCCTCCGGAGTGCCGGGATTACAGGCGTGCGCCACCACGGTCGGCTAGACCAGGGCTTTCTTGTGTGTGAGGGGTCCTCCATCCATCTCCTTCTGCCAATCGAATCCCGAACAAACCAATAACTTGAAAAGCAGTGTCTTGCCAAGCAACCCCAGCCTGAGACCAGTGTCCGTTTCCCGACAGACGACGAACCTAAGTCATGAGTCTGGGGACTGGCTCTGAGACGGACACTACAGGGTAGGGTCGCGCCTCTGCGGTCTCAGTTCCGCGAGGCCCGGTTCTTCTAGGGCCGCTCTCAGCATCCAAGCCCAGGACTCGTATACGTTCTTCGCTAACGCGCTCACCTTGACCTGCACAGCTCGCCCCAGGACGCGCGCAAGCGCAGAAAGGCCCCGCGACCCGCCCAGGCGCCTTTGCGCAAGCGCAGGGCCGCAATCTCGGCAGCGCACTCTCCGCCCCGCCCC
>NW_022900933.1:40235559-40241506 GCF_012274545.1 Fukomys damarensis | reverse complement strand
GGCCGAGTTCCTCGAGTGGGGTGAGTGACCCTCCGCGCCCTCGGCCCCGCCGCCGGCCCGCCGCGTCATCCTGTGCCCGGAGCACATTCTCCGTCCCCTCTCCCCCCGCCGGGCCGTCGCCCCGGCCGCTTCCTAGACCCACCCTTCGAGTCTGGAGATCGTTTCCTGCGGCGCTCCTGGGATATCCGCCCCTTGCCCCTCGCCCCTCGCCCTTGGGGTCCCCGGGAGACCTGAGCGCCTCTTCTCGTCCCCAGACGTGGGTGCGTCATCCTGTGCCCGGAGCACATTCTCCGTCCCCTCTCCCCCCGCCGGGCCGTCGCCCCGGCCGCTTCCTAGACCCACCCTTCGAGTCTGGAGATCGTTTCCTGCGGCGCTCCTGGGATATCCGCCCCTTGCCCCTCGCCCCTCGCCCTTGGGGTCCCCGGGAGACCTGAGCGCCTCTTCTCGTCCCCAGACGTGGGTGTCGTGCCTTTTGCCGCTCCGGGCGCCCCATGGGTCCTTCCTTGTGCTCAATCCTCTGGGAGCCGAGCCCTGACGGCCCCTCCCCGGTGACATCCTGTCCACATCCCCTCGGTGTCCAGGCCCTGGATAACCCTTTTCCTCTGGCACCTCCAAGGGAATTTTGAGGTTACAAGCCTTGTTTTTACATACGCCATACAGGAGCAAATTGACAGTTTTTTCCTTCGTCGTAAATGTGCCACACCCTTGTTGATATTTGGGCAGTAGCTAGGACTATCACTTAGAAACTTTTTTTCATCTGATATTTGAGTGCTGTCTCGTAGTTCATCAGAGATCTATAATGCTGTAATTATCGATCAGCTGATCTATTATGCTTTATTAGGACAAAAATTTGATTAAGCCATATAGTGATTCCCAAGACCTTCTCAAGACCTTCGGATCCCTCACCTACAACCAATGGTAGGAGGAAGCAAGGCCTAGGTGTAGGCCAAACCCAGTGGACATCTTCCTTGGGTCCTGTGCGTCATTGGTCTAGCTCTGTGCAGTTTGAACCGGAAACTTGTAATCTTTGGGGCTGATAAAGCAGGTATTTGCATGAGTAGACAAATAAATGTGTTCCATATTCAGCTCTCCTGCACTGCACATAGTAACTGGAATTTGGAATTTTGTTTACACACTAAAACTTAAATTGCAGTATTTAAAGGGCTTCTGCATGTTGCTTCTCAGTGAGATGTTACTTCGTGCTTGTGGGAGAGCCTGTGTGCTTTGTTTCATGGGACCACCATTCTTGGTCCCATGAGAGACCAAGGAACCACTTACTATAAGGGAACATAAATTGGGAGTACTGCCTTTCCGGGTTTTTTATCAGTGACTTACAGCTGGGTAATTAACTGACTTCACAGTTGCTTTGAAGGGAGATGTTTGGTGCCTGTTTTGATCTGAGCCTTCTTAGTATTGTGTTTGCCATTCCATTCTGAGCACTGGATCTTGAAATGCAGAGAGGCAGGTGAAATATATGTGCTAGAGGAGGAAGCAGAGAGAAGATTGGCTAACCATAGAGGCAGGTCTCCTGGCCAGAAGGCTGGGCGCTGACATCACCAGGATCCCATTGGCTTCTGGTTTTCTGGAGGAAGCTGTTTCTCAGTAGGTGAGGTCAGACTACTCCATATGTAGACAGAAGCTGGGAGCAGTAATATAGACATATTTTCAAAATTGGCTCTTGGAAATTGTGAATACCAATAATTTCATTCTGCTAAGAACTTAGTTTGCCACAGAAGTGTAAATTTTACAGAGTAGAATGGGCTTAAATATACAGTGGCATTTTAATGAAGTAGTCACATATTTTAGAAATTTGCATTGTTCTGTTTTGTATGTTAATATAGCCACCAGTGTAACACCAAAGTATTGTGTTGTTAGGTAAGCTGAGTGTTCGGTTTTGCTTGTAATTGCCTAGTTATTTTGATGGGAAGCAAAGAATGGTTTAATAAAACTTTATAGCACATTATTATTTATCCTACTTTCCAAGTGGCAATGCATCTAGGCTGCAGCCTGTGGATCATCGAGTTTTTGGATTCACTACGCTGATCTTTGAGACCTCTCTGATTTATTGCTTCCTGTCATACAGAAAGCCAGCCTCTCTACTCACTTTCTAAATCTTATTAGGTATCTAATGACATTATGTAGAATTCATGAAATTTTAAGAAGAAAAACAGCTTGATTCAGCCCAAATTTTGAGATTTACTGGGAATTTTGAAGCAATTTGGAAAATATAAGTAATACAGCTTTTCAGTTTTAAAAGAAGATTATTTCTGGCTCTTATTTTCTTATTGCTGCAAGTGGTTACATGGGGTGAACCATCTCAGCTTTCATTGTACGGTTTGTTTTTGTTTTTGTTTTTGTTTTTGTTTTTTTTGGTAGTGCCCATTGAATTCAGGACCTTGCGCTTGCAAGGCAGGCGTCGGAAACACTGAACTAAATCCCTGGCCCCATTTTATGATTTTGTCTTTAATTCTCCTTTCATTATGTTTATAGTTTGATTAGTTTCCTCTAGGAAATTCTGGACCTTAATTAAAAGTTGGAAATATCCTGTTTTGGATGTGTATTTCTTTAAGCTATTTTTTAAAATGTAAATTTGATACCACTTAGAAGCAGAGCATATGAACCACTTTAAAATTTCCATTAGTAAATAAAATAAACATAACCCAATGAGGTAAATATGGTGTCGTTCATCTTTGTTATAGAAAAGGCCTTTTCATGTGTGAAGAGCTCAAGTGTATCAGCTAGTGTCATATTTGAATGGAGCTGACATTTGAAATCTCAGCCTGTCGCCATGGGACAGGATGGGCTACCGCAGTGCTCCACCGTGGCCCCGATGCAGTGTGCTGACCAGGAAGTAGGTCAGGAGGTGTAGACAGGCATCTTGGAGTAGAGGCTCTCCAATTCCTGTTCCCTGGCATCATCTTTTACTGTGTACTTTCTCTTGCAGAGAAGAACTAATCTTCCCAGGCCTCTGTTTTTTTTTTTTTTTTTGGTGTTCTCTGTAGATACAACCTCCAATAGCTGTTGGGAGTGTGTGGGAGGCTGCTGAGTTGCTAAGTAAGACTTACCTGATGGTGCTACACATCTCCAATCGCATTGAAAACTTACTGGTTTCTCTGGATAAAATGTGCAATGTAGGAATATTTAAAAAAAATTTTTTTTGGTGTTTAATAAGACCCAGCTTACAGGGAAATAAAGGATTGCATGATAAGACTTAGGTTAATATAATATAGATATTATAAATAGCTCTTTGAAACTTGTGTTGATGCTTACTACATGGTGTGAGACAGGACACTTGAAGCCATTAAAAATTAACAAGTATGCCTTGCTTTTTCTCTCCTCAAGCCTCTTAATGGACCGCTGGGCTTTGCTGGGCTTTGAGGGGGAACAGCAGTGTCTGTGCTATCTTTAAATAAAAGTAGAGTTGAAGGGTGGTTCTTACTTAGAGTACCCTGTGGGCTGCCGGGAAGAGCGTGCTCTAGGAAGTGAGTTGCTCTTCTCAGGCGACTCAGGTGAAGTCCAAGACCGCGAGCACTGAGGACTGGCAGGGTGCTCCTGCCTTGCATGTCCTGTGTCCTCCCTGCTGACATCAGTGATGCTGCCTGCAGGCTGTGGGCAGGATTGCTACTTCCAGACTGTGGTAAACAGGCGGAGATGATCACCCTGGCATCTTGGTTGGGAGCAGAAAGTAGGTTCTGAAACTGATGAAATTAAAGACTTTTGCTGCAGGAGACCACATACAGCTTCTTTTTTTTTCAATCAAGAAGAGGATGTATAAAATAAAAAGAAATTTTGAATGAATTAAAAATACCCTTACTTACATTGTAACCATGTTATCTTGTCCCAGACTCCATAACAACACCTTAGGGCCCTTTGAGGTTTTGTTCTTGGATTTCTAGGATGTGGGATGACGGGATTTTAAGGTTTCTTTTAATTTCCATGGGAAGCCCACATTCATGTCTTCTTCTTGATGAAATTTGAGAAGAACTGCACACTTTTCTCTGTCTAAAATCAAGAGATTCACTGTGTTTGGGGGTGGGTGGACACTGGTAGGATGACACATACTGAGTTCAAGGCCAGCCTGAAATGCATAGTAATACCCCGTCTCAAAAAAACCAAACATAAATAAATCAAATCAAATCATTAGTGTTTTCACAATATGGTAATCTTCTCTCTCCCTTTAACCAAAGGCTTCCATCACTGAGGTAAGCCTTCAGCCCCCTACGTGTATGGTAATCTATTGGAACCTTTAATGTATTTAAAATCTACCAGAAAAGCATTTTATGTGCAAATAAAATAGATACTACTTATGAGGTAAAGTCTCTCTTCCCAGTTTGATTTTAAACAGTCTGTGTTGAGAATTAGAGTTTTTGCTCAGTTTTATTGATTGGTTGGTAACAAAATTGTTTCTAGATTAATTTCCAAAAAGGGATTGATTATATAATAATGTGGAGTTTTTTGTTGTTCTTAGGAATGAGTTAAGAGATTCAAGGAGAAGTTTGAACTAAATCATATAATTTCATTCAGACTCTGTCCTTACCTGGCACCTCCTTGGAGAATGCAGGAACATCAGAGGTGATGCCTGATATTATTGAGCTGATAGCTCCTTGACCATTGGAGGACTTGGGGGTTTTGAGAGATTGTGTTACATGCTCCCGTCCCTCTCCTCACTCTTCCTTAGTAAGCCATTTATGAGCAAGCTACCTCCAGCCAGGTGTCTCTCCCCACACAGCCATGGTCAGACTCAGGTTCCTTGCCGTCACCAGCTTTGAAAGATCTGTTTATTTTTGCCTTTTCTTTCTGTTCCATCAGTAGTGTCCTCACTGAAGTACTCAGGCTTTAGACTTGAAATGCCTTTCCTGCGGGAAGTTTAGACAACCTCTGTGAGATCATTCTCACGGCTTTTCATCTCATCACTCCACCTTTCAAAAGCTTCTATTGTGGCTTCACATTCTGGTGCCTTTTTAAAACTCAGGTCTGAAATTCACAGGCCAGTGTTCGAAATTAAAATTGGCCTAAAAAGATACATGTGATCTTAGTTTTAGAAGTTAAGGTTAACAGCATGCCTGACCATACTCTGTGGGGTGATTTTCTTTGAATATAATTTTATCTTTACTAGCATGACATTTCCTTAGTTTGAAAAGCCAAGTAGTACTACTGAGTGGTAACACAAAGCAGCAGTCCCCTGCTCCTGTGTGCTCTGGGCTTGGGCTTCCCAGTGACAGCCACTTTTTACTCCTCTGTTTCTGCTGCAACCATTGAGTTGGGATTGCATTCAGCTGTGGGTAGTAGAAATAAGAACCAGGTAACAGGCCCTTACATAAAATCAAGGTTGATTTCACTCTTGTAGCACCGAGATCGGCACAGTCCTTGGCTTGCAGGACACTGGTCCAAGAAGTGTCTGGGGCCTGGGCCTTGTGTCAAGTCCAGCTACCTCCTCAGGTGGTGGTCTGCTCTTCCACATACTAGGTGGCAGAATGGAGGTGTGTGCTACTTTGGTTGTAGGTGGTTGTTCCTCCCTCAGATCCATGTTTCAATATAGCTTGTACTGTTAATTTTTGATTTTTCTGTCTTTCCCCTGTGCTGGAGATTGACTCCAGGGCCTCGCACATGCCAGGCAAAGGCTCTGGCTGAACTGCACCCCCAGCTCTGATTTTCCCATCATAGACGTTATCTGTTGCAGTGTGGAAGAGAAGGCTGCAGGACGCCTGGACAGCCTTCTGCTTTTTTCTTTTTTTCCCAAATATAATTTAGGTTAATTTGATACCCACTGTTGCCATTCTTACCATTAGGTGAATATCATCACAATTAAACCACCAAGCATACAATTAATTCCTGTTCTTAACTTACAGGAAATTATTTTTGTGTTAGTGGAATTCCTTCCTTTAGCTTGCTTTTCAGTAGATAGGAATTTTATCCCTGGCTTTTTATTTATTCATTCATTTTTTTT
>NW_022900933.1:40215230-40234320 GCF_012274545.1 Fukomys damarensis | reverse complement strand
TTTTTTTTGGTTTTTTTGAGACAGGGTTTCACTGTGTAGTTGAGACTGACCTGGAACTCACTATGTATCCCGGGCTGGTCTTGAACTCACAGTGATCCTCCTGCCTCAGCCTCTCCTGAGTGCTGGGATTACAGGCGTGTACCACCACGCCGGGCAATTTTATTTTATTTTTTTAATAGAGGAAGACAGTTTATTTGGAGAAGGGTGTAAAAAGAGTTGGTAGACTGGTACTCTGATACAGAAAGGGGATTCATCAGATATGTGATACCCCCCCCACTTTTAAATAGAACTCAACATCAGAAACCTTGCTTTTCATTTCTTCCAGAATCTTCCATCCTCCTGCTTCAGTCTAGGCTGTTTGTGTTATAGGCCTGCTACTAAGCAGTCATCCCCAGGTTTCTTTTTCTTTTTCTTTTTCTTTTTTTCTTTTTCTTTTCTTTTCTTTTCCTTTTTTTTTTTTTTTTTTTTTGCTACTGGGGATTGAATTTGGGACCTTGTGCTTATGAGGGAGGCAGTGGAACCACTGAGTCAAATCCCCAGTCCTCTTTTCATTCTTAGTGGTTGTACTTTCTGTCTCTCTTCTCTATTGAATTCCCCTTTGTAGATCCCACAGCATTTTCCTCTAAGTGAGTGTTTTCCTGTAGCTTCTTGAGACTGTTCACCAAAGGTGGCTGTTTGCACCCTGGCCTGTGTGACGCTACCTCTTTCTCCCTACCTCACACTAGGGTAGCGCCTTGTGAGGTGTGGCGTGCTAGGTTAGAGATGACTTTCCCTGGATGCTGGTTGCCACCCCGCTGCTGGCTGCCTCTATCTGTGTGAGAAGGAGTCTGGGTAGGCTCCTTTTACCTCTGCAAGCTTTCAGAGCATTCAGTCCATGCAGTGTTCCTGGGTTTGCCATCTGGCTGGAGCCTTGCTCCCTCAACTCTGGGAAGCTTCATTCTTGCTCTCCTTGGGTTTCTCCATTCTATTATTGAACTCCTGTTATTCAGATATTGGACCTTCAGGAGTTCTATTAATTTTATTTCCCTTTGTTTTCATTCCTTTATTACTTTTGAGGGGAGAGGACCTCAATTTTATCCTCTAGTCATTATGTTGAGTTCTAATTTTGTTGTCATCTCTCTCATTTGTAATTGTTTATGTTCTTCAGTATTACTTTATATAACATCCTTTAAAAAAATTTTTTTTTTAGGCTGTGGATTGAACCCCGAGCTTTCTCACTGAATTTACATCCTCTTTTTATTTTGAGACAAGGTTTTGCTAAATTACTAAATTGCCTAGGCTGGGATTAAACTGCCAATTCTCCTGCCTCAGCTTCCCAGTGTGCTGGGATAATAGGTGTGTACCACCACACCTGGCTGATTTAAAAAAAAAATTGATTTATGCACACATTTATGTTACTCATGCTTTTTCTTTTCCTTTTATTTTTCTCTGTTCTGGGGATTGAACTCAAGGCCTCCTGTAGACTAGGTAATCTTTGTACCACTGAGCTACACCCCCAGCCCCTGGCATTTTTGATTCCTGTGTTCTTTTCTTCTAAGTTCTGAGTTCTTTTCCCCAGTGTCTTGCTTTGACTTTCGCTCTCCAGAGCTGGTGATTATTGGCTGTCTCCATAATTGAGTGGGTGACTGGGACTCCTTGCATATATGGTTGACTTGAAGCATCGGCTCACTGTTAGGAAATAGGGCATGGACCCTGCCACTCTGTAAGGGCACTGCCAGGAGTTGGTAACATAATTCTTTTTCTTGGGCCTGAAAACTTCCTGAAAGAGGAGTTTCCTGGGAGCAGCGGGAGGGACTTCCTAGGGCCGAGGAGGAGTAGGGCAGGTCTGTGCCTGTCTCCTCCTTGCAGCTAGTCAGGCCTAAGGGTGGTCCCTGACCCTCTTCCCCCTTTCACACAGTGCAGTTAGACTGTGTGCTTTTAACTTCCCTAAACTAGGCACCATGGTCGGTTGGCTCTTCTGCTGTGCAGGATCTCATACACACTGCTAGTCTACTCTTCATTCCACAGCTGTGTTTTAAGGACTCAGGATTCCCAGGCACTGCAGGGTGAATGAAACAAATTCCTGTTTTCCTGGAGCTCAGTTGTCTTTGCAGCTCTGTCTGGTCCTGCTATATGCTTGGTTGGAGTGGGGTCCCCAGCTAACATGGAGATAGGGCTGGATGTTGGGCACTGAGCTTCACTAGAAGGTGCCTGGCGTGTGCCCTTTGCTGGGCTTGAACACGTTGCCATTTCTCTTGTGTGGTTGCTAGCTCGTCCTCAGAAGACTCCCCTATGAGTAGGAGGGAGGCAGTGGAAATAAGGGAGGCAGCCTGCACAGGCATTTAGGAGAGAGGAGGAAGGGTTACAGGATGCAAAGGTAGGGAGGCCCATGTGGGAGCCCTGGGGGCCAAAGAGGGAGGAGCTGGAGTTGGTGCCTGGACAGCATCTGTTCCCTCAGGTGGCGGGGAAGGCTGGGCAGGGGCAAGGGTGCTGTTGGTGACTCAGGAACTGTATGTACACAGTGTAGCTTGCAGTGACATGGCGAGAACCTGCTTAGTTCCAAGGCTTTTGGTATGAAGGAGGAAATCACCAGCTGAAAATAAACAAGAGCAGAATAAGAAATGTTCTTGCTTCTCATAATTTTTAAAAACAAGTAACAGGACTAAAACCCAAAGGAACAGACCTCCCTTTACCACCACACCTACAACTAAGTTTTTAAGGCGATTGCTGTGTTGTGTATCATCTTATTAGTGTGAACGAAGTGAACTGAAATACTTGATTTCTCTTTCATTTTCTAAAACTTTAAATCAGTGGCAGATTTTTTTTTTTTTTTTTTTGAGACAGGATCTCACTGTGCTGTACAGGCTGGCCTGGAACTTATGGTGATCCTCCTGCCTCATCCTCCTGAGTGCTGGGATTACAGGCATGTACCATCATGCTCGGCTAGTGCCAGGTTTTTAAATGTGCACTTTATTTTTAATCTGGCACACCGTTTTTTCATGATACTGAGAATTGAGCCCAGTGCCTTTATACTGAGCTATAACCCCAGCTCTTCTTATTTTTTATTTTGAGATAGGGTCTCATTAAATTGCTAAGTTGTCTGGACTGGGCTTGAACTTTCAGTCTATTTGCCTCAGTCTCCCAGGGTGCTGAGATTACAGTATTGATTCTTCACTATTGAGATAGATGTTCATTTTATAATTAATAGATATGCAGCAGTCCTTAAAAATTAAATTTTTTGTTTTTTGAGACAGAGTCTCGCTATATCTTCTCTGGTCTTGAACTCACTATGTAGCCCAGACTGGCCTCCAATTTACTGCAATCCTCCTCTCCTAGCATCTTGAGCTCTAGGATTACAGGAATGCGCCACTACACCCAGCAAAAAAAAAAAAAAAAATTTTTTTTGAGACGGGAGTATTGCCTGAATTACATAATGAGACCCTTTCTCAAAAAACAGAAACAAAAAAACTTACTCTGTAGCTCTCAGAAATGGATATTTTTTATAGCCCAAAATATTTGAAGTCATGTTGCTCAAAAGTTTATTAACAAAACAGCCCTCTGATGGACATTTAAAATAAATATGGGAAAATGTTAAAACATTGCTTTCAAATCTGTAGAAAATATTGTCGAACTAGCAGCAAGTTGAGAAGTTACTGGGAATGCTGTCTTTCCAATTTTGCCAGTTAGTTTAGGCATCAGGGACAGCATTTATTTTAGAAATGCAGGTGATATTTGAGGTATTTTTCAAAACATCAAGCATCAACGGTTTATGTAGCCAAAGTGATAAGCCTACATATTTCCTTCTATGAATATTTTATTTTCTAAAAATGCAAGGTTTGGGTCTTTAAAGTTTAGATAATCCTTGTGAAATTATGTTGAGGGTTATGGAACAAAAACAGGACATCAGCAATAGAAATTTAAACTGATGAATTTAACTGATTATTAAGGAAAAGTACAACAGAGTAATTATGGAAAAGAAAGGCCACTTGTGATTATGAAATGCATGCTCTCGTGCATGCTTGCTTGCTTCTGCCATAATACCAGGGACCAAAGCCAGGAACAGGAGTACTGTGCCCCTGAGCTACATTTCCAGCCCTTTTTTATTTAACTTTTTTTTTTTTTTTTTTTTTTTTTTTTTTTTTTGGTACTGGGGATTGAACTCAGGTCCTTGGCTTGTGAGGCAGGCAGCGGAACCGCTGAGCTAAATCCCCAGCCCTCCAGCCCTTTTTTAGAGGCAGGGTCTTGGAGAACCACACAGTTGCCCAGGCTGGGCTCACACTGTGCTGGAATCACAGGTGGTGCCACCATGCCCAGTCTGGGAGAACATCTCATCCATCACTTCCAGAGGAACCCTGAATCTGGGGTGTAGCTTAGTTTTAGAGGCTTGTCTAGCATGCGCAAGGCCCTGGGTTTGATTCCCACCACTGCAAACCAATACCCCAGACCCTAACCCTACAGTTTTCCCCTGGCACCCTAGCTCTAAGTGGCCATTTCTCTACTTTGATTATGTATTTGTTTGTTCTGTGCATTTCCTATAAATTGAATCATATGGGGTCTTCTGTGGCTGGCTTCTTTTTAATTTAAATTTTTCCAAGGTTCATGTTTCATAGTACGTTCCTGTGCTTCATTCCTTTTTGTTGCCAAACTATTATTTGCGTGAATAACCCATGTTTTGTTTATTCTCTCATTAGCTGATGGACATTTGGGTGGTATCTGTGTTAGCTGTTTTGAACAACATAGATATCAGTATTGGCGTGCACACGAGTCTTCATTTCTCTAAGGTGTAGGCCTAGGAGTGGAATTGCTGGCTCATGTAGGAGCTCTGTGTTTGGCACTTTTTTGAGGACTATTTTCCACAGCAGTTACACCATTTTCCCAGCAGTATGTGAGGGTCCCAGTTTCTCCTCTCCCACCCTTGTTAGTTTTGTTTTGTTTTTTGAGACAGGGTCTCACTCTGTAGCTCAGAGTCAGCCCTCTTGGCTCAACCTCCCAAGTGCTGGGATTACAGGGGTGCACCACACCCGGCTCCATTAGCTGATATTTTATTCTGGCCATCAGGTGTATGGAGTGGTTTCCCACTTGCTTTTCCTTAATCGCTTGTGATGCTGACATTGCCCATGTTAATTGCCTATTTATTTATTTATTTATTTATTTTTGAGAGATGTCTTCATATTTTTTTGCCCATTTTTAAATTGAATTATCTTTTATTTAATTTTGTGTTATATATTTTGGATACATTTCATATCAGACATGATTTGCAAAGATTTTTCTCTCATTCTGTGGGTTGTCATTTCATTTTTACCTCTTTTTTTTTCCTTTTATCTCTTTGTGGTAATAATGATTGAATCTAGGTCCTGGCACATACTAGGTGAGTGCTCTACCAGTGAATTATATCCTGAGCCTTTTATACATTTTGAGAAAGGTGTTGCTAAATTATCCAGACTGGCCTCAATTTTTTTGCGGGGTACTGGGGATCAAACTCAGCACCTTGCACTTAAGAGGCGGTCGGCGGCACCACTGAGCTAAATCCCTGGCCCCTCAAATTTTGATCTTACTCCCTTGGCCTACTGAGTAGCTTAAATTGCAAGAATGTACTGTCACACCAGGCTCATTTCTCTTTCTTTCTTTCTTTTTTTTTTAATACCAGGGATTGAACTCGGGTCCTTGCGCTTGCAAGGCAGGCCACCAAATCCCTGAGCTAAATCCCCAGCCCTCTCTTTCTTTCTTTTTTGTTTTTTTGAGACAGGTTCTTGCTATGTGGTTCAAGCTGCTTTGAACTCACTAAGTAGTCTAGGCTGAGCTGGAACTCGAGATGATCCTCCTGCCTCAACCTCCTGAGGGCTGGGACTACAGGCATGTATCACCATACCTGGCATCACTTTTCTTTTCTTTTTTTTTGGTACTGGGAATTGAACTCAGGACCTTGTGCTTGTGAGGCAGGCAGCAGAACCACTGAGCACCACTTCTTTTTTGGGGGGGGTGGTACCAGGAATCGAACTGTGGTCCCTGTGCTTGTGAGGCATATGGTGGAACCACTGAGCTAAATCCCTGTCCCTCCCTAGCACCACTTCTTGATGATATTTTACATTGCTTTTGGTGTCACAGGTAATACTTCGCTGCTAAATCCAAGTTCACAGTGTTTTATATTGATGTTTTCTAGTCAGAGTTTTACAGTTTCAGCATATAGATTTAGTCATTTAATATTTTGTGTTCATTTTTGTGTGTGGTGTGAGATAGGGAGTTTTATTTGTATTCATTCTCTTGCATGTGGATATCCAGTTTACCCAGTGGCATTTGTTGAAGAGATTATTATTTTTCCATTGAAAGGTGCTTGTGTCTGTCTTACCAATTTGGTTACTCTTGCTGTTTAGTGAGTTTTGAACTTAGGACAAGTTTCCAACTGCTTTTTCGAGATTGTTTTCATTCTTCTTGGTTCCTTGAGTTTCCATATGAATTTTAGGATCATCTTGTCAGTTTCTACTAAGAAGCTAGCTGGGGTTTTGATAGGGATTCCAGTGAATCAGTAGATAAGTTTAGGGAATGTTACTTGCCTAAAACAGTGTAGTCTTCCTATCCATGAATATGCGATGTCTTTCCACTTAGATTTTTAAAGTTATTTTTTTCAAAAAGCATGTGAGCTACATGCCTGGCTCATTTTTTAGTTTTTTACTTTGAGTCAGGGTCTTGGTAAGTTGCTCAGGCTGGATTTAAATTTGTAATCCTCCTGCCTCAGCCTCCCAAGTGCTGGGGTTCCAGGCATGCACCACCACATCTGGACACATTGGTTGATTTTTGTATGTTGAACCATCCTTATATTCCTGGGATAAATAACACTTTGTTGTGGAGTGTACTTTTTCTGTATTGCTGGATTTGGTCTGTTGGTACTGTTTGGTTGAGGATTTGATTTCCTTATGTTTTTGCCATTATCAGGGTTATATTGGCTTAGTCGAATGAGTTAGGAAGTATTCTTGCTGCCATTTTTGGATAAGTTGGCGAAGAATTGGTACTAATTCTCATTTAAACATTTGGTAGAATGTGCCTGTAAAGCCAGCTGCACCTGGGCTTTTCTTTGTGATTTTTTTTTTTTTTTTTTTTTTTTTTTTTTTTTTTTGGTACTGGGAATTGAACTTGGGTTCTTGTGCTTGTGAGGCGGGAGGCAGAACCACTGAGCTAAATCCCCAGCACTCTTTGTGATTGGTTTTTAAAAAATTAATTTATTTGTATTATGCATCCAATCTTTGTAACTTGTTGTAGATCTTTTCCTACTCTTTCTTCTTGAGTCAGTTTTGGTAGTTTTTGTTTGTTTTTTTGAGACAGGGTCGCACTATGTAGTCCAGGGTAGTCTTACATTCAGTATTTAGCCCAAGCTAGTATCAAACTTGTGGGAATCCTGCTGCTTCAGCTTTCTAAGTGCTGGGACTACAGTTTTACACCACCATGCCTGACATCAGTTATGTTTTTAAAATCATGAAAATAATGTGCACTTGTGATTACATAAATTTGAACACTATGGAATAATATGCTATAAAAATGAAAACCTCTCTTTATATTACTATAATTTTGTTTTCTTTTATTGATTGATTTGTTTTTTTTGTTGTTGTTGTTGTTTTTTGTTTGTTTGTTTGTTTTTTTGAGACAGGGTCTCACTATGTAGTTGAGACTGACCTGGAACTCACTGTGTAGCCCAGGCTGGTCTCGAACTCCCAGTGATCCTCCTGCCTCAGCCTCCCGAGTGCTGGGAATACAGGCGTGCGCCATCACGCCTGGCCTTTAAGTTTTCTTTTTAAATTTTAAAGCATATTCTAGATTTTTCCAATAAAATTGATTATTGAGTTCTAAAATATTAACGGTATTTTTGTTCATAGTCTTTTAAGCCTTTTCATGAGAAATTAATGCTGAAGCTAAAATTAATGCTGAAATATGGTTATTGCATCTATCAAGAGAAATTTGGTTTTGCCTTTGACTTCATTTTTATTGTACATATTAATACATGCAGTGCTTTGACTCATTCATGCATTATCAGAATAAAACACATAGCGCTGGCATTTTATCTTCTAACCCTACAGCGGAGCCTATTGTCATGTTTTATTTATTTTTTATCTGTATTCTCGAAGAGTAGACGAGGCTTTAGACTTTTGTATGTTTGGCATATTTTGGTGTTAGATTTATGGAAGAGTCTGAAAAATTTTGAAGCTTCCAATTTTGTCTTTTGTTCGAGATTTTTGTGAGAATGAAGTTTTAAGTATTCATTATAAAACTACCTGAAGATGGTGCCTGTGCATGGTGGATATTCTTTTTTATTTTTGAGACTGTCCTGTGATATGGACCCTGGGAGAAGTAATGGGTCAGGCTGCCCCAGGTGTCGCATTGGGAGGGCTAGGCCACCACCTCCTTATTTTCAGGCTCTTCACTGCTTCTGGTTCTACTTTCACCACGCTCTTGAATTCCTTTTTGATGACTTGCTACATTTGTTTTATGGAAGAGGAAATACACAATATGTGTATATATGTATGCATTTTGGATACACAGTGTGTCATATTTCTTTTCCTCATGTACAGAGGAGCACAGTATCCCACTTGGTGGGTGACTGCGAGTGGCACCTGGGGCTGAAGACCTCCAGAAGACTCTGCTTGGGGGCCTTCCAGGGCAGGTGGCACTTCTCTCTTCTGGGTGATGATTGGAATTTTAGGGTTTTCTGCTCTAGGACACCTGTTCCCTATTTTGAGTCAATTTGTCATCCACCTTGTGACTTTTCCTTCTGATTTGTGTTTTCAAAGTGAGGCGTTCCTGATTACTCCTTTCATGTTGATCTCTTTAGGAAGCTTGCCACTTGTCCTGTTGATTGGTGATAGTCTTGAGTACTGCTAGGTCCATCAAATTTTATAAATTTCTTTCTTCAATAACTTTTTGATAAATTGACTTATAATGTAAATAAGACTTCATTTAATATTAAGAAAAAGCTTAGAACCCTACTATACTGCGTGATAGTCCACGCCATACCCCTTCTCGACTTTTCTGTGGTTTATTTTTCCCTTGTAAAATAGTTGCTGTTATTGTCATATTGTGAGTTTAATGATGCTAAAAGTATTACATTTACAGTCTCAAAGAAATATTCGCAGTAAGATGAACTTTATTGATTTATTTGGACATACTGGGGATTGACCCGAGTCCCATGCATGCTGAGCAAGTATTCTACCAGCCTCAACTTTAAATATTTTAAAAATAAAGTTTGGTGTGGAGAATTTTAACTTTTTCACTGTTCCTGAAGCATTCTTCAATGTAGGAGGTAAAAAGTTAACAGGAGCAGCACCTTGACAGGCCATTGGAACGTCAAGTCCAAAGTGTGGCCAGGCTGATGCCTGCCTGGCTCGGGAGGCACATGTAGACAGGTAGTGCTGCTGGGGACTGCAACTTGAGGCACGTCAGCTTTGCAGAGTTTTCTCAGAAGCTTTACCTGCTCATAAAACTTTTATGGCCCTGAAGGAATGCCACCAATAAACGCACGAACACACAGCAAATAAGCTGGGCATGAAGCTACTTTTCCTGCTGCCGTAATGCTTTCAGGGAGAATTGCCCTGTGCTTTTGACAAGAGTTTTCTGTTGATGGAGGGATTTGTTCTTCCTGTTTTGAGTCCTTGTCAAATGAAGATAGTTCTGCAGCAATCTCTAGCCAAGTCGTCCCTTTAGGTAATAATAACATAGTGGATCCTGTGAATTAAAGTGTAGTTCTTCTCAAAATACAAGAGAGGTATTAGGCAACAGGGAGATAGATCTTTCTCAAATGGAAAGGGACCAAGAGAAGGGGGTGAAAGGTGGGGAAGGAAAGGGGAGGTGAAAAGGAATGAAAGTGTAATGTATGTGGGTCAGCTCCACACAGGGCATGTAAACATCACGTATGCAAATATGCACTAATTAAAAAAAAAGAAATGTACCTGTCTTTTTTGGAGTGTCTTGAAATTTTCATAGGCTAATGTTCTTTGTGTAATCAGTTTTAATGTAATAAAATTGATAGTAATTGGCAATATATTTAAATTCAAAAGTTTCTATTGTAGGGAATTTCAAATACATTATAAAGTGCAAAGCCAGGGATTTAGCTCAGTAGCACTGTGCCTGCCTTGCAAGTGCCAGGTTCTGAGTTCCATCCCTGGTATCAAAAGAAACAAACGAATAAAAAAACAGAGTGCACATTGTACAGTTTCAACACTTTTCAACTCATGATCAATTCTATTTCATTTTAATGCTCCTTAATTCCAAAAAAGATGATTTTAGGGAAATCCTAGATATTGATCATCTTATTTGTAACTAATTTCAGTATATCCTTTAGAAGAAGAGCATTAAAAACATAGTCATAGGGCTGGGGATTTTGCTTAGTGGCGCTGCACCTGCCTGGTAAATGCAATGTCCTGGGTTCAATTCCAGGTACCAAAGGGAAAAAAAAAAAACCCAAAAACAAAAAACATAGCCATAATAATGTTATGACATTGAAATAAATGACAGTAACTTCTCAGTATCATCAAATATTCAGTCACTGTTTAAAGTTTTTTAAAGTTGATTTGTTTTACGGGGCCATAGCACAGTTGGTACATGGCGTTTGAATTGGAGACCTCTTAAATATCCTTCCTTTACTCCTCCCTCTCCCTCCTTTTTTTTGGGCGGGGCATTTGCAATTTATTTGTTTTTTAAAAAATTGGGTCGTTTATCTTGTCAGTAACGTTTTAACTTCTAATGTCCAGGCTAACAGACTTGGCTTTCAACAAATCATTTCTGTTGTATGTGGTGGGAAACAAGCTGTTGGGGTGAAGTTGATGGAACTAGTAGTTCTGATTTCTAGGGCTACTGTTGTAGGACATGTTCTCTCCACCGCCCAAGGTCACAGCTGTGGGGTTGTCCTCTCCCTTCTCCCAGGTTTTTCTGCTGGGCCACTTCTTCCCCTGCTTCCATGTTGTGCTGGCTTCCTGTGTTTCTGAGAGCCCTACCTGCCATATGCTGCAGGTTGAATCCAGGGTCTTGAGCATGCTGGCCAAGCACTACAACCCTGAGCAGATCTTCATGCTGTGTGAACATCGAAGGGTGGAGCCCTGCGTCACTAACAGCTTTCCTTTTCCTCATTCCTCACGCAGGCTGTTCAGCTGTTTGTTCTGCTGCTTGGTTAACTTCCCAGCACTCTTTACGTTAGGGAAATTCACCCTTTTCACAGTGGTTTTCCTTAGTTTGAGTTGTCTTAAGGGTGGTGCTTCCTAGTGCAGGTTGTGGCAAAGTGTGTTGGTGGGCAGCATGCACAGGGGAGCCTCCAGGCGGTCTGGGAGCTGCCCCTGGGGGTTCAGAGCTGCTTCCTCTCCTGGGAGGTGACTCAGTGGGCTAGGTCTGGTCACAGGAGTGAGTGGGAGTCACTGGATCTCTGGAGAACTGATGGAGAAGGCTTAGGAGTGCAGCTCTGGGCAGTAGATTCCTGGGTGGGAAGGTGTGTGTTCAGGTTGAGGGTGAGGGCGATCCTCAGAGGGTAGGGAGGTGATGGGGGCAGAAGCAGCACAGGCCTCTGTGTACCCTCAGCCAAGACTTGCCTTAAAGTTTCGAGGGTATGTTGTGCAACAACCGCCAGAACTTCTAAAAGTCCCCATGAGCTGTTAGCCACTGCCGGACATAGGAGAGCTGCTGCTGCTCCGCATCTTTCTTTAGACCGAGTGACCCCGCCTGGGCTCAGCACTTCCTGCTGTCTAGCTGGGCCTTCCAGGCTGAAGTGCCACTGGGACCTGTGTCATGTCTCTTGCTCTGAGCATCAAGTGCTAGAGAACTGGGGCCTTTGTGGGCTCTGCCCCTTGTGTGATGGGAGAGCCAGGGTGGGCTGAGGACCAGTGGACAGACCCTCAGTGGACTCCATGCCTCACCACAGGCTTTGGTTTGTGGTGGGAAGAGCCAGGAAGCACCCCCAGCTTCAGTGCAGTGTTGGCTATGTGCTGCCAGAGGGCTTGGGCCACTTCCTGGGATCCTTGTCTCCCCTCTGGGTCTTGCAGGGGCAGATGGGTGTGGTGGCTGGCAGGCCTGTGTGGGTTCTTGGAGAAACTGGGGCACTCTCCGCTCCCTTCTCCTTCCATTGGGGGTCTAGGCAAGGCTGCAGAGCAGTCAGGCGTCCTGACCGCCCCTGCAGACCTGATACTGCCCTGAGATGGGGCCAGGCAGTGCACGTTCTCTCTTGTTCACCCTGCTGGCCAGCCCAGGGACCTTTGCACAGCCTGTTCAGCTCAAGGAAAGTGGGTCGTGGCCGTGTGTCCTGCAGAACTACGTGGATGTGAGAGCTGCTCCCTGCAGGTTCTTCCAGTTGACAGTAGTGACCCTCAGCCTTGTAGATGGGTCGTGAGTCTGTGGGATGTGGCTGACTTAGGGAAGCAAGTTGGTGCTTGCCTGTGTGTGTGAGCAGCGCTGTGCTGGACTGTGGCCCTCACAGGCAGTGGCTGGGATGTGTCTCCCTGTGAGCGAGCTGGTGAGGCAGGAGGGCTGATGTACCTTTAGAATGTTAGACTGTGGTCAGTATCCCCTCCTCTTTCGCTTTGCATTCCTGCAGATTGAACCCTGGGCTTTTGTACTAAGCTATTTTGAAATGGGGGTCTCATGAGTCACTCCAGTTGTCTAGGTTGGGCTTGAACTTTTGATCTCCTATCTCAGTCCCCCAGAGTGCTAGGATTACTAGTGTGTGTCATTGTGCCCAGGGTGGCCAGTCTTTCAATACAATTTCATTGATTATTTGGAAAGCTCTAAATTGCCCAGGCTGGGCTCAAACTTGCAGTCTTCCTAATTTAGCTTCCCCAAGTGCTGGGATTATAGGTGTGTTCAGCTATGCCCAGGTTAGAGGAATATTTTGAAAAGTCTGATGTAAAAATATCCTTTCTTCCTATTTATTAATGTTTATTTTAGGGGTAACAAAAGGTGGGAGGACATTTACCCTCTTTCTCTACTTAATGTCCAGATTATTTTCCCTTGTGTTTCATTTTCTTTATGCTGATATTTTTTGAATTACCAAAAAATACCAAGCAAGGATAACTTTTCTTATTTTAAAAAAGGTGTCTTGGCCGGGCGTGGTAGTTTACAGCTGTAATCTCAGCACTTGGGAGGCTGAGGCAGGAGAATTGCTGTGAGTGTGAGACCAGCCTGGGCTACATAGTAAGTTCCAGGTCAGTCTCAACTACATACTGTGACCCTGTCTCAAAAAACAAAAACAAACAAACAAAATAAAGGTATCTCAAAAAGGAAGGAAGGGACAAGAAAAAGTGAAAAATAGAAGGAAAAAATGGAAACAAAGCTTTTGTTACTGGGGAGGGGAGGCGGTCTGGGGGGATGCGATTAAACAAAAATAAAAAAATAAAACAAAAAAGGCACCTCAGCTGGGCATGGTGGCACACACCTGTAGTCTCAGCACTTGGGAGGTTGAGGCAGGAGAATTGCTATGAATTCAAGGCTGATCTGGACTACATAGTGAGTTCAAGACTGGTCTAGAGACCTTGTCTCAAATAAACACAAAAAGAAAAGAAAAAAGCCATCTCAGAAATGCATAGATTTGGTTGGATGTGATGTACTGTTCATATGGCACCTACTCTATTATGGACAAATATAATGGTTGAGGCTGAAATAAATAGCATTAAAAACGAGTGCAGTCATTTTTATTCCCAGTATTTGTTCTCTCTTTATGGGCTGGGGAAGTAGCTCAGTGGTAGAGTTCTTGCCTAGCATGTGTGAGGGCTTTGGTTTGATTCTCAGCATTGCAAAACAAAAAACAAAACAAAACAAAAACCACCAAACAATTTCAAATGCCTCCTTTTTATTTTTATTAGTGCATGTTTGCCTGCCATACATAATGATTACATTCACCATGGGGAGTTGGTACAAGTTCATAACACATCTTAATTCTTTTTAATTCTCTTCCTCTTCCCTTCCTTCCCTCTCCCTCCATCTCTTGGTCCCCTTCTCATTTACAAAAAGATCTCTGTTTTCTATTATCTTTTATTTTGCTCTTTAGATTATTTATACTTTGGAATTTTTGTTTTTTGAGGCAGGGTCTCATTGTATAGTTGAGACTACCCTGGAACTCACTGTGTAGCCCAGGCTGGTCTCGACTCACAGGGATCCTCCTGCCTCAGCCTCCTGAGTGCTGGGATTATAGGTGTGCACTACCATGCCTGGCTATACTTTGGATTTCTCATATAAGGGAAACTGTGAAATAGTTAAGCTCATGTGTCTGGTTTCACTTAGCATTATGGTCTCAAGGTGATCCCTTTTCCTACAAAAGACTCAAATTTATCATTCTTTATAGGGGAGTAGCACTCCATCGAGTACAGTCACCACATTTTCTTTATCCATCCATTGATGCACATATAGGCCACTCCTAAGGGTTAACTGTTGTGAGTTGTGCTGCTATAAGTGTGGGTGTGCATGCATTGCTGTGTTATGATGTCTTTAACTCTTTGAGGAAAATACCTAGGAGGAGGATAGCTGGGTTGAATGGATTTTTTTCCTTTTTTGTTTTTTGTTTTTTTTTGGTACTGGGGATCGAACTCAGGTCCTTGTGCTTGCAAGGCAAGCACTAGAACCACTGAGCTAAATCCCCAGCCCTGGAATTTCTATTTTTAGGGTTTTGAGCAATCTCCACAGTGGTTGTATTGGTTTATATTTTCACCAACAGCTTGGAAGCCCCCGCATCATTCACTGATTTGCCTCCTTGATGATACCCTTTCTTTTTTGAGGAGATAGAATCTGTGTTGTTTTAAATTACATTTCTCAAATGGCCAGAGATGTCAAACATTTTTTCATGTATATGCTTCTTTTTAAAAAGAAGTAGATTGCTGAGCATTTTGAAAAAGGCCCCGTTTCTTCTGCTCGGAACTGCTTGGTCAGGTCAGAGGGCTCCTGCTGGGAGCTCCTGGAGCACAGCTTCAGGGTGGAACTGGACGCTCAGGCTGCCCTGGGGTGGCTTGGAGGGGTGCTGTGAGGCAGGGAGCAAGGAGACTCGAGATTGGAAGGGGGCCTGGCATGCAGAGGGCAAAGCTGTGGCCACTCTCCGGGGAGGTGGGGCTAGGCCAGGTGCGGCCCCTGCACTTGCCGAGCACCAGCCACAGTGCACCTGGCCCAACTGTCCTGCAGACAGGTGTATGTCCGTGAGCGGGCAGCTTTGGACACCTTCCTAGCACAGGGCTAATGACGGCTCTGCCTCTGCTTCTGCTTCTTCCTCTTCCTGTGTCCCTCCATTGCCCTGGGCTCCTCCTGTGCTGCTCATCCTGCAAGCCGAGGGAGCCAGCAACAAGGTGGATTTGCTGGGGTGACCCCAGGCTGCTCTTTGCCACTCTGCCTGCTGCTTCATTTCAGGGAGAGCTTGGAGTAAATGTCCATATCCTGTGCCCAGCAGTCCCTGAGGCGACCCCCACCCTACCCATGTTGTCACCTTTCCACAGGTTGGTTGTGCCTGGCTTTTGGTTGTTGTTTTTTTTTTTCTCTTTCTCTCTCTTTCTCTTTCTCTTTTTCTTTTTCTTTTCCTTCCCTTCCCTCTCCTCCCCTTTCCTCTGATCCTTGTGCTTGCAAGGCAGGCAAAACTGCTGAGCTGGATCCCCGGCTGTTTTTTTCACTTTCTTAATGGTGTTCTTTGAACTTTTGTTCCTGTTTAATGTTTTAGGCTTGTTGTTGTTGTTGTTGTTGTTGTTGTTGTTTTGAGACAAGGTTTTGCTTTTTACTACAGGCTGGCCTTGAGCTTGTGGTTGTCTTCGTGCCTCAGCCTCCCAAGTGCTGGGATTACTGGTGTGGGCCCCCATGCCCAGCTAATACTTTAGTTTCCATGATGTCTGGCTTGTGTGCTATTTTTTGCTCTCATATCTAACTCTGTTATCTAATTCAAGGTCACGAATATTTGTACTTGTGCTTTCTTCTGAGTGTTTTATAGTTTCAGCTCTTATGTTAGGTCTGATCCATATGCAGTTAGGTTTCTTTTTTCTTTTCTTTTCTTTTTTTTTTTTAGGGCTGGTGCTGGGGATTGAACCCAGGACCTTGTGCACACTAGGCAGGTGCTCTACCACTGAGTTATACATCAGCCAGAATTAGTATTTAAAGATGGGATGAAGTAGGACTCATATTTGCCTGGAATTTGACCATCCAGTTGCTTTCCGTATGGGGTTTCTTGCTTCTGAGCTTTGGAGGGTGGACTCATGCAGTGTTGTGTCCCTTTTAGCTTCACCTCTGCACGTCTCATCAGTGTCGTATGCAGCAGTGGTTCGCTCCTGTTTAGGGGTGGCAGCAGTAGTCATTCTTTGAGTACTGCAGATGGCCCCTAGTCCTATTAGTGAACACCAGGTGGTCTGCAGTCTTTACTCTCGGGAGGGGGAAAAGCTTTGAGCTTCCTGCTGCTTGCCTTTTTGGTAGACATCTGGCTTTCCCTGGGCTGGGTCCTGGGTTACAGGGTGCACATGTGCCAGACTTGGGATCTGCCTGGGTGTGGGAAGGGGGGGAGGGTGGCAGGTGCTGTGTTTAAAGGAGAGGAAGGGTTGTTTCCTGGGTACCAACTCTGGCAAAATCTGTGGGCTGCAGCTTCCATTCAACTAGAAGGACTCTGGCTGTAGCATTGACTGCCAGTTGGCCGAAAGAAGAGAGGCTCTTCGTGAAGTGAGCAGCAGTTCTTACATTGTGAGAAAAAGCCCAGACTTCTCTGAATTCACAGCAATGTCCCACACAATTTTTGATAACATTGCCTACTAGATGATTAAGTTAGTAACAAAAGAAAAATAAGGAATTTTTCCTCTGGGTTTTAAAATGGAAACTATTAATGCTATAAGAAACATAAAAAGTTATATATCTGGGGAATATAAATAAAAGAATAAAAAATGTCAAAACTTTTGTGAACTGGCCTTGTGCTGCCTCAGTTTCATTATTTCTCAGTGGGGGATAGTGTCTGTCCTGCACTTTTGAAGATTATATGATATGGTTGACACACAGATGTTTGGGAAGTGGTAGCTGCCATTAGCAATGGGATGGATTTAATATTTATCAAATATTTGGGATGCAAGAGGGTCAAAAGCAAACTTAGATTATTCATTAAGATCCTACTTTCTCATGTCTGTCAGATATGAAGGGCTGTCATTCTGAATCATTGCGAACAAGAAGTGGGTTTTGCAGTTGGTTGCTAAATTCTTCCCAGTTATTGAGCACTGACATCAGGTGGCCTGCCTTGGAATGGTGTTAATTGGCTGATGCTTTGCAAACTTCTGCTTTCCTGTGTTACTCTCCTCTCTCTCTTTTTAGTCGGCTTCTCTAGGTTATCAGTGTACTTTTTCCTTACATCCTGTGAGCACTGTCACCTAGAGATGTGTGAGCACATCTCGGAAGAGGAAGCCGGCCTGGTTGTGCAATGATGTCTGGCAGCCAGTGTGTGGAGCCCCTCATCCTGCATCCTGTGGGTGTGTGCACGCGCCTTCTGGGAGGAAGAGGTGCAGACAGTTCCCTTCCTTGCTGACCCATCCTCCTTCCTGTGCCAGCAGGCCTGGCCTGTTCTGAGAGTAGGGCTGCCTCTGTGTGTACTTGGGTGGCCTGGTGCTGGGAGGGAGTGGGGGGTTCACTCTCGATTTCTCATCCTGTGCTAACATAGCAGCTAAGCTCATTTCCCAACTGCTGCCCTAGAGCTGGGTGGTGTCCCCAGTTAGTGCTGCCAGCGTGCTGGGGCCTATACTGCTTGTCTCAGGAACCATCTGTAGTGGTGCCTTTTGTCTTTAAAGTAACTTCACAGTTGTGACAGACGGCAACAGTTCCAGACACTTGAGTTTATGGACAAATGTGGAGTTAGTCCTCTCCAGAGAGGCCCGAGTCCTGTCTTGCTGAGCCAGTGGGAGTCCAGACACACAGGACACAAAGTGTCTTCTCTTCATTGTGCTATGAAACCTGCCAGAGTAAACGAATATGACCCTAGAAGTTGGCTTAATAAAACTATGTATTTTCTATATCAAAATCCAGTTTTTACACGAAATACCAGTATATATGGAAGGAAAACCAGTGAGTAAAATCACTAATTTGTACCAAAGGGGGGAAATCAGCCCTGCATGTGCGCCACTACTTTCCTCGTGGTAGTAAGCAGACAGTTCACAGTGGAGTTGATGTAGGTTGGGCCCAGAGACAGCAGGTGCTGCTCATTTACCGTGAGAAGAGTTTAACCTCTGCACAGGGAAAATGGACTTCTCATTTACAGCCAGTGTGTTCTGTGGGCCACAGTCTCCTTCCCTATTTCCCCAGAAATAAATCTGGGTCTTATATTCATTTTTGCTTCAAGCGACACAGTAGAGTTTATTTTCAGGGAACGTCTGTCTTTTTCATGTACAACAATAACATTTATTTATGTATAAAATCTACATTCATGTACAGAAATCTCCATTTATCCAAATGCAGTCATGCCATCATCTTCTGGCACCATCACCGTAACTCTCCAGACCCCGAATTCCGGCCTGAATTTCTTGCGACTCCATTTCCTGTAGAACCACTGGTCCCAGCTCTCGTGCCCAGCAACAGAGCCCTCCTTAAGTGGGCGCTGCTTCTCCTTGCAGCCTGCTTGCCTGCTCACAGTGCACTGGCAACGCGGCTGTCCGAGATTTCATCCCGTGAGCTCTTCACTCACCTCATGACCTCTCTTGAAGTTTCCATTAAACCAAGTGTTAATTGGACACACCCAGGACAAAAATGGTGACAGCTCAGATCGACAGTCCACAGAAAGCAATGAAAAGCTTCAGGCACCAAAACTCAGAATGTCTCTTTATTTCACGCGAGTGCAGTAGATCTGTTGTTACCACACACAACATCCTGAATCACGGAGATTCATGGACATGAGCGGGCCGCTCCTGTGGAGTGCACACGTTGTTGTGTGCTGGGTGCGCCGATTTTCGCTCTGCAGTAGTCTCAGTTCATCTGTTCACAGAGGCCTTGCCTCCTGTCCAAAGGCACCCACTTGGGGATTTACAAATACAGTAAGTCCCTTACTTATGAATAAATTCTGTTCTGAGAGAATGTGTATAAGTCAGATTCATTTGTAAGTCTGACAAGTGCATCTTACACACCTTTGACACAGATATACATTGTAAAGCAAAAAAAAAAAAAAAAA
>NW_022900933.1:40213905-40215022 GCF_012274545.1 Fukomys damarensis | reverse complement strand
AAAAAAAAAAAAAAAAAAAAAAAAACCTGACAAAAATAATGTAAATAAACTATTTTTACTTTTATAGTTACTCTAAAATGGTGGTAGAGTACAATAATTATAAACTTTTTTGCTTTTGTTCCCATAGTTATTGCTTTGCGCTTCCCAGCAGTCCCCTCCATGTCACCACTGCTTTTCCTTGTGACGTCTCTTTATCCAGACATCTGGGGCTGACAGTGCTGTGCTGCTGTGCACTGTTGCACTGTGCAGCAAGCATACCGTGGCACATCTGTGACAGTGTTCGGCGGATGTGGGAGCTGCTTCTGCGGTTTGTTCACATCTACAAATGTTTGTAATGCGAGGTCCGTTCATTCCGTACCTATGAAAGTGCACAACTCCAGTGCTTGTAAATTGGGGCTTATTGTGCTTAATTATAATTTGTTACCATTTAAGTGTTAATATTTGTTTACATTTAATACATATTAATATTACTTTATAACTCATGGTGCCCATTGGTGTGCTGCAGTGGATGTACTAAATAGACCCACCTGGCTGGTGATCTTAACTGGGGCTTATTTGGTGGGTAGGGCTTATATTTCGAGCATCCTGAAAACCATGTGAGGGCTCATTTTCTGGTCAGGTCCTGTTCTTGGGGAAACAGTTACACTCACGTGGGTGTCCAGCTAGCTGGTGTGATACTAGAACAGGCTTGGAATGGACTGACTTTCCCTCTTCCAAGATGAGTGTTTTGGTTTTTTAACTAAACATTTGGCGAAAATGTTTTCAAACATGTGATGCACACTTTGTTTTTAATTTTGTTTTGTCTTATTGTAGCACTAAGGATCAAACCCAGGGTGTTGTGCACACTAGGCAAGTGCTCTACTACTGGGCTACACCCTAGCCTCACTGTTTTTATTTTTTGCAATATTAAGGATTGAACCCAGGGAGCACCGAGCTACATCCCCAGCCCTTTTTTATTTTGAGACAGCAGAGCCTGGCTCACTTGCCCATGCTGACCTTGAACTTGTGATCTTCCTGCCTCAGCCTCGTGAATAGCTGGAATTATAGGCCTGTGCCACCACACCTGGCTTAGTGTGTGTGTGTGTGTGTGTGTGTGTGTGTGTGTGTGTGTGTGTGT
>NW_022900933.1:40178364-40213818 GCF_012274545.1 Fukomys damarensis | reverse complement strand
TTTTGGTGGTACTAGGGATTGAACCCTGGGGCGTTTACACTGAGCTGTATCCCCAACCTTTTTATACTTCTTGAGACTGGCTAAGGCTGGATTAGAATTTGAGATCAGACTCCCAGATTGCTGGGATTACAGGGGTGTGCCACCATGGCCAGCTTACACTTGATGTTTAAAGTTCTTAAAGTTTGTCTGTCTTCGTTGTCTCCATCTCTCTCATCAGTCTCAAACTAACAATCACACTTATGTCTCTCAATATCTCAAAGCTCACTTTTGCTAATGCTTCATGGCGAAACCCAGTGGGTGACTCTGGGTCCTCAGCTGCCTTCCAGGACAAAGCTGACCTTGTTGGTCCTTCTTTGTTGCTCCAAACCCAGGCCTATTGCACCAGCTAACTCCTGCCCTTGAACCCCAAGTACCCCAGGACCCAGAGAGCAGAAAGAGGCCACTCCCTGACCAGCCTGGGTGTGCTGGGCAGTGCCTGTGTGCAGCCAGGCTGGCAGGAAATCATCCTGTGCTGTGCCTTTTTGGTGCATCTAGGTCTGCCTTTCTCAACCCCTACCTCTCTCCCTACCCCAGGGTGACTCAGGCTAGTGTTCTACCTTTCCCTTTGTCCACAGGCTCACTGCTTTCTGTGTAATCCGTTTGTTCTTTTATTTGCTGTTTCTTTTCTGTTTTTACTAAAATTCAAGCTCCTTGAAGGAACTTCCATTTGCTCACAGGCCTATCCTTCTCGCTTAGAACTGTTCCTGGCACATAGTAGATGTCCAAAGCATTTGTTTAATAGATTGTGACATTTTAGGGAAGTGGTGATGAACCTATGGCATGCTTGCCACAGCTGGCTATTTGTATTGAAAGCTCTAAAAGTCTCACCATCCATCACTGGTCTAGACTCTTTAACTAGAGAATTTCTGGAGCCTCCTGATTAGGTGGTAGTCAGCAAATCAGTGACCACCAGAACTTTAATGCTCTGCTGCATTTGCTAAGTACTTTCTTGTATTTTGGGGGTTTTGTTTTTGCTTTTGAGACAGAATCTTGCTATATATTTCAGGGCTGGATTTTTTTCCCCCTGTCATTGAGTTTATTGGTACATTTTAGGTATACAGTTACATTCAGGGATGGATTTGAACTCACTGTGTAGCCTAGGCTGGCCTCAAACTCTAAGTGATCCTCCTGCCTCAGCCTCCGAAGTTCTGCAGTCTTTTCTTTCATATCCAGTGAACATGGATTCCTGACAGCTTTGCACACTTGTGTGTAGAGCCCTTGCCTTCCATGTTGTGTGAGCTCCCTGAGCATGAGTGCCCTGCCCGTGTGGCGCCAATCTCCCACCATCCCAGCTGGCTTTCTCCGCTTCATGAGCATGGTTCACACCACACCTGAGCCCTGTGGTTCCCTTGTTGATGGCTGCAGGTGCCCTTGGTGCACTGTCCGTAGACTGTGGGTGCCCCCACATACTGCTCTTTCAAAGCCAAATTCCAAGATTGGTTTGAAAAGCCCTGTACTCATTTCCCCCTCCACCTCTCCTCCATAACATCCTGTCCCTGTCCTCTTACAGTGGGTTTTTTTGGTCTTTTTTTTTTTTTTTGTACTGGGGATCAAACTCAGGCCCTTGTGCTTGCAAAGCAGGTGGCGGAACCACTGAGCTAAATCCCTGGTCCACAGCAGTCTTAGTTTTTACAGTCAGGTATATTGTTACTACCTAGCCCCGGAAGTGTTTGACAAATAATGTTTGCCCTTAGACTTTCCCTTCTTGTTAGTGCCTTTTATGAAAGTAAGCTTTCATTCTGCTGATTTCCTTCTACTTGATCCTTGTAGTTTTGTTATCTTGACAAGCTTTCCTCCTGGGATTATTCCCTCACTTTCTGTGTTTATCAGACTAGCCCTGAGGAATCCATATCCACCCATTTCAGGAACACTTGAGCAGGACTGTTAAAAATGTATAAGCAGGGCCGGGAATTTAGCTTAGTGGCTTTGCTGCATGCTTCACAAGCACAGGGTCCTGAGTTCATTCCCTGGTACCCCCCCCAAAAAAAAGCATAAGCACCAAAAATGTTTTGTCCATAGTGTAGGAGTAAAGCTTGACCAGGAGGATCAGATAGCCTTGGGGCAATTAATGTGAAAAGACAAGATGAAAGCGGGTGTGTAGAGGTCATGGCCTTGGTGTAGGCTGCTTTCTTTGTCCTATCTAGCTTCTTCTGATCACCATGAGACCCCAGAAGGAGCTTTTGCCATCATGGATGAGGAAGTCTAGTCACAGGAGAACAAGTGACTGAGATGGCACTGTGAGCAGGCAGCTCACTTGGGCATTGGGTGTGGCCTCCTCTTGCCCAGGTAGAAATGGACAAACAGAATTAGGCCAAGTGTCATAACCACTTGAATGCATATGGATGGTTGAAACTGGGAGTTAAGGTCCGTATTCACATCCCGCTCCAAAATACTCTCAACAGTGGATGGCATGCAGGGTTAAGTATTTATAAAAGCATTTAGCAGAAAATAGGATTGATATCAGCTCTTCAAAGGGCGGTAACTTTCTAAACCTTAATAAAATGACAAAGGAAGTAACTCGATTTTATTAAAAGTAATTTTTCTATCTAGTGAAACATTAGCATAATGAGATGAAAAGTGGCCACAGTGTAGAACAGTGACATTTGTAGCTGTTAGGTTTGACAGAGCCAAAATGAAGCAGCTTCTAACCAGCACGGTGAACAAACAGGTTGCAACCCATGGCAAATGCTGTGAGTGGGTAGGTAGCACAGCCAGGCACACAGCTGGAAACAGAGTACCCTGGCCTCAAGGCACAGACAGTGAGCTGCCAGGGTAGGTGTTGGGGTTGTGAGTTTCGCAGGCAGAGGGTAAGAGTCCAGGGTACTCCTCTGCACCCCTCCACTGTGTACTTTTCTGTGCTGTGGTGCCAAGTAGCTCATGGTGTGGTGGTGGGTTGGCATCTTCTCTTCCTGAACTCTTTCTTCTGGTGACAAACTAGAATAAATCAGATTTCTTATGACTCTTTACTTCACCACCATGAAGGGTACCATTTGGTTTCCAAATGATACCAAGAAACTGGATGTGATGATACACATCTGTAACCCAGCTACTCACAGGGGTCACCAGTTTGAAGCCAACCTGGAAGGTCTAGTGAGACCTTGTTCCCGAATAAAAAGGGGTCAGGTCGTAAAGTGCTTGCCTGGCCCTGGGTTCAGTCACTGGAACAGCACAGAACAAAAGAACTCCCCCAAAACAGAGGTGGTTGTCTTCAGTGGCTATTTAAAAGACATTTTCTTTAGGAATTTGGGGAATGGTTATTTTTGGTGATGCTTGAGAGAAATAAAGAATTAAAAGCTTAAATAGTCTGGCCTTGTGTGTTCTTTGCTTGAGCTCTGTGCTCATGGGCCCCATGGTTATGATAGGGCCTGTAGTGAGGGTGCCTGTCTGATGGTCCCAGGGATCTTCTGCTGTGCCTCCTGCTGGTGCTGGGGTAGTGAGCATGGTGCTCAACCCTGCTGGTAGAACTGAGCAACTGTTTTTGGATTTCGTTTTAATTTTCTGGTGCTGAAGACTGAACCCAGGGCCCTGCCCTTGTCACCATTGAGCTAAATCCCAACCCCTGAACAACTGTTTAAAGAGGAAAAAGATAGAGTTGGATTAATAATATGGAACTCAATTGAAAGCCCAGACAATGTCAAATTGCACATTTGGGGGCAGTAATTGGCGATACAGAAGCACTGGTAAGAGATGATACACTCTGCACCCCTTTGCCCAGCAATAATATTTTCTAATACTTTAGGAATGCAGGATTGAAAAGAGCTGTGTAGAACAATAGAAGTTAGCCTAACACATACAGATTTGGGCCTGAAAGTGAAAATAAAGACAGACTCACAAAGGAGGTGACTGGCATTTGCAGCCTGTGGGTGAGAGCAGGAATGACAGGAACAGTGACCTGAGTGCAAGGCCACATCTGCCTCTGCCCCTTGCTCTGTGGTCCTGGGAAGAAATCACCTCCCCTCCCGACTCCTTAGGAGTCCCCTGGGACCTTTGCCTGTAGGTTACCACACAGGGATTGGAGTGGGGCTTGGCATGACAAATTCCCCTTTTATGGTCTTGGAGGCTAGCAGGCCAAAGTCAAGGTGTGGGCAGGCTGTGCTCCCCCTTGGATGTGGGGAAGGTTCCTCCCCCTTCTCTACTGGGAGTTTTTGACATTAATTGGCCAGAGACTGATTGCCTCTCAACCTCTGTGCCATCTTCACATGACTTTTTTTTTTTTTTCCTGCTCCTCTATGTCCAAATTCTCTTTTTATAAAAATTCTAGTCTTTCTGGGTATGGTGTCACATGCCTATAATCTCATTATTCTGGGAGCTTAAGACAGGAGGATCCCAAGTTTGAGCTGTCTTTGATGAATAATGAGGACCTGTCTCGAAATAAAAGATGAAAAGAACTGAGTATGTGGCTCAGTGTAAAGGCCCATCAGTACCCAGTCATCCCCCCCAGTTGGATTTAGAGCCCACCCAGATTCACTACATGACTGCATCTTAACTTGATTGTTATCTATAAAAAACTTGTTTTTTTTTTGTTATTGTTTTGTTTCTGGTACCGAGATAAACTCAGGACCTTGCACTTGTGAGGCAGGTGCAGTGCTACGCTAAGCTAAATCTCTGTCCCCTGTAAAGACCTTGTTTTGAAGTAAAATCACTCTGCAACCCACTAAACCGTGCATAGAAACCTGGCTCGGTGTCCTCACCTGTGGCATGTGGATGGTGGTTGAATTGCTCTCCAGGAGTTGGTGTGAGGAGCATGTGGCCAGTGGCCTGGTGGCATGAAGTACCTAATCAGTAGACTACATGTGGCCTGCCTAGGGCCCTGAGGGAGCCAGGGGCGCCACAGCACCTTGGAGCCTGGCTGTCCCCGAGGGTGGAGGGTGCCTGGTGTTCCCCAGCTGCCCTGCGGCTGATGCAGTACAGATGTGGGGAGCTCGGCGCTGCTGCACCTCTGCTCACATCAGGTGACTCACCTGCTTCCAAGAGTTTGCTCTCCTGGCGGGTGAACTTTGGCTTTAACCAGGAAGGTGAAGAGTTTTACTAGGAATGTTTATAATGGTGGTATCTGTTACAGTAGACAGTGGAGCACAGTTGCTGATAAAGCATGTGATCATGCTTCCAGGAGCTTTTATTAAATATTTTAAAAAGTAAAGTTTTGAAAAAAGTATACCTTAGCGGGTATGTCTCAGTCAATGAGGTATTTGGATTGCATGAGTTTATTGAACTAAATTGTTAATTTTACATTTTCTGTGAACAGCTAAACCGTTTACGCAGCTGGTGAAGGAAATGCAACTTCATCGAGAGGACTTTGAAATAATCAAAGTAATCGGAAGAGGTGCTTTTGGAGAGGTAAGGGAAACCTCGCCCTGCTCACCGGCCTAGGTGAAAAGGTGGAGAGGCCTTTTTCCTCCTTGCATTGGTATCACCCAGGGGCTTGGATGGTAAACTCCAAAAGAGACAAGGCAGAGTGAGAGCTTGTGACTGGAGAATTGCTCTGAATGTCGTTGAGACCAAAACTAGTTTCTTACAGACATAATTAAGTTCAGAAAATTGTTAGATGGACTGGCACTTTCTAAAAACTACAGGGAGAGCCAGACATGTGGTCCAAACCTGTAGTCCCAGCACTCAGGAGGCTGAGGCAGGAGGATTGCTGCAACAAGGCCAGCCTGGGCTACATAGCTTAAGACTAGCCTGGACTATGTAGTGAGGCTGGGACAGCAAGTGCAGTATAATTCCATGTAAAATACACAGATCTGAGTGGGTTTTGACAGTCTTTGCCTGTGTGACCTGTACCCAAGGTCTGCCTTGTTTTGGGCCCACAAAAGTTCCCTTCTTTGACATAACCCGCCCACCCAGGCCGCGACTCTTGAGTGCCGCTAGCAGGGAGCTTTTCATTTAAAAGAGCCACAGGAAAAACTGGGAAAGCAGCTTGTTTGATGAATCAAGCTGTAGTTTGTTATAGAGTGAGAAGATGGAGACAGTCTCTAAAATGAAAACCAACTTCCCTCCAATGCACAGTGCGCCAGCGAGGCCAGGCCGCCCTGCGTGCTGGCCAGGGGGCAGCCAGGAGAAGGAGGCCGGGAGGTGATGATCGCTGGGAGAAATGAAAGAAGGGAAAATAGTTTTGCCAGAACGGTTTATAGCTATTTTTAGTGTTTTTCTTTGACACAGAATGTAATGCAAAACTGAGTTTTGGTGAGTTTCAAAGACAGTGACCCTGGTTGGTGTCTGGACCTCCCAGGTAAAGAGGAGTGCTTCTGCCTTGCCCAGTCTTCATTTTCTGTGCAGGCTTTGCAACCTCTGAACCTCACTCCCTGTGTTCCCCAGTTATCCTCAGTGACTTTAGCACTGTCCTGTCCCTGGTGTCCTCCCAGGTCCCTGTGGCCTCCTTGCCAGCCCCTCCTGCTGCCTGGCCTTCTGCTTGCTGTCCTGTGCCTCCCCTGCTGTAGGCTGGGCCTTTGGACCACGTGCTGATGCTCCCCCCCATCATCCTCCTGAGCTGTCGTCTCATAGTGTCCCTGAAATAGGCCACTTCAGCTTCCCCGCCTCTGAGGTACCTGTGAGTGACATAGGTGACACCTGCCAGTTCGGGGAGCAGAAGTATCCTCACTTGTGGTTACAGCTGAGTTGTATTTAATTTCAGTGTAATAATGGTACATGTTCATGGGGAACAGTGACATCTCACTGCATGTGTACAGTGTGTGGACTCAGCTGACTGAACTGGGGCAGTGAGCCAGCCCTTCCATCTCCTCATTTGCCTATGTTGAGCCCTTCAAGCTCTTCTCTTCTGGTATGTTGTCATCATCATCATCATCACCACCACCACCACCACTTACTATCAAGTGGAGTCTCAGTGCCAAGAGAGTGCCAGGGTTGCACTAAGCTCGCACCCAGTGTGGCTGCCTGCAGGATGACCCTGGTGTGGCAGTGTGTTGTGCAGCACACAGGGCAGGACACGTGGTGCTGCACACCCAAGCCCCTCTGGGTGGAGACACCATCCAGCTCATTAGTGGAAGGATGCTCAGGTGTGTGGGGTGTTGCCCTCTCCTGGAGCACAGTGGCATTAGAAGTCCCTGTTGCTCCTCTGTATCCAGGGGACAGCCAGGGTGCCTCTGTGATACGGTGTACCTGAGCTGCTGCCAGGGCAAGAGCCAAGGCCCAGAGGTGGAGTTGGCCTGGACCCAGAAGCCTGGCCACTCTGCTGTGTCATCTCTTGCCTCTGGAGCCACTTTATAAAGTTGCAAGGGTTTATTTGGAAGCTACTTCAGATGAGCAGAGCAGCTGTGTGAGTAGCATGAGTGATGCAGAGGTGGCCAGTCCTGCCCTCTCACCAGGTCCCTGGGTATCATTTGTGCTGCTGCTGTCCTGTGTCCTCCTGTGTCCTCCTCTGTCCCTTTCTCTGGCTATGCTGAAATAAGCAGCTTCACCCCTTCTGCTTCAGGGACTTTTTATTAATGGTGCTGGAGCTGGCACCCAGGCAGGGCCTTGGAAACGCTAAGCACTCTGCCACTGACTGTACCATGCCTGTCTTCTCTATGTCCCCAGTTCATTTGTTTATATTTAAAGAGAATAGGTTTCTTGTTTTCCTTTTCCCTCAAGAATCAAGTACTCATTTTTGTCCTCATGTCTTAGGATCACTTAGCATTTTGTGAATTGATTTTGATTTATATTTCTTTGCTGAAATGTCTAGTTTTGGTGAAAATTTTAGATTTTTTTTTTTTAATTTTTATTTTTGACACAGGGTCTCCCTATGTTAGCCTGGCCTTGAACTCACTTTGTAGCCCAGGCTGCCCTCAAACTAGGGGTGATCCTCATGTCTCAGCCTCCTGAGTGCTAGGACTACAGGTGTGTGCCACCACCCCTAGCTTTTTTTTTTTTTTTTTAACAGCAGTTAAGATTGATGTTTATTTAGGTTAGGAAGTTGTTTCTGGTAAATTAAACAAGATTTTGTACAAATTGTTTATAGGTTATATTGCAGTGGGGAAAGATTTTCAGTATTGCAGGTATTATTGTTGCTAACATTGAATTTTACTTCTACATTTCACTGATGTATTTTTGAGTTAACAAGTGTTTTGCTCTGGAAAGACACATCCTTGTACATGTTTTCTCAGCCACTTTTGCATGCTTTCTGGCAGTCTGTGCCCGATAGGCCTCTTGCAAAGAACCAGGCCCCCAGCAAGAGCTCTGAGTGTTGTGGTTGTGTTCTCAGAGGTCTGGATTATCCCTGAGGCTTGTTGTCCTCAGATGTTAGCATTTTCCTCAAGAAATTGTCAGCTCTGGCCTTGCTTCCACGCTAGGCTATTCCTGCAGTAGACGCTGGGTGGCTTTGTAGCGACAATACTATACCCCATTTTCGTGGTCCCCCACCAACTCCCAGGGCAAGGAAACTCCTCTCAGTAATGATATGTGTGCCCCAAGCTCTCACTCTATATTTTGGGGAGCTTGTCATGCCTTTGTGTAGACATTTTCTTTTCAGTTTATTCAAATTATAAGAAAACAGGACAAACCACCACAGGAACCAAGAGTGGGCCAGTGGACAACTTCACCAGTAGAGCTGGCCAGGACCCTCTACAGGCTAGGTGGCCCAGGGACAGTGATGCTGTGTCTGAAATCATTATAGTGTAGACACTGTACTTCTTGGGTGGGTGGTTTAAACCCACCCAGCCTCAGACTCCATGGCTCTCCAGTACAGATATTAAGCACACTCTCCGGAGTTGCTGGCGCTCACCTGAGAACACAGGTGACTGCTTGTCAGGGTCCTGGCATGGAGAGTGCTCAGCCATGCCAGCTCTCTAAGCCCCTGGCCTTGGTGTGTGTGGCATGGTGTGGAATGGTTAGAAAGGTGGAAAAGGAGGGAACGTGATGTCAACACCCTTTGTTCCATGACTTCTGTGCAAGGAGACACACCAACTGCCTGCCCCAGGCGGCAGAGGACACACACAGTGTCGTGGCCCAGGAACCAGCTTACAGGGTTGTGGTGGGACTTGGCCAGTGGATATATGTGGGTGGAGTAGAAGTGCTGTGCTGTGTACACCATTGCAGCAGGGCTGGTGCTGGAGGAAGAGCTTATGGAACATTTGGCAGATCGAAAGGCCCACAGGACTTCCTGGCAGAGGTGGCATTGGAGTCGCACCTGAAGGGCAGCCGGCAGCCTGCATGCCGAGCCAACTGTGCCTGGCTCTGCCCAGAGTGTGCCGCACAGTGACTTGGCTGCCTTCCCAGCACGAGGAGCCAGTGTTGTGCTTGTTCCCTTTTGTAGTTGTGGAAACTGAGGCCTGAAGCAGTGAATTTGCCCAGGTTACTCCAGGGCCCACACAGTGCTCGCCACCTCTATGACACTGACTGCATGAGGGTGGCAGGGAGCAAGCGGTGGAGATGGCTTCCTGGGCAGAATGTGCCTGGCCCTCAGCCAGCAACAGAGCTCAGGAGCCATGCAAATTCTAAGAGCCGTTGGCTTGTTGACAATGAGATCTCCACCATGATCCAAGTGGGGGACACTAAAGCTTGGAGTTGAGTCAGTGCAGTTAAAGTCAAGTTCCTGTGCTCACAGAGACAAATCTGCATTTACCAGGAAAAGTCTGCTTTCCTGAAGAGCTTGTTTTCCATGGCTCCCTGGCACTTAGGATTCTGCAGTAACTACATGAAGATGTTCTAGCCTTTTGTCCCACTAACTACATTTTGTGACGCTCACCTTTGTATTCCAGGTAGCTGTTGTCAAAATGAAGAGCACTGAGAGGATCTATGCAATGAAAATCCTCAATAAGTGGGAGATGCTTAAGAGAGCAGAGGTGAGTGTGGGGGTACCAATAACGCAGGTGGGAGCGGGATATGTGAAGAAGGGGCAGCTGCCTCCCCAGCCCAGCTCCCCTGCCAGGCAGTGGGCACTCTGCAGTGGCCCTCAGCCTCTGCTGCCTGCATGTCAGCCACATTCACAGTGCCACAGGGTTCTGGCTACCGAGAGGCAAACAGCAGCCTGGAGCTTGTCGGTGTCAGTCATGCTCTGGCAAAGGCCCTGATAGACGTGGCATCCCTGCATGCAGTCTTGGTGCGCTCTTAGTTCTCGTTGGCTCTGCCCCTGAAGCACACACATAGCGTTGGTCTCATTCCTGCCCAGCCCCAGTTTCTGTCCTTCCACATCCCTTCCTCCCTGGTGATTCCTGCCTCGTCCTCTCAGGCCTGCTGCATCCATCACGCCCCAGATCACAGTACAAACCCTTGGCTTCAGCCAGGTCTCCGGAGTGCAAGGCTTCTGGGAATGTGGCAGCTTTTCCCTCCAGCCTGCCCCATTCCTGCAGCTCACATCTGAATCGCTGATGGCTTGCTCTTCCTTCTCTGTGGTAGAATCCTCTTTCCTGTTGTGGCACCCGGCACATCTTCCACCCATTTATTGCCTAAGAAGTGGGTGGGTTGGCTGAGTTGCCATTATTTTACAGTCACCTGGTAGCCTCCTAACTCTGACTCAGCTCTCCAATCCTGTGGCCTCCCAGAGGCACTGAGTGTCTTCTTCTGTCGTACTCCCATCACCACATCTGCTACCCCTGACCTGCTTCAGCCACGGGCCTCCCCACCCACATGGGCATTAGGCCAACTGAGGCTGTTCCTCTCTGGGGAGAAAAGCAATCAGGGCTCCAAGAACATAGGAGGTGCAGGGTGTCCATGTGCACCCAGCAGAGAGACAGCATGGCTGCTGCAATCTGCATTTGGTTACTGTAACAAACCCGACTTCTTTGACTCCCTCAGAAGATGCCTAGGGTGTCTGCTAATCATTATGGTGACCCTAGAGTTTGTATAATGGGATATTTGTGTGATCGATCATTCAATTGATGGATCTATCTCACATATGTATCAATATAGAATGCTAGTAGTAATTTCTCTCTTAATTATTATGACTTATTTTAAACATTGTTTTACAGTATTGACATCTAAAAAGTTTTCTTTAAGAACAGATTAAGTGGGTGGGCTGGGGATTTAGCTCAGCAGTTCGGTGGCCTGTCTCTCAAGCGCAAGCACCTGAGTTCGATACGCGGTACCAAAAAAAAAAAAAGAACAGATTAAGTGGATTGGACAGTGGAAGAGCCACTAAGCTGTGTAAGTTCATAACGTTTAGAGCAGGCTGGGTTATTTCATCTTCTTAGGTCATTAAAACACACTAGAAGCCAGGCATGGTGGCACACACCTGTAATCCCACCATCTAAAGGACAACAAGTTCAAGGCTAGCCTAGGTTGCCTAGTGAGACGTGTCTCAAAAAGCCGAACACCTAACCCTCCACTTTTGAACAAAAGAAAACTGCTGAATGATATGTACGTTTCCTGTCCGTGAGTCTCCATGTAGGGCATCCCGGCTTAAGACTGGGTTTGTCCTGACCTTGCTGGGCAGAGGCCAGGTGCACAGAGCTGCCCCATGCAGAAGCACATAGCAGAGCGGGGGCTCCTGGGCTGCAGCAGAGATCCTGCTGTACCCATTCCATTGTGGATAGTGTGTTGGCTGATGGGCAGGAGACCAGGCTCCCAGCACTCAGGTGTCTGAGCCCGTCCTGCCTAGGCCAGGGCAGTGACCACTGGCTGGGGAGATCAGCACAAAGCTGAGCTGCTCGTGTCTCTACATCTGGATGGCTGCTGCTGCTGGCTGTCCCCTTGTCACGTGATAATGAGTAGCATTAAGGTGCATGTTTGTTTTGAAAGGGAAGTGTCATAGATTTTGAAGAGAAAAATTTACAGGAAACTCAAATAAGAGAGCAAGTAAAGCAGGCTCTGGGGCCTTGAGTCCCAATTCTTCCGTGGCTTGTGTATTAAGCCAGGACTGTATTGCTTCTTAGTGGTGGTGCCCATGCCTTGTAGGGTGTGCATACTCTGTCTTCATTCCTGTCTCTCTGTCCTTAACTCTTCAGGCAGCCTTTTACCCATCAGCTTCCTTCCTTTGGTGTATGTAGTGACATCCTTTTTCCTCTGAATAAGTCACGTTTCAGATCACAGGCGCAGGACAGGGCAGCTGTGGTGTGGCACACATCCTTGGACATTTGAGGAGGCCAACCTGGGGAGGGGGAGCTGGGGGAAAGCAGCAGCTGAATCCACAAGAGAATGGGATGACCCTAACATGTGGGCTGAAGACATGGCCCTTGGGACAGAAGTGCATTCTCAGCGGTCACAGAGGAAAAGAACCAAGACGTCAGCTTCTTAGCTGTTGCAGGGGCCACGGGTGGCAATGACGTGGTGTTTGGCTGCAGGAGAGACGAGAGCCACTGTGTTGAGTACCACACCCCACAGGATACTTTCCTGTGCACACACATAGCTAATTGTTGCTCTTTCCCCACAGACTGCATGTTTCAGAGAAGAGCGCGACGTGTTGGTGAACGGCGACTGCCAGTGGATCACGGCGCTACACTACGCGTTCCAGGATGAGAACCACCTGGTAGGTCCTCCCAGCCTCCTCAGCCCACACCACTGGTGCTACCTTGAAGGCACGCGTGTCTGTCTAGCTGCAGAGGGGCTTGTAATGTCACACCCAGTGATAGGGTTTGCTAGCCATAGACACGAATGTCTGCATCTTCTCCACTTACTAAGGTACCAGATTACTGCATCCTCCGGCTGTCCAGTTTACCATATTTAAATAGCCTGGAGCCCTGAGGCATTTCCTGACATGAATCATGTATGATGACAGGAAGCAGCTGTGGGGATGACAGTGCTTCAGCCCTGCTGTGTGGCTGTGTCTCCAGCCCCCTCTGGGCTGCCTGTTGAGGATGCCATTGGGTGATTCTGGATCATCTGCTTATTCTTACTTCATTTCCTGAGTGCCATGTTCCACATGTGAGAGTGGAGCTGAGCACGGACATGGGGCAGCCAGCTTGGAAATGTGGGGAGAGCAGGCTGTGACCTTGAGCCCTGAGTGGACTGCAGGAAGCCTGTTGGGAACTTTCTCTGCTGGAAGGATGTTCCGGGCTTCCTAAACTCAGAGCACGTCCGGCACAGAGCTGAGGGTGGACAAGGCCCTAGGCAGACTGGAGAAGCAAGTCAGCTTCACTTCTTCTGGCCCATACTCTTCTATATCTGTGGCCAGGCAGGCTACAACCACCATTGTCATCACAGCTTCCAAGCAGGGACCTGAGGCCCTTCTATTTTTTGTTTTTGAGGCACTAGGGATTGAACCCATGGTCTTTGCACTGAGTTATAGGTCGCAGCTGCTTTTATTTTGAGATAGGGTCTCGCAAAGTCTCTTAAGTTTCCCAGGCTGGACTCCTGCCTCAGCCTCCCAGAGTGCTGAGATTACAGGTGTGCACCACTACATCCAGCTCTTCCTTTCCCGCAGTGGCTCACTTACCCTTTTCACCCTGAAGCTCTTTAGTCATATGTGCCATTTATTCATAAAAAACAATAATGTAGGCTTTTTTAAATTTTATAATAATCTCTCAAATATCAAAACCTTACTGGCACATGTCTATCTATAATCCTAGCTTGTCATGGGGCTGAGGCAGGAGGATCTCGAGTTCAAGACCAGCCAACAGCTTGGGAAAAAAGCAAACAACAAAACAAAAACTGTTAGATCTGAGCACACAGGATTAGGTAAAACGTTTTATGCTTTTTATATGGAACTGAAGCTGTACCGCTCTGTTCGGCAGAGGGGCACTGGTGTCGTTGAGTACCTGCAGCACGTCAAGCCCAAGGTTATCTTGGGCAGTCTTCCCAGGGTCTCTGGGAGTTGGACCCTTTTGCTTTTCATTGTTCATAAATGGGGTGTCAGGCACAGAGAGGCATGGCCATGTGCCCGTGGTTCTTGCGCAGGTGGTAGCCACTGTGACAGGGCCCTTGCCTGAGCCTGTCTGGCAGGTGGCTAATGGCCCTGGGCTGCCTCAGAACCCTCAGCTTTCTCTTTCGATAAGAATCGAGTGGATTTCCAGTGAACACTGGAGAGCATGAGTCTGTACAGAGGAAGGCGTACTTAGGGTTTGTTTCAAATATTTTTCCAAACTCAGCATGGTGTGCTGCTAGGTAAAGTATGAGGCAGGCATTAGCCCATGTATCCTGAGCTGAGACAAAGTGATTAAGAACCCCAGAGGAAATGCCCTTTGCTTGAGTTTTTGGAGTGGCCCGATGTGAAGAATGATGAAAATTGAGGATGGGAAGAAGACAGAGGCATGGAAGGTTGCCAGTATGTGGTTGAGAGGGGGTGGGAGCGGCAGACCTGTTCCCTGCTGCGCCGTCTGCAGTGCACTGAGGCCCAGGTGCAGGTGGAGATGTGGCTTCCTGTGACCGCCAGGATCCTGGTAGTGCTGTGGTCTAACTTGGAGTGTCACAGAAGTTAAACCTACTTCACCACTGACTAAAAGTGTTGCCTTATTGACTTAACTCAGAGTCTTGCACTGTATGACAGAGAAAATCATTGGTTTAGTTCTTACTCCAAGATAAATTTTTACTTCTTTGCCTTATGCATGCTTGCATGTATTTGTCTTATAAGCTTCTTTTCCAAGAGAGAGTCAGATTAGTGCTCCAAAATATGCTTTTTGTTTATCTTTGTCGATTTCTAAGTTGGCACAGGAACCATTCAGCTCAGCTCTGTGTGGCCCTTTCGTGCCCACTGCTTTCTGTGGGTGGGAGACCAAGGCCATTTGCTGTCATGATCCCTCCCCACCTGCATCTTCGCAGCTGCTGTTCTCCCCTCCTCTGGAGCACCTGCCTGCTGTCCTTACTGCCTACTGCCCCTGCACATAGCACCCTGCCCTGCCTGGGCCATGTCCCAGCCTTCCCAGTCCCTGCCATAGCCGAGGAGGGGGAGCCTGGTTCCATCCACCCCCACACACCAGGCTCCAGCCGCACACTGTTCTCTCTGTCCTCTCCACACATGTCTGGAGCGAGGCTGCCCCTTGGGCCTCCGCTGGACTCTACCCCGAGGTCAGTGTCAGGAGTCCCTAGCCATGCTGCCAGCTGCAAGGCCTGTGTCTTTGGCCCTTCTTGCCACTGCTGCTTGCTGTGGTCCACCTCACTGTACTCATGTGAGCACGGCTAGCAAGGACCGAGCCTTTCTGCTGCACATCTGGTCCCTGACTCCCAGGGGCTGCTGACAGGCTCACTGCTGAGAGTGAGGGAGGTGCCGACTCGACAGGATATCCCCTGAGAGCTTTGTGTGGCACAGGTAGAATAAGATGTGAGAGATAGGAGAGTAGTTGTCCAAGACCCCTCCCTGGGGTCCCTACCACCCTTCATAGTGGGGAGGCCAGTCTTGCAGGCAGGATGAGTGGCTACTGGTTGACATTCTGTTGGGAACAGGGACCTCCAGTGCAGGCTTCTCTGGTTCCTTGGGCCTAGATGGCAGCATGGTGGGAGGTTCCCTGTCTCGGGGGCAGGACCTGTGCAGGTTTGATCATGCTGAGGCTTGATCCAGCTGTCATTTACTAGCTGGGTGACGTGGACTGGTCACTGAATCTCTCCTGTAAAATGGGGTCTTGATTGCACCTAGTGGAGGGCTGGTGTGAGGACTAAGAGGGCACAGGCCTGGGGCAGGCAGCCCGCTGCTCATAGGTCCTAGATACTTTCATTGGTTTATTCAGAGACAGGGTCTCACCATGTAGCCCAGGCTACATGTAGCCCTGGAACACATAGTGTCCTCCGGACTGTCTCCAGAGTGCTGCAATTACAGTTGTGCTGCTACACTCGGGCTCCTTCATACAGCTCTGTAAACCAGGGAATGGTGTTTTTTTCTTGTGTTGAAGAGTTAAGGGTCTGGATTAGAGCATTTATGTTTTCAAAGGAAGTAAGTGTTGGAGTTGGCATTTCTCTTGGGGCAGGCCCTCCAGTGTCTCTGGTGTGTCTGAGTTGGCAAGGTCCCCAGTAGTGCAGTTTCAGCCGTCACACTGCCATGGGCCGTGGTGGTCCTGTCCATCTGGGCCTCTGACCAGTAAGCTGCCTGCTCTGGGGCCTCCTGAGCCTCTGTAGCGCGAGCTGCCACCTTCAGACAGAAGGGTCTCCAGCACCTGGCACATACTGGGCCTGGTGGCCGTCTGCCATTGCAAACGTGTTGCTCTAGTTTCTTTGGGAACCATGCTTTTTGGCTCATCTGTGGAGTGAGGCATGTGTGCTGCTTTCCACTCTCTTATGATGCCATCTTTCCCACCAGCGCCCTGTGTGGTTGTAGACCACCCAGCTCCTTTCCCTGGCCCACTACCCACCCGAGCCACAGAGCCTGGCAGACCAAACCCGCAGGATGGGGTGGGCAATGAATTATGCTCTTTGGGTCACCAGCTTTTGAGGGCTTTCTCCAGCAGCGACCCTGCAGTTGTTTATTCACTGATTGAATAGTGTATTAGTTTGTTCTCTGCCACATGTGTAACGTAAATTGCAGCGGCATTGTTGTGTATATCATTGTTGTGTATACCTTCCCAGAATTGACGCTGGCTGGCCACTCCAGCCTTGGAGAGTCAAAGGGCTCTTGTGGTGAGTTTGGCCTTTACTTGTTAGATTCAGTGGTCACTGAGTGCTGTACTGTTTCCTTCTCGCCCCGATCTACAGTACTTGGTCATGGATTACTACGTGGGTGGTGATTTGCTGACCCTGCTCAGTAAATTTGAAGACAAGCTTCCGGAAGACATGGCGAGGTTCTACATCGGTGAGATGGTGTTGGCCATTGACTCCATCCACCAGCTCCATTATGTGCACAGGTAACCACCCCTTGTGTATGTCACAGGCAGCGCCCTGAATATTCCTCTGGGTGTTGCCTTGGTCACAAGTCTACCGGCGAGCGAGCGAACACAGCATGGTTTCCCCACAGCACATGTGGCACCCACAAATTTTCACTTCTGTCACTAGTGATGGCCTGGCCTCTGTCAGCACCTGCTTGGCTGTGATCTTCTGTGGCCAAGAGGGGCCTGTTGTGGGTCATCCCACGAAACCCCCACAAGGACCAATTGGGTCAAGGGTGGGGGCTGTTGTGATAAGGTCTTGCACAGTGCTTGTCTTTTGTCCCATGTATTCTTTGTGTGTAGTAGTTATGCTTCTCCAAGTCATTGCTGCTTTTGACATTTAGATTTTATGTTTCATCTTCTTGACAGAACTTTGACTGATTCACAATAAAGAAATGAGGTCTTGTCACAGGTCTCCAAGGAAATTAATTTAAACATCTTTTTAACGGCTTACCCTGTCCTGTTTGCCCCTAGTTAGAAAGCCTTTGCCTCATTTTTCAATCAGCTGCATAGTATCTTCTTTCTCATTTGACCTCTAGGCACAGTTGACTCCAAAGTATAGGTTGGTTAATTGTGGTTTTCTTTTATTTTGTTTTGTTTTTTGTACTGAGGATAGAACTCAGGACCTTGCATTTGTGAGGTGGGCAGCAGAACCACTGAGCTAAATCCCCAGCTGGTTTTCTTTTTCTTTCTTTTTCTTTTTCTTTTTCTTTTTCTTTTTCTTTTTCTTTCTCTTTCTCTTTCTCTTTCTCTTTCTCTTTCTCTTTCTCTTTCTCTTTCTTTTTCTTTTTCTTTTTCTTTTTTTTTTTTTGAGGTAGAGTCTCGCTATGTAGTGAAGAGTAGCCTTGGACTCACTGTGTAGCTCAGGCTGGCCTTAACTTGCAGTGGTTCTCCTCTCTTGGTCTCCTAAGTGCTAGGATTATAGGCAGGCGCCACCATGCCTTGCTTTGACATGAAAATATATAATTCAAAAACTTTTTCCCCCAAGACAACTCATTCAGTTTCAGTGCATAATGAACCATCTTTTTTTTTGCCTGTAAGTTTGCAGTTTGTTTACGGTGGTACCTTGGTTTATGAACTTAATTTGTTTTATGATTTTGGAGAATAGGCTGGCTGTGTTCGTGTGGGGAGATGTCCGTGGTTGTGATTGTTACCTGATGCGGAGTTTTTTTAACAAAAGCAACATTTTGCCAAATGCTTTTGTTGGTGAAATGAATTCTTCACAAATAGAAACATTTGTGAACTGAGGTATCACTGTATATTTTTGGAAGTCAAGGTTATACATCTTTTGGGCTGGGGATTTAGCTCAGTGGTTCTGCCACCTGCCTTGCAAGTGCAAGGACCCGAGTTTGATAGTACCAAAAAAAAAATTACACATTTTTTAATTTTACAGTTAATATTTTTTGGATTTCATTTAATTCAAAATCTTAGCAGATTTCTACTAAGAGTCTCCTTAGCATTTTCCCTTTTAAAATAATCAGGTAGGGAACAAATCTTTTTATTTTATGAAAAAATAAAACAAATTTTTGTAACTAAATAATAAGGAAATAACAATAGTTATTGCACTTATCTTCAAAGTATTTATTTCAAGACATAAACCAAAATGATTCTTACACAAAAGAAACAAACAATAACCCAAACTTCCTCAGAAAAAAACCCCAAACTTTCTTTTAATTGAACTAAGATGAGCTATGGTCCAGTTTCAGGATGGAACAGTCAGTCTTTCCTGGAAGCCCGCTTGCCCGGTGCGAGTAGGTATGTGCGGAAGCTGGAACTGCACTTGGCGGGGTCAGAAGTGCAGTTTCCCCAGCACAGGCGTGGTGCTGCTGACTAGCACAGCCCTGGCCAGGGCCCTTTCCTGAGGTTGCCAGAAGGCAGGGCCTGCCGCCCCCCAGCTGCTTTGGCAGCTACCCTGTAGGAGCTCCTGAGAGATGAGGCAGTGGGAGCTAGGACCTGGGGTACCAGTGCACAGGTCAGTTCCTTCCAGAGGTCAGCCCAGGGCACAGGAAAGGCAGAGACTGGAGGGGCAGAGTCTCAGATGATTAGAGAGCAAGAACAGTGCGGCTGGCAGAGAGGGCAGAGCATGGAATAAGAACTGAGTAGAATTAGTGATGGATATTCAGAGAACAGAAGGGGTCTTGGAAAACAAGCCCCAGGAATATGCAAAGTTCTGTAGAAGGTAAAGAGGAAGAATCTAGCAAAGACTGAACCCAAAAGGAAGGTGAGGCAGGCAGGGTGACTCAGAAGCCTGCCAGGTGGTGACTTCTGCTCTGGAGTCAGACCCAGGAAGCCCCACTAGGGACATGTTTGGCAGACTACTCAGTGGGCTGGAGCAGGCTGCCTTTCCAATACATCAGAGCAAGAGCAGGAATGGGAAATCCCTGCAGCTGTGGAGGGACAACTGTATAAAATATATTTATTTAAAATATTTTCATACTTGATCACAGTTGAAGAATGTGATTAAAAAGTGTCAAAATATTTTTATAAAAATGTTTTATCTTGTATTAAGTTCTGTCCTGAAACTCCTGGTTTGTTTGTAGGTTGGTGTATCCGTGAGACTGCACACCTGTGGCCCCCACACACAGCTTTTCCTGTGCTGTCCTAGAATAAGGTGTATGTATCAGATGTTTTAGGGTTAAGGGTTTCCCTTACTCAGAGTACACTTGCTCGTTTCAGGAGACAACATTATACGCATGCCTAATCTTACCACCTGTATCCACATTTCTTTTGTTGACCTGGTCCCATCTTTCTGGTATTTTCTTCTCTTCATTGCAGAATCTGGCCAAGGGTCACACGTTAGGTTTAGCTGTTGTGCCTTTTTAACCCATTTTGAGCTGGAGTAGTTCCTTTGCTTTGTCGTCCAGGTCGTTGACATTTAAAGAATGTGTCCTGCTCTTCGGGCATGCTTCTCAGGGTGGGTGGGATGCTGCTTCCTCCTGAGAGACTGAGGTTCTGCATTTCTGGCAGGCATGCATGTGAACGGATATACGGATATACCTGGTCCTTCTGGGCCACACCCAGTTGCAGACATTACCATCAGCCCTACAGTGCTGATAAATTAGGTCACCCAGTTAGGATTTTGTTTTATTTCCTGCTGTATAGTTAGCAGTTACCCCTGTGGGCAGATGCTGAAGCCCAAACCAGTATCTTCTTCCTCCTCAGAATCTCCTGCCCAGTTCAGGTCTGCTGGGACATCTAGTGGGCGGGCTCCAGAGCAGTGACCTCTCGCTGTAGGCTGTCCTCACGGGCTCATAGCATGCGACCTGTGACTGTTAGCTTCCCTTCACATGTTTCAGTCTACAACCTGTATGGGTACAGGGAGCTTTTTACCTCCTAGTGCTTTATAATTTGTCACTGTCTTAGCTGTTTTTGTGCCCAGATTGTCCTGTATTGGCCAGCAGAAGACCCTTCCAGCCAACCCCATGTTTGTGCCTTGCCCTCCCTGGGTTTTGCTTGAGGGCCACCTCAGATTCTGGCACATCTTTTACCTCTGTGCCTGGCTTGGTCATTTCTTTGTGGTGCTCTGATCCTTCAGCAGGGAATGGTTTGAATGACAGGACCAAGGTGCTAGGTGTGCTGCTTGCAGCAGGTGTACCCACTGCACAGCCGTCAAGAGGACAGCGGCCTGAACGCAGGTGTGTGCACGTAGATGGGCATCTGTCCATACATGCCTACGTGTACCTGGTCAGCCCTGCACAGTTTGGGAACCACGAGTTCACTTTCTGGCTTCTCCTGGTATGCATTTTGGGTTTCCTTCTGCTAGTGCCTCTAGTTTCCTCCTGCAACTGAGTTCAGTGACTCATCTGCCCAGACCTGTGGTGTGTCTGAGCAGCTGCAAATCCCCCCAAACAGACCTCCCTCCCAGCCTGGGACCCCACTGCCCACCTGCATTTCTGTCAAGTTTATGCTCACAAGTCAGTGGGCCTTTGATGTGTTGCTTTTTCCTGCCCCTTGTCCCTTCAGTGTGATGCTGAAGTCCTGTTGCGCTGGCAGGTGTCACACCTTCTACTTCAAGTTCTGCTTCCCATCTTTGGGCAGTGTGTGGAGCATGCTTGTTTCCCAACACCACTCTGTAGGAAGTGCAGCTCAGAGAGGGCTCAGTCTTTTCATACCTCTTCTGCCTGCCCCCCTGGCCAGACTGCTGTCCTCCGCTCTTGTGTTCGTGTTTTCTTATTTTTCCCTCCAAAGTAGGATGCTATGTTGCTTGATGTGTAATTTTGCATTTTGTTTCTTCATGTAACTGTGTGTGGTAGAAGTCCTCCCACGCAGGTCGTGGGGCTCTCCGTTTTTCCACCATTTACGTAGTGCTCGGCAGTGGTCCTGCTGTGGATTCCAGTGGTTATGTGGATGTATCAATGAGTACCCTTGTACGTGAATGTGTCTGCGTCGTTACTGTCATCAGCTGCTCCTGCAACGGGCATTGCTGGGTCAAAATAAATCACACATGTACCAGGGATTTGGCTCAGTGGCGCCATGCCTGCCTCACAAGCACAAAGTCCTGAGTTCTATTCCTTGTGCAAAAAAAAGAAAGAAGAAATCGAACACATACGTAGCTTTAGTACACATTGCCACTTTCCCTGGGGTCACTGTCCCAGCACTGTGGAATTGCGTTTGTCCTGGCAGCCGTGCCAGCACAGTGTATTGAAGCTTTGGAAATTCTGCCATCTGAGGGGTGAAAATGGTGCCACAGTTGTTTTTGCCTTGCTCGCATGTGGGCGTGCCTGCCCCCCCATGTGTTTCGTGTCTTACTCACTTCTCTGTAAGATTTATGCCTTATTTCCTTCAGTTAAAGAAATAATTGTCACCAGTGATTTAGCCCAGTGGTTCCACCACCTGCCTCGCAAGTGCAAGGACCCAAGTTTGATCCCTGGTACCCTCCCCCAAAAAAGAAAAAGAAATACTTGTTTTTTATCTGTAATATGTGTTGCACATATTCTTCCTAGTTTTCCATTTGTTTTTTTTATTTTGCTGTTATGGTTTTATTGCCATGCAGATTAAAAGAAAAATTTTAATGTAATCTTGTTTACTGTACTTTTATTTATATAATGTTCTTCAGCTGTTTCTGCAGGCATCCCAGCCAGTATCCCACCATCTGTGTCTTAGGCTTTTCTTGGCTGTACCTATTTCTCATACCTTGGTTTTGCTTATATTGTGTTTTGAACCCAGGGCTTTTGCACTGAGTTACATATCCAGGCCTTTTTATTACTTATTTATTTATCTTTTGGTTTTTTTTTGAGACAGGCTCTCCTATGTAGTTCAGGTTGGCCTTGAACTCACTGTGTTGCCCAGGCGGGCCTCAAACTTGGGGCTATCCTCCTGCCTCAGCCTCCCAAGTGCTAGGATGACAGATGTGTACCACCACGCTCAGCTAGAGAAGTCCTTTATTTTAATCTTCAGAGAGAAGGAGAACTCAGGTTTCCATTAAGTGCTAAGTGCTAGGATGACAGATGTGTACCACCACGCTCAGCTAGAGAAGTCCTTTATTTTAATCTTCAGAGAGAAGGAGAACTCAGGTTTCCATTTGGTCTTTTATTGATATAGATTCATTTATTTTTCTTTTTTCTTTTTTGGTATGGGGATTGAACTCAGGTCCTTGCACTTCAGAGACAGGTGGGGCAGAACCACTGAGCTAAATCCCTGGCCCCATATAGTTTCATTTCTTACACAGTGGGTCTCTCATCTACTCAGGGTTTGTTGTTGTTTTTCGCAGTGGTGAGGCTTGACACGGGCTTTGCACATACTAGGATTACATAGCGTGGAAGGGGGTCTCATTACTTTGAATCCAATGGCCCTGCACTGGTCACGTGTGGAAGCCTCTCTCCCCAGTGCCCCGAGGTACTGCCTCGTCACAGTCTCAGTGTGCAGTCCCCCCACCGAGTGGGTTCCAGAGGTTCTGCCTGCTGCCTCTCCGCACGCCCCTGCTGTGGCAGTCTCCAGCCAGCCACATAGGTCACCCCATCTGAGCTCCTCTTCTTGCTGTTCCTAGATCCTTTGAGTGTTCTTCTGTATCAGCTTTTCTGGCTCCAAAAACCAGGAATTGTTTTTGCTTTTCTTTGGTTTTGTTTTTGAGATAGGGTCTTGCTGTGTAGTCTAGGGTGGCCTTGAACTCGAGGTGATCCTCCTGCCTCAGCCTCCCAAGTGCTGGGATCACAGGTGTGCACCACCACACCTGCTGGCTTTTGTTTTTCTCATCATCTGTTGGGCCTTCTCGTTGTGCAGATCTGTCTGTCTCTCCTGAGGATTGGGGTTAAAATACACTGCTCTGCGTGTGGGCTGCTGTGGGCCCCACTATAGATGTGTGGTGCCTGCACGCAGACTCCACACCTTCATCTGCCTGTGCTTCCTTCCTCTTCTCTCATCTTCAGTGCTCTTCACTGGATTTTAATTTGCATTTGTTCTCCTTTGGGCGTTTTGTGTATCGGTACTCATTTCTGATGTTATTCTTTATCTTCTATTTCTTCCCTGAGTTTAGTCCACTCTTTATTTCTGCTTGTTTCTGTCCAGTTCTTCTTTTTTAGGTTTTTGTGTTTCAATTATTCATCGTGGGATCATCCCTGAGTGCCCACTTGAGGATATTTATTTCAGTCAGTGTTCTGCTAGTCTTTGCTTTGTGGTTGTTTCCTGTGCAAGTGTCTGTGTGCGTCTTCCTGCACACTTTGTCCCAGGGCCTGCCCATCCCTGGCATGGCACGGCGTGGTCACCTGCTCCTGCAGGGGGTGCTGCTGCTGGGAAGAGGCTTGCATGTGTTGTCAGGTGCGAATCTTGCCCTGCTTTTTAGTCTGTGTCCTCTTCAGCTCTTTCAGGCCTCTTAGTTTGTTCTGCTGGGAAGGAGATGGGGCAAACATTTGGGAGTGTGAGGTGCCACTGGGGAAGCGGGCCTTCCGCACAGCTTGGGTTCCTGTTCCTGTGTGTGGAACATGGCACAGCACTCCATGTCCTGCTCTGAAGTCCTTGTGGGCCTTGGATGCTTGTTACCTGCAGCAGCCAGCCGCAGCCTTTCCTCACTTCCCCATGGTGCCACCGCTGGCTTCCTCTGATGGCACAGTGTGTCCCTTGACTTCATGTTCTGTCCACTGTCTGATCCCAGGCTGAGTGTAAGCCTTGGAGCGCAGGGACAGCATTACCTCAGCCCCGAGGGCGATTTGCTGAGCAGGAGATGGGTGGGAGGGGCTGTGTTGCCCGCTGGGCTGGGGCTTCTTGACTGGTTCCTGCTGGGTGGCCCTGGAGGCCATGGCTTGGCATCACAGCTCTCCTGGCAGTGCTTGTGGCTGTTCCTCAGCTAATCCCGGACCCACTGCCAGCGCAGGGCTGTGACCTGGTGTGCTCTGTGGAGGTGGTTAGCATGCGTATTTCCTTTCCTCTCAGAGACATCAAACCTGACAATGTCCTTTTGGATGTGAATGGCCATATCCGCCTGGCTGACTTCGGGTCGTGTTTGAAGATGAATGATGATGGAACTGTAAGTATTTCTTTTGGAGATTTTCCATTTGGTTTTGGCTTCAGCTTATAGTTAGAAGGGGTTTAAGTGTTTAAATTGAGATACAATTAAGAAATCAACTTTACTACCTCGATGTGGTGGCACATACCCATAATCCCAGCACTCTGGGAGGCTGAGGCAGAAGGATCTAGACCAGTCAGGGCTACATGGTGAGTTTAAGACCAGCCTGGAATATACAGTAGTGAGACCCTGTCTTAAAAAAATAAATAAATTTTAAAATTAAAAAGTAAATAAACTTTATTAATGTAAATTAAGAAAATGAGTTAATTTAGGAGCCAATGGACGATTTCCTCTTTGGGGAATTTTTTTAAAGTTTAAAGGCATCTCTGTTGTTTTTTGAGTTGACGAGGATCATGTGTGCCTTCCAGGGAATGGCCTTGTTCCTGAGACCCCGAGGTCAGCTCTCAGCTGCCCACCCCCGCCAAGCCCTGCCCATTGTGCTTTGTGACCAGTTCTTGAGGCACGTGGCAGGCACCCTCCTGCTGTTCAGGACTTAGGCTGTCGCAGGCCAGCAACCCTCCCGCTGTAGGGCAGAGGCCCTGTGCTGGTCCTCCCTGCACTGCAGCTCGGCCACATCCAGCCCTGCTCTCATTACCATAGGAACTCCTCCTGGGCATGTGCCATGGACACAGGCGAGCAGCCCATCCTTTCCTCCCAGCCATTTGCAGGCCCCAGTACAGCCGCCAGTGTTTCATAGGGCATGATCTGTTTGCTCGCTCTTTCCGCAAAGCTGGTCCCTTTGAAGTCCTTCCCACACAGCTGATGATGGTGGGCTGCTGCTGTATTCCGCTGTAGTCACCCAGCGGCCAGAGCGCTGATCTCAGTCACCTTTTTACCTGCACGTCCCCCTTCAGAGTCACCACCAGCGCAGGAGGTAGATCCATTCAGAGGAGCAGCTGTCACCACACTGGCCCCACATACTCTCCCAGAGAGGACTCGGGGGAGAGTCTGGCCTGACGGTTGCCCCATCCGTGCCTCAGCTTATGTGGCCCCCTCTTGGTTTCTTGTGATGAGTGACCCTTGCTGGTCACAGTTCAGGAGAGAAGTAGCCCTATGTCTAGACACAAGGCCACAGGGAGCTCTCGTTTTCCTTCTGGGGGACATGGTTACCTCCAGTCCCCTGTCCAGGCAGTGCCAGAGTACACCAGCTTCCTCTGTTCCATCTGGCAGACTGGAATGGTAGAAACACAGAGCCCCTTCCCCAGGGTCTATATGCACAGAGGATCAAGGGCTGGGATGGACACAAACAGTCCCAAGCCACACTGGGGGCGAGGTGGGACTGAGGGTGAGGATCCTGCCCTCAGGGACTGGAGGGGTTGCCACGGGGCACGGTGGGCATTGCGCCTGGACTGGCATCCTGGGGACTGTACGGTCTTAGCACTTGAGGAGTATTGGCCTGCCCTAATCTTGAGTTAGGCTTTTAAATCCTGGCCACTAGCTACTTCTGTTCCACGATTACTTCCTTTCCTGTTGCTGCTGGGCTTTAGAGAAAGTGTTTAGAGGCTGCAGTTCGAGGCTCTGGGGTCTCCCTTCAGCACCTCCTCCTCCCCAGGTCCAGTCCTCAGTGGCCGTGGGCACACCTGACTACATCTCGCCTGAGATCCTGCAGGCCATGGAGGACGGCATGGGCAAGTACGGACCTGAGTGCGACTGGTGGTCCCTGGGCGTCTGCATGTACGAGATGCTCTATGGGGAGACGCCCTTTTACGCAGAGTCGCTCGTGGAGACCTACGGGAAGATCATGAACCACGAAGTAAGGCGTTGCGCCTCCGCATCCTGCGTCTCCCAGCACCTGGCACAGGCCTGGAGGTTGGGGGGGGCTGAGGTGCAAAGGCTGTCAGGGTTTGGGCTGAAGGGAGCAGGACTCGGTTGCAGCCAACACTGACTGCTGACGTGAGAGAGCTGAGCCTGAGAGGGATGCTTGGAGAACTCCTCAGTGTCTGAGGAGAAGCGGGCATTTCCATGGCTGTGTGGAGTGTGGGTGCCATGAGCTTGGGGGCCACAGCTTAGGTCTGTCGCTGAGAGCTGTGCCCTTGGCAGTGTGTTCCCAGAGCTCTGTAGTTCTTTCTTGATCCCATTTCTTCTTTCCCCTTTCTCAGCTCTCACTCTTCCTTCCATGTTGCCTGCCCGCTGTCTTTTGTTTTCTTTTATTATTATTATTTCCTCTCAATTTTTTTTCTTTTTCTTTACTTTCCTTACTCAGGTGTCCTGCTAATGCTAGTTTCATCCTACCAGCATGTTTATGGCATTCTTTGTTCCTGCCTGCTGTCGTACACACACTCTTGCACACACTTGTTCCCACACACACATCCCAGCGCTCCCACTTGTGTGCTGGATAGTCCTCCTAATTGCTCATGTGGGACAGATCAGCCTGAAAGTGGTAATGGTTTTGTATTTAATTCCAAAGAAAGCAAAAGCTGTTATTTAAGAAAAATTTCCCTCATGAGACCTGGGATGTAGCTCAGCCACACAGTGCCTGCCTGGCAAGCACGAGGTCCTATTTCGATCCCTGATACCAAAAAGAGAAAAACAAAAACAAAAAAATTTCCCGAAAGTGGAAATACATTTTTCGTTAATAAACTAATCCGTTTTATATGAAGCCTTCACATAGCACAGAGGGCACTGGTGGATGGAGAACGCCCGTCAGTGGTCCACGCTGTGCAGTGACGCAGGAGCTGCTGTACTGTGTTCCCGTGGGCTGTGCAGGTGCTCTGTGCACGTGCACACCCAGTCCTCACTGCAGCCCCGCTGACGAGGCTGCCCTCAAGGCGGTGTACTCTCAGCACCCCTGTCACCAGGGTATGTGTGGGTGGCAGTTTTGTAGGTGTATTTTGGCATCTTCCTGTGTAAACACCAAGGCCGGCCTTTCTTCATGAGTATGCACTGTCACTTTCAGTAAGTCCTTTGGATGAGTGTTGAGGTGAATTTCCATTCTCTTGGTGCAGTTCTGCATGTTTCTGTAGAGTGGGCTTCTGGACGGGGTTTGCCCTGGATACTGCAGGACACTTTCTGAAGGTTGTGCTGGTGCCCGGCCCCATAGCACACCTTCCATGTTCTGTGACACTCTGAAAAGTGAAAATTTGTCATCACTATAATAATGTGGTAGCAAGTCAGCTGTGGATGAAACTGGAGAGACTGTCGGTTTTCTTGTTTGCCTCTTGCAGTTGAAGTTCCCTGGCTATGGTTTGCCTTTAGTTACCATGACATATAAAGGGCTGTTGTTTCTTGTGTGTCTTTATGTCAGAATGCATCCACTTCTGCACTGCTTTTGCCCCTCACAGGAGCGATTTCAGTTTCCTTCCCATGTCACGGATGTTTCTGAAGAAGCCAAAGACCTCATCCAGAGGTTGATCTGCAGTAGAGAGCGCCGACTAGGGCAGAATGGAATAGAGGACTTCAAAAAACATGCATTTTTTGAAGGTCTAAATTGGGAAAACATACGAAACCTCGAAGCACCTTACATTCCAGACGTGAGCAGTCCCTCTGACACCTCCAACTTCGACGTGGATGATGATGTGCTGAGAAACACTGTAAGTGTCATGGCTGCAGGGTCCCGGCAATGCTGGCAGTGCTGGCCGGGGTCTGGATGTCAGCAGGGTTAGGCCAAGATGTTGCTCAGCACCTTAGTAAGTTGCAGGGCTGGGCTGATTTCGTGAGAAGTGCGGCAGTTGTCTCCTGAAAGTGTATTTACACAGCAGCCTTCAGTGCAGCCCTCACTGCCCCCTTTCAAAGATAGATTATTCAGTTTGACTTTTGGAACTCATCAAAAAGTGTTTTGCTTTTCTTTTTGTCATACTTTTTTCCTTTTCTAAACAGTGTCACATATGTGCTTGTGTCATAACTTTGTCACAGCCCTGTTGCCACTATGTCCGCATAAAGACTTGAGATGGTCCTGTCACTCTGGGAGGCTGAAGCAGGAGGACTGCCTGGGCAACTGAGCAAGACCTTATCTCAGGAAAAAAAAGAGTAGTGCTGGAGATACAGCTCAGTGTCAGAGTGCTTACCTAGCGTGTTTAAGGGTTTAATCTGAACTGCCAAAAAAAATTGTTTTGGCCTCATCCGACCCTTACATGTCACTTGGCTTAGAGGTGGAGAAACAGGTTTTAACCATGTGAGAGTAAATTTTATTTACTACTTAGTTAAAAGAATTTGTCATAGTAAAATAGTGCCATCTGCTGCAGAGGCTTTATCCCTCTTAATCTCTTAAAAGGAGTGACCTAGATCTTGGGAAATTCCTGGTGGTTGGGCCTTGTCCTGCAGAAGCCAAGGTCCTGGGGAGAACCTGTGAAGCCCCTTTTGCAGCTTTGTGGGGAGTTGTCTGCTTCACTTAGCCCTTGTGTGGATGCCTCCCACTCAATGTAAGAGCCAACTGTGGACCCTGCAGAAAAAAGGCTGTAAGAACCGGTGCCACAGTTGAAAGGCTTGTTCCTGGATGCCAGAATACTGGCTCCGTGCCAAACTCCCCAGATGAATCCTTTGATTTTTATTTAAGATCCTCCACCTGAAAAATAAAGTTGTAATAAACTATCTAAAATAGTCTGCCTTTTGGTTCCAGAGCTCCTTTCTTGGGCAAAGACCTGAGAGTCCCGCCATGCCTGTGCCTGAGTGCTGCCCTGGTCTGCGATGTTGTGTATGCACTTGGCTGTGCCAAGTTGTGCTTTCAACAGTCTCTAGCTTAATGCAGGCGGGCAGCACAGTTAGTACATCTGTCCTCCAGGCTGCGTTGTGCATATCGGGGCAGAGGGACAAAAACCTGCTGATGCCACACACCCCCGCAGACACCACACAGAGCAGGTGTCCTGTGAGCCTGGCCGGCCTTCCTGACCCACCACCCTGGAACACACTCTCCTCTTTGCCAATGTTTGAATGTAGATTTTGTGTGTGTTATTTCTGCTCTTATGCAGGAAATATTACCTCCTGGCTCTCACACGGGCTTCTCTGGATTGCATTTGCCATTCATTGGTTTCACGTTTACAACAGAAAGGTACGTGTGGCTCTTCCCCCCAGCAGAGCCTCCCTGGGGGGACAGGGTCTGAGCATGGGCGCCTTCATGGGCATGTGCCTTTGGGGGCCTTGCTCAGGAGAGAGTGGAGGGACTCATCTGTTAGAAATGCACACCTGATGCTGCAGTTCTGTATCAAGGTTGGCACACTTTTCTAAAGGGCAAAATAGTGAATCCAGTCCTGTGCCACGTAATGATGTTTCATCGGACCGCATATCCTGTGGTGGTTCTAAGAGGTCACGGTGGATGTGAGAATCTTCAGGCCTGGTGCTGTCATGGTCCTAGGGTCTGTTGTAGAATGACACCTTACTTGTGTGTTTGTGTGCTGCTCATGTTAACAGCTGGGCCGCCAGTAGTACACACCTGTAGTCCCAGCACTGTGGGAGACTGAAGAAGGGGAATCCCAAGTTTGAACCAGCCGTGACAGCTTTGAAAGCCTCTGTTTCTAAACAAAGGGCTGGGAGTGCAGCTCACTGTGAGGGCCCTGGGTCTAGTCCCTGAGAAAAAAAGGCACCACACATACAGTTACTATGGTACATTGCACTGGACACTGCATTAATCAACCACGTGCCTGGTTTGCCTGTCCTCTGCTGAACTGTGGAGTGTTTGCCTCCTTAGGAAAGAAAGCTCACCATAAAGCAGTGTGCTTGGTGCACTGGTGGCAACTCAAGAGCTCGTGTTCACTGCATCTCTTGATTGCGTCTTTTGTGTTTGATTTGCTGTTGTGTAGTATGAGTGAGCTGTGATGTTTGCATAACACAGTCTAACAGCATGTTTCTTAAAACATTGTCCCCATCCATAAGCAACACAGGACTGTAATTTGGGGATTTTGGTCTCTGTTTTCTGTTTCTCTTTCCCTTTTACAATTGTTTGTGGGGCTGGGGACTAAACCCATGAGAGACAAGCGCTCTACCACTGGGCTGCATCCCCAGACCTTTTTATTATTTTGTTTTGAAACAGGGTCTTGTTAAATTGTCCAGGCTTGACCTTAAGCTTGTGATTCTTCTGCCTCAGCATGTGTGCATCACTAAACCCCCTCAAGCCCTTTGAGCAATGTAAAAGCCACCCCAGTGCCTGGATGGCACAAGAACAGGCTGTGTGGGCTTTGGCCCACGTGTCAGTGTTGGCAGGATTTGTTCTCAAGGCAGAGTCAGTGGCCACAGCTGTTCCCACCTGTGCTCAGCCCCACACCATCTTCCTTTAGAGCACCAAGCTGGCTTTTGTAAGGACTAGAGCCCTGGCTGCATATTCTGTCAGTGGGGTTGAAACCCGTCCATCCCAGGTGTGGGCAAGCCCTCAGGTTCCAAGACTGCATTCCCATGGGCCTTGCCTCAAGTTTGTGTGACCTGATTTTAAAAGGAAACTGAGGCCAAGAAGAAAGAAAGATAAAACAAGACAAACAATCCATCTCCGTACTCTAAGGAAGGTGGCAGAGCTGGGCTTGTGGCATCTTCAGGGAGCTGGCAGCTGAGGTGTGAGGGCCCACAGGTGAGGCTGCCTCTGCTCAAGCTTGTGGAAGTCTCTGTAGCTGTGAGGTTGGGGCCTCACCAAGGAAAGTGTTGGGGATTGCATTTATTAGGGCCCTGGTGCTGATGCCCTTGCCCTTCCCAGTACATTTGAGTTTCCTGAGTGCTTTTCATATTTGCAGGACCCAGGACCCAGGCCTGTCCCCAAGGCAGGGTGCACCCTGGGCTCTACTCCCAGGACAGACACCACAGGGCTGAGATAGCCCAGGCCTCTCAGGCCCCCTGCAGAAACATGGCCAGGCTCTGTTCTGTAACAGATTTGCACTCTGCTGCATTTAGCAGCTCGGTGGGGGAAATCAATTTGTGTCTTGAAAGGAGCTAAACAGAGCTATGTAACACATGCAGTGGTCTGAGAATTGAGGCTGTTTGGTCAGAAAACATCTTCAGCTTCTGTCTGGGCAGGGCTGGTGCTTGAACGTGCGCACAAGTATGGTCACGAGTTGGCTGGGCCTCGGTCTCAGTGCTACAGGGATGGTTTCATGTGCAGGCCAAGCGGAAGAGCCCCAGAAGGTTGACAGCTGTCTCAGATGGCTCAGCCAGTGAGGGTCACAAGCAGAGGGCTTCAGTGGCCTGCTGGGCCCCCGGCAACCTGCTGAGAGCCTTGGCAGGCGCCCTGTTCACCTAGCCTTCGAGGCAAAAATGCCTTGGTTGTGTTTTCAGTCAAGTGTGAGTGTGAGGTGGCCAGCATGTTCCCTCCTCATGGAGGCTTTCTCTCTGACAGGCTGAGGCTGTGCCTCTGCCTGTGGCAGGCCCCAGTCCCAGCCACCCCTCTGTGGGTCCGTCTCACTCTGGCTCCACGCACAGTAGTCTTTTCACATATACTCTGTTTGTCACTTTAAAGACACTGTGGCCCCCGGAACTCTTTAAATGCTAATGGAGTCACTGTCAGTTCTTGGTGGCTGAGAAAGCCTGGTTCTCTTACTTTGTAGCTGTTTTTCGGACCGAGGCTCTCTGAAGAACATGATGCAGTCTAACACATTGACCAAAGATGAAGATGTGCAGCGGGACTTGGAGAACAGCTTGCAGATTGAGGCTTATGAGAGGAGAATCCGCAGGCTGGAGCAAGAGAAGCTAGAGCTGAGCCGCAAGCTGCAGGGTGAGTGACCAGGTGGTCAGGCTCAGGCTGCGGAGCTGATGTGCGCATATGGCCATGCTTACGCTGCTCTTCCCGTAGAGTCCACTCAGACGGTGCAGTCCCTGCACGGCTCCACGAGGGCCCTGGGCAACTCAAACCGAGACAAGGAGATCAAGAGGCTGAATGAGGAAATTGAGCGTTTGAAGAACAAGGTAGCAGGTGAGTGCTCTCTGTTCCTGGATGTTCCTCTCCTGAGACAATCCTTTCTGAACCTTTCAAAAGTTGGAAAGCAGTGCTCGCTTTGGCAGCACATATACAAAAGTTGGAAAGCAGGAAAGGCCCGAGGTTCAGTGCCTACTCTTGAATTCTGGCATCCGGATGCCTGCAATTATTTCCCCACCTCGTTTGATTGTGGTAACTTTAGAGCTGCTAACTATAGTCGGTTCCCTGTTTTCTCGATGAGCCCTGCTTTTTCTCTGTGTGGCACTGACATAGCCTCTTGCACCCATGGCTGGGCCTCCCTTCTGTATCCAGGGGCCAGACCTCCCACCACCACCTTCTGCTGGTGGTTTCTGGATGTGAGAGCTTCCTCAAGCTCAGGTCCTTTTCCCCCACCTGAGGTGGCCCTTTGATCCACTTGCAGGTTGCTGTGACCCTGTCCCCTTCTCCCCATTTCCCACCTGAGCCTGCTGTCCTGATCCACAGAAAGACACGATTGAATCAGTGTCTCACTGCAGCCTTCATCACACCTGAGAAGGGCCAGGTGCTGTGCCTACACAGTTTGCGGGGATGGTGACACAGGCACGTTCTCCATGGGCTCACAGTCTCTGGGGAGGGAGCGGTTGGAATACAGTCTGGGAGCCTGCTCATTCCAGCAAGTTTGAGACACATGAGCGTGAGAAATCAAAAAGGCCTCTGGACGAGGAGCGTGTCCTGAGTTTGCAGATAATCCTGTCACCAGGCTAGCTGACACAGCAGTGCCACATGTCCAGGAACACGAGCACAATTGCTTCTCTTTGCCCAGATTCGAATAGGCTTGAGCGGCAGCTGGAAGGCACCGTGACGTTACGCCAGGAGCATGAGGACTCCGTGCACCGGTTGAAGGGCCTGGAGAAGCAGTACCGCCTGGCGAGGCAGGAGAAGGAGGACTTCCACAAGGTGTGTTGTGTGGGAGCAGGGCTGAGCTCTTTTGGACCTCGCAGATCCCCAAGCTCCAGTGTGTAGGCTGTGCCCACAGCCCCCATGGTGGCAGTGGGGCTGGAGCTCCTGAGCCCCCTCATGTGCTCACTCTGTAGCCACTGTTCTCAGTCCTCACCCAACCTTGCAGAGCAGGCAGCACTTCCCCATCCTGAGCAAGGGGTGCGATCCAGAGCATGTGACATCATCCACAGTGACCAAGGGAGTAGGGGCCAGAGTCCTCCCTCCCCACCCCCTCACATTTCTCCCCGAAGGGCCTCCTGGGTTATGACAAGTCGCTCCAAAGAGGGGGTGTTGAAATAGGGGCGTCCCCCATAACTCTTTCATCAACTTGATTTTTTTATTTTATTTTTTTTGGTTTTTTGAGACAGGGTCTCACTATGTAGTTGAGCCTGACCTGGAACTCACTATGTAGCTCAGGCTGGTCTTAAACTCACAGCGATTCTCCTGCCTCAGCCTTGTGAGTGCTGGGACTACAGGTGTGCGCCACCCTGCCCGGCTGTCATCAACTTGATTTTAAAGAACATCTCACACTTCATGCTTCATGGGTTGATACCACAATTTGGACTACGCTTTCTAACATACACTTAAATCTGGAGTATGTACTCTGTTATCAGTCATCTCAAATATGTGGGCTGTCCAGCCTGAGGTGTGAAGGCCATGTGTGGTGTGGTCCTACCTGTTGTGACTTGCCCAGGTACAAAGTGGGGACATGTGGCCTCTCCTTGCTGCCATCTAATCACAGTAATTCCCCTGAACCAACCAGAGTGGCCTGGTGGACGCCCTAGCCTTCCTGTTGCTAGAACTGCCATGTTCCAAGCCATGTCACCTCCAGCATCACACCAGTGGCATGACAGTGACCATACAGATTGTCACCCAACTGCAGGCACTGACCAGCCAGATGGTAGATGAGAGCAGTAAGTGTAGCCAGTGGCAAGGCCAAGCTGTGCCTGCCTGGAGGGACGTCTTTTCCTCAACACTCCTGACAGGTTCCTGTAGCAATTGATTTACTCTTCTGTACTCTGATTTAAATCAGAAGTATGTGCCCAGTCGTGGGTACTGTATGTCACGGGTCCCATGAGAGTGCCGTGCTGTACCTGCTAACAGTGGAGCCATCTGGTTCCCGTGAGGGCATTGATCATACCACAGAATCGCTCCCCCTTTTCAGACCTGTCTAGTCACTAAGATGCAGGGTCACATGTGCGTTTTTTCCAGTGTGCCTCAGTAGCAGCAAGGTGATCTGCCCAGAACCCTGCTCTGTCTGCCTCTGATCATGTAGATGAGACTTGGAGCCACAGGTCCTGAGTGCTCAGCATTCTGTGCTCTGTCCTGTGTGTAGTGGTGCTTTGTGCAGGCTGCACTGTGGCTCAGGCTGGAGCAAGGGGCTTTCTCAGGAAAGTGCGTTCTGGGCTCTCTGGCCACAGTCTGGCGGCCTTTGCTCTGAACTCAGCAGAAGATTGAACTGCTGTCTTTCCATATCCTTACTAAGCGCGTAAAACATCTATAATTCTTTTCATTCAGCAATTGGTTGAAGTTTCAGAACGATTGAAATCCCAGACCAAAGAACTCAAAGATGCCCATCAGCAACGAAAGCGTGCCCTGCAGGAGTTTTCAGAGCTCAATGAGCGCATGGCGGAGCTCCGCTCCCAGAAGCAGAAGGTGTCGAGGCACCTCCGGGACAAGGAGGAGGAGATGGAGGTGGCCATGCAGAAGATCGACTCCATGCGGCAGGACACCCGCAGATTGGAGAAGCTCAGGAAGGAGGTGCTACTCAGACCCCGGGAGGAGGCACTGATTGCACTTGGGTGTGATCTTTTTCCCTCTCTTTTTGGCTGTGCTGGGGCTGGAACCCAGGGCCTGCCCTATGCTGGGCCAGCCCCCTGCCACGGTGCTACATCCCCAGCTTGTGTCTGGAATTGTGAAATTTAATGAATATTTTCACTTTACACAGTGTTCATGTTGTGCTATGAATTGGCTTCGGGGCATGGGTACCCTGTGACCCATCTCAGAGACGGAGGTGTGGGGACAGGTCAGCCACATGTGTCCTTCAGGTTAGCTGCTTGCAGTCGCAGTTCTGAAAGTCCTGGTCTCGGTGCTGCTTTACACTCAGGGTGATCAAGGGCCCCAGAGGGCTTTTAAGAAGACTGAAGCCCTTGACATGTACCATGTTAGAGGTTAAGACAGGGTCTTTTCACCCAAAAACCAGTTCATGTTAGTATAGTTATTCTAAATGAAAAGTAACTTTTTAAAAAATGCAGTTGTGAAGAGAGGCATTTTTCACATTTTGCTCTGTTCTCTGCCATCTGGTGGAGAAGACACCAGTTCACACACCTGAGTCCTGTCCAGTGTTTGATACGCTGTGGGGTTCAGGTGCATAGAGAAACAAGTCAGGACCCCCTGGAGTGTACGACCGTGGCCTGTGCATTCTGGGTGTTGCTGCTGACAGTACCTAAGCAGTACTA
>NW_022900933.1:40159571-40178235 GCF_012274545.1 Fukomys damarensis | reverse complement strand
TTTTTTTTTTTTTTTTTTTTTTTTGGTACTGGGAATCGAACTCAGGAACTTGTGCTAGCGAGGCAGGCACAGTGCCACTGAGCTACACCCCCAGCCCCAGTACTAACTTGTAAGTTGTACTTTTCCCAGCTGGAATCTCAGCTCGAGGATGCTGTTGCTGAGGCCTCGAAGGAGCGCAAGCTTCGCGAGCACAGTGAGAGCTTCTGCAAGCAGATGGAGAGTGAGCTCGAGGCCCTCAAGGTAGCGTGTGGCTCCCAGGGCAGCTCCGCAGGACCACGGGTGGGCAGTAGGGGTATGGCCTTTGCCTGGACGTCGTTCTTGCATGTTACTGGCTCCCTAGGTAGAGTTCTGGGCAGCGTGCAGTAGGTCTGGGGCACTCACCTTAGATACTTTCTTCCTATCCTGATTTCCTTGGCTTGGCCAAGTTGGTTTCTGGAAAAGCTCCCTGAAGTTCACATCAGGCTGGTCATCCATCAGGGGTCAGCTGGTGGGGCTGGAGGGCAGCAGGAGGCTGGGGAAGGAGGGACAGGGTAAGAGGACCCAGGCCAGGTTGTCATCATGGTGCAACTCCAAGGGGCTCCTTCCCTCGTGTGAGCCGGGAACTCCTGGCTGGCAGCACCCGTGTCGGCTGCTTTGCAGCAGTCTTCTTCTCTGTGTCTGTGCCGCTCCCTGCTCCAGCTCTGGTGCCTTTGTTAGCTCTCTGAGCATGTCTGCGTACAGCAGCCAGGCGAGCTTGCTGTGCCAAGTGGAGCATGTCAGTCCAAGCCAGTGCCCTTAAGGTGGCTCCCCGCTGCCCTGTGCAGTCCCAACTTGTTACTGCTGTCCACCTCCGTGCCTGTGCCTCCATCCCTGTTCGGTGTGTGGGATCCTCTCCTGATGCTGGCCTCGTGTGCCACTGTCTCACTGCTGCCTTCCACATCGTCCTGACACCGTGGCGCTGTCAGTCCCCGCCAGGAGAGCCGGGCCCTCACCATCATCGGTGGACGTGGCTCACAGTCGGCCTGCCAAAGATCATTGTGGGCAAACGCTTGGGCAGTGAAGGTCAGGGAATCACTGAGGGGTCCAGGCAGAGCTAGGCATGCATGCCCCTGAGCGTGCCTTGCAGGTGTTGAGGGTCACATTGCTCAGGTCACCTGCACCACGGCAGTCCTGGCTCACCAAAGCAGCCATGTTTGTGGGCACCTTGAGGGAGGGCACAGACTTGTCGTCTGGTTTCATCCTCTGTCTACAGATTAAGCAAGGAGGCTGGGGCCCAGGGGCTGCTTTGGAGCACCAGCAGGAGATCTCCAAGATCAAATCAGAGCTTGAGAAAAAAGTCCTGTTCTACGAGGAGGAGTTGGTCCGACGCGAGGCCTCCCACGTGCTGGAAGTGAAAAACGTGAAGAAGGAGGTGCATGACTCAGAAAGCCACCAGTTAGCCCTGCAGAAGGAAATCTTAATGCTGAAAGATAAACTAGAGAAGTCAAAGCGAGAGCGGTGAGTTCCCACCTGCTATGTGGCAGCAAGCTGGAGCACATACCCAGGCTGTGGGTGTGGACAAGAGTGAGGCTGGAGCCCCCTCGACCATCTCCCCCTCCCGCCTGCAGGCACAGCGAGTTGGAGGAGGCCATCGGCACAATAAAAGACAAGTACGAACGCGAGAGAGCCCTGCTGTTTGACGAAAGCAAGAAACTGACTGCTGAAAATGAAAAGGTAATGGGAAACATCTGAGTAAGCACTTATGTGGAAGTTACAATTTTTCATTCTTAAGGCTTTTGGGAGGTTAGTGTCTGTTTTAAATGTTTTGATTTTTAAATGAAGTGATAATGTTTGACCTTTGGAGTGGGTTTTCATTCGCTTAAGATGCACTTACCTGAAATCACAAGCTCTGTCACTTCAGAGTTAGATTTGAATTGAAACTTGAGTTAGCAGAAAGTCCCTAGCCTGAACCTAGTCTGGAAAAACCATAGCGATAAAGGAGAATGTCCAGAGCCTCCCAGAGAACTCTAGCTTGTGTGATGCTGCCGTGGTTGAGGGTGCCAGTTAATAAGTGATGTGGGGTTGTTCCGTTTCAGCTCTGTTCCTTTGTGGATAAACTCACAGCCCAGAACAGACAGCTGGAGGATGAGCTGCAGGATCTGGCAGCCAAGAAGGAGTCGGTGGCACACTGGGAAGCTCAGATCGCGGAGATCATCCAGTGGTATGCCGGCCTCAGCCCATCTGTCCTGGCCGTGCCCCAGCCTCGTCCTCTGCCCGAGCATCCAGGGCTAGCCAGAAGTCCCATCCTGTGACATCACTGACCAGCGGTGGCGAGACAGGTTGTCTTGGTCACTGTGTCATCACTGGTGCTCGTACCAACACCAGCAGCATAAGGAGACCAGGCTGATGTGGTCTCCAGTGCCAGGCCACAGTGACCTGGCTGCGGGTCAGCATGGCACAGCACAGGGGTGTGGGCAGAGCTGCTCACAGCAGGCTGGACAGAGGCAGAGAGTGAAGGGAGGAGCCGGGGAGGGTGAACCGCCAGGCCAGGTCCCAGGGTCGCATCTCCTAGCATCAGGCCAACTGAGCCCTGTACCTGTTCACTTTCCGAGGTCTTGCCTGAGAGGCTTCAGGGAGACGTTAGATGCAAACCCTGACAACGGCAAGCTCACTTGGGACTGGGTTGAGCACCGTGCACACCTAGGGGGAAACAGATGAAATGCTTCCCAACAGCCCACCGATCACATGACTGGGCTGCAGAGCTTGAAGGGAGCAGGGGTGGCCCCTGCTTACTGTGGTGCCGCCCCCATGGACACAGCTGCTGTGGCTATGCAGGCTGCGTGCCAGGGCTGGGAAGTGCTTGTCCTAAGTGGCTCTGTGTGCAGACTCCTGTGCCTCCTGAGACGGCATCTCTTCCCAGGGTCAGCGACGAGAAAGACGCCCGCGGTTACCTCCAAGCCCTTGCTTCCAAGATGACCGAAGAGCTTGAGGCTTTGAGAAATTCTAGTCTGGGATCGAGAACACTGGTGAGCTTTGTACTGAGATCTGCATGTTCACTGCCAAGCAGGACTGCGGTGCATTAAGTACTCAGATCGCTCCAAGGAAAGGGAACACTTGTGTGCAGCCAGGGACCGATGCTAGAGCAGGGTCGCCTCCAGATTCACTGGGACTTTTCTCCTGTCATTGTCACCACCACACATGCCCCTCAGCTGCTTCTGATGGTCGCTGGTGAAATGGCGTCCTCATCAGCTTTCTTTTCTGTTACGGGTGAGAAATGAAAATTCCTCCCCTGTGTTCAGCGAGAGCTTAAAGGAGGTCCACTGTGATGGAGTTTGGCTGCTGCTCAAGAACTGAGGCAGCTTAGCTCAGGGAAAAAAGGGAAGGAAGAGCAGCGAGCTGGTGCACTGCCCCTCTGCCATCTGTCATGACAAGTAGTGATGTCCCTTCTGGGACAGTGAAGCAGAAAATAGCTCAAGGTACAGGGACAGGGAGCCCTGGGACACCTGTGACCCCTCAGAAATTGCACTACAGTTTTAGTCTCATTTTTAAAAATTAGTAATTGTGTTCTTTAAGAAGACTTCCAAGAATGAAAGTTATGAAATTGCAGCACTAAAATCATGTCTGGTGGCTCTTGATCGTATCTGAGGATTCATGTGTAACCTAACAGTGAAGGTTTCATTTTAGAAATGAAGACTCAGTGTCTGAGAAGCACACGGCCTTAGTGTATTTCCGCTGTGCTCCCCATGCCCAGGACCCACTGTGGAAGGTGCGCCGGAGCCAGAAGCTGGACATGTCTGCGCGACTTGAGCTGCAGTCTGCGCTGGAGGCCGAGATCCGAGCCAAGCAGCTGGTGCAGGAGGAGCTGAGGAAGGTCAAAGACACCAGCCTAGCCTTTGAAAGGTGCTTGTGCTGTGGCCACGCTGGTGGTCAGCCCTGGTGGTCCTGCCCGGGGAGAGGCGAACTTGCCACTCTGCAGGACATGGGGTGCTGAAAGCTAGGCTGAGTGGGAGGAGAGTCCAGGGGTGCCGTCCTGCCTGGTGTGAGCATTCTCGGAAGGCATCCAGCCTGTGGTATCAGGGCCTCAGCGACTCTTGCCTTGTGTGCCTGGGGGTGCTGGTGACAAGACTCACAGCCACACAGCTGATAGGTGCCTTTGGCTACAGTTTCCTTTCCAAGCTAAAGGTGACCCTTTAGAGACTGAAATTGATGTGCGTTCAGAGTTCCCCCCACCCATGCACACATGAACACACAGCGGTCCGGCCGTGCTCTTGCTGGACCTGCTCACACAGGCTGTTTCCCTGCTCAGGCCTCAGCATTGAGCTGTGGAGATGGGAGCAGCGGGTTACTGACGGGAGATTCCGTGTCCCCAAATCTGGCAGATGCCAGCCAAAAACACTACTGCCACTTAAATTTACTTCCTTTGTGTCCAGAACTGCTCTGAGCACTTTGTGCCATTAGCTGACGTGTACCTCACCCAGCTCTGCAGGGCAGGCACTCTTGTCCCCATGTTACAGACACAGACCAGGGTGCAGGCACACGGGGGCCAAGCAGTTTGCCCAGTGTCACCCCACTAAGGAGCCCCTGAGCCCCATCTGCCCTGCTCACCCTGGCCACTGAGCTGCGGCAGCCTGGCTCTACTGTCTCCTCCACCACGTTTTGAACTCGCAGGGTCTGTGTACTTGGGCAGTAGGCCACGTTTCCCTAAGGACAGACGCATCTGGAGTGACAGGAACACCTGGGCCCCTCAGATGCACCCTTGTGAGCCACCAATGTCCACCCTGGATATTTGTCATTCCTGACGCATTGGCGCTGGCTAGAGGGGCCTGCGGGGAAGGTGCTATGCTCCTGCCCGCCCACATCCCACATCTGGGCTTCCACCCAGTGCACTTAAAGCTGTCTATTTGTGTATTGTAGTAAACTGAAGGATTCTGAAGCCAAAAACAGAGAATTATTACAAGAAATGGAAATTCTGAAGAAAAAGATGGAAGAAAAGTTTAGAGCAGAGACTGGTAAGTTGAAATCATAACGTTTTAAATTATTTAAGTATCAGCCCAAAATGGGTGAATTTTTTCTTTTATTTTCTCTAAGGTTTAATACTTTCTTTATAGTAGTTGATGAAGTGTGTATGTAATATCATCACAGTCTTAATTTCAAAGCAGTACATTCAATGATGCCTCCCCCAAGGTGACCATGGTGTTTGGTTGCTTCTTCTTTTATGTCATCTTAAAGTGGAGCACACGCTGTGTGTCATGATGCACTCACGTCCTTACCACATGGAAGGCAGCGTGCTGTATCCCTGAGCCATCCCAGCCTTCCAATGTGCCCACAGTGGCCCTGGCAGCCTGAGGATAGGGGCTCGGTTGTCCCTGCTGAGCCATTGTAGAAAATGCTTTCCATGTTGTTGCCGCTGTGTTTGGGGCAGTCCTAGAATGGGATTGCCAGGTCAGAGGGCAGGCACACATGGATCACAAGGGGCTCCTGCCCTGCACTCCACACAGAGTAGGCAACACACTTGGGGGTTTGCCATCCTGATCAGTGAGAAATGGCATCTTGGTATAGGTTTAATTTGCATTTCTCTGCTCATTTTTAAAAATCCAGTTTGTTGTCTTAAGTCTCAGAAGCTTTTTACACGTTGCAGGAGAATGCCTTTTATCTGTTGCATTAACTTTGACTTTATGCTTATGTTGGATTTTTGTGAAGAAAAAGCTTTATGTATTTAGTTATTAGTTTTGGCAACACTAGAGAGTTAACCCAGTACTGTGGCACTAAGCTACATCCTTGCCTTTATTTTATTTATTTATTTTTATTTTTCCTGAGGCACAGAGGTGCCCAGGCTGAGCTCAGACTTGTGCTCCTCCTCAACCTTCCAGAGTGCTAGGCTTACAGGTATATGCCACCATACCCAGCTGCTTTTTAAATTTTTCCTTGTCGGATTTATCATTTTTGTTCCTCTTTATAACTAAGAAAATAATCCTGACTTCCACCCATTCCCATTTGCTCTGAATATTTGCAGAGTTTCACATTTTTCCTCAAGACAGGGTCTTGCCGTGTTGCCCAGGCTGGCAGCAGACTTGTGATCACCCCTGCCTCAGCCTCCTAGTAGCTGGACTTCAAGCATGCACCGCCGCACTGGCCTGGTTTAATGTTTTTGACTTCAGGTGAAGGCTCCATTTTGAATTCACTCTGGCACTGTCTGAGGAGGAGTCTCACAGTTGCCTCTCTCCTCTGCTCCCTCCCTCCTGACTCCATGAGTGGCCCTGGTCACAGTCAAGGTCCCTGTGGCTCCGAGTGGCTCCAGGCGCTCTGCCCTGTGCATTACTTAGTGCCACCACTGTGATCTCTGGACGCCCTTCTGCCTGCCCTATCACCTCCTTCCTGAAGCTTCCCATAGACCTGGGTTTATCTGAGAACCGTTGGCTCTCTGGCTCCCTCTGGGGAGGCCCCGTGGTACTGCACTGAGGACACAGCACCCTCATCATCGCATTCAGGCAGAGCTGACCTTTGGGCTTGGGCAGTGTTGATTGTACTCACTTAACAGTAAGATCTCCCTGTCTTTTCATTGTTCTGCCTTGACCGTTCCTTCTCTCTCACAGGGCTCAAACTTCCAGATTTTCAGGACTCCATCTTTGAGTACTTCAACACCACACCTCTTGCACATGATCTGACGTTTAGAGTGAGTAATTACTTTTTAAAGTGACAGGTGGATTTACAAGTTAGAAATAGTAGAACACAAGTTGGTGGGGCTGCAGGCACAACATCTGCATAAGTGACCCAGGGAACAATTCACTTTCGAATTCTTCCTGCTCATCCAGAGTAGCTGTCTGTCATCTCTCCCTTCCTACTTCTCCATCTTCAAGTAAATTGTCTTCTTTTATTTAAAAAAAAAAATAATAATAGGTGACCCAGGATTTCTCACCTCAGTGTTAGAGACACTGAGGAACTGGAACTGTTGCCAGGGACTAATGTTGCTCAGACTAAGTGGCAAGGAAGTGCTCAGCACCTTCAGGGCATAAATCTACAGTGGCCTCTGGCTGTGCAGTCATGAGCATTTTGTGTAACTTTACAAATAAAAATTTCCACACTGCATCAAATAATAGCAATTAGTCATATTCCCATTTCTATAATTTCCATGTGGCAAGAGAGCTGGGTATCTGTATTGGCAGGAGGGTTTGTGAGAAAGGTTTACCCACAGCATACCTGGTGACTGGAGCACCCCAGGCAGGTGCTACCTGCCATGTGATGGCGCTGCCACTAGGGCTGAGTCCCACAGGACAGTGACTCACAGGCATTGGTGACCCTGAAATACCTGAGCGATTATCACCTAAGAGTGAGGCCGTCTCCTGTGGGCTGCGATGTCTGCAGCATTGGTGATGTTTGGCACTAGCATGGAAGTTTGATTCTCTGCAGTCTCCCCTGTTGTCCCAGCAGCATCCTTCCCTCCCAGGGAAGGAGCCACCAGAAGCCACAGGCCACAGTGAGCAGTCCAGTTTCCTTGCCGCTCTGACAGGGGCAGATCCTCCTCCCACCTCTGTCTGGAGAATGCCCTGCCCTGGATTTGCCGCAGTATCCTCTCTACATGTGTGGGTTGAACGTTTGGCACAGATTCCACATGGAGATGCCACGTCCGCCCTTGCTGTTTCATAGGTTGGGTATTGTCTGCTGGGGTCACCCCTAGCTGTGTGGGTGTCTGCCCCTCAGGAGCCTCCCATGGCCATTCTGGGCATACTTCACCTGACAGAATGCTTGTCCTTACCAGACTAGCCGTCCTGGTGTTTCCCAGAAGCCCTCAGACCTTAAGTATTTAATGGGCCTCTGTGCGCTAGGTCTTTGGTAAACCTAGCACTGTGTGAGTCATGTCCTTCTCTGGTGGAGCATGAGGAGGAAGTGATAATACCACGCATGGTGGCACATGTCCATAATCCCTGCACTCTGGGAGGCTGGGGCAGGAGGATTGCATCTTCAAGGCCAGCCTGGGCAATTCATGACTTAATGGGACCCTGTCTCAAGTAAAAACGACAGGCTATAGCTCCATGCACAGGCCCTGAGTTCAATCCCCTGCACTGATGAAAGCAGTTTCCAAGGACCAAAAGCTGACTGTTGGCAGCACAGCGTGGAGGTGGCGAGGAAGGCAGTGATTTCTCTGGGAAGGGAGTGAAGGTGCACAGAGCTCAATAGCAGGGTGTTCCCACTGTGGCAGCCATCGTGTCTCGCTCGTCAGTCCCTTTTCCTGGCCTGGCGGGAGTGAGTTTGCCATAGAGGCCGCGTCTGGCTTGAGCGCATGCTGCTGTGCAGGGCCTGAACTTCAGTGGAAGCAGCTTCCCGCAGCTGCCTACTACATGGGCAGCAATGACCGGTGCTTCTCCTTTCTGTCACCCTAAGGACTCCCTATCCTCCTGGCCTGCCTCTTCTCTGCGAGCCTGCTGGGGGAAAGTGAGTAAGCTGCTGCCAGCTGCAGTACCCTGAATGCTCACCTTCCCGTGAATTGCATTCATCCTATGAGTTAGCCAGCTAGTGAGACTCCGGGGTTTTACTTTGCTAGAATTAAATTCCTCAATATTTCCACTCCTCATTTACCAGCTAGGGCTCTAACTCATTTAACACCCCTTGTCTGGGGGGTCACATTACTGTTGTTTGCCAACAGTCAGCTAACCGATCTGCCCTTTCCCTTACGAGTCTGGGGCAGGGTTGTGCACATCTTGTGTGCTGCTCCCGTCCGAGTGTGACCTGAGTGTCACTGTGGAAGGCACATGTTGACACAGGGAGTCGAGTCCAGCTGCAGACCACACCCTGCGTCCCCATGCAATGGCACAGGCTGTGTGAGCAGGGACAGCCTCTGAAGAGGAGCGCTCGCCCTAGTAGGATGGCCTTGAGTGGTTTGAAAGTGTGGCCTCTGCTTAGGTAGATGACGGTCAAGTTACTGTGAAGCTGCTGTGCTCTTAGGAGTGATACTGGCTTCCAGGGAGTGCCTGTGCCGGGTCACTGGCTCATGGAGATGGTGGAATTGCTTCTTGATCCTGGAAATGTGGATAAGAAGCACTTGCCTCATTGGTCTGAAGGCTGAGATCTGGGGTTGAGATTTCTACTTGACGTGGCCAAGTTGGTAAGGGCCTCACACTAGAGGGCAGCTGGATGACCTCTCACATCCACTGCAGCCTTGAGCACCAAGGGCAGTGGCCCTCGGGAGGCAGGAGAGCTGAGTGTGTGGGGGCTGAGTTGATACCTGGGGTGTTGGGGGAGAGGAATGAGAAGTGCTTGGACCCCAGGTCCCACTAGAATGCGCTTTTCAGACGAAGAACATTGTCTTTATCTTCCTTTTTGCAGACTAGCTCTGCTAGTGACCAAGAAACACAAGCCCCAAAGACAGAAGTGTCTCCATCAGTGTCTGTGGCCAGCAGCACGGAACAGCAAGAGGTGAGACCCTGTTGCCCTGTGGGTGCTCTCAGGGTGCTTGAGTCCATCCAGGCCAGTGTTGGGGACCAGCAGCTGCTCTGACGTCAAGACTCGAGGCTCAACTTCTGTTCTCAGTTCCTGTTAGTGATCAGCCGGATGAGCGAGGCTCTGTCACTTAAAAATGCAGACTGTCACTGATGACTAAACCCTAGAGAGATGTCAGCCCCAGGCAGGGCGTGGCACCTTGAACAGTGGTAAGAGGCAGTGCTGACTCGTCCCCACTTCTCCCAGGACATGGCTCGGCCCCCACACAGGCCGCCCACTGTGCCGCCGCCCACCACGCAGGCCCTGACTCTGGCTGGACCCAAGGTAGGCTTTGCTCTTAGCCAAAAGAACTGCCTGGTGTCTGTGAAGTGGCGTGGTGCCCTGTGTGCACACAGGCTCTCTGTGCTCTCCCATCACGCCCAAGCTGTGCACCTGCATTTCAGCTGCCACCATCCGGGATGCCCCTACCCTCCCTGGCCGAGTTCCTGGCCCTGTGGGAGCCTCGCCCATATCCCTCCCTCTGCCAGCGCATTCCATCTGTGCTTGGAGAGCCCTGTGGTTTGGGGGTGAGAGTTTTGCTAAAGGTGCAATTGGAACCTTGGCTTTTCTGAGTGTGTCCTAGACGCCTTGTGCCATAGTGCACAGCTCTGCCTTGGTCTTTGTTCTGACCTTGGGCTCCTGCAAGTTGGTCCTCTTTCTCATGTAAATGTTAACACAGATTGAAAGTCACCATTGTGTCCGGGCCCTGAGCTTCAGGCTCAGCACATGTTTACCTGGGTACCAGGGACAGCTTCTGCTCTGTGTTGACTGTAGACCTGGCCTCCAGCTCCAGCAGAGACAGGGAGCTCTGTCTTGTTTGGCAGCAATTACTGTTTGCCTTACAAAGTCAGGTTCTCAGTCGGCGACCAAGGCCAGAGGCCCTTTCTTTTGTAAACCTCTCCCCAGAAGCAGCTCTGTGAAGGTGCTGCACACCTGGCCAGCCTGACTGCTCCTACTCCCCCCATCCCCGGTGTAACTCGCTCTCCATCTTGCCCACTCCTGTGTCTTCCTTAGCAGGGGAGGTTTTCTGTGGCTGTGTCTGGGCTTTAGGAAGTGCGGTCCCGTGCCCAGGATATCCTGCCTTACCAGCTAGCCTCACGTTCCACTCCTAGCACAGAAGGCACAGTGTCAACTCTTCCAAGATAGAGCTGTTTGTAAATCAACTATAAGCAGGTCTGCTGCCCATTGTGGGTGCCTGACCTCATTTATCTTACTATTTCCTGCAGCCAAAAGCTCACCAGTTCAGCATCAAGTCCTTCTCCAGCCCGACCCAGTGCAGCCACTGCACCTCCCTGATGGTTGGGCTGATCCGGCAGGGCTACGCCTGTGAGGGTGAGTGTGCTGAGCCGGGCCGGGGTCGGAGTGTGTGACTTTGCCCCACCACCAATGATGCCAGCCTGGGCAGCGGTCCTTTCCCCGGTGGGCACACCCTGATGGAGTTAAAGTAGGAATTTGGGAGTAACTGGGTCATTCGCTAGGAATATTACAGATGCAACATCTGGAAAGTCAGGAAAGGTTGAGGGTGATGAACTAAATCCTTTACTCTTAGGTTGTCTGGAAGTGACAAGGATTGCTTTATGTTTTTGCTGCTAGTCCTTTTGAAAGTCTTTTGTCTCATATTCTTGCCCTTGGGATTTGGTGGCATGCTGCTGTGGCCCTCTATTGGGTGTGGCTGTAAGCTCCCCATTTTACCGATGCCTGACAGACCTGTGGCCGCTCCCTGAAGTGTGACAGTCTGGGGCCAGTGCCCTGCTTACACTCCTGACTGTGGTCAGCAGTAGAAGGGCTGCGCACACAGCTCCTGTGTTTTTCTTTTACTGTTACCACTCATGCCCTTTGCCTGACTGCTGGGCCCCTAGTGTGTCTCCATCCCCGCTGCCCAGTGACATCAGCAAAAGCCTGTGGGGCAGCAGCAAGGCAGTGACACTGTGCATCCTGTCCCTCAGGGCTCCATCGTGTGTCAAAGCTTACCACTGAGTGGGGTTCCAGGGCTCTCCTGGTCAGGTGTGGCTTGCAGCATCTGCCCTGCAGGCGGCGCTATGAGGCCCTTCCTCTTTTCCAGTATGCTCGTTTGTCTGCCACGTGTCCTGCAAAGACAGTGCCCCCCAGGTGTGCCCCATCCCCCCTGAGCAGTCCAAGAGGCCCCTTGGTGTGGACGTGCAGAGAGGCATAGGAACAGCCTACAAAGGCTATGTCAAGGTAGGGGCGAGCCCTCGGTGTTTGAAGTGCAGTGCCAGCGGCCACCCACTGCTATGTGAAGTGACTGGTCCCGAGCCAGCACAGGAGCTGCTGTTGTGGAAGCCCGAGATTCCCTCTGGGGCCTATGGCCCTGTCTACTGGAATGAGCCCTTGGACAGTGTGCATGAAGTCAGGACTCCAATGCTACGGGTGCTGCAGACCACTGTACCTGGCCCAGCTCCTGGGGCCATAGCTACTCTCCTCAGAATGTGTGTGAGCTGTGAGTGCTGCTGTTTGCTGGGTGTCCACATCCAGTGCCCCTGTTACAGTGTCCCCACATGTCCAGCTAGCCTTGGCCACTGATGTGGGCAGGGGCACAGGGAGGCTGGCCCCGGGGAACCAGGATGGTCACAGAGCAGATGGAAGCAGACCCAGAACAAGGCTGAGGGACCCTAGTGTTTTCCAAATGTCTGCCCCGGCCCTGTGGAACATGGTCGCTGTTCATCCTTAGGTCCCCAAGCCCACTGGGGTGAAGAAAGGGTGGCAGAGGGCCTACGCTGTGGTCTGTGACTGCAAACTCTTTCTGTATGACCTGCCTGAGGGGAAATCCACCCAGCCCGGTGTGGTCGCCAGCCAAGTCCTGGACCTCAGGTCTGTTCCATACAGCGCTGTCCAGTTCCGTGAATTGGGTTCCACTCACTTGTCTTTAGCCAAACTGAATTTGTTGGGTAATCATTAACATTATTTATATCTTTGCCTCTTAAAGTACTGCACTGCAATTAAAGTGTAGACTGTAATGTCCTTGCTTTGGATAGTTCTGCAGCTCCTGCTGCCCCTCACCATGCACACATGTGTTCCAGCCTGGGGCTCTGTGCCTGTGCCTCTGCCTGACAGGGCTTAGCTAGTGTCTGCCTGGCTGTGCCTGGCTGTGCCAAGGCTGGGCCAGGGCAGTGATGTGGAATGGTGGCTGGGGACCAGGAGAGTCAGGGCCAGGCTTACCGTCTGCTACACCTGCCACCAGACCTCCTCAGGATGCTTGTTTGTGTGGGTGGTTGGCTCAGTCCATGAGAGTGTGTTTGGTCCAGCAGTCACTGGTGCCAGGCACGCCTTGGAGGAACATGGAGGATGCGTGAGGCAGGCCTGTGTATCCCGCTCGGGCCTCTGAGTGTGTCTGTCTTCCCAGGGACGAAGATTTCTCAGTGAGCTCAGTGCTGGCCTCTGATGTCATCCACGCCACACGCCGAGACATCCCCTGTATATTCCGGGTAGGAGTTGTTCTGATCTCTTGCCCCGTTGTGTGAGTCTTCCAAGCCCCCGGTGATGGGTCCTTCCCCACACTGTGGTGTCCCACAGGGAGGGAGTTCCCAGCCTTTTCCTGGCAGCCCCATCTGTGACCCCTTCCCACCTCCTCCGAAGCTCTTCTGGCCTGGTGGGCCACTCATTGAGTTCGGTGCCACACTGAGGGACATGTCAGTGTGGGTCCCCCGTGAGCAGCCTCACCTGACTGCCCCTCCACTTCCGCCTGTCACTTGTAGCTGCCTGAGCAAAACAAGAAAAAGCCTCAGAGATGGCCTGGCCTGTTGGCTCTTCCGTGGCTGAGTTGGAGCCCCTGCTGCTGGATGGGGTTAGACATTGTGGCATCAGGAAGCATCTGACTGATCAGAGATCACAGACACTCTTCCTAGCCCCCCCTTTTGGGAATTTCTACATGAGACAAATTTTGGTTGACCCCCAGATCACAGCTCACAGTTCACCAGTGGCCCCTATTATGCAGGAAATGCCCACCACCCTGTGCTTGTGGTGATGATGGTTTGGTAGCTGCCAGGGTCTCCACGTTTTCTGGGTCAGCAGTGGTGAACCAATGGCACTTGTGCTGCACCAGGCTGTTTGCCATCCATGAGAGCTCTAAAAGGTTCTCCATCACTGTCCTAGATGCTTAGTGAGCACTCACAGGAAGCGGGACGTGGGCGAGACCACTTTGGTTTGGGGCCCCATCTCCCCAGGACACATTCTAAGAGTCTGCTTTTCAGTTATAGTAAGTCTTTAAGAAAGCAGTCTTGATTTTGTTTTGTTTTGTTTTTTTGAGGCAGGGTCTCACTGTATAGTTGAGACTGACCTGGAACTCACTATGTAGCCCAGGCTGGTCTCGAACTCACAGCGATCCTCCTACCTCCGCCTCTAGAGTGCTGGGATTACAGGCATGCGCCATCACGCCTGGCTAAGAAAGCAGTCTTAAAGAAGGCACTTAACGCTGTCGTCACTTCACAGCCAGTGTGTGTCCTCTGTGAGCCACAGCCTAGGCCACCCAGGGATGCATGGAGCTGGGGAAGCACAGGCTTCCTGTTGTTACCTCAGGGAGAGTGGCTTCCAAGAGTGGGACGGGTGCCTGAATGATCTGGCTGGCTGACAGCTCCTCTCGTTTCTGTTTTGTTTTCTCTCGTGAAGGTGACAGCCTCTCTCTTAGGTTCACCTTCTAAGACCAGCTCCCTGCTCATTCTGACAGAAAATGAGAATGAAAAGCGGAAGTGGGTTGGGATCCTAGAAGGACTCCAGTCCATCCTGCACAAGAACCGGCTGCGGAACCAGGTTGTGCACGTGCCACAGGAGGCCTATGACAGCACGCTGCCACTCATCAAGGCTGTGCTCACAGCTGCTATCGTGGGTATGTCCCCGCGGGACTCTGGCTGAGTCTGGGCACACAGTGAACCACTGGTTCACAGGCTACGTCTGTGCTGTGCTCCCCTCCCCAGATGGAGACAGGATTGCTGTTGGCCTGGAGGAAGGGCTCTATGTCATCGAGGTCACCCGAGACGGTGAGTAGGCAGGGTTACAGTAGGGACTTCCTCGGGAAGAAAAGAGTTCACCTGCTTCGTAGACCAAGTCACTGTGTCAGAGACTGTCACAAAAGAGGGAATGCAGACAGCGGAGAAAACCGATTTGCAGAATGGCAGGTGTTCACCCAGCTGCGCGCGGTGTGCCTCTGGCATAGTGGAATGCTGGGTGCACCCAGGGCTGGGGATACAGGCGTGAGCTGGGTCAGCTGAGGTTTCCCAGAGAGACCAGTGCTTCTGTCCTGCATGGGGCATGTCACCCTGTCCCTCTCTGGCAGAGCCCAGCTTGGGATCAAGAAACCAGAATCTAGGGCACCCACACGCGAATGAGCCCAGGAGCCCTGTGCGGTCCAGGCTACTGAGTCCCTCGGGTTTCAGAGTAGGAGCAAGGGAGAAGCCAGGAGGGTTCTGGGTTAGTTTGGGCCCAATACTTGTTCACCCCATCTGGGGTTTTGCTGGCTTGGGCATGTGGCAGGGTTTGTAGCACCCCCATAGCAGGTACAGCAGCCAGAGCCTTAGTGGCCAAAGGCCTGTGTGGGTGCAGGGACAGTGGGACAGAGCTCCTGGTGCCTCTGTAGGGCACAGTCCCAGGGTAGAGCCAGCTGGTAGGCACCACACCTTGTGTCTCTCCTCACTTGGGCCCTCCTCGCTGCAGTGATCGTCCGCGCTGCTGACTGTAAGAAGGTGTACCAAATCGAGCTAGCACCCAGGGAAAAGATCGTCATCCTCCTGTGTGGCCGGAACCACCACGTGCACCTCTATCCATGGTCCACCTTGGATGGAGCAGAAGGCAGCTTTGATATAAAGCTTCCAGAAACCAAGGGCTGCCAGCTTCTGGCGACCGCAACACTGAGGAAGAGCTCTTCCACCTGCCTGTTTGTTGCCATGAAACGGCTAATCCTCTGCTATGAGATCCAGAGAACTAAGCCTTTCCACAGGAAGTTCAATGAGCTGGTGGCCCCAGGACACGTGCAGTGGATGGCCGTGTTCAAGGACAGACTCTGTGTTGGCTACCCCTCTGGGTTCTCTCTGTTGAGCATCCAGGGGGACGGGCAGCCCCTCGACCTGGTAAATCCCGCTGACCCCTCGCTTGCGTTCCTCTCACAGCAGTCTTTCGATGCCCTCTGTGCTGTGGAGCTCAAAAGTGAGGAGTACCTGCTTTGCTTCAGCCATATGGGACTGTACGTGGACCCTCAAGGCCGGAGGTCACGCATGCAGGAGCTCATGTGGCCTGCGGCTCCTGTTGCCTGTAGTATGTATATGTTTTCTGTTGCCATATCCCTGTTGCTGCTTCTCACATTGACATTCGGCATGTGTTCTATTTGCTTTGGTTTGTCTCCTGGTCCCTGGTCCACTAGTTACAGGGTACGGAGGAGAAGCCAGACATCGCACTGCAGCGGCCTCCCAATGGCCTCTTGCTACCCAGCAGAAGAGTCCCAGCAACACCTCCCTGGGCAGAGGGCTCAGTGATGGAAGAAGGGGCCTGACCTTTCAACCTCTTTTTAAAAAGCATTCCTCATAATATAGCCTTCCTCATAATATAGCCTTACAGAGTGAGCTGGGTGTAGGAGTGCATGCCTGTAACCCTAGCACCCTGGGAGACTGAGGCAGGAGGACCACCAGTCAAGCCCAGCCCAGCCCAGACAACTTATGGGTTGAGTGAGATCCTATCAAAAGGGGCTTTGGGGGATAGGGATGTAACTCCATGCAAAGGCTCTGGGTTCAGTCCCCAATATTAAAAAGCACACACACACACACAATACTATATACCAGCTAAAGGCTTTTGGTGACCAGAAAAAATTCAACTCTGACATCTAGATTATAGCTCCTTTTGGGGCTGAAATTTTTCTGAGGCTGGTGGTAGAACTATTCTGTCTGCAAATGTGCTGGTCATTTTCTTGGTAGAAGTGACTTTGGATGTGAATGGGCACAGCAGAAGCCAGAGCCCAGCCCTCCGGGGGTCAAGCTGGGTGAGCTGCGCTGCTGCAGTCCCCTCACTGTGGCTGCCATCCACCTGACCTTCTGTCTGGCTGCTCTGAGGGCCTTCAGCCTTGGGAACCTCCCCAGCAGGCCCTGAGGAGCCAGTGTGATAAGCAACAAGGGTCACTACATGGCAGCCACTGCGGCCGGAAGTGGCACTGTATGCCCCTCATTACCTGTGTGAGACCTGTGCTGTCCCCCCCAGCCTTGCCTTGGGCAGCTGGCCCCCACGTGCTGCGCCCATACCTCCCTCCTGGCCTCCATACTTCCTGCTTAGCAGGGTCCTTCCCATGGAACAGGAATCATTTTGGAAAACAAAAGGGCTCAGGTCACCCTGCCCCACACACCTGGCACTGACCCCACGTTCTTTCTCCGCCTCGGTCTCTCCCTTTTGTGCCTGTGCAGTCTGTTGAGGCTGTACCTGGCGCTGTCACTGGTCCTGTCCACAGAGGAGGCTGGGGCCAGGGCTCCTGTGACTGCGAAGTCATGTTCTTTTCACTGTATCTCTTCAGATATTTCAGTCGGTTGTTCAGCACATCAGAAAGGAAACCCCTTGTGTCCAGCAAGAAAAGGGCTTCCCCAGAAGGCCCGGCGCTCACTGTGAGCCAGTCAGCAGGGCCAGCTTTCGCAGGAGGCACTGAGGCTCCTGTGTGGCCCAGACGTCACTTCCGCAAGTGTCGGCAGTTCAGCATCTCACCAGCCTCTCTTTCCCGCTTGCTTCCTTCTCCCATGCCCAAGAGAAAGGTGTCCGCACTGGCATGGCAGGCCCGAGTAGGCCTGCAGCTGCTGACTGACGAGGGTCCTGCAGGGAGACTTCTGATGACCGTGCAGGGCCCAGCCAGCCACGTGGTGACAGTGAAGTCCCCAGAACGGCGAGAGGGGAGGGATGTCTGCCCTTGTCCCTCAGGTCACGCAGGCTTTGCTACTGTCCTAAATGTGTAGGGCCTCAGCTTCCCGTCAGCGGGTTCTGTCAAGCTGTGTCCGCCTTCCTCAGGCTGGCAGGAAGGGCAAACAGCACCTCTGGGGTGGCCACCCCTGATGTCCTCGGTCCCGTGGGGCAGCCGAGCAGCCTGGGGGATGGGGCTCATCCTCCAGGCTGAGCACCCCTCGCACAGAATCTGGATCAGTAAGCTTCCACTGGTGTTTCTTGTGAGCTGAGTGAAGAAGCTCTTGAGTCATCCTCACTGCCTGTTTTGCGGTGTTTAATGTGTCACCTGCGGTAGCCGGGCACGACACATGCCTAAAACTAGAACCCTGGGAGACTGAGGCAGGAGAAGGAGAGAAGTGAGAGCTGGTGCTGCTGCTCAGTGAAGAGCCTGGGGCCAGCCCTGGCCCTGGGGAAAGCGACCCAGTGAGGGAGGGAGGTGGAGGTTCCAGGCCTAGGTATTTGGCTTGGCCGAGGTCCTTCTGGTGCCCTCTTGTGGAGATGTGAGGGGCCTGGGAGCCTCACCCTCATCCAGTTCCGAGCTCACCTGTGCTCCGCTCACGCCAGGTTGCAGCCCCTCCCACGTGACAGTATACAGCGACTATGGCGTGGACGTGTTCGACGTGCGCACCATGGAGTGGGTACAGACCATCGGGCTGCGGCGGGTAAGGCCGGGGCTCCTGCGGGGCGGGCAGGCTGAGCCTGCGTCCTGCACTCCCCATCTTAGAAAGCACTAACGAGGCATAACAAATATTCATCTGTCAAAGCAGCAAGAAAAGTATTCTTTCTTCTGTTGGGGGCGTTTGGCTTGTTGGATATCCTTAGAGCCAAGTACTGTTTAAATACCCTTTAGGCTAGGGGAGGTGTAGGATGGCAGTAAGAAGCAGATGCTGCGCACGCGCAGCAAGCGGCGCTTCGTCTTCAAGGTGCCAGAGGAGGAGCGGCTGCAGCAGCGGCGGTAAGGCCGGCCGGCTGGGAGGGCGCTGCCTGAGGGTTCCTTCCTCGGAGCCTCACCCCGCTCCCTCCACAGAGAGATGCTCCGAGACCCTGAGCTGAGATCCAAGATGATCTCCAACCCTACCAACTTCAATCACGTGGCCCACATGGGCCCGGGCGACGGGATGCAGGTGCTCATGGACCTGCCGCTGGTGCGTGCTCCCTCCTGGGGCGGCGGCCCTCGGGTGGGAATGGGCAGCGCTGCTGTAAAGTTGTCGACGATGGCGTAACTTGTGTAGAATTGGACTTGTGCCGAAATAACTGCTGATCCGCTCCAGCCGAGGAGAGGCCTTGTCCGGCGGTGCGCGGCTGTTTGTGGCTG
>NW_022900933.1:40154622-40159381 GCF_012274545.1 Fukomys damarensis | reverse complement strand
GTGCCCTGGCGCGAGGCTTTCCCTGCATGAAGGCCGTGCTTCTCACAGGCGGGGCAGAGCCTGGAGTGACCGTGCCTCTGAGGAGCATGTCCGACCCCGACCAGGACTTCGACAAGGAGGTGAGGCCGCCGGCCCGGGACGCTGCACAGTGGGAGGAGCCTTTGTCATCCCTGGAGCAGCACCCTGGGCGGCCAGGCTGAGGCCCAGCTGGTGACACGGCTGCGCAGATGTCTTGAGCCCAAGAGGCTCTCGCCCTGAGGTTTGCGCAGCCTCTGCAGCTCCCGCACAGTCGGGAGAGCTCCCTGCGTCCAGCAGGACTGTCCTTCCTTTTAAATCTCCAGCTGGGCCTTACACTCCCATGTGACATAGGGGCACGGTGCCCTGGGAGCCTGAGGCAGGAGGATCATAAGCTCCAGCCCAGCCTGGGCAACTTCGTGACTTCGTGAAAGCTGGTTTCAAAATAAGGGCAGGGGGTGCAGCCCTGCCACACCCTGGGTTCAGTTCCAGGTGCTCTCATTTAGAGGGGCTTTCTTTGCTGGCTTGGGCTGTCCCTCCACTTCCCTGAGCCACTTGGTGTCCTTTGTAGGCAGCACTGTTCTCAGGCCTCTGAGAGCTGCTGCCTGTTTGACCTCAGTGTGACTGCCCGTGGACATACTTCTAGAGAAGGAGTACAAGGTGGCACCCTGTGGGGCTGCTGCCGGGCCGGCCCTGGCGTCTTCTTGCACCAGTTCACCCCACCCTCTTCGGTCGTATCAGTTTGCTTGCTCTTTTCTGTGACAATATATTTGGCCCAGGGTTTCAGGGGATTCAGCCCAGAGTCCGGTGCGCTGGCTGCAAGTCAGGCGCGTCTGGGGGAAGGACACAGTGGAAAACCGCAAGAGCGAGGAGCGCCCCCACCCGGGAGGGGGTGGGACAGGACAGGCCTCGCCTCGTGGCCGCTCAGTCACGCCCACCAGTGTGCCTGCCAATCCCGGCGCAGACCACACCTGCCCTACTGAGCGAGCCTCTGACAGGAGGGCAAATTGCAGCTTTCAGCTGCCATTACTTTCCCAGGATCGAAGGTCTTCTAGTATTTTGTCTTAAGTGTGCTTTGTCTTACAGAAGTTTGTAGTAATTTTTTTTGTGGGGGGTACCAGGGATTGAGCTAGGGACCTTGTGCTTTCGAGGCAGGCATTAGAACCCCTAAGCTAAATCCCCTGCCCAGTTTGTAGTAATTTTTATGCAGACCAGTTTATCAAAGTGACCTCTGGGGTCTCTTCAAGATCCTTGCAGGGTGTTTTCTAATGTTCTTCACTGCACTTGAAAAGTATGTGTGCTCGAGTGTACATGAGTCCCGGGGCAGTGCAAGTGCCCACAAGCAAGCACTGCTCTCCCCAGGAGCCAGCTGGAGCCAGGCCCTGAGTGCCCTGCAGCATGGCTGCAGGTGACCCCAAGGGGAGCAGTGCCATATGGCCACCTGAAGGCCAGCACTGGTTTCTCACACATCCCTTCTCTGTGTCGACAGCCTGATTCGGATTCCACCAAACACTCAACTCCCTCAAACAGCTCCAACCCCAGCGGCCCGCCAAGCCCCAACTCGCCCCACAGGAGCCAGCTGCCCCTCGACGGTCTGGAGCAGCCCGCCTGTGACGCCTGAGGCCCCTCCCCGTGCATTGCCAAGACTGGGCTGACAGTGCTGTCTTCGGAGCTGGAGGGTCGTCTGTAGATACGAATCAAGTCTGTGTCAGTCAGGACCCAGCTGGGTGCCGCATCCCATGGGTGGCGTAGACCAGACCACTTGTCTGCACAGCTGAGGCCACACAAAGGACCACCGCACACCTCACCCGCACTGCCTCACCTGTGCAGCGCCTCAGCGCCTGTCTCCCCTGTTGCCTGAAGCCATTCCCAAGCCCCTAGGAGAATAATAGCAAGTTGTGTGTCACCCCGCATCGTGAGATTTGTGGACAGAAGAGCACAGGTCGGCTGTGGCCTTCCAGTTCACTTTCCCGTTGCACAGCCACCTGCAGGTGACACCTGCCTGTGGACAGAACCCAGGCCCAGCAGACCACGTCCCGCGTGGAAGTCCACTCTGAACACAGCCAGGACACGTCACCAGCACCTGCTGCTGCGAGCCACTCCACCTGCTGGAGAGGTGGCCATGGTCCAGGGAGCGCACAGTGGGTGTGGGCCTCCCCCCCACACACACATGGAGCCCCATGAGTAACAACCATTCTGACTGGGTGGGAAACACCTGACACTCATGCATAGTGGCCACAACTCGTGTGTCGTGTCTGGTCAGGTCTGTGGCCTTGTCGTAAAGGCTTGTCCCAGCTCAGGACGGCTCCTTGTCCTCCCATCTAGCCACGCTCACAGCTGTTTGGGACCCGCACTTGGGGGAGTTTGGCACTGAGGGCCCTGACACAGCAGTGTCACACCCAGCACCTGTTGCCCCGCCCACCCTCCAGGCCTGTGTCGCCAAGGTCCCTGCTGGGGTTCTGGTTTTTACTTTTTTAATGTAAGTCTGAGTCTTTGTAATTATTGAATCGTGAGAACATTTTTGAACAATTTACCTGTCAATAAAGCAGAAGGTGGCAGTTTTAAAGCTCCCCGTGCTTGGGGTAAGGTGGTGTCACCAAGTGTGCCTGAGTACCTGGGAGCAACCCAGGACAGCAGTCGCCGCAGATGACACTGAGCACAGAGGTCATGGAAGGGCTACGTGTCCGTGAGGCACGTCTTTGCTGGTTTCCAGGTTCCCCCAGGGGGCATTAGTGGAGCAAGGGACAGGGTCTCAGCCTGAGGGCAGTGAGCCCGACATCGTGGCACAAGCCTGACACAGCAGAGCGGGGGCCCTGGCCACACCCACCCCTGCCAGGCCAGCTCAGGTAGTTGCCTCCTGCCGAGACCTGGGGGGGGCAGGGATTGTGACTTCCCAGGAGTGTGGCTGAGGGCAGTGGGGCCATGGTGGGGAACACAGCCCCACTGGATGTTGGCATAGCTTGGCTCCTGTTGCCACAGATACAGCGTTTCTCCCAGGCACAGCCACACCAGCTGCCAAGCACTGGGCCTGTATGATTGCAGCTGGAATAGCAGACAGGTTGCCCTGGGGCCCTTCCTGAAATCGTGGTGGTGGTCAGAGCCTGTGTGGGCAGAGGGAAGGGCAGGTGGTATGGCACAGCGGCGGCAGCCTGCTGCAGCACCTGTGCTGCTCAGAACGCTGAACCCAAGGAGTGCTGAGCTACATCCCAGTCTCTTTAGTTTGAGACAGTCTACTAAGTTGCCCAAGCTGGCCTAGAACATAGGATCCTCTTGTCTCAGCCTCCCAAGTAGCTGAGGTAAAGGCGTGAGCCACCATGACTGGCTCTTGGCCATCTCTTAAGTACTGGGGATTGAATCCAGAGTCCACACTGAGCTCTGTCCCCAGCCCTTTATTTTTTGAGACCAGGAATGCTGAGTGGCTAAGTTCCAGGATGGTGTCCAGCAGCTATTCCCGGGACTGCTCCGATTCAAAAGCTCACCTCAAATTTGGCGATCTTCCTGCCTCAGCCTCCCAGAGTTCTGGGGTTATACACATGTGCCACAGTGGCTGGCTCTAGGCCACTTTTAAAAAACGAAATACTAGCTGCTGTGGACAAAGTGGTATCAACAAAGTGAAATATGCCACAGCTCCATGAGTGGCAAGTTACTCCTACAGGACACAAGTGCCACAGAAAAGCCAGAGACAGGAGTCCTGTTCACAGAAGTACCACACAGCTGAACTAAGCTATCAGAAGTTGGGCACAGTGGCATTGCCCTGCAGTCCCTGCTACTAAGGGTGAGGATAGAGGATCACTTGAGTCCATGAGTTCAAAGCCACTATGGCAGCATAGCAAGACCCTGCCTCAGAGACAGGAGGTCTGTAGGGTAACAACAGGGCCTGGCCTGGAAGATCAGGGTCCAGCACTGTCTCTAGGCCCAGCTGCTGGCCACACAGAAGCAGTCACTTTGTGACAGCTGGGCAGGTGACACACATAACAGCCTCCCCACTGCCTCAGAACCTGAAGTCCCAGGACTAGGTACAGCCCAGCTCAAAGGCCCTGCCTTCAGCCCCATATCCTGTGCACAGGTGACACGGCGGTGCAGTGGCAAACCCATGACCTGTGACACACCGACGTCTACTCGCCCAGCCCCAGCTCCCAGTAGGCCTCACCCCTACTTCCCCTCCCAGCTCTGAACATCCCACCCTCCGGCCAGCTGTGTGGCCCAGCAGAGCGAGAATGGGCAGGCAGAAGGCACTGTCCGTGACCTTGGGTGCAGAAAAAAACCCTTTATTGTGGGCACCAGGAGGCCTCAAGGTGGGGGTCCCCACTGTGCAGGTGGGGTCTGGGTATCAGGCTTCCGTCTCGGCCACAAACAGCGGGTTCACGAAATAGCAGGTGCTGCTGTCCACATCCAGGCCCACGCTGGGCAGCTGTACTGGGGGCTGCAGGGAGACGGGTCAGCCTAGAGAGCCAGGGCTAGCCCTGAGGGACCCGCAGCTCCCCACACCCTCACCTGCTCCTTCCAGGTCGCCGAGTGGAACACAGGGTTGGAGAAGCCCTGGGGCAGCCCTGAAGGCTGGGACTCCGCCTCCTGATGTCTCCTCCACCTGTGTGCGAGCAGTGGGCACGGGAGGCGGGGAACCCAGGACACCGGGGACCACAAGGCTGCCCCGTCCCCTGCCCCTCATGGCCGGCCCCCTTCAAACCTCAGAAGACCGGTGCGGCGCAACACCAACCCGGTCCCCAGCAGCGCCAGCAGCAGC
>NW_022900933.1:40139264-40151733 GCF_012274545.1 Fukomys damarensis | reverse complement strand
GCCTCGTCCCCGGAGCGCCAAAGGTGTGGGTCGAGCCAGGAGAAGCGGTCGGGGTTGCGGAAGAGCACAGGGACCCCTGTGGGCGTGCGCTGCCTGAGCTCTTCGTGGTGCCCGCCGCGGCCACGCCCAGGACAGCAAGTCCGTAAGCCCTGCACCAGACGCTCTTCGTCCCCAAGCAGGCGGGGAACTCCACCCTAAGCTCCGCCCCTAGTCACACCCTGCCCCCCCGCACGCCAATCCTTGGGACCAATGAACAGCCACGCCTCCCGACACACCTTGAAACCCGCCCCCGGGCACGCCCCGTCCGTCCCGCTCACCTGTGCCGCAGACCTGGTGAGAGCCCGAGTCGGTGGCGCTAAACCCTGCTCCTGGGGCCAGGACGAGTTCCCCATCCAGCGGCAGGAGCTGTGGGGGGCGGGGGTGAGGAAGAGGCCGACCTGCGCTCTGGGGTCCGAGCCCGAGGCCAGGGAGTCGGCCAGATGAGGTCAGGCTGTGTGGCACAGCCCGGCTCAGCCTTGCCAGGGCTTGGGCGGGAACAGCTCGGGTCCCCAGCTCTGTGTTAGCGCTGGGTCAGAGCCTTGGGCTGTGAGACTGGGCAGCGGTGACGCTGGCACACACTGTCGCCCCCCTGGCTGTCACCTGGCTCCTAGGTCTCGCTGCTACTGGGGCCAGGGTTGCTGGAGCGCGCGAGGAGGTGCCCCAGGCCCCCGCTTCCACCCTGGTCCCTTGGGTGGAGGCTGTGCCGCCCACCTGAGAGGTCGGGAGAGGTCAGCGTCGTCAGGGACACTGTACCACGCTGGGGGCGCAGCACGGGTCACAAGGGCCCACGGCAGCCGTCGCAGACGCAGGTGCGGGCCACGAGGATGGCTTGTAAGCACAGCAGCACCCAGGGCACCCGGAGGCCCCGCGAGAGCAGCCCTGAGCAAGGATGGGTCTGTTTGGCTGTACCGGGATGGAACCCAGGGCCTCCTGAGCCGCATGCCCAGCCCTTTTTGTTTTTTTATTTGGAGACGGGGTCTTGCTAAATTGCTGAGTTGCCCAGGCTGGAATCAAACTTGTGATCCTCCTACCTCAGACTCCCAGAGTGCTAGGATTACAGGATTATCACCCACAGCAAGAACTGAGCACAGGAAGAGGAACTGGGAACACACAAGTTTCTACAAGGCAATGTTTTATACCAGAGACCACATTCTGAAGTTTCAGAAAGAATGGATCATTCAAGAAGGGGGAAAATTCAGATTCAGGGTTTTAAGCAAGAACAATGCATGTAAATTAGGTGTGGTGGCGCACACATGTAAACCCAGCACTCTGGGTGGCTGAGGCAGGACAGTCATGAGTTTGAGCCCAGCTTAGGCAATTTAAATGACTTAGTGAGACCCTGTTTCAAAAGAAAAATCTTTTTTTTAAAGGCTTGGGGATATAGCTCAGTGCAAAAAGCCCTGGGTTCAATCTGCATTACAGGAAAAAAAGAAAAAAAAAAGAAAGAAAAAGAAAGCCAGATGAGGGGCAATACAAGATTAGAAAAATCACATGAATGCAAATGCAAAACTTCTAAATAAAACAGGAGCTAAGCAGAGCTGAGAATGTATCTTTCAAATGCTACTCAGTAGCCAAGCACCGAGGCCATATTCTGTGGTGCCAGCACCCTGGGCAGCTTAGCGACTTTCAAGACCCTGTCGGGAAATAAAAACAAAAAGCTCTGGTGATGTAGTCAGTGCCGAGAACCTAGGTTCAATCCGCAGTATCACAAAACAAAAACCTTGTTCAATTTAAATTGAATTTTAAAAATGAACCATGTCAAGCAGGGCTCCAGCCTAAGGGCAGGGACGAGGAACAGCGATGTTTGATGATGTCCAGAAGGTGGCAGTGGAGAGCCCAGACCAGCAAAACCATTGCAGCGGGACAGGCAAACCCAGTGCCCTGAGAAGCGGCCAATGTGACCTTGTCCCCAGGACCGGGTCAGGAGGATGGAAATTTGGGAGAACTGGACCTCAGGAGCCTTCCAATAGTCACAATGTCCCCAGGGGAGCTCATCTCTATCCACATAGGGTGAAACATGTCTCTTAAAATCTGCTACCTTTGGGGCTGGGGATTTAGCTCAGTGGTTTCACTGCTTGCCTCATAAGCACAAGGGCCTGAGTTCAATCCCCAATTCCCAGTACCAAAAAAAAAAAAAACAAAAAAACTGCTACCTTTAAGTCAGGCATGTGTCATACTTGGAAGGCTGAGGCGGGAGGATTACCACGTGTTCAAGTCCAGCTTGGACCACATAGTGAGACCCTGCTGGCTTTGGCAGTAGAACTGAATTTCTTCCATGTGGTGGGAATGTGCTTTCAGCACAGGAGTGTGGCATTCTCCCTAACAGGACAGATGAGGACACCACGGCCCTCGTTCTGCCCCAACTCCCAGCTCCTCAGCAGAGGCCCTAGGGGCCAAGCCACGTGTCCCAGCCCCACCCCAGCCTCACCAGGTCAGCGATAGCGTGGCTCCCACGAACCAGGACTGACACCATCTGCAGGAGGAGGTGGTCATCGCCAGGTGGCCCACAACCCCACCTGCCCACACAGCCCTCCCGCCCCAGCTCTGAGGCACCTTGTCTGCTGGGAGCTGGATGGAGTCTCCTGCACACGGGGTCCGGTTCTGGCTCCAGTTGGTGTCAGTGTCGAAGTTGGTATCTGGGACCCAGAGTTTGTAGGAGGCCTGGGCCAGCACTAGGGAAGGGCAGGAGGCCTGGACACTGCCCCTGCTGTCCCTGCCCCCACATTGCCAGCCAGGCCCCACCAAGCCCTGCTCCCACGCTCTGCACTCCTACCTTTCTGCAGAGCCCACTCCAGTGTGCCTGCCTACAGGACACCTGCCCAGACCCCCAGCATGCCCCTCTACAGCGAGGCCTTGTTGCTTAGTCAGTGACAGATAGGATGGGGCAGCGGGTTCGGGAGCCCCCAGGGGCCGGGGACAGAACTCAGTGGCAGACTTTAAGCCTCTTGGGTATGGGGGCACCTAGGACACACTGGGTCGGGGCAAGGGGATGGGTTCTGCCCGGACCTTGGAGGAGGAGACACTGAGGCAGGCTGCCGGCCCCTCAGACACTGGCAGGCTGGGTGGTGGGTGCTGCTGCCAAGGGCTGGGCTGCTCCCCAGGCCCAGGGACCATGACCTTGCTATGGGGACCCTCACCATGCCTGTGCCCACTTACCACAGAGCTGCAGCCACAGCAGTGTCCGGCCCAGCGACCCCGTCAACACCATCTCTCCAGGCCTGTCCCACAGCAATGAGACTTTGCCCCAGACTGGAGCTGCAGGGCTGGGCCAGTTACACATTCACCTCCCTTGGAGGCGGTGGGCGGGAACCCTGACCCCTCCCTGCCTGCCCCGCCCGGATGTGGACCGAAGGAATTTGGGATGGGGCAGGGGCTGCGCTTGTGGTGGGGCAGCAGGGATGAGGAGGGACGGGTCTGTGATGGCCAGGGTGTCAGTCACAGGCACAAGGCATATGGGAGGAGTAGAGCGGGCTATTTACTGTGTCTGCACTCTCCCTGCTGGGAGCCCCTGGCTATGGCCTCTTAGAGCAGGGCTGTGATCTTGGGACAGGGACAGGGGGCCCAGCTCCCGCCTTCAGGCAGGGCGCCTGCTGTTCCTGCTGTACCACCTGCCTGCTGGGCTGGGAAGGTGGCCCAGGGTGGTCCTGGAGCTTAGGCCCTTCTGGCCCACAGGAAGCACCGTCCAGGAGCTCAGGGCACTGGGGGCAGCATCCTGTGTGCATCTGGTTACAAGAAGCAGTATCGTGGACTGGGCTCTGCATAGTGCCCTACTGTGCCCTCACTGGCCCCCACCGGGCCCTGCCCAGAGATGTGGAGGCCAGAGAGGGCCCTGGGCAGCCTGTGAGGCTTCTGGGAAGACTGAAGGTGGCATTGGGGAGGGGCTGAGCTGGCTGCCGGCGGTGCTGCATTGGGTCCCTGTCCTGGAAGGGGCACTCTGAGGGCCCAGGCACTCACCATCTAGGAATGCGCCTGGCCTGGCTGTTTGTGTGGGCTGGACGGGGCTTAGTCTCACTGTGCTGCCGCAGCTTGGTCCCCCAGAACCCCATCCTGGGCTGGCTGGGTGGCAGGGTTTACCACCAGCTCCTGTGCCCAGCTCGCCATGTGCCAGTGGTCACCCTGGCTCACCCAAGGTGCAGGCTCTGCAGCGGGCGGGGAGAGCCCTGGAGGCCGAATGCGAGAGAGCGGGCATGCGCTCAGGCAGCAGGGTGGCGCCTTCTCAAGCATCAAGGATGAGGGGAGAGGAGGACTTGGGGCTAGGGCGGGTGCAGTCCTGGACGGCTGGCTGGATGGAGTGCAGGAGACAAGGCCACTTGGCTGAGGACGATGTCAGGAGCTGGGCACGGTGGTGCAGAGCAGCTCCTGTGCCCTCATGAGGGTGGCAAGGTCCTCCCACAGGACCATCAGCACCAGGGTTCCCGGCAACCCTCCTCCCCTCCCCCCCTCAGCTGGGCCCCAAGCCCCAGCGGGGAGATGGGACCACGGTGTGCTCAGCCCCGTGCCCACTAGCAGACAAGATCCTTTGTTGGTCCGGTTAGGCCAGTGCTCAGGCCCGGAATGGAGGCCCAGCCACCCTGCCAGCAGGCCGGACCCTGTGGGGTGGTTCCCATCCGCCGAGGGCCTGCTCTGCCCTCCATCCCAACAGAGGGGCGCACACCGAGGGCCACACTTCTCCATCCCTTGGCCCCTCTAGGGGACCTGCACCGCCTAGGAGCCTGTGTTGGAGCTGGGCAGGCTGCTGCAGCTGCTGGAGGGAGGGCATGGGCAGGTGGCAGGCACAGCACCCTGGCTCTCCCAGGTCCTTTCTTAAGTCCATGGTCTGGGAGCTGCTGCGGCAGCATCTCAGGGAGTGGGTGAGCAGCCAGTGTTGCCATGAGCTGCCATTTTCCCAGGGTGAGTGGGGCCCCAGGCTCCACCAGTCCCTGCCTCCCTCCTCCAGCCTGGTCACATATTTCAAGTGGGCCCTGCAGAGCACATACCATGTGGCCAAGTGTAGTGGCACTTCTGGTCCAGCACCCAGTAGCACAGTCCCTGCCCCAGCAGTGAGCTCCTGGCTCTCCCAGCATGAGTCGAGGGTCAGAAGGGCACTGTCCTTGCTGCACTGAGCTGGGGGAGCCCAGAATTACCAGACAACAGCCTTGACCTCGACACCCAGCTACGTCAGGCCAGAGCTGACCCCACCCCAGCAGCCTCTGTGCCCCGGGAGGAGTGGCTGTGCCCAGGCCTTTGCCTGACACAAGAGCAGCCAGTCTTGGGGTGACCACCTGTCTCCTCTCCTGCTCTGCGCAGGGAAAAAACTCTGGAGGAGGCAGCAGTCAGCATCTGGATTCTGGCGGGCCAGGTGTGAGTGCGAGTGGCCCTGTGGGAGGCAGGGCAGTCAGCAGATGGGCCCTGGACTCAGGGTGGTACAGCTGTGTATGGAGGGGAGCTGGGCCTGTGCCTCAGGCGAGGCCTGGCCAAAGACCCTGGGGCTGCACTGTGCCTTGGAGGTGAGCTGAGGCAGATGGGTGCTATATGGGAGCCGCAGGTGGGGCCGAGGGTCCCCCTACTTCTAACCTGTGAGCATCGGATGAAATGTGGGGCTTCCTGCTGGCCCAGCACAGAGGCCGACCTGGGCTGGGGCAGGGTCCTCACTGCAGGGCCTGACCCTCCGCACTGCAGGGACTCCAAGGCCCAAGGATGGTGGCTGAGCTGTCCCAACCTTCAAGAGGGTGAGGCCCCCAGCAGCCCCAGTCTGGAGACGGCCCAGGTGCTTCCAAGCTCTAAGCTGTCCCAATCCGTGGGCCCTGGGTTGGACTCACACAGCATCCCAGGGATGGCCAGGTATGGGCCACACAAGCAGCAGACTGCCAGGAGCCTCACCCCAGCCCGGCAGCGAAGACAGGGTTAGAAGGAACCAGGGCTCTTAATCAGGTTTATTTTTCTCTAATAACAGTTTAGCATTTCCAAGTTTGGCATTCTACAGTCTTACAAACTTCAGATATTAGCATCAAAAACACAAAAACATCCCAAGACCTCAAAACACAAATAAATACCAAATAAAACCACACACAATATACAGTAAACAGAACAGAAAACATAATAATGCTATCAGGAGATCAGACACGGTGCTAACCCCGGAGTGACAGAATTATTGCTGAGCAATAACTCACACTGTCCTTTTCTTAGAAGAGCAGAGGAACACGGATGCCAGTCACTGGTCACCATCACTTGGAATCAAGATGGGGCCGCACAGCGAGCAGTCACTACAGACGGCAATTGGTAAAACAGGCAGATTGAAATAGTCGGATGAGACTGGCCTTCTTTGGTCTTTGTTTGGGTATAGAACTGAACACAAGAGGCGAACGGACTACCAGGGAAAGAACGCAAACCTAGAGCTGGCCTAGCTCATCTCCGTGCACACACACGTCCGCGGTAGATCACAGAGGCCCTAGAGATGGAGGGAATCAGGGAAACCCTTGGAGTAAGTCGGCTTTTGTGTTTTCCAATTAATTTACTGAGTGCAGTAACTTGTCTAAGGGGACTGAGCTTCAAACCGGTCACCCTGGTTATGGGAGTGGCACAGCACCCTGGACTTTCCCCTTAGCACTCAGGGCAGACACTGGGTACTGTGCTGCCTTCCCTGCCTGGTGGTGGCATTCAGGGCATAGTGGGCAAGGGGAACCCTGGGTCCCATGGTGTCCACTAGTCAGCGCCAGCTGGGATGAGACCACCACTGACCAGGTCACCTGCTGCCACCAACCTTGCCTGACCCGGACCCACGGGGCACATCGACTTTGGAGAAAGTTACGGAGATTTGCAAACAGAAGACAACCATGGTCTGGGGCTGAGAAGCAGACTGGCGCGACCCTCACCCACACAAGTGACACACACAGGAGTGCCTAGAACCCCGGTCTCCTGCAGCCTCGTCCACACAGATCTATACCGGAAGCAAAAAACAGCATCCAAGGCAGCAGCTATGCCTGTCCCGGTGTGCTCATTACCTCAGGGAGAGGGACAGGTGTCGAGGGACGGCGAGGGCTCCCTGGGAGGCTGTGTTCTGACCAGCCCATGGTCCCGAGCACCTGCTGGGGTGCAGCGTCAGCAGGGCCATGGTGAGCCCGCTGCTCGAGGAGCTGGGCAGAGAGGCACGGCTGACGCTGGGGTCAGTCACCTAGCTCGGGGCCATCCTGAGTCCCTCAGGATGCCCTGCTGCTCCGGGGCTTTCCCACACCCTCTCCTCCAGGGGAATCACCCATCAGCAGCCGCGAGGCAACGCAGGCAGGACAGACTGAATGTCTGTGGGGCAGCGGCGTCCCCACAGGCTGTGCCTGGCATCAACGTCCTCCCTGGGGTCTGCAGACTATAGAGCCACAGCACAGTCCCTACAGCTCCTCAGGGCCACAGGCCGAGGAAGGGACAGACTGAGCAGAGAGGAGAGGTGGGAAGACAGCCAAGGAAATGTACCTACCAGCAGCCTGTCGACACATGTCACAGGCTACGTGGCAGGCACCGTGCAGCAGGGGCTGCCCTGGACCGGGATGCAGCCCTCGCAACAGCCCCGGCCACCTACATGGGAGTGACACCGCATGTTCAGCTCAGCCAGGCCCCGAGCCTCATGACGCTGCTCCTCCCACAGGCCTCTGTGGTGTCACCCAGCTCCTGAGCCCACTCTGGGCCCCAGGACCCCAGCCCCCCACCACAGCCCGGCCTCGATGGCACAGATGCCCTGATTTCTGGCAATGCTCATGCCTGCTTTAAAAGCCCTGGAACCAGAAAACCAGGCCTCCAGCCTGTGCCATCGCCTGCAGCACAGGGCGGCCACAATGGCAGTGTCGCAGACGCAGGAAGCAGCTGCCCAGACCAAGGCCACAGCACAAAGGACAACTGTGTCCCCAGGAATGTTGTCACTTTTGGTAAATGAGAAGCGCACACTGGACACACACTGTGTGGCCACCTGGTGCTCCTGGGCTGGGACCCTGTGGATCGAGGACGGGGGCCGGGGGCTGGCCGGGGGGTTACAGCCGAGGCCGCTGGGCAGGAGCACCTAGGGGGGGCGTGGGCACCCGGGCAGGACAGTGTCCCTGCAGAGCACGCTGGCCCACTCTCCAGCACCAGTTCCCAGAGGCCACACCACCCTCGCCCCAGGGACAGTACCCTGAGGACAGGGAGGCCGGACGGCCGCCCAGGACGGCTCTGGGTGGGTCTCGGGGCTTAGTGGGAAGGGGCCCTCAGCCAGCTGTCCTGGGCAGCATCTGCCAGGGTTGGAGTAGCTGGGACACCAGGGGCCAGGTGGGCACTGCCAGGGGCTATGCCTCCTCCAGGCCTCAAGCAGAACCTAAGGGACAGGCCTGGAGGGGCTGCAGACAAACAAGGACAGCTCTCACAAGAAGTTCTTCCTTCTCAGCAGGGACCGCCGTACTTCAGCGGAGAGAGCTGAGGACCCCGGGACAGCAGTGGGGGCAGCCGTGGTAGCAGCGATGGAGCTCAGAGCCATGCAATGTGGAAGGGCGTGAGGTGCAGGGAAGCGGGGACAGGCGCGCGAGCAGAGGGCACGTCCAGCAGGCACTGGGGCAAAGGCACACCCAGGACAGGCGGCAGCACCAGAGACAAGGTGGGCCACTGGGCACCCACCCAGCAGACCCCGCACGACCCTAGGGAGCCAAGAGGCAGGCAGTCTGACGCGCCCAGCTGGCCAATCGTGGGCGCGCCTTGGGAGAGGGGCACAGATGTGGTGGTTCGCACACACTGGCTTTGCCTAAGAAGCACCCGTCGCGTGTAGCACCCATCAGTGTAAGAGCACCGTGAAGCGTGCTGCATAGCGGAAGGGGCGCAGGGGCGGGGCTCCAGGCTCCAGGCTCCTCACAGTTGGGCTTGAGGCGTAAACAGTGCTGAGTGCCACCGGGTGGGCCCAGGGCCGTGGGGCCCCCAGGCTTGGCCGGGCAGCCCCAACCAGTGGTCTCGGGGCTCAGTGGACTCTGCCCAGAGTTGCGTGGGCGCCGGTGGGGACTTAGGGCTGGGGGCGCGTAGCTTCTGCTCGCAACACCTCCCTCGGGTGGGCAGAGCTGGCTCTGCGCCTGGAGTTTGGAAACCTTGGAAACCGGGATTCTGCGGAAGCCCTGGAGGCTCCGGAAGCTGCTGATGGAGCCTGGCTTCCGCCCGCCCGCAGGGTCGGAGCTGTGAGGGCCTCGCAGAGACACAGATTTAGCGGCAGAGAGAAAGTCTGGTTCGGCTAGCGCTTTCTAGGATGCCATCGAACACAAACCCAGGGTCAAGAAGCAGCATGTCACGTCTAAGGCACGAGTACCGTATGCCACCTTCTCTATGCAGGACGTCACTTCCGGAGATCGCAGCAGCACGCAGCGCATGACAGATGGGGACACCGCGGGCTCCGGCCGCCCTGGGGCGAGGTCATTGCTGTCAGCTGTGGAGAGCTCGTCTGGACATGGGGCAGAATTTAAAAAACCTACAGGATTTTGTTTAGAACTCCAAAGTTCAACTAATGCCCTATTTTAGGGTGAAAACAACTATAAATCTGAAAATGATGCACAGCATCCATGAGCAATGTTCCTTTCATAATAATTTTGAAGTAGTGTCATTAACTACGACAGATATTGAAGGTTTACATTTCTAACGAGAAATAACAACAAGTTGAATTCTCTTTCCTATCACAAGTGATAACCAGTGTTGATAGTTTACATTTTCTTCCAAGAAATATCAGTCTATCAATGTTTTAAAGTAAAATGTTTGCAGTAACAATTATTGGTAGAACTTTAAATTAAAAAATGACTTCTCAATTTAGATACTTCCAAAAAAAGACCTAGGTGTACTTCAGGATCTTCTGACAAACAAATTATTAAAACAGAGACCAGATGAGGCCTTAAAAATAGACAATATACTATATTTGGAACAAGATTGCACTCTTGGATTGTAGAATGACTGTATCAGAACTGCATTATTATTTCATGAGTTACCCTTTTACTTAACATGCTGACGAGTCCAGCTATCCCCGTGTGTTCTGTGTCTGGTGTTCAAGTTTACGGAAGAAAAATCATGTTTCTTTTGCTTAGCATATATGTTTTCCACCTTGATTAACTAGATCTTTAAAAACGAAAATGGAAAACTTCTCTGACAGCAGTATTTATCTTGTCAAAGGATAAATAATTCTTCAGAGAGAAGGGCGGCTAGTCTATGGGGAGGACGTGTCGGGGGGAGTTCCGCGCGGGCTCCTCCCGCCGGCCGCCATCTGCCTCCTGCTGCCACCTCCGCTCCACAAGGTCCTTTCTGCACGTGAGGACCTCAGTGAAGACAGACCGGTTCCACCCCCAGAGGAGTTACCTTCTACTGAATCCACCACCTGCCGACTTCTCAAGGGTCAGGCAGATCCGAAGTATCCACTATGACTTTAATAAAAATTGTATCATCTTTAATATATGTCCCATTTTCTAGAACAGTCTGGGCCACAAAGACAGGGCAGCCGGAGGCGATGTTCATCTCTCCAGTGGGCTTCTTGAAGCTGCTGCTGTTGGGGTCGGGCTTGAACGCGTCTCCCAGGTGGCGCCGGGAGGAGCCCTGATCCATCAGCATGAGCGTCACCTTCTGCTTAAACGGCCAGGGCAGCAGGGCATCATACTCTCCGCGCATGATGACAAAAAACAGCGACAAGTGCGTCCCCTTCCCCATCCCGTCCCCGTTCAGGTAGACCCTGGCGCACATCTTGTAGCCAAAGTAGCCAGTGTAGAAAGGCTGGCTGTAGAGGGACAGGGTCTTCCCCATGACGGCCTCCTGCTTCCGGCGCTTGTAGTCGCGGATCTTCCAGATGAGCACACCGTTGTAGCTGGCGGTCTCCAGGACCTGGAAGCGCAGGTCCATGTCGGCAAGGCGGATGTCGTGGACACTCAGCATCTGGTCATGCCGGCTCAGCTGGGACTCCAGCAAGCCTAGCACAGCGAGGGGAGACTGGTGGTGAGGCCGGCAGCAGAGGTCAGCAATGCCATCTGTACCTGCGCCCCCATCCACAGCCACAGGAAACCGTGGGGCTGCTCCATTCCAGATGCAGGTGTGGGGAACTGTGCAGGCCCACACCTGCTGCAGGAGGTGGCCGCTCCAGGCCTCTACACCTCCTCCCTTGCCCCTGGTGACCACTGCATGGTCACTCACTGCCCAAGGTCCCCTACACCCCAGCCGACACCCACAAGGACATCCACACTCAGAGGCAAGGCTGCCCCTGCCCCACTCCTCTGCCTGTTTAATCCAGCCCTGGGCACCAATAACCCTGCCTTCCACCCTAATCCTGCTCAGCAACCCCAGCCCCTCCCCCGGCCGCCCACCTGTGTTCCTTGCTGCCTGCCCCGCACTCTTGTCTACGCTCTCCAGCTCGGTCACGCGGTTCTGCAGGGACTCCACGCTGCTCTTCATGCTGTCTGCTTCCTCCCAGTTCTGCCGGAAGGGTCGGATCTCCTTGTCCAGCTCCTTCAGCTTCTCCGCCTGGCTGTCTATGACACGCTTCCAGACCAAAGGTGCAGAAAGGCAAAAACCAGTGAGAACCCGCTGACGAGGCCCTGCTGTACCCACCTGCGAGGCTCCCAGTGTGCGGACGGCAGGGAGAGGGCCGGAGGACGCATGTGGGGCCTGGGTGAGGCAGAGGGGCCGCCCCCGTCGTCCCCATGTCTCTCCACAGCCGTGCCCAGCTCTGCTGTCCGACCGGTGCAGCCCGGCCCTCACACGGACCCCAGAGCCATGGTGCTAAAGGTCCCACTTCCCACAGGAGGAAACTGAGACCGCTGCACCGAGAGGGTCCCAGAGAGACCCCACCACCCGCCACGGCCCAGAGGCCTCCTGCACTGCGCCATGCTGAGCCCCAGGCAGCAGCTGCCCCTGAGAGGCCCTGCCGGAGCCACCGCAGCAGAAGGAACACAGGTGCTTCACCTCAGAACAAAGATGGCTCCCTTGCAGTGCTATGTGGTGGCCCCATTAAGGCCCCAGTCGACTTTTCACAGGGAGGCCAGACCCACAGGGTTTCCACTCCAGGAAGAACCTGCATTTGCAGCAGAGCTCGGGGCCAGCAGGCTGAGAGGCACACAGCTAGGCCGGGGCTGGTGCCTTGCTTCTCCTTCTGCTTTTGAGCCTTTAGGTTTTGGGACCACTGCTGCGTGTCACTGACCATGGAGAACACGCATGGCAGGGCTGTGCTACCTATGTGGTGACAGCACAGGGCTGTTCTTCCTGCTCCCTCCAAAAAGCACGGATGCCAGCTAATGTTTAAAAAGGACCACTGCTCTTAAAAATGTCTCTTGCTGTGGCTGGGTGTGGTGGTGCATACTTGTAATCCCAGCACTCGGGAGGCTGAGGCAGGAGGATCTCTGTGAGTTTGAGACCAGCCTGAGCTACACAGTGAGTTCCAGGTCAGTCTCAGTACATAGTAAGAGACCCTGTCTCAAAAAAAAAGTTAAAA
>NW_022900933.1:40092623-40139153 GCF_012274545.1 Fukomys damarensis | reverse complement strand
AAAAAAAACAAAAAAAAAAAAAAAAAAAAAGAAAGGTCTCTTGCTAGGTCAAGGAAAAATGGCCAGAAGTCCATTTCCCGGGGGCCATGCACTGTCCCCACCCCTTTCTAAAGGCAGGGTCTATGTGGTCCAGGTTGCCTAGAACTCAAAGTCCTACCTCAGCCTCCCGATCTCGGGTATGCAAGCACCTGTATCCATCTCCCAGGCTGGTGACTGGGCCAAGGAGGCTGTGGACAAGGACGTTGCTTTGTGCCTCTGTGGCCCAGGAGGGATCCCTGAGTCTCACTGGTAACCAGTGGTAGCTGGGAGCCTGTGGTGCTGAGCGAGGCCTTGCCTTGCCTCGGGTGGGCCAGGCGAACTGTGAGCTCTTGGCCATGGAAGCCCACGCTGGCACAGGCAGGCGCTTAGCACCGGCGGCCCTGTGCTTGTACGGATGCAGCTGTGGCTCCTGACCCCGCGGGCGGTAACAGACCGGGTTCCTCCTGCAGACACCTCATCTGCTCTCACAGCTCCAGCCTGGGTCTCCTGCCCCGTCCCGCCTTCCTGCCGGTCACTGTACATGCCACACACAGCAGGGACTCAAGTCCACTAAGAAGCTAAGAGAACAGCCTTTCCAGTGGGACAGAGCAGTGGACCCGAGGTGCGGGGCAGTGAGTGGCTCTACCGCTGCGTAAGTGGCCATGAACCCTCCTCGGCCTTGCACGGTGGCTGCTGGGCAGGGATGTCCCAGCATTGCGTCTGTCCATACTGTCCTGAGAGCCACACTGCCAGCAGCTAGAGCTGTTCCTGGTGTAGGCGAGGGTGGGTGGTGTGGGCAGGCGGGGCTGATGGTGGTGGAGGACGGAGTGCTCCTCCGGCCTGTGCGATGCTGATGATGTACACCTTTTCCCCTCACAATCTCATGTTTCCTCCTTGCCTCTGGGCGACCACAAAGTGTAATACAAGTGCGGTTAATCTAATTAATCCTGTCGCAGCTCACAGGCTGGCTCTCCAGTGTGAGCACGAGGGCAGCCATTCTGAACAGCACAGGACTCGTACTACGGAAGATCTCTTCCTGGTAATCCAGGGAAACGACGCCGGAAGCAAAGCCCTGCAGATCACTCAGCCTGGTGTCAGCTCTTCCAGGGTGTGAGATAAGGCAGCAGTCATGAGGTCCCCGAGTGAGAACCCCACCTCCTTATTGGCCCATCCAGAGCACCAGTGGGACTCAGAGTGGCCCAGGGTTTTAGTTTGTCGTCTTGGGCAGCCCTGGTCACTGTGGTGAGACACAGCTGGGGAGCTAGAAAACTGTCTCCAGAAAACCCAGACGAAGCATCGCTTCAGGAAGTGACACTGCACCAAGTACTCAAAGAGTGACATGAAACCCTTAGGCAGCCACAGAATGAATTCTTCCTTTCAGAGCTGGAGTAGGAGCCCAGGGCCTCACATGCACAAAGACCCACACCCTAGCCACATAGCTGAATTTTTTAAAACCCAGGCTTGCAGTGTCACTCACTGCAGGGATCGAAGGCACGCAGAAGGGGGCTGGGCCAGCTCCCTGGGTCCCCCACCCCAGCCCAGGTGCCCAGCCCCCATGCCTCAGAAAGCCGAGGACAGCAGAGCACTCCACCCTCCCAAGCCGCTTACCTGCAAGTGAAGGATTTTAGATTCATTATTTCGAAGCATCTCCTTTTGTCTCTCGATTTCAATTTCAAAGCTACAGATCTGATTGTGCAGACTTTGTATGCTCTTGTTTTTTTCTACACTTTCATTCTGCAGCAAGGAAACCTGCAAAGCAAATTTTTCAGTTTAACGAAAAGGTCTGATTTCAACACAAAGACAGTGGCGAAGTCTCCACAGTGCGGGCGGCCGTTCCTGGCGCACTGGAAGGAGCCCCGGGTGGAAAGCAACCCCTGCCCACCCCAGAAAGTGCAGGTGTGGGGTTCGGGGGTCCTGCATCCCATGCTACTCGCCATCTCCCTGCACCCCAGGTTTTTAAAGTGTTTACTGAAAACAAGTAAATTTCATGAAGAGTGGCTTTCAAACCCTGAGCAAGAGACAGTAATAAACACAGCCCCACACCTTGCCTCTCTGAAACACTGCGTGCATAGACATGAAAACAGGCCACACAGAACCATTCCCTCCAGATGACTTGAAGCGCACCAAGAGTCCAGATTTCACTCTGCTGCACTTAAATACCACGTAGAGCTGGGCGTGGTGGTGCACACCTGCAATCCCAGCGCTTGGGAGGCTGAGGCAGAAAAATGATCATGGATTCAAGGCCAGCCTGGGCTACACAGTGAGACCCTGTCCAAAATAACAGCAACAACAACAACCACAACAGCAGAACACAAAAGTGACGTGCATTTTAAAATTGCTGAGAGCAGATCTGGACTGTAGACACCACACAGAGAACACGTGTGGTGTGTCAACCAGCTGGGTTTACCTGGGTAACTGCACGTCTGTCAAAACATCGCAGCACACACACCCAACAGATACACACGGTCACTACTGCCCACTTGGAAAACGCTAGGCAAACTCCTTGTTACCCACACCCTACAGGGCAAGAGGGCCAGCCCCGTGGGAAGTGTGGTGAGCAGAGCTTGTCCCTGTGGCTAGGCCAGCAGCCCACGGGCAGAGATGGGCTGACACCAAACAGGGCCACCTGTCACCCGTCAGGGAAAAGCCACTGCTGACCTCTGCTTCTCAGAAAGCAGCTCCCAAGAGCTGATGGACTGACACCTGGTGGGTGTGTCTGTTTTGAGACAGTCTTTCTACATAGCCCGGCTAGCCTTAAAACTCCAAACCCTCCTGCCTCAGCCTCCCAAGGGTGGGATTCCAAGAGTGTAGCCCCCTGGCTGGCTGATACCCAGTCTTAAAAGGTGCTAGGACGAGGGGCCCAAGGACAGTGCTTCTCAGCTCCCACTCTCGGCCTCCACATGAGAGGGCCTGACCTCCACCAGCAGATGTCTCTGCCCCAACAGCGCTGAGCATCGCACTCACCTCCGACTGGACTCTGCAATGACCCGAGGATCGACCAGTGGTCACAAAGGTGAGTCAGAGGCCACCTCAGGACAGAACAGTGGGTAGGATGATGCCTGATGCTGTCTGATTAGAGAACCGCCGGCCTGAGGATGCGAGAAGCACTCTGGACAATCACGACCTATTCTGCTTTAGGACAGATGTGAATTTACCCAGGCACAGAATGTGCAACGTGTCATGGGAAAAATGTGGCTTCACTTTCCTTCCTAGGATTCCACTCAGCAAAAGTCAGCTTTCCCCCCCGAACACAGGTCTCCAGTATCACGAGTGCCTACAAGGCCAACCTGGGTTCAGTCAGAGCCATGGTGCTGCATCATGACTCTGATTCCTGAAGTCCGTTCACTCATTCCTGATGATAAAGAGGGACCAACTCCCAAACTCCACTCTTATGTCCAAAAGAGATACCATGTGCGCCTATTTTTGACAAAAATCTCAACAATATCTCTAAAAACAGTGACGCTTTCCCTGCAACAAATCAAGTTCTTGAGCATGAGCAGATGCCAACTTAGAGTAAACACGTCTCGCACCCCAAACCCTGGCTCCTTTCTCCTGGGGGCTCCCTTCCTCAGCTGACCTTTACTTTGATGGAAGGAGCCAGCCCTCAGGTGCCTCCCCTGCACGTGGGGTCCAGCAGGCAGGTGCCCAGGAAGTGCCACACACCGAGAGGTCCAACAGGAGATTTTATTAGGGAAGGCAGGTTAGGGAGAGAGGAGAGAGGGAAGAAGAGAACAAAGAAAGGAAGGCCCTTTTATCAGTTTTGGGGTGGGCTATTGCTTATTTATGAGGAGTGGGCTACCTTTAACCTATCACAGGCTAGGTTGTCCTTTATGGGTTTGGTCCTAGAGAAACAGGTTTAACCTCTCCGGACCGCTGTGGCTTTGGGGGGAAGGGAAACTAATGAGTGTAATTTTAAGAGCCAAGAGAATACAGCCTGTGATGGCGGCGTCAGGTCCCTAACAACACACCTGCACAGTCGGGGAGCAGGGTTCCCAGCCTTCCCGACACTCTGTCCAGCCCTTGGCGGCGTGGGCATTCTGCATCTGTGACCCAGGCTTTCCTTAAACGTCACAGGCTAATGTGACAACCCAGATTTTACATCACCACCTCCTTAGCTGCACTGTGTGAAGACCAGAGTATCTGAACATTCTTTTTTTTCTGTCATAATGAACAAAATAACCTGGGAGGCTCTGGCAGCACGATTCCACAATGGGACACACGCTCCTGTCACAGGAGAATGCAAATGTCGCTGTTCCAGAACGCGGCCGGTGGACAAGCAGAGCCACCACAGAACTCAGTTCTAGGATGGAAGGAAGGACTGAAACAAGAAACATGGCATCTAGGAGGCAAGATGTCTTGCATTCATGCCTGTGATTAGAAATGGTAGGATCAGAGTGCATTCTTCCAAAGCAGGAAGAAAGGCTTGAACAGGAAAACCATGACCTCAGGCCAAGTGCTCCCTGCCTGGGGTGCACCGCCTACCCCACTGCACTTGCTCCGTCTCCGCGTCCAGCAGCAAGTTGTTCATGCCAGGCTTCATGAAAATCTTTGCTCTAACATTTTAGGCTCTCTCAAGTACATTTACAATAAGCACTCAAAAGGAACCCATGCGAATCTTTACAAATCTTCAAAAAACTCAAATGCCAGCTCCACCAGCTGCTGGGTTCATCTCAGTACCCTCTCTCCTGAAGTTCTCAGGAGATGGCTGAATTCGAATTTATTTTTATAAATGAGCCACAAAGGGGGTCCTATAACAACACCTCTGTCAATCCTTGGGAGGACTGGAAACGCAGCTGCCAAGCTGAACACAGGACACAGACTCCAGGAAGGAGCCCTAGCAGGAAGCGGCCTGCAAACAGTCCAGGAGGAGCAGCACTGTCAGTGCACCAGCTCTGCAGTGCTCCACCATCCACCCATTGCCCCGGCAACTGGGGAAGGCTTGCCGTGGAGCTGTGCTCCGCCTGCTACCATCAGGGAGGGCAGCTGCCTTTTACAAATCCGTGGAGCGCTGGCCAATCTCTGCTTGAGATCAATGCTAAGAATGTCTTTTTTTTTTTTTTTTTTTTTGGTTTTTTGAGACAGGGTCTCACTGTGTAGTTGAGACTGGCCTGGAACTCTCTATGTAGCCCAGGCTGGTCTCGAACTCACAGCGATCCTCCTGCCTCAGCTTCCTGAGTGCTGGGATTAAAAGTGTGCGCCACTGCGCCCGGCATAAGAATGTCATTTTTGAAAAGGTGCCTCATATTGGCTTGACCACTAAAAGCAACCTTCACTTATGAGACTTCACTTATGAGACAGAAGCGTTCCTCCCTCCACTCTCTGCACTCTGCACACTCTGAGGGGCCGGGGTGCCTCTACCTTCTTCTCCAGTGAGTTGCTCCACTCCTTCAGCAGGTTGACGTGCTGCACAGCCGAGCTAGCTTCATGAGCCTTGATCTGTTGATTTGTCCCCTGCGGGAGCAGAAGCAGGGGCATTAACACAGACTCGCTATGAGGGACACAGCGCAACAGGACACAGCAGCGCACACACGGGGCGATTCATGTACAGTGGGGGCTCTGTGACTGGTCTCGTGAGGGAGACCGCACAGAAGCTGGCCTCACGGCGCCCACCCTTCCTGTCCTCATGCCCTGTGGCTTCTTGTCCCGTTTCACACCGGAATGTCCAGAGAGTCAATCTCAAGCCCATCCTTGTTCCCTTATAAATTCTTTCTTGTTGAAAATGTAAACAGGAAGCATTGGGACGCCTGCAGCTGGACGCCGCGAGGCAGTGCAGCGGGCGGGCTCCGGATCCTTATGATCCACTCAGATCCACTCAGCCCAGACGCAGGTGCGGACCCCACCCCGCTGAGTGCACTCGGAAGGCACACACAGAACATAAACCATCTACAGAGTACACAGATGCAGACCACGTGGGGCTTGAGAGGAAGCGCATGAGACAGCATTTTGTATATTTAAGGAAAGAGTATGAAAATGTGACTTGTTTTGATATTGGAAATTAAGAAGCCAGGGAAAGCATTTTCATGATCTCCAAAACATATACTCTGTACATAGAATATCGTATACACATGTTGAGAAGGCGCTGCCATCAGCATGTGTACACACACAGAATGACGGCCACACCACAGAACGCTGGTCTCCTGGAGACCCCGGCAGGGGAGTCTCACCCTCGGCCTGGAAGCCAGGCTCTCTGTACCGGAGTCGTAACACTGTGCTGGTATCACACAGAATTAGACATGCAATAGTTCACCGGGATATATTTTGCCTTTTAACATATTTTAAAATTCAGATATGCATTTAAATAAAGACTCAGTTCTAATTCATTAGCACCCTCAGACATTGCTGAAAAGGTAACAAAAACTGGATGCAGGTTTGTCACACCACACTGGTGGCAGTGACTCAGTTTCCCTAGATCTGAGGGCTGTGCTCAGTCTGAATCCATGCTGGGGGCTCAAATCGGCACAGGGGCACAGAAAATGCACCTGTGGACACACATGTGGTCCTGACAGCTGTGCCCCCACAGGCCCGGACCAGGTCCGCTCTTGACATTTGCATCGGGTCACGATGTCCCAGGATTTCCCAAGAGCTTGGGTAGGTGTTGCCGTGCTTCGCCCCTCCCTGGCTGGTTCCCCTCAGCCTGGCGAGTACCACGCCTGCCGCATGTGGCTCCCAGCACCCACGCAGCACGGTCCTGCGGTTTTATGACACAGACTGAGTCCAGAGCTCGAAAGTGGAAACGTGAACATGAGAGCTTTCTCTGGCAGGATGTGAGCGGGAAGGACAGATGTTGGATACTGACCTGAAAAACGCAGCCATAGCGCTTAAAACTACAGGTGCTGGGGGCATTGACACACTCTGACAAGTGTGCACTCAACTGCAACGGGAAAGAGACGTGAGTTGTGGCACAAACGTTTGCATGAACATATCAGCACAGAGAGCATCAGGCTGTACTGCTCAGCGTGTTCATCAGCTACACATGTGTGCACACCTCCTGCTGCAGGCCCCAGGGCAGGAAGTATGCAGTGCCACACGTGTACACACACACACACACACACACACACACCAATATACAGAAATACAGTCACCGTAACAGTCCTCAAACTTGTAGTTTCTTTAGAACAAATCATTCAAAATGTGACATGCTGTCTGAAGAGCCAGATTTAAAAAAACAAACAAACGAAAAAAAAAACAAAACAAAAAACGCAAATTGAAATGCACACTTAAAGACTATAAACAAAAATTGCATGAAACACAAAAAATAGCATTTGGGATGCAACTGGGCTACACGCCTAGTACACGCTACATAAAAATAATCTGTCTTCAAAACAAGCTCATATACTGAACTGTCACTTAAAATCCTCAGGATAAATGGAGATGGGTTTTCCTTCCTCTGAAAAGCCTTCTTTCCAGCATGACCAGAAACTCACAGGTCTTCAAAGACCTTTCAGGCCCTTCCAGCAATGTGAATCTTACATTGTCTCCTCTGACAGAAGGGAAATTAGGAGGGACTGAAAGAGACCACTGCTTTGTGCAAAATAATGCCTTGTTTGGCTCTAGCACTGGCCAAGGCAGTTAAATAAAACTGCTATGGTGTTTTTGCAAGAAAGACACCTGGAAAAGCTGTATCTTAGAGGTGGGATCATACATAGGTTACCACAACCACGGCCCTGGACAGTGCTTCACACTGCCCAGAGGTGAAGACAGGGCCAAAGGCCAGGTCTACACTGAGGACACGGGAAGGCAGACTTCAGCTGCCTCTGCCCTGGCCCTGTGCAAAACCAAGCTGGAGCCTGAGTGACAGGAGGCCGGAGGGACCCTCACAGGGCCACTCTTCAAGGCTGGTCTGAGAGGTGGGCAGTGTCATGGAGGCTAAGGGTCAGCAGCCTCAGGTGCTCGCTGGTCTCCTGGACCCTGGAGAAGATCCCAAAGGCACAGACATGTGGAAACCATGGAGACTACTCCTGTAGAAGTCAACCGAAGATTCCAGTCACGATCTTGACGAGCTCATGCTCCTGTAAGAGTCAGGGACGTGCTGGGTCTCATGTGCTTTCAGTCTGCCCCTATGAATTCATGTTGACCCCTTCCCTAAACAGGTTTTATTATCAGTACTCAGAATTCACAGGCACTCTGGAATAGGGGTGAGGGTAACCTATAGCTAATGGCTACTTCCACCAAAACACAAGAGAAATGCAGGTTGAAGGACTTAAAAAAATAACTCAGACACAGAACAGAGGCAGCTTTTCATGGTGATGCAAAGCTCTGAGTGGAGGAGTTTGGAAGGGAGTTGCTAAAACCCTGGAGTTATTTCAATGGTGTGGACACCCGGTATACAATAGCTGTAGCAGGGCTGTCCAACAGTTGTTTACATGCGGCCCTAACTTCTTCCAGGGGCTCAGGCAGGGCCTAGCCTCTGTCAGCAGGAAAAGCTCCCTATCATGGTCCCAGGAGGACCTCGGGCAGGGATGGCAGGCTGTTTCTCTCTCCCAGGCGCACACGGACCCTCTGCTCAGCAGGGACACATGAGGGTGCCTGGCCTGCATCCAGGGTAAGATTTCAGGCTGCTAGAGCAGGCTGAGGTGAGCAAGGGCTGTGGGTCAGGGCTCCAGGAAGACAGAAGCCCCGGGAGGGAGCCTCGGGTAGTTCCTAAGCAGCAACCACGGGCTCTGGGTCAGGGTCACCTAAAAAATGTGAAGCAGCCCTAGAAGTTTCCCATGGGACCTGTGCTGACCAAATGAAGTTAACGCCAAACCTGGCAGTCTTGAAGACAATGCAGTGGGCGTTGGGTGTGGGATGCAGGGTCTCTGGGGCGGCTGAATCCCCACCTGCTGACTCACCTGCTCCACCCCAGCCAGCCTGGGGGGGGGAGTGCACAAGGCATCTCTGGAATGTCTGGAAAGCCTCTCAAAGGGTGATAACCTCCCAGGAACATTTATCTAAAAGCAGCTTATCTTAAAGCACAGAGGTCACCTGCGCTCGCCCCTCAGTCTTCCCATTTTCTCAACTCTCCACGGTATTTTTAGCCCTGAATTTGTAATTTTGTAGGATTTTTTGCTTGCTTCTGACTTCTAAAGCTTTCATGTCATTTTGTTTTGCTGCCCTGCAAAATTGTGAGCTGCAAGAGATTTAGCGGCTAATGGTGGGGAGTGGAGCGTACCCCACACCCCAGACCCCACAGACCCTGACTGCCTGGCCCCGGCCCGGCCGCCATGCCTACCTCACTCCTCAGCAGAGTCTGGACGCTGCACTTGTGAGGGCAGGACACCACCACGCAGGGACACTCGTTGTCTTCATGTTTCTGTGGAGAAAAGAACGTGTGTCCACTGTGAGATGCACTGTTGCCGCCACGCCCTGACCCCATGTGGGGCCTCAGGACAGGAGCTGGGTCCGGTGGCCACCCAGCAGCAGCCCCACAGCCAGGGCTCCAGTGTCTGGCCCAGCACCTGTGCTCTCAGTGGGGCCTGCATGGCACACTTCTCAGGTGCAAGAGACCGGCTCATGCTGCTGATTACAGTCCTGCAGTCGCATCTTCTACCTTCAGTGCCTAAGACAAAGACATGCTTTGGCTTCCCCCTCCCTGAACGCTATGGAGATGGTGGCAACTGTGAAGCACAATGCCAGGGTGTTTGCCAGGCACCTGACCAGGGTGTTTGTCTACAGCACAGGCAAGAACTCTACTGGGAACACAAAACCAAGGTCCCTGGGGTGCACCCGAGTGGGACAAAGGCACAGCCAGAGGGCTGTGTCAGCCAAGCGAGGAGACTGTTGCCAGATGCTTTGGTTCCACCAGCCCCACTCCTGGCCCCAAGACTGCCACTGTCTTGCTTTCCCAGTCTGTCTGATGAGCAGGTCAAGGGTCACTCAGTTGGTATGAAGCGGGTGGTGGCCAGGAGTGGCTGTTGCCCTCCTAGCCCACATTATAGCCTGCATTGGTATAACAACTAGGGGTGCAGGCTGCCCTGCTCCTGTCTCTGAATCCATGGTAGGCCACGCCAGCCAGGCAGCGGGCATTCAGCAGGGAGAGCCTGACCACACGCCTCCCCCCAGGAGCGCTGCCTGGGACATCAGCTGCTGGCCAGGCAGACTCAGAACCTGGGGTCATCAGAGCACTGTACTGGGTACTGAACACTGGGGGTGACTGTGCAGCCTGGAAAAGGCTCCAGACACTGCGGGCCCAGGGCCTTGCATACTGCCCCTCCTGCAGCCAGTAGAGCTGGGGCAGGAGGGAAGGCCAGGGCCGTGCAGCCAGGGCTCGGGGCCAGCAAGTCAGTCTGTGGGTGACACACTGCACCCTGAGAGATACTTCCAACTGCCCCCAATAATCAGACACCAGTCACACTTCCATTTTCACAAGACTGCACAGTCTTACACACATGCCAGTTCCACCAAACCTTGCCCCCATGAAAACCTAGTAGTAAACATACAAAGAGCAGGACCTGCCATTCTTGGCAGTGTACAGAAAAGTGCATTTCTTTTTTTTTTTTTTCCTCCCAGTAGTGGGGACCGAATTCAGTACCTTGCACTTCCCAGGCAGCTGCAGTGCCACTGAGCCAGAGCCCCAGCCCTTGAAGTGCATTTCTGACATTTATTCATCATTCACGTCTCTCCCTGTCACTGGCCTTCTTCAGGAAGCAGAATGGGACACTCTGTCCTCTCCGACACTGCTGATGTCCCACACAGCCTCAGAATGCACCTTTAATTGGAAAGAAGGTCCTACAGGTCCAATGAAGATGGGGCCCCACTGGTTGAGTCTGGACCCTGAACCCAATGACAAGTATTCTCAGAGTAGGCAGGGATTAGTTGGGCACATTGGGCACACAAATGTAATCCTATCACTTTGGGAGGCTGAAGCAGGAGGATCTCAAGTTTGAGCCCAGCATGTGAACCTTAGTGAGATCTTGTTTCAAGAAACAAAACACAAAATTTAAAGGTGCTTGCATTGTGGCTCAGTGCAAAGGCCTTGGGTTCAATCCCTCTTTAAAAACAAAAGGAAAGGCCCCAGGCCAGGACAAAGCCATGTGGACTTGGAGGCAGGGCCTGCAGGGTGACAGTGAGAAGCTAAGGATGTGGGCACCACAGCCACCGAGAAGCAGTGAGGAAGGAGTCTTCTTCCCAAAGCACTCAGGAGGCTTGGCCCTGCCCACACCCAGATCCAGGTTTCTGGACACAGAACAGCAAGAATAAATTCTGTTGTTAAACTAACTCAGGGGGGCTTTGTTACAGCAGCCAAAAGCAAGACCCTCACTGTCTAAAAACCTGTTAGTTTCTGCTGTTCTGTGAGAAACTGCATGTCAGGGGAACCGCCTGGCCCACAACACTGGATACAACCTTGATGCACACACAAGCACATTGTGCAACTGAGGTGGGTGTAGGAAGCCAATTCAGAGCAGGCTGTGACACACCCACCCCGCCTGCTCACCTGCCCACCTCATCCTCTTCCAAGGAGCAACCACCAAACTACAATCCTGAATTCTGTCCCTACTGTCCCTAAAAAAGGCTTCACTGTGTGTGTGAGTGCCCAATGAAATGCTGCCTTCAGCCTGTTTCTGAGCTGGGCTAGGATGGAACCTACTGTGGGCCCCATGCAACTCTGTCATGCACCACCGCCACAGCTTCCTACCTCTGCTCAAGGTGACTGCATTTCCCAGAGCACATAGGCAACAGTTTGCCCGGCATGTGAGGAGAGGGGTATGAACAATCAACCTCCACCACTGCCGGGTCACTTCCCGGGTCAGAGAGAGAGGTGTACTGCGCCCACTGCTCTCTGACCACAGGGTGTGCATCTCCCCTGCCGGGTCCTTACAATCTTGGCTTCTCACAGCTTAAAAGACCAGTTCAAAGGGACAGATCTGAGCCTCTTCATACATGACATCGCAGAACACGGAAACAGGAACATCAGGATGACCTAGGCCCGGAGATCTGCACACACCACACAGCTGCTGCTTTTCAAGATGTACCTAAGGCCTCAGAAGACGAGACCAAGTTTCGGAATAGAAAGACCAAAAGGCCTGTGAATGAAATCATGCCACTGAGACAGGGCCAAGCAGGCCAGGGCCAAGTGACGGACCCCGTCCATGTGTGCAGCAGCTCAGACAGCATCAGGAACCACAAGCAGTGACCAAACCTGTGCGCTCATCAAAAGCACTGCAGACCTAGAGAAGGCAACAGGGGCCCAAAGCCAGACTCTGCGATGTAGCTTCTGAACAGGTCCATGGAAACAACACAGCAGGACTTGGACCCACCTGCTAACTACCATCCAAGCTTGAGCCTGCTGCCTTCCTGTTTTGTCTCCCGTTGCCAAGTTCAAGACCCAGATCAAACCCCTACGCTTCTGCACTAAAGCCCTCTCACCTGCAGGCCTCTAGTCCTTCCTCATGGGTACCAGGCTCTCATGACAGCCCGGCTGTGGCCCATGATTACCTGGGCCTTGGCTGCCTTCCTCACTGGACTGTGACCCTGATGAGAGGTGCACGCTGCGTTAGGGCTCTGAGCCCTGGGCACTGGGTCCAGGCCCGGTGGCCCTCACACACGCCCTGCGACTCCAGGTGCCAGGCCGTGCCCATGGTTCAGTCATGTGTGTTTAACTGACACGCTCTACAATTCCTTCTCAAATGAAAATTAACTGTTGGAGTCTATTCTGCTATTAATTGATTTCTGCAAGAAGCAACGTGTAAGTCTGACACCAATATATGAACACGTATGAGGCCCAGGGCACTGTCTGCCAGGTTGGTGTCTCACCATTAGATGTTAATGACTGGAGGAATTATTCAATTAGGACAAACACTAGCGCTGATGCCCAAAGGGAAAGGCACAGTTCTCTAATGTTCTTCAGAACTGGGGCTGTCTAGAATGCCTGCCAGGAAAGACTTCGCATGGAAAGAGGCTGAGTAACCCGAACTCGGAGAGGGTGGTAGGGCTGGTCTTGCCTCACAGGGAGCTGGGGGACACTTTCCTGACCAGGCCGAGTGGGTCAGAACACTCACTGGGAGCCCTGGCACAAGTCCTGGCTGTGTTCCAGGCCTCTCCCCACCCACCAAGGGTGCCCTGCCTGGCCCTCGGGCAGCACCTGCCACACATACAGCACACCCTCTTGAGATAACTGTGAAGGGAAAACCTTTGCTGCTCTTCTCCCAGAACAGACACCCGCTAAGCGACAGCTCTGTCATGCAGCTGTGAAGACAAGCATCCCTCACAATTCTGAGGCCATTCTCTAGGACAAGTTACAAATTCCACCGTTTCTGAATAATCATTCTTCATTTTTTTGATAATCAATGCAATGGAAAATGTTAATTACATAAATCAAAACAGGGAAAACAAATACAGCTTTACTCTGAAATAAAGTTAGATGAAAATTGCTGTTTAGTCCTATCTTTCTCTTTATTCCCGTCAGAATCAGCATTTAAGGCACGATTATGCAGAGCAGCAGGCGGGGCTGGCGGGCCGCACCTGCAATGTGATCATCGGGACCTGACTTTTGCAGTGGGTGCACGTGGCCTCACGGTACTTGCAGGCCTTTTCCACGTGATCTCTCAGGTCTCTTCTCAGCACCTTTTCCTTGCAGTCAGCTCGCAAGCAGGGAAGCTCCTCGAACTGGCAGTCGTTCTTCAGGTGCACCTGTGAAACACACCATCCCAAGCTCTGCACCAGCAAAATAAACCCAACAGAAGTTCCGGATTTGAACTTGGATGCAGTGAAACCCTACAGACACTGGACCGGATACCCATGACGAGGGCACAGGATGCACCCCTGGTCCAGGGTCACCAAACTACACTACTGTCAGGATGGAATCAGCTCCTCCTCTGAGGAGAAGGATGCAGGGGCATCTGCTAAGGATTTCGTTTTGTTCCAATTCAAGTACCTTCCCAGCATAAAACATTCCACGAAATTTCATGGCAAAAGAGGGTTTAACGTGCCTTCAAGAATTAAACTCCAGCTGAGATGCCCTCTGATCTGTCAAGGGTGGGCCCTAATAACTGCCCACAGTGTCACGAAATGGCACCGCATGCCCGGGGAACTCTGTGGGCCCAGGGCAGGTGGCTCGAAGGTGCCAGGCTCTCCTGGATGTGCAAGGGGCTGCAGGTAGGCACCCGGACTTACCAGCAGGTGCCCAAGCGTGAGCTGTTCTGCACAGCCCCGGCCTTCGTTCCGACAACAGATCTGGAGGGCCAGGATCTCTCTCTTGCAGCAATTATCCTTAAATACCTGAAATTGAGAGATGGGGCTTCAGGGGATTAACACTTCTCCATTTCCACATACCGCTGTTCTGGTCACTGTAAAACCACTTAAAAAATCAAGAGAGCAATTCTGGAGTGGGCCTCACGAGCACTAAGGACCATTTTAATTTCCACGAGCTGGAGGAAGCACAATGGCACTCATATTGCCGTGCTGGATGAGCCAGGAGAAAACGAATCACCCTGGACTGCTAATGACCAAGCAGAAGCTACCAGGCTTTCCAGGAACTGATGGACACTGCAGAGGTGGCAAGCAGCACAAGGGAGGCGCGGGGCGGGCGGGACGCACCTCCACCAGGGGACCCTGCAGCCCACAGTCGCCTGCTAGTGGATGGGGCCCGGGGCTGGGACAATCTGTCACGTTTCTTTTGGCTTCACCAAAAAGGAAGCTTTTAAATAAGGATCACAAAGATTGAGCTAATACTGCAATATTTCTCTATAAAAATGAAAACCTGCTTGCCTTTCTCTAACAAGTACTCCACTCTTTCCAGCAACACAAGGCAGCACTTATCCTGGGGCGATTCCAAGAACACCACCATCAGCACCATGCGGGAAAACCAGCCCTTAATCTGCTTTCCAGCCCCACAGGCAAAGGCACAGAACCCACAGCTGCCAAGAGTTAAAAATAAAATAATCTGGAGTCGAGTTTAAGTCTTTACAAACACAGTGACTTTAAAAGTGATGAATTAAGGTACAAAGACAACAAAACAGCTATTTTAATGAGTAAGAGTCATGCTTCCTTTCTGCGCCGCTAAATTTCTTCAATCGTTTGAGTTGAGCCTCACAGGCAAAATGACACTGATGGACAATAGGGGAACAACACGCACTCCAGGCACAGTGCCAGAAAGCCAAAGAGCCCTCAGATATTTGCTCCAAGTCCCTGGTCCAAGTGAGGGACCTGGGAGACGTGGGGCTCGCTCTGTCCCCAAGGACCCATGGCTTTTAATGATTCTCCAACAAACCTAGCTGGTCTTCCTCAGCTAACAGTGCCATCAAAGACAGAGACAACTGGAGACAAAGAAGCAGAGACTAAAACCCACCTTTGCCTGTGGGCTCACTACCTGACACACGTGACCAACCCTCAGTCACTAAGAGAAGGGCCAGGCTGCTACGCAGCAGCGCAGAAGACGGGCCACCTCCAGGACAGCGCCCGCCCCACCCTTGTCCCCACAACAGGGCACCACACCCTGATGGCCAGCCAATGATCCAGGGTACAAGGTAATGACCCCCATTAAAAACCTGCCAGGTTCATTAATCAAAACGGTGGAAGCACACACATTTGTTTTGGTACTGTCAACTGAACTCAGGACTTGGCGGTTGCGAGGCAGGCTGGGCACCACTGAGCTACATCCCCGGCCCTAACACACATTTTTATTGATATTTAAGTACTTTAAGAATGAGCTGTTTCAAAATACAAATGAGCCTGGCAGGGCTGAGCGGTGAGTGGATCACTGCCTGTCAGCCATGGCATAAGCAGGAACCAGTCCCTGACAGGCCTGGCGAGCCTCAGGGGGATCCCATGTGTGCAGCGACACCATGACTGTGGGGCACGACCCTGGGAGCGTGACAGGTGCCAGTGTCAGTGCTTCAGACCAGCACAGCCTGGAGGTCATGCCCGGCTGGGAGTCAGCCGTAAACTGTGCGGGACAGAGACCCAGGAGGACAGTGGTGGCCAGTGGCCTGGTGCAGATGGCCCAGCCCTGACACCCCTCGGCACTTCACCTGCACCATTCCCTCCCTCCATGAACCCTGAGGAGAGTGTCTAGGGCACAAGAGCACCCTCCGCGCAGAGGCCCGCGGGACAGCGGAGCACGATGAATACCTTCTCCTTGACGATGCCTTCTTGACACGCTGTGCACTTGGGGCTCGAGGAGCTGTGGGAGATACAGACACCACGTTAGAGTAGAGCAAGCCAGGTCGGCACAGGCAGAGGGGCGGGTGCCCTGGCAACAGGGAGCTGTGGGAGGAAAGGGGGAGATACCCTCCGATGGCAGCTTTTCAGATGGAAGCCACAGGGTCCACAGCTGAGTCCAGCCCTTCGGTGAACATAGGGGTGCGCAAGCCCTGTGGAGGGGCCCTCGGAGCGGCACCCGCAGGCTGAGGCCCCCTGCTCACTGGCTTCGCTCAGCCCCGACCCCAGCAAGCTGGTGGTACCGTGAGTGGAATGGCCAAAGCCAAAGCTTCCCTGCCTGGGCCGCTGCTAGGAACACGGGTGCTGTGCCTGCTGAGTACCCCCAGCTGCTGTCCCTCCCCGTGGGATGGGCAGAGTAGGCTGTGTGGGGTCTCTGGGTGAGAGCACTGAGGGAACACAGTGTGGGGCAAAGTCGGGTGTCGGCAGGGGCCAGTGAGCTGCAGGGCTTGGGGATCCAGCTAGGAGTGGCTGCTAGGCCGCACTGCTGGGCCATGTGCCCTGAATGCAGTGACCACCACATCCAGTACAAGGCCTGGCAAATAAACACTCAGTACCTGCCGACAACCCAGCTGCTTCACAGCCAGGGTTGTTCTCTCTGAGAGTCTCCCTAGGTAGTTCAGGCTGGCCTAGATCTTGAGGTGATTCTCCTGCCTCAGCCTCCTGAGTGCAGTGCTGGGATTACAGGTGTGTACCACACCTGGCCAAAGTGCTGCTTCTGCCACAAACTCCAGCCTGTCTCCATGGTGCCCCAATGTCATCTGTGTCACCTACCGTGTGGCATGCAGCTGGGTCTGCAGGGAAGGGGTTCCTGCCGCTGTCCTCACTGCCCACCCCTCCTGCAGCAGAGGCTGGCACTTGGCCTGAAGTCCCAGCAGCAGATGGGAACACCGGGCCCAGAGGGCGGAGAACGTGAGGCTCACTCGGCAGGCGGGTGGCAGGTGCAGCAGCCTCAGTGACGATAGGCCTGGGGCCAGGGACTCCTGGCAAGGCCCAGCAACCCACCGTGCCGCCTCCAGTCACTCCAGGAGTGCGGCCAGGGCACCCACCTGAGCAGGGCAGCCATGCAGCTCTCGCAGAAGCGGTGTCCACACTCGGTCTGCTTTGGGTTGCACAGCACCAGGCGGCACTTCTCACACTTGTACTTGTCCTCCACAGCCTTCACAAACTTCTCCTTGTAGCCTCCTTGCTCGGGGACAAACACAGAGCCCACACCGCGGTCAGGCTGAAGCTTCAGCAGCGGGTTGGTGTGCAGCGTGCTGGCTGAGTCCATCTTTTTACTCGGCTCCATTTACGATGGAGGAACTCTGCCAGTGGGGAGAAAACCTCAGTAAGCAAGGGCCACCCTCGTCCCGTGCAAGGGGGTCACAAACAGCCACACCTGGAAAGCGCGCTGTCCCTCAGCCTAGCCCAGCACCTGAGACGCAGGAGGACTAGCCGGCCCTTGTCCCTCTGTCCTACCTTACCAGACAGCAATGCCACTGGGAGCAGCCAGCACGCTCTGCAAAAGGCTCGCACGCATAATGTCGGGCCCCAGACTCCACACACCACGCGGAACTCCCGCCAGAGTGGCAGCCGCCCTCAGCCACTTCCACTTTCCTCCCCGATTCCTGCGGCCCCACCACACATGGCAGGCAGGACACAGCCTCACCCTGTTCTTGAGAGGCCCTCAGCGTGAGTCTGCCTCATCACTGTTCTCTGAGCCTGAATCACCCTGACTCGGCCTTCTGCTCTGGGCCGCTCTGTTCCTCCCACCTGCAAGCCCCCCACCAAGGATAGCAAGAACCCCTAAGACAGCCATAGGGGTCCCAGCTGAGACCCAGAGGCCAAGCAGCGAGGACCATGTCAGAACATAGCTGGGGGTTGAGGGACCCAAGTGTGCAGCGTGCACACACTGCCCAAGTAAGACCCGCTGGTCTGCGCAATCACTAAAACATAAAGCAGCTGAGGGGTCCCTGAGGAGGTGCTGCTTGTGGTATCACTGTCCCAACATCTGCAGCACGTGTGGTGGGACAACACCGGCGTTTCTTCCCGTCCTCTGGGTCCCAGACAGTGAGCGTGCACTGATGTGGGGGAATCTGGACACTGGGCGGTGTTGCAGTGGCCCTGAGCTCTGGAACTTTCCTGGGAGCCCACACCCTTGGCTGCAGTGTGCCACTGCCAAAGGAACAGGAAGGGAGCCTGTGAGGGAAAAGAGTCCTGTGCGGCCTCATACCGTGGGGTTCCTACCGTGGGGACAGTCTGCTAAATGGACTGAGGACATTCCTCTCAAATCTCCACCTCCCTCAAAAATGCCCGAACTATCTGTGTTTGCTACTTAAAAAGATATGAAGCCAGGTCTGGGGACCCATGCCTGTAACCCCAGCCACTTGGAGAGCAGAGGCATTAGAATACAAGTTTGAGGACAGGCTGGGCAGCTTAATGAGACTATAACTCAAAATAAAAAATTTTGGGGTCTGGGTGTGATGGTGCACACCTGTAATCTCTGTACTCGGGAGGCTGAGGCAGGAGGATGGCTGTGAGTTCATGGCCAGCCTGGGTTACAATAGTGAGTTCAAGGCCAGCCTGAACTACACAGTGAGACCCTGTCTCAAAAGACCAAATAAATAAATAAACAAACAAATGTATACATAATTTTTAGGGGCTGGACTGTACCTCTGCAAGGGCTTGTGCAGGACTTGGGAGGCTTGGGTTCAATCCCCAGGAATGCAAAAAGGGGACCAAACTCCCTGCTCCTGAGAGCCCGGTTCCTATCCCAGGCTCTGCCCTTCTCTGCAGGGTGTAAGACTTCGAGCTAGGGCCTCCGGGTACCCCAGATGCACAGGGAAGCCCCCAGGGGCTGGGCACTGGCCCCTTGATCCCCTGGCCTGGTCCTTACACTGCTTCTCTCTGCTTCCTTCTGGGGTTCAAGAAGAGCTCTCCATGGCCAGGGCTGTGCAACCTCCCACTGGCACAGAATGTGGGGCAGACTCGTGAGCTTGTGTTCCAGACACACTTGGAGTAGAGTCACTGAAACAGACATCGCCATGGCAAAGTGAGGGAGCTTGGTGTGAAATCTGCTCATGTGAAAACAGCAGCTTTTCAAGGCGACTCCGAGTGGCAGTGACTGCTCACAAACTTGCCTTCAACTCATCCATGACCATGCCGGGCAGGAAGGACCAGGGTGTCCAGTGCTGGTTAGTGAGAGCTGGCCAGGGGCCCTGTGTTGCCCCTGCCTGCCTGGCACCCTCAATGCCCTTGTCTGCAGCCCACCTGGTCCCTGGCACACCCGTCTTCTCCCTGGAGGAAGGCAGGCCCAGGCTGGGGTCTGCGCTGCTCGCTGACCCACGGAGCTCAGGCACAGGGATAGACAGGGAAAAGGTGCCTGGAGTGCATATGGACTGACGGGCAGATGTGGGCCATGTGGACCCCATCACTGCTGTGGCACCTGATGGCACCAGAACACTGCCTCGCGGCTCAGCGCCCTGCAGAGATCTGTGCATCCGTGTGCTTCTCTCCAGAGTGTTCAATCAAGAGTTTGCGATGAGAAACCTGGTTTTGTGGGTAAATTCCTATCTGAAATACAACCCAGCTAGTGATGAACAACACACTGCCTGTTCCTATAAGCTAGCATGTCACAAGCTATTTATATAAACAAGTGAAGAGTGTAGTCTCAGGGCTTGATAGAATGCTGAAAAATGGTGACAAGGTGTAGAAGATACTCCAAAAACACAAATTAAAAAGCTCACAGCCCTGCATCCAAGGGCACAGGAAGCTGGAAGCCAGCAGGTTGGCCAGGACCCACATCCGTGCTAGGGGACATCGCCAAGGGCATCTCTGCACAGCCGCCAGGTCTCTTACAGCCCTGCCTGGTCCCCAAGGTAGTCGGAGAGGGGGGAAGAGGCCTGGGCAGCACACAGGCAGAGCATGGCCCTCCTCGGGGAGATACCCTTCAGGGGCTAGAAGTGCAGGACACCACCTAGACACCAGCACATCCTCCAGAATCAGGAGCAGGATGAAGATGTCCTCTGACCACACACATATGGCACACAGTTCTTGGGATTTTAGCTGAAGCAATTAGGAAAGAATGACAAAGATGAGGGTCCAGACAGGAGAAGTCAATCGTCTTTGTGTGCAGAGGGCAGGGTCCTACACTTAGAAGGCCCTACTGACTGCACCAGGAGACTTTTACAGCTGACAAATAAGTTCAGGTAATAAAAACATAAAAAAATCAGTATCTTTACATCAATAATGGACTAGGTAAAAAAGAAATTATGAAAACAATTCCATTCACAAGAGCACATGTGCGCGCACACACACAAACACACATACCCTAGGAATCAATCTAAACAAAGAAGTAGAAGACCTCTATAATGAAAATTTCAAAAACTGAAGAAGACAGCAGAAAATGGAAAGATCCCATGTTCAATAATTGCCAGGGCTGGGGATTTAGCTCAGTGGCACCATGCCTGTCTTGCAAGCACAAGGTCCCGAGTTTGATCCCCAGTATTGAAAAAAGAAAAATAAAAAAAAATGGGCAGGGTCCTACACTTAGAAGGCCCTACTGACTGCACCAGGAGACTTTTACAGCTGACAAATAAGTTCAGGTAATAAAAACATAAAAAAATCAGTATCTTTACATCAATAATGGACTAGGTAAAAAAGAAATTATGAAAACAATTCCATTCACAAGAGCACATGTGCGCGCACACACACAAACACACATACCCTAGGAATCAATCTAAACAAAGAAGTAGAAGACCTCTATAATGAAAATTTCAAAAACTGAAGAAGACAGCAGAAAATGGAAAGATCCCATGTTCAATAATTGCCAGGGCTGGGGATTTAGCTCAGTGGCACCATGCCTGTCTTGCAAGCACAAGGTCCCGAGTTTGATCCCCAGTATTGAAAAAAGAAAAAAATAACAACAACAACAACAACAAAACCAATGACCTTCCTCATGGAACTAGACAAAACAGTCCTAAAATTCTATGGCAACACAAAAGACTCAGAATAGCCAAAGCAGTCCTAAGCAACAATAGCAAGGCTGGAGGCAAAGCAGTCAGTTTTCAGATTACACCCCAGAGCCACAGTAACAAAAACAGCATGGTCCTGGCACAAAAATAGTCACGCAGACCAATGGGACAGATGCAAAGAAACCCACGCAGCTGTGGCCATCTGACTCTGGACAAAGGAGACAAAATAGATGTTGGAGAGAAGACAGCTGCTTGAACAAACTTGCTAGAAAAGCTGGACATCTCCAGATCAGCAGATTCCTCTCTCCCACCCTGTACAGTTCAATTCAACACGAACCACACACTTTGGTTTTAGCCCGGAAACTCTGAAATTGCTGTAAGGAAACAGAGGAAACACTTGAAGCCATAGACAGGCGAAGACTTCCTGGATAGAACAATTGGACTCCAAAAGCACAGGAAATAATAGCAAGAATCAACAAGTGAGACAACAGCAAACTAAAAAGCACCTGCACAGCTAAGGGAACAGCTAATGTAGGGACAGGTGAAGCAGTGTGGGCAACCCTATGCACATGTGCTGCAGCGGGCCGCATGCACCACTGAGAACTCTACAAGGTTCACCATCAGCGGGCTACAGGATGGGAGAAAGTCTGTCAGCACTTTGCCAATACAAGATTAAAATATAAAACACATAAAGAGCTCAAAAAAAGTAACACCAAAAAATCAAACAGCCTGATCGTACAGGCTGAATGAACTGAAGAAGTACAAATGGCCAAAAGTAGTGGGGGGCAGAGTTCAACATCTCTGGCCATTAGAAAAAATGAAAATCAAAATGACACTGAGGGGCCAGGGATTTATTATCTCAGTGGTGCTGCAGCCTGCCTCACAACACAAGGTCCTGAGTTCGATCCCTGGTACCAAAAAAAAAAGACACTGAGCTTCCATCTCAGCCCAGTCAGAATGGCCATCATCAATACAAAAATCAGGAGACACTGGCGAGGCTGTGGGGAAACAGCAGCCCTTCCACACTGCTGGTGGAAATGTAAGTTAGTGCAGCTACTGTGGAAATCAGTGAGGAAAGTGAACAGCTCAGAGGCGTCTGTGCGCTTGCTGTGTTGTACGACCCTGATGTTCATCGTGCACCCGTGACGCCATCCCGCCCGTAGCTGCCTGCCTGTGCTGTCTGGATTCAGGTGCTCTGTGGGTTTTCTGTGCCACCAACCAGAATCCTTTTGTTTGACTTAGTCGTAGCCTAAGGTTTTCAGAGTTCATCCCTGGACCAGCGAGTCACAGCTTCCTCCTTCTTTAGGGCTGGATAACATTCCACCCTGCACAGATCACACTTTACTTACCCATCCCCCAGTGGACGCTTTGGTGCATCCCACTGTGGCTGCTCTGGAGAGTGCTGCTGTGGAAGTGTGTGCATATGTGTTTTAAGTGCCTTCTCCAGTTCTTTGGGGTCTGTGCCTTCAGAGTGGTGCCTGTTACTGTGTTATTGTGAAGTGTACATTTGATCCTAATCCTCATTGCTAGCCTGGGACTCCTGAAATCCGTGCAGTGTCTGAGGTGATGGTGACTTCATTGCTAATGAATTGACTGAGGACTGGCAGCCCTTTTGTGTCTCAGGGTGAGGCTGGTTACTCAAAAGGGGCTGGGATGTAGCTCAGCAGTGCCACCGCCTGCCTCACAAGCACAGTTTAACCTCCAGTACCTAAATAAATAAATAAATAAATAAATAAATAAATAGGTTAATTTTACATGATGTGAATTTCAATTTTAAAAACTGTAGTTATAAAGAATTCCCCATCGCCATTTCACCACCACCCAAAGACAGAATGACTGAAATTTTTAAAAATGAGAAATTCCCAGTGTTGGCAAGGAAACAGAGCAGTGCAGCTCCACATTCAGCTGCCGGGGTGGAAGCAGGGCCATGAGGCCTGTCCTGAGGGGTCTTACCAGTACTCCCCTCTTCCACGTACACCTGAGCAAATGAATAGGAAAAGTACGCTCTCACAAATACTGCTCGCCAATGTCCGCGGCAGCGCCCTGTAAGAGCCAAAGGGTAGAGCAAGTGCTGAGTGGAGAAGCAGAACACATGTGTCAGATCCACTAAGGAAACAGCATTTGACCATGAGGAGGAATGACGGATTGACACACGTAGCCAAACGCAACAAAACTTAAAAATGTGCTTGGTGACAAAGGTGAGAGGCAAGGGTCTGTGTATGGGACGAGTCCAGAACAGGCCGATCCACAGACAGGAAGACACTCGCAGCTACCAGGAGCCGGCTGGGCTGTGTAATGTAAACACGACACAAGCCACGGGCAAGCACACTTTAAAACAGTTTAAAAGGTGAGCTGTATAGTATGTGAGTTTCCATCTCAATTTTTAAAATGTAAAAAAAACCTTCTGAGTGGGAAAGAGCTCTGTGGGGATGGGCCATCCACAGCCTCCTCGCCCAGCCCGGCCTGCAGCCCAGACAGCATGGGCAGCTGGGCTGTGTCATGAGCATCCCCGCCACCCCGACTCCCTACACTGGAGGTGTTTTAAAGGGGTGATGTTTTAAACTAAAAGCAGAGACATCCAAGGATGGAACGCGGGCTCTGTGATGGCTGCAATGGCAGACAGGGTCCTCACACCCACCCCGCCCGCCCCTGGGCTGGGGCAGCAGACCCCACAGCCCAGTCCCAAAGAAATGTGACATTCAAAGCCCTCCGAAATAAAAAGCACTGTGGGAAGGAGGTTCCAGAAATGAACAGCTACATGTTTTTTTTTTTTCCTTTCTTTCTAGTACCAAGGATCAAACTCAGGATCTTGTGCTTGCCTGGCAGGTGCGGCGAGCTACTTTTTCTCTAAAGTGTTTGTGGCGGTAATCTAACCTGCGACTGTGTCTGGTCATTCACACTACGCTGTGGCTGGACGGGGAACCCTTGAACTGTGGGTCCCACCATTCGTGAGCAGCAGTAAGGAACAAGCAAGGCCACACCCTTGGGGCCACTCCACATTAGGCTTCTTCACTAACCACAAACACCTCATTTCACTTGCTTTTTCACAGGGATAGGAAGTCAGTCTATCTTTGCCCTAAAATTTAGATATATCAATTGGACTGGTGTCCTGGACTGTGCCTGGGATTCTCAGTTCCAGTGCTCCAGGAATGTGGTTTCCTTCAAGAAGAATTACTGCTCCATTAATTAATTAATTGCTGTTCACAGTTTTATGGTACTTTGAGGCCCTACTTCTCTCCAATGACCAGGCATCTCTATAATCTTCTGAGGACAGAGCTGTGGGTCAGAAGCCTGGCTCGGAGCGGCTGCTCTAGCCTGTGACTCCATGTGCACAGGCCCTCCCCTCTCTGCCGCCACTGCTTGCAGGGTTCACCTGAGGCTCCCTACAGATGCGATTCCAGCTGAGCTGCACTTTAACTGGAGCTTAGAAATTGGAAGCAAAGTACAATTGCTGACAAAAGGGTATCCAGAGGACCAGAAAGCTCAGGGGAAACCAAAAAGGCAAGCATCGATAAATAAAGCTAAGGGCCCCTTCCAGGGAGAAAGGAAGAAGCCTAATTTGTTTACAGGGAAAACAAGCCCAACATCCACCCGAGACGGAGCCACAGCAGCCAGGTGATTCCAAAAACAGGGAGATCAGCAGGCAGGTATGCATGTGGCAGGTACCAACCGAAGCCGCACCTGGGAACCCTTGGTATGCTGACGGCTTCGACACCCAGGCCCTGCGCGGCGGTGGGATGGGGCCCGGGCACCCTGGACAGCAGAGTGGAGAGGAGGCCAGGCCCAGCCACCCAGCCCTGTGTAGGACGGAGCAGGACAGAGGCAGGCAGGCAGCCTGGGCTGATGGCTGGAAAAGTGCACTGCGCCCGACAAAGCGCACTCTGCTACCCTTTAAGACAGGACCCACTCAGCCCTGCGGTGCCAATGCCGCATGCTGGGATCTGGGATTTCTAGAAAGCACCTGGGCAGGCGTCAGCTGTGCAGACACTGTGCTCTCTCGGCCTGGGTCCAAGCCCGGCCACCAGGACAGGAAAGAGGGCACAGAGCCCGGAGCTCCGGCCTCGCTGTGAGCCTCAGCAGGGCAGCACCTCTCACTCTCCCAGGATGTGGAAGGCCTGTGACCTACTGAGAAGTGGCTTCTGATGCCTGTGCCAGCACACCATGAAACCCAAGACCAGCTCACACTGCTATCTCTGCTCAGTCCCTTCTGCAGATTCGCCATACCTGCCTGGGTCTAAAGTTTTCTCGGTTCTGATCCAGATTCTGAGAGCCTCTTCTCTGGACACTCAGGCTGGGCAATCCCATGTGTGAGGCCTGGGAATGAGCAGTAAAAACTTCTAAGGTACTTATCACAGAGGGAGAAAGCGGGAGAGGGACCAGATGTGGAGGAGGCTCTGTAAGTATTCTGACTCAGGACCCACGAAAATGCTTGGTAAACCCGCAAGGTAAATAAAACTAAAAGGCTGGATTGGCTCAAGACAGGTGCTTGGGAACAGACCCTGGGCTCCATCCCCAGCACCACAAAAAAATAAAATTAGAAAGAAGCTTTTCCTTAAATATGAGAGGAAATGAAATAAATACATCCAACTGTAATCTGTGGATGGCATGGAGGGAAGTGGTTCGAGTGAGTTGAAAGGAACAGGATATCCCTAGGGTGTACTTGGATGGCAGAAGAACCGCAGTCGGGCATGGGGACTACATTGTAATCCCAGCACTGAGGGAGGCTGAGGCAGGGGAACCTCAAGTTCAAGTCCTGCTTGAGCAACTTAGTGAGACCCTGTTTCAAAATAAAATATTAAAAGTGCTGATGGGGCCAGGGATGTAGCTCAGTGGTGCCACACCTGCCTTGAAAGCACCAGGTCCTGAGTTCGATCCCTGGTGGTGGGAGCACTGCAGATGAATTTCAGCAGCAGAGTGCCCCTGGATCCAATCCCCAGCCCCTTCCCCAAGGAATTGCAGAAAATCTGAGCTGCTTTCAGTAAACATACTAATGTTGAAATAACTGCTGTTATTCCAAAACAACTGCACCCACTTTACAGGTTAAAATAAATGAGTAAAGATGCTAAAGTTGTTAGGAAACAAAACTTAGTGTAACAGAAAATACAGACAAATATGAAATCAAGGAAATAAAAACCTAAATTTGAAAGTAAAATAGTATGAACACATAATTTTCTCAACAAATCTATTCTTGTGGTCATTCACAAAAAAGGCCCAGAGGGCTGGGGATTTAGCTCAGTGTTGCGGCGCCTGCCTTGCAAGCAAAAGGACCCAAGTTCGATCCCCAGTACCAAAAAAAAAAAAAGCCCAGAAACAATCTTCAGCCCCACAGTGGGGTGCTCCAAGCCAGGCTGTGGCCCTAAGACACCATGTCCTACATGGGGGACAGAGAGCTGCTCTGGCACAAGGCGAGTGGAAATGTCTTCCCAGCCCAGAAGAACTCAGTATAAACTCCGGGATGCTATGGGCTGGGACCCACTTGGATGCTTCACACAGGATAAATGCTGAAGAGTTCACCATGACACTGGGCCACCGGCTACTACTGGAGTGACTGGAGAATCATCCAGCCAAGAACTGATAAATAGAAAGAATCAGGCATGTATTTACCATGCCTTTCCCATTTGAATAGTCTCCTGAAATAACTGAAGATAGCTGAGGGAAATTCTTTTTTTTTTTTTCCTGGTTTTTTGAGACAGGGTCTCTCTATGTAGTTCAGACTGGCTTTGAACTCACTGTGTAGCCCAGGCTGGCCTCGAACTTAACAGCAATTCTCCTGCCTCAGCCTTCCAAGTGCTGGGACACAGGCATGCACCACCACACCCAGCAATTGAGGGAAATTCTGATCAATACTATGAAAATGTTTCAGCTAAGCAAGGAGGAGTAATGATACTAACAGATCACCAGCATTTTGTGAGTGCTAATGATCACAAGTCCAGGCACCAAGCCCTGCCCCCTGAAGTCCTCGGCAGGCCTGGGTGTCAGCCGACCAGCACAGGCCAGTGCCCTGGACACCATGGGGGACTGTGGGCAGTGCCCCTGAGCCTCCAGATCCACTGCCTTTCACAGGAAAGGTGTGTGGAAGCCCGCATTCCATGAAACATCCAAAGGTAGAAGGGAAACCCTGGCCACGGGACACTCAGCCTGGATTTCCCAACACACAAAGTGCAAGGTGAGCAGGCAGGGAGCAGCACTTCAAGGACACAAGGGACAATGGACACTCGGCAGCAGACTGCTGGGCTGTTTGATGGACTAGAAATGCTGCACCACAACGACACCATGACTGTAAATGGAACAGAGATGGCAGGTGTCTTGCTACTTTTCAATTCATCAAAAATAGCCATGTAGGACCGGGCATTTGGCTCAGTGGTTCCACCGCCTGCCTTGCAAGCACAAGGACCCAAGTTCAATCCCCATTACCAAAACAACAACAACAAAAAAAGCCATGTATTAAATCTTATCCTGGATACAAATATTTCAAACCCTTTTATATTCATTTGAATGTTCTAACATGCTAAGTAGTAGGTTCTTAATTTCAAATACAAAATGCCACTTGAACATAATGTGGAGATTACAAAACAGGTACTTTGCTTCCTTTCAAACTCTCAGAGAAGGGTGGTTAAGGAGCCAGAGGTTTACAAATCAAAAGCCATGGGCCCCAGTGGGCACCTTCCTTCTAGGGCCGGCTAGGCTGGCCTGGCCTCTGAGAAAGGGCGCCAGCTGCGGTGCATGGCCTTCCAAAGAATTAAATCGTTCTTAGGCTGCCTAGGATCCTGCCTGTCATACTCAAATTTAATGCTAGTTTAAAAAAGAAGAAAAAGAAAAAGAAGATCAGTCATAAACCAAACACAGCATCATGTACTGCATGCAGAAGATTTCAAATACATCTGCAAAAGAAGGAAACTGCTAAAATAAAAAATGAGTTAAGTTCAGGAAGTTTTGGAGTTTGATACTTTTTATTCATGCAAAGCCAAAAAAGAAATAAATCACTGAAAACTACAGCACTCTATAAAAAGAGATTGAAGAGTATATCAGAAAATGGAAAACTATCCCTTGTTCCTGTGTGGGAAGAATCAATATAGTGAAAATGGCCATACTTCCAAAACTGCTATATAGATGCAATCCCTATTGTCCCATCAGTTTATTTCATAGAACTGGAGAAAACAATCCAAAAGTTCATTTGGAATCAGAAGAGACATAGAACAGCAAAAGCCATTCTAGGCAATGGAGACATGGCAGGGGTAATCACAATCCCCAACTTACATAACTACCTCATCTTAGACTTCCTCTTCTCTGGAGGGAAGACAGCCTCTTTAATAAATGGTGTTGGAAAAAGTGGATTTCAACTTGTCAAAGATTAAAACTAGACCCACATCTTTCACCATGCACTAAACTAAAATCCAACTGGATTAAAGATATACATATTAAAACAGAGACAGTGAACTTGCTGGAAGACAAGTTAGGTAGAACTCGAAGATACTGGCATAGGAAAAGACTTTATGAACAAATCCTCAGTAGCATGGGAACTAGCACAAAGAATCAACAATTGGTTTTGTTTTGTTTTGTTTTGTTTTGGTACTGGGGATTGAACTCCAGCTCTTGCGCTCGTGAGGCAGGCGGCAGAACCACTGAGCCAAATACCTGGCTCTGAGAAACAATAATTGGGATCTCATCTTTTAAAAAAGCTTCTGCACCTCCAGAAAAATCACAAGCAGAACTGAGGGACAACACACAATTTGGGAAAAAATTTTTACTAGCTATTCCTCAGACAAAAGTCTACTATCTAGAATATATAAAGAACTCAAAAAAATCAGGCCCCCCCAAATATAAAGACCCAACTCAAAAATGGGCATCTGAAATGAAGACATTTCTCAGACAAAGCAGTAAAAAATATACGAAAAAATGTTCAACATCACTGGTCATTCGAGAGATGCAGATGAAAACAACACAGATCCCACCTCACCCCAGAAAGAATGGCTGCAATCAAGAATTCAACCAGGGCTAGGGATTTAGCTCAGTGGTTCTACTGCCTGCCTCGAAAGTGCAAGGTCCCAAGTTCGATCCCTGGTACCAAAAATAAATGCATAAATAAATAAATAAATATCGATAACAAATGCTGGCAGGGATGCAAGGAGATAAGAACCCTTCTTCATTGTTGCAGACTGGTGCAACCACTGTGGAAATCAATATGGAGATACCTCAAACAACTAGGATTAGAAGTCCCATTTGACCCAGCTATCCCTCTGCTGCGTATCCTCCCAAAAGAATTAAAAGAATCACACCAAAGTGATTTATGCTCACCCATGTATACAGCAGCAGAGTTTGTAATAGCTAAAACTTGGAAACAGCCCAATTGCCCATCAATTGGAGGCTAGATAAAGAAGATGTAGGGTTTTTTTGTGTTTTTTTTTAATAAAATGGAGTACTACTCAGCCATAAAGAACGAGAAACTAGAGAGATTTATAGCTAAGTGGATGTACACTGAGGCCATAGTCTTATGTGAAATTAATAAGTTACAGGTGTGTAATTACCCAATAGTTTTTCTGGTGTGAAAAAGTAAAAATGTAAATAAAGATAAAAATGTGTAGTTTATATTGTGTAATAGGAAGAAAAGTCTGAAAGAGCACAGGAAGTGGGAGAGGGAGGGGAAAGGTAAAAAAGGGAAAAGAAAAAATTTGTGAAAAGGAAAAACATGGAAACAATGTAAACAGGGAGGACAGGGAGATGCGGAAAAATAAGAACCAGTCATGTATGGGTACAAGATCCCAATGATGAATGTAACTGTATTATATGCCTAATATGTACCAATAAATTTAATAAAAATTAAAATTAAAAAGAAAAAAGAAAAAAAAATCGGGCCGGGGATTTAGCTCTGTGGTGCGGTCACCTCCAGCCTTGCAAGCACACGGTCCCGAGTTCAACCCCCGGTACAAAAAAACAATCAAATAGGGCCTGGGATTTAGCTCAGCAGTTCTGCCACCTGCCTTGCAAGCACAAGGACCCAAGTTCAATCCCAGTACCAAAAACAAAAACAAAAACAAACAAAAAAGAAATCTACGCACATTCTAATTTTCTAGCAGTGTATCTGTGTCGTTGCTGTCAGGAGATCTGTTGAAGTAGACTGGAAAGAAAGAGCGTCTGACAAAGAAGGAAGTGCAGCTACCACCCTGTCCTTCTTCAAGAGTGTACCAGAGCCCTTCCTAGGAGGCAGGAGGCACTCGGTCAACTCTCAGGAAAACCAACGATCTCACAACGTACATCTCTGTAAAAAGACACTAAACCATTCTATATGCACAGAGGCTGTGGATTATCTACATTCTGGGGTGGGGCGTGCATTACAAAGCCTGATTCTTCTCACTTTTGCCAGGCCACTCCACAGATGCTGGGCTGACCTCCACCCAGACAGAACCCGGGCGTCACTAGACTCCAGAAACATTGGTGCCTCTCTCCGATCCCAAGTCCTCTGCCCTGTAGAAACCATGGTCTAACTTTCCTGGTTATCATTTCCTGGCTTTTCTTTAGAGATTTATCACCCAGCCAAGCAGCCTAACACACTACTTAATCTTGATTGCTTCTGAATTTCACATGCATAGAATCATACTGTATGTGTTCTTTTTTGTTCTGTTTGAGAAAGGATCTCACTATGTAGTCCAAGCTAGCCTCGAACTTCCGACCCTCCCACTTCAGCCTCCCTATTGCTAGCAGGTGTGCACCCCTGTGCCTGGCACTGTACACATTCTTTCGTCTTGATTTTTTTTGTTGTTCAACATTGTGGCTGTTGTAGCTATAGTTTATCCTCATTCCTATGTGCTATTCCACCGTGTACACCTTCATTGTTTAGTTACCCATTCTTCTATCCTCTGGGGCACTTTATGCTGCAGAGCAGATTATGAACACTACTAAGACCTTTCTGGAACACCTGCCTCAAGCACACAGGTAAACATTTCCCTGGAGTATGGACCTAATGAGTGACTGCTGCTCAGTTATTGGGAAACTGTATGTTCAAATTTTGCTACATAAAGTCCAACTATTTCCAGAGGCAGCTGTAACAATTTATACTTCCTGGGGAGGGGTGTTAAGTGGGCTTCTGTTCCTCAACTTTTTCAACAAGACTTGCCAGAGTTAAATTCCTGCTAACTGAACAGCTGTGGGTGGTACCCTAAGAAAATTTTTTTTTTGTATATAGAATTTTATAGTCATTCTGAAAGAAGAATTCCTGATTTACATCTGTCAATCAGTGTGATGGAGAATGAACCGTGGAGCCAAGCACCAGTCCTCTTTCCGCTGTGTTACTGGACACGAGTGCCAGCCCATGGCTCGGGCCTGTCCACCAGGGCTCCCGGCCAGTGCTCACACACAACCCCAGGCATAGTTAGGAGCAGTCTCTACTCCCCCGGGCCTCCAGAGCTGCAAAGTCTGGTGCCAACTGTGATGAGCACTGGGAAGGGCCACGGGGTCAAGGGTGGAGGGGGCCAGCAGCTGGAGCCCCACAGACAGCCCCACCTGGGGCCTGGAGATCCCGACTGGCTGAGCAATGGGCCACCACCATCCACCTACCACAGCTAAGGCAGTGTCCTTAAAGTGATATTAAGCGCCCCACGGTATAATCACAGATCTGACACAGGTCTAAATCTTGTACTCGAGAAAATCAGTCTGGGTCAATTCAGAAAACACACCAGAAGACACGTGTGCACGTAAACACATTTCCCAGGGCGCATCTGTTCGTATTTCTGTAAATCTAAATGTTCCTTGGGCCTTCAGGGCTAGTTAAGGCTTCCTATTTCTTCTGTTGCTTTTAGTCAGTCACATTTTCCAAGAAATGTGTCATGATGAATGAATTATATATCACAAATGTACTAATGAAAATGTTATCTATTTCATGAGAATTTTCAAATTTACTGGCTTGAGGATATTTCTAATATCCTATGATTTTCTTTCTCTCTTTTATGGCACTGGGTGTTGAACCCACTGTGTACACAGCAGGGCAGTGTTCTGCCCGGGCCACAACCACTCTCACTGAGCTTTTCTACTGTAATTGCTTCTTTAGTCCATTTTTGCTTTATTATTTTTTCTATTTCCTTTAGGCTTTTTTTTGCTTTTTCCTAATTTTGATGCTTAGCCTACTTATTTATTTTCAGCTTTTCTAAACTATAAATCTCCCCCTAACTACAGCTTTGACTACATTCTACAAGTTTTGATAATCAGTATTTTTGTTGTCAATTAAAAATATTTTCTAGGCTGGGCGTGGTGGTGCACGCATGTAATCCCAGCACTTGGGAGGCTGAGGCAGGAGGATCGCTGTGAGTTAGAGATCAGCCAGGGCTACATAGTGAGTTCCAGGTCAGTCTCAACTACATAGTGAGATCCTGTCTCAAAAACAAAACAAAACAAAATTCTAACTTGCCATGAGTTATATAAAAGAATTTACTTTGAGCTTAACTCCAGATCTGTACCTTACTTACCGTGCACTGCTTCAAAATGTACTGAGACCTGCAGTACAGTCCAAGACTGGCCAGTTTTTGTCTTCAGTGTGTCAGTATCTGTAGCTCCATCTGTGTTTAGTTGGCGTGCTCCTTCTAAAAGTATGTATCAGACCACACTGTATCCTACTAAAAACATGCATGCCTACAGGTCTGCAGTTTTTGACCTTTCAGTCTGCTTGCTAGGTCAGTTACTGAGATGTGTTGAAAGCTGCACAGAATTACACATCTTTTTCTCCAGACTGAAGTCAATTTCTTCATACCTTCTGATATCACATTATTAGGCTTATCCAAACTTAGAATTGCTATGTCTTCCTTTCACCCTTACATACTGGCAGAGCCTGCATTCACCCAACCATGCCCTCAGCCTCCTGGCACACGGCTGGTCTCTATTTCACAGCCTCCTCTGCAGCACAGTCTGGCTCCGTGAGCTGAGCCTAGGGACACACAGGTGCAGGCCGCTTAGACCCTGTGCATGCTCTCTTCCCTGCACGCAGGGGCTCCTTCCTGTAGAGCAGGCCAAGGTCCCAGCAATAGACACTCATAGGGCCCAGGTGGCCTGAACCCTGAGCTGACCCATAGGCAGCAAGCAGTCCGGCAGCTGGGACCTCCTGCACTGGGCTTGGTGCAAGCAGGAAAGCACTTGTTCTCAGCTCCAGTGTTGGCCTCCGTGACAGGACCTGGAGTCGCTCCATCATGACGCAAATGGCCTCACCCACAGTGCTGCTTCTGCCCGAAGTCTGCTCTCAGACACTACATAATCCTGCCATTGGTTGGTGTTCGGAGTTTATTTTTCTTCACCATCACACTTTGAACATCTCTGAGCCCTTATGCCCTAGAAGGATGGACACTTTATAAACGCCCTATCTCTGGCGTGCTTCAAATGCCTACTTGATACTTGGTTTTTAGTTAGAAAATTTAGTTCACTGACACTGGAAGTAATTGCTCATACATGGATTTCAACCTACTCTTTTACCAAGGGTTTTCCTATTTGCCTTCTTCTGGATTATGCGTTGCTTCAATCCAGTCTTCTCAGCCAAGGGGAAGCTGAACAGTCTGCTCCTATTCTTTCAGTCAGTACCTCAGAAACAAAGGTGCCTCGGTGTAGCACGGTCCACTGTTAAATCAGGGCCTCGCCCTTCCCTTGGGGAACAAAGACCGGAGCCATCAACTCCTCTCACCAACTTTGACTTTGACTTTCCAGCTCCTTCGGGCTTCCGGGCGGGTGCACACCCAGGGCAAACCTGAAGTGTCAGGACGCTGCCCCTCCTGTGTCACTGTGAGACACAAACTCCTCCTTTCAGCTACTCAGCTGCTCCTCCATGGCCTCTCACCTTCCCTGAGGAGCTGGCCACTGTCCTGTGAACACATCTAAGCTTTTCTCCTCCTTGGTTTTCTGTTTGGGTGTGGATTCCTTTTCATTTATCCTTTCATTTTTGGAGCCATCTTGAATCTGGTTTGCTGTCTTTTATAGTTTCTGGATACTTTTCAGTCATTCTATTTTAAATATTGCTGCTGCTTCTCTGTCCTCTGTCTCCAGCTACCATGCAGTGCCGCACCATTTCCTCTGCCTCCTGCCTTCTGTGCTGTCCACACTCCACCTGTGTCACTGTAGTTTTTCTTCAGTCTCTGAGCAGAGGGAGGTACTGGTGGATTTCCCAGCGTTAAACCACCCTTGTGCTGTGAGTGTGCCTCACTCAGTCCTCACGGGTCAGCCCCTCCACTGCTGCCATGTGGATCTGACTTGCTCTAACTTTTGAAGGATGCTGGCGGGTGCCACAGACACTGTGGGGAGTTTACTTTCTCCTAACATCTTCTATCGGTCCTGTTACCAGGGTAGTGCTGGGCTCACAGGACGACTTAGGAGATAGTCTCCTCTTCAATGTCTGAATCTCTGTCAGATTACCAGTCTTTTGTTTCTTACATGGTTAGTACAACTTATCAGTGAATCCTCTTGAACAAAAGTTTTCTTTTGAGATATTTTAACTACAAATTCGACTTGTTTAATAAATACAGAAAGTGCAGGTTTTCTCTCTCTCAAGTAGTCCTGGTAACTGTGTTCATTTAAGTCATCACATTTACTGACATAAGAGGATTCACAGTATGCCTCATCACCTCTGGATGTCTGTATGACCTCTGGTGATAAACCACCTTACATTTCTGATGTTGGCAATTCATACTTTCTCTCCCCTCACATAATGAGCATCTTTAATTTATGACAGTACAGAGCCTTATAATACATTTCTATTTCTCCCTTCCAACTTTTGCATTGCTGTGTTTGACTGATTGATTTGGTACCAGGGATCCAACTCAAACCTTGCACTTACAAGGCAGGCACAGTGCCACTGATCTAAATCCCTGCCACTACTGTGATTTATTTACCTCTAACAAATGTTAAACATCACACTATCCAATAATTATGCTTTAAATCATCAATTTTAAAAATTATTAAAAGTGAAAATGCTAACCATCTACTGACCATTTCTGGTTCTTTTCATTCTATTGTGTAAACATTTCCATCTGATACCATTTTCCTTCTTCTTGAGCTTCCTTTAACATTTCTTGTAGTGCAGTTCTGCTAACAATAAATTCTGACAGCTTTTCTTGGCAAAAAAAACACAAAAAAACCTTTCATTTCACCTTTTTTTTTTTTTGTACCAGAAATTGAACTCAGGACCTTGCGCTTGCAAGGCAGGCATGGTGCCAACTGAGCTAAATCCCTGGTCTTCACCTTCAGTTTTGAAAGCTCTTTCTGCCAAGTACAGAACTCTAAGCCAACGGGTCTCTTTTCTGGTTAAAGATCAGGCCGCCATCTTCTGGCTCACACAACACATGACCACAAGTCCGTGGCGGTTGCTATCTTACTCGTTACATCTTTCCTCCTGGCTGCTTTTTAAGACTTTTTTTTCACCGTCATTGGCTTTTGGGCAACACAATTACGCAGAACTTTGGTATGGTCTGTGTTTGAGTGCCTTTGTTTCTGAGCTTCACGTTTAGTTTCCATCAACTCTGGACATGTTCCAGCCCTATTTCTCCAAACACTCCCTTTCCCCCGTCCTTCTGGACACCCAGTGGCTGTCCGTCTGTCTGTCTCTCTCTCTCGCTCTCTCTGTGAGCTTGTCCCCAGTTGCTGGTGCTACAGCTCAGTGATGGGTCTGGGAAGAGTCTGCTGCCACATCTCGAGCTCAGCATCTTCTCTGCTGTGGCACTGACCTGTTTCGATCACTCTAGTGCACTTGTCTTTTCAGACTTCATTTGTCATCTTCTAAGTTCTATTCCAGTCTTTTGCAGCTTTCATTTTCTTTGTGATTATGCTCATGTTTCCTCTATATTTTCAAATGTCTTTACTTCATCTTCTTTGCTTTCTGGGGCTTTCTCTTATTTGATTTTCATTCTGATTAATTATATCTTTTTATTTCTTTGCATGGCAGCAATTTTTAAAAATTAGTTGCTGGACATGGAAAAAATTTATATTGTTAGGTGTTACATTTGTTATTTCATTCTCTCACTCCCTCCCTTCTCTTTCAGCACTGGAAATCACACTGAGGGCCTTGTACACACTAAGTAAACACTCCACCAGTGAGCTACAATTCTAGCCCTGTTGTCATGAAACTTTGCTAGGGATTTTTTGGCACAAGATGTGTTTTTCTTTGCTTTGTTTCTTCCTGGTTTGCTTTGCTTTTTCAGTACAAAGGGGACCCAGGATTTAGCTCAATGGTGTTGCTGCCTGCCTCACAAGCACAAGGACCCGAGTTCAATCCCTGGTACCCCCCCAAAAAAAAGTGCAGTACTAAGGACTGAACTCAGGGCCCACAACATAAGCATGGGCTCTACCACTGAGGTACACTCTCACCCTCATTGTATTATTTATTTATTTAGGCACTGGGGGTCGAACTCAAGACTTTGTGCTTGCGGACCCACTAAGCTAAATCCCCAGCCCTCACTGTATCCTTTAAAATATAGCTGGGCTTCTGGGGGGGATGCAGGCCAGTGACTTGGAATCAGGGCAAATGTGGAGCAGCCCCTTAGTTTAGGGCTCTGCAACCTCACTCCTTAGGGATGCCCTGCAGGGAGTCAAGCTGAAACCCAGTATGGAAAGCCGCCAGGATGGAGAGGGAGCCCCAAAGGTTCCCCCCAACATACCCCAGAGGAGAAACCCCATCACCTCCCCGTCCTTCTGCAGGGTGCTCAGAACAGCCTACCCCGCTTTCTGCCACTCTTCCTGGCTTGGAGGTGCAGCCTCTGCGGCCCACAGACAGAGCCAGGCCTTGTCCAGGCCAGGCTGTCGCACAAGCCCCAGGGCCCTGTCCTCCCAGGGTGCTTGAATTTGTCCTGGCAGACTCTGGCCTTTCTCCCCACCCTGGGACACAGAAGCTACCACTGAGAAAGAAAAAATTTAGCTTGCCTATTTTGATAACCTCTAATAGTAAGGTATTCATTTGATTCTTCATGGTAAGAAGATTACTGCTGGAGACTTCTGTCTGTACCGTGATGGACCAGCAGGACAGATTTATGCCCACTGAGACTAGGGTCAGGCAAATAGTGTACACTTCAGGAAGCACCACAAACCTCAGCAAGATTTGTAATATTTTAATGTAGTGCTTTCAAAAAATCAAACTAAGGTCCCGGGATTTAGCTCAGTGCCACCGCCTGCCTTGCAAGTGCAAGGTCCTGAGTTCAATCCTTAGTACAAAAAAAAAAATAAATAAATAAAATTTGAAACCAGGCATGATATATGCTTGTAGCCCCAGTTACCTTGGAGGCTGAGGCAGGAGGATCACAAATTTGAGCCCAGCCTGGGCAACTTTAGGAAGACTTTGTCTCACAAAATAAAAAACACAAGCCGGGCGTGGTGGCGCACACCTGTAATCCCAGCACTTGGGAGGCTGAGGCAGGAGGATCACTGTGAGTTCGAGACCAGCCTGGGCTACATAGTGAGTTCCAGGGCAGTCTCAACTACATAGTGAGACCCTGTCTCAAAAAACAACAAACAAACAAAAAAATAAATAAATAAATAAAAAGCACAAGATACAGCTCTGGTACAGCTCCTGCTTGAAGCCCTGGGTTGAAACCTCACTCCCCAAATCACATTCAATGCAGAAATCCATAATGGAAAAAAATCAAATTTCTAAATAAAGACAGGATTCGTTTCAGTGATCCTTTCCTTTTGTTTCAGGTGTGGCATGGCACTGTGAATGATACTTCTTTATAATTCTCTTCCTTGTGAGTTTTTTAAGGAACAGAAGGCTCCAAAGTGAAACATGGCACTCTATGGACAGCTCACAGCGTAATGCAGGCACACAGGTCCCTGACCCATACACCCCATCACACGTGTGTCCAGTGGCTATCAGTCCGGACCCAGAAGCACTCTGCAGATGGGAAAGTACCAGGAGGATGTTAAAACTTTGTCATTCCCTTGAATATATGCACACAAAGACACCATGGCTGTGAGACAGCAGAGCCACCCTCAGCACCTCAGTGACGCACATTATGACACAGGGTGCATCTGTCGAGCCAGCTAGACTGGGGAAAGTGGGGACCCAGTCTGCAGAGACAGTGAGAGAAGCATGCTGACCCACACTCTCTTCTTGGGTCTGCAGGAGTGCGTCCTTCCGAAACCTGCAGCTCATTCCCTACGCATTCCCCAGCTTCCTCCCCCGTAACCAACCCAACAGGAAAGCAGCATCTCCCCTAGATGAGAATCAAAAGGACTTTTACACATGAGCAATTTCTACACATTCACTCATCGTCTACCTCATTTTCTAAGGCACAGCTGCAGGAAAATGTTTTCAAATGTACTGACAGTTTTCATTTTGATTAAAAATGTTATGGTATTAAATTTAGGAGGGAAACAAAGACTGTGAAATTTAAACTATAATTTTTGAGTTGGGTGTGCTGGTGAATGCTGTAATCCCAATGCTCTGGGAGGCTGAGGTAGGAGAATTAAATTCAAGCCCATCCTGGGCAACTTGGCAAGACCCAGTCTCAAAAAAATAAATACAGGGGGCTAGGGATTTAGCTCAGTGATGCCGCCCTGCCTCACAAGCGCAAGGTCCTGAGTTTGATCCCTGGTACAAAAAAAAACAAAAAACAAAAAACAAAAAAAAAAACAAAAGGGCTGGGGGTGAAGCTCTGTGGGGAGCTCCTGGGTTTAGTTCTGACCTCTGGGATGGAGCTGAATCGGCACCATAGCAAGGTGTGTCCAGGGCGTTCGTTTCTCTGCCAGTGGAACTGACCTTACCCACAGTGCTCCTGAGCCTGTGTCTCTCCGCAGCCCAAGCCTCCTGGACAAAGAAGCGAGTTCTTGTCATGTTTGCTTTCTCGGCCCTTAGAGTAGAAACTAACACTTAGCAGTAACTTAGTACAATGGGGCTGTGATTATCATCATCATCATCATTATCATTATTATTATTATTTTTGGTGTCAGGGATCAAACTCAAGACCTTGCACTTGCAAGGCAGGCACAGTGCCATTGAGCTAAATCCCCAGCCATTGTGATTATTATTGACGTGTTTCCCATGACTATAAATATTTCTTTTTGCCATACAGAGAAGAGGAAGCTGGACACAAACATTGAGCCACACCCCGACAGTATGCATTTCCAAGTGGCTGTGTGGTCAGCCTCATGGACCATGTTCTAATATGTCTGCTACCAGGCACTGCTGGCATCAACAGGAGCACACTCAGTGACCTGTGTTGGAAGGATCAATCAAGATTTATGCCATTACATTAGATTTGCTGTGTGAACTCTCAAGTTATCTTGGAAATATTATTTAATGCTTAGGAGGCTGAGGCAGGACAGTTGCAATTTCAAGGCCAGCCTGGGAAATGTAACAAGACTGTCTCAGCATCACAAAACATGACATGACATGACATATGTAATGTAACATGACAGCTGGGGCTGCAGCTCAGTGGCAGACTACTTGCCTAGCATGCACAAGGCCCTGGGTCCAACTCCTAGTGCTACCACAAGGAGAAGCTCCCTCCTTGGATAGCTGAGAACTAGGACAATGGATAATGGCATTTAATAATTTGCCCAAAATCAGAGTCACTGGGGTCTCGAAGACCAGGGCTTCCTCTGTAGCTATGACCAGTTTTCTCCACCACTCTGAGTCTGTGAATTCAAACCCTGCACATGAACTAGTGCTAGAGTGAAAGGCAAAATACACACCTCAAACCCCTGCACAGCAGTGCTGCTTCCCAGATGCTCACACCCCATTGTGAAGCCAGCTGCGCTCCTCTGTCTTGAACCTCAGAGGGATGAAGTAGACTCTGTATGCTCTCAGGGCAAAGATGGCACAGGCACAGTCAGCTGCACTGCACAGGGCAACTATGGGGAAACAGAGGCCACTTCTTCTTTTTTTTGTACTGGGGATCGAACTCGGGTCCTTGTGTTTGCGAGGCAGGCGGGGGAATCACTGAGCTAAATCCCCGGCCCAGAGAGGCCACTTCTGACTTCAATTAAGGGATAAGATTTCGGCGACACAAATAGTTTCTCTCACACACAAAATAGTTTCTCACACTGCGTGAATAACTGTTCCTACTACTTGAATATAAGAACTGAGTAGCAGTTCAGCTGACTCTTGGACAGTGCTATCTACATGGACTTGAGCAGGAGGAAGAGAAGAGCAAGGTGAAGGACTTCAGCTGCCCGTGTGGCTCTTGGGGCAGCAGCATGCTGCGTCCGTCTGCTTTTACTCTGGGCACTGACAAGTTCCCCACACTCTCAGCCACCTGGCACCTGACCACACATCCATCACCACTACACACTGGTTTATTCCTAAAACGTAAAACCGGGCCGGGGATTTAGCTCAGTGGCACCACTCCCGCCTAAAACGTAAAACCCAGGCATACATTATGGTGAGAGGGGCTGGGGATCTAGCTCAATGTTTCCACTACCTGCTGCACAAGTACAAGGACTTGAATTCAATCCCCGGTACCAAAAAAAAACCAAAAAAACTACATTACGGTGAGAGAAGAGCCACACTGAAAATTTAAGATACCTGTTGTGACATTTCTTTGAACAGAATCTTCTTCATGCTCTGAAACCCTCTGGCACGAATCCACTTCATAATCAAACGTGACCCTCCCATTACCGGGACCAACCTTCCTACATGGTATCCAACCGGTCCAGTTATTTTCACTTAGATATGGATACAAGTGCAACCTTTCTAGGTCACCCAGATCTTTCATCTAACTAGCTTTTCAGACAAAGTACTCTGCAAAACTGGCTTTTGCTTAATGTAGTTATGATTCACTGTGGCTTACTGATTTGTTAGGCAACATCAGATCTCTTCAGCTGCCCCCAAATCAATCAATACTTTGAACCTAAAATTTTCCTGCCAACATGCTTCATATAAAAAAGTGACTACATTAGTATGATGTTCTGTTGAAAAATGTGAAACTGAGCCGGGGATTTAGCTCAGTGGTTCTACCACCTGCCTCGCAAGCACAAGGACCTGAGTTCAATCACCAGTACCAAAAAAAAAAAAAAAAGTGAAACTAAATCTTTGAATATAAGTTGGACACTGCTACTGAGCAACTCCAGAAAAGACCTGGTGCACCAGGAAGTGGGTGTAAGGGAGTGGTCTGTGCATACATGTGACCAGGGTGAGCACAAGTAACCAGATGTCAGCTGGGACCAAGGCACCCACTAAGCATTGAGAGGAAAGTAACTCGCAGGAGAGCTGCCTGTTACTAAAGCAGCACAAGACCCTGAGCAGGCTTCACCAGTTTGCAAAATACCTGCTTCTCCTCAGTCTCTGCACCTGAGCAGGAAGATCCCCATGAACTGAACCCCTGGTGACTCATCCATTTCTGGACATGAAAGAGCACAGGGGGAGCCAGACAGCAAAGAAAGCCATCTGTACTGCACACTTCCTACCTCTTGGAGGAGGTAGAAAAACAAGCAACTGATAACTTGGAAAAAGCAGTGGGCTTGTCCTGGAAGGATTTGACGGCTGAACCTGAAAGCATCGAAATGAGTCCTGCACAGGAAATAGATGGAGCTCAGGAGCCACCCGGCACACCCTGGCTCACCGACATACATCCAGGCTCCATGGCGGGGCAAGCCCAGGACGGTGCCTTGACAGCTGGCAGCTAAGAGGAAGGCAGGGTGCCAGCCTCATGTGGGGTGCAAATGCCACCAAGGGCAGGGGCTGGCACATGGATGGGCCTGGATGGACTTTCCCGAGGAGAGTCTCGGGCTCCTGACTGACTGAAGGATAAGCAGAAACTAACTACTTTCTGTGAACCTCAGGTTTTCCATTATAAATATGGGTAAAGGCAATAAGAAAATCAAATGCTTAAAAAATGGCTCAGGAAAAAAAACTGGTTCGGCATTAAGTATCAAGTCAATATCACATTTTACAAATTCTATAGGAAAAAATCCATTAGAATCCCAGGGTACAGTCTGCTGCTGTGCCGGTGCCTGATACACACTTGCACAGGGGCACGCATGTGCTACACAGTTCTTCATACTTATTAACTGAGCTGGGGGTTGCTGGACAGAGCCCTGACGATGTGTTTACGAAAAAGTATTTTTCTTCTGATACGTCTTTTCCAAGCACAAAATTAAACCTCTATACCAACTGACTTCCAGGCATTAAATAACGCTTCAAAATTATCTTTATTAAAGGTGATACAGGAGTTATTTTCAAACAGCTCATATATTGGAAGCCCTGTTCTAAGTTAATGCTTTATTTATAAACAGAATTTCAGGTGTGCAAACTTGGAGGCGGGGAACGATCTGCCTGACAAGTCTCGGACCTGCCAGCTGTAAGAGGCCACAGCAGCCATGGGATGAATGGTGACAGCACCACTAGGCCCCCCAGGTCCCAGGCAGAGGGAAGCAGCACTCTCCAAGCCTGGGATGCTGTGTAAGGATCTACACCAAGCAGGCCCCTGTGCTCTAGGTTGTCGCACCCACAACTGGGGCTGAGGATCATCCCAAGAAAGGGCAGCAGGCAGCTGCAGCCAAGGTAAGGCTGGTAGGCCAGGACACACGGGTGCTGAGGGCACGGCTGCAAGGATGCTCCAGAGGACCTCTCCACATCTGGACATGGACAGTGTGTCTCTTCACAGGGCCATGCCTGAGCCCTGTCCTGACCCTTACTCTGGAAATGCCTTGACTCAGCCTGCTGAATTGGGGGCACAATTTCAATGCCACAATGAATTAACACAGAAATGTCAGTGCTCAGAAGATGGTAAGTGGACCCTCAGGTTACAACCAGACTGACATTCGAACAACCTGGGTTACAACAGGACTTTTAGTTTCAACTTATGACCAAAGTCTTACAATCCAAATGCCAGCCACCTGTGGTTCCAGATGGTCTCAGGTACAGATTTAACCCTTAAAGAGCTCCAGAAGGAGTACTACACATCCTTTCCTGTGTGGGGCTGAGAAATCCTGGGCCAGAGTCTCTCTGAGGACACTGAGATCTGCCTATGTGCAGGAGAGAGACTGTGAAGGCTGCTGAGAGAGGAGCTTGAGCCTCCACTGACCACCTGGAGTAACAACCAGCCCTCTCTAATAAACTGAGTTCCTAAGTCGAGGGTCCACTGTCCCCCAAAGCCTAGCATTTGAGCATACAGTGTAGTGGGAGCTGAAGGATATCAGAAACACCAGAGAAGCAGCCTCAAGGAGGACTTCTGTCCTCCTCTCTCCCTCCTCCCTCCTCCTCCCCATAAAGCGATGAACAGGAACCAGAATTCCTCTTCCTCAAAGCCGATCAAGAAGACATTCTCTGACCCACTGTCTAGCAGCAGGTCACAGACCCTCCTTCCAGAGGGGCCTTGCCCATACCCAGGAGGAAGGCTGGCTGCACAGACAGGTCAGTGAGGTCAGATCCCAGCTGTTGCCCCTGCTCATCCACACAGGCCATGCATCATTCACTACACCTCAGCATGGAAACACACAGTTCTCCTGGTCTTCACTCAGGTCTCCCATGTCATGTAAACTTGCATGTTTTTCTCTTGCTAACTTTTTTTTTTTTTTTTTTTTATTTTTTTTTTTTTTTTTTTTTTTTGGTACTGGGGATCAAACTCTGGTCCTTATGCTTGTGAGGCAGGCAGTGGCACCACTGAGCTAAATCCCCAGCCCTAACGTGCCTTTCGTTAAAACAGCATGGCCCATGACCCTCATGACAAGTAAGGAAAACCCCTTCCATTTTTTAATGCAACAGGGTGCAGCTAAGTGTGAGAACTTGCCGCTTTTAATAAATATCATCTTTTTTTGACATATCAAGATACCATCTTCCTTCATTTAATTTTTTTTCTCTAAATAAAGAACAGTTTGAATGAGATTATGCTACTAAACCCATTTCCTACATCTCACAGGCTTCTAACACGAGAGCCTGTTTTGCTATGGCAGAGAAACAGACCCAGCTCCTACAGAAAGTGCACTGCCCTGGTCAAGGTCTCCACCCCAGAGGCTGCCTTCGCAGGTGCGCGTGGGGTGAAACGTGTAGCTGCATCCTGCACTGAACTCAGACAATGCTCTGCCAGAACCCTGACCTCATGCTCATCTGACAGGGAGCTGCACTGGGGACACCTCTGCCCTCTGCAGGCCTCTGTCCCACCACACTTACCACCTCCCTTTCCGTGAGAGCCCAAGGTAGAGCTCACCGCTCCCTGGGGCCTCTCGATCTCCCAGGCACACAACAGACGGTGGCAGGGTTGCAACAGGTCACCAGGCTGCATCACACCTGCTGGGCAGTGGATGCACAGGACCATAGGCTGCACTGTCCCCACCGAACCGAACCTTTCATCCCATTCATCTGTGGAGTGAGTTAAGAGTCTATCATGTCAGCATGATGAAATGTTCTAAAGATGAAGTAGTGGCAATATTGTACAACTGAGGACATACTGAAACCATAATAGGGTGGATTTTGTGATGTTCAAATTATGTTACTAAAAACATAAACTTAAAATGTGATTCTCAAAAATGTACTCACACTTCCTATCTCTAACCCCAATAAAACAATGTCTAATCCCAATGAATGGAAACCCTAAGGACACTTGTGACCAGGCCACACAACAAATCACCCCAGAGGTACTTGCCACAACCCCCACATCTGTGCCAGGGGTCAGGTCCACTCCCAGTGTCTGGGGCTTAGCCCGGAAGGCGCCTCACTCATACTTGAACAGGATCCCCACTGAGAAGCCAGGAGAAGGGCCCCGCCCCATCCTCACACAGGGACAGGCCCAACGCAGGGTCACCACCGAGGACAGACACCCACCCCGCCCTGCGTCACAGCCCACAGGAAAAGGGAGAAGAATGTGCAGCCGGCACTGGAACACTGCTGAGGCCATGAAGGAAAACAATATGTCACCCACCCTAAGAGAACCCCACAGGAAAACCTCACCTCCCTCCAATCCTGCAAAATTAAAAGCCAGGCTAACCTGGAATCTGGCTAGAAATGTCAGTGTATTTCACCTCCGTGAGCTAACCTTGTGCTAATGTGTAATAAAAAGCAGAAACTCGTGAGCTGGCGAAATGCCATGGCTAAGCGTACTGCTAGTAAGTGCAGGTCACAACCACAGCTCCCAGTGTGGCTTGGCTGTGCCCAGTGGAGCCTCAGGCCTGCGCTGTTCTGTAGAATCTGGCTGAAACTGAGCCAGGACCCACCTGGATGCCAGACCACACTCGTGGGCACAACGCAGCCACCAGGCTCATGACCTGGAGCCCAAGGCCCAGGTCCTCCATAGTTCCCAGGGACCCTCAACACCCCAGGGGAAAGTTCAATGCTGAGCCATGAAAAAAAGCAGGTTAGGTTGGACTTAAAACCTAAATAGATGGAGACTGAGCTCAGTGGTGCTGTTGCCTGCCTCCCAAGCACAAGGTCCTAAGTTCGATCCCTGGTATAAAAAAAAAAACAAAACCCTAAATAGCTCCAACATAGGGGCCTGCTGTTAGAATAGGCACCTCCTTTTTTCTTGCTTTTTTTTTTTTTTGCAGTACTGGGGATTGAACCCAGAAGTGCTCAACCATTGAGCTGCACTCCCAACACTTTTTATTTTTATTTTGAATCAGGGTCTAAGTTGCTAAATTGACAAAGCTGGGCTTGAACTTGCAATCACCCTGCCTCAGTCTCCCAAGAGTATTGGGATTGTAGGTGTCCACTATCACGCCCGGTTAGGACAGGCCTTCTTGTGACAAAAGTAAGACAAGAACCAATGAACTGGAAGCAAACCTTGGCTTCAGGAAAGTGATCCTCTGGTGAGCAGAGTGTCAGGAGCCAGGTTTCTGATCCCAGAATTGGCTTTGGCCTGCTGTGAGGCTTTAACCAAGTGGGACAACTTCTTTGGGCCTCAGTTTCCTCATCTGTAAAAGTAAAGGGATAGAATTAGACAAAGACTCTCAACTGAGGCCCACAGGTGTGTCACAGCCAGGTGCCCACAGAGGAGCTCCTGTTTTCCCAATCAAAGTTTGACCCTGTGCTGCCAATGTTCATTGGCAGAGAATGAATTCCACACAGGTATGAAGACGCTGTCCCAGAAGCCAGCCAGCCTCTCTCAGCAGACACTGCCTTGGCCACCAGCATCATCTGTGAGGTTCCAAACCTGTGACCTTGGTCCCTTTCACAGCTGCTTCAATCCAGCTCTATCACAACTGCAACACAGAGTTGGGTGCAGTGGCACATGCCTGTAATCCCAGCTGCTCAGGAGTCTGAGACAGAAGGATCCTAAATTCGAGGCTGGTACCTAGGGAATTGAGCAAAATTGTGACTTAAAATGAAAATAAAAAGGGGCTGGGATGCTGGGCATGGTGGCGCATGCCTGTAATCCCAGCACTCGGGAGGCTGAGGCAGGAGGATTGCTGTGAGTTCAAGATCAGCCTGGGCTACATAGTGAGTTCCAGGTCAGTCTCAACTACATAGTGAGACCCTGCCTCAAAATAAAACAAAACAAAAAAAGCGGGGGTAGGTGGGCTCGGACCTATATTGCAA
>NW_022900933.1:40062708-40092445 GCF_012274545.1 Fukomys damarensis | reverse complement strand
AATAATAATAATAATAAAGCAAAAAAATCATGAAGTCTAGCTTCAAACTAACTATGCCACATATATTTCTAACAAACAGCAAACAGTCCTTTGATAATGAAGACAACAGGTCCCCTCTTACTATATTCTTAACTCTGGCACTTTGAACAGGGATTTTTCTAACTTGGGCCTCCCTCTTTCCCTTGCTCTTAGAGCCTTGGGTGTGCTACTGCTCAGCTCTTAGGACAGACAGATGCTTCCCTGGGCCACAGGGGCACTGGAGGCAAACGGAAGAGACACCCTGCTCACAGACCAAGGTGGCAGCACAGTGTACACAGGCTGTTCCCAAACACAGAGCTGGAGCCCACCTCTCCACCATAGCCAGTCACCAGGAGTCAGGAATCGGGAAGATGTCACCAGAGGAAGAACAGTGTCAAATGCCCACTGTGGTACCAAGAAAAAGGAAGCGCTTCTCATGGAAAGCTGAATTTATTTACACTAATCATGAATGCAGGCTCTCAGCTGGAAAATCTCCCTTAAAATGCCAGAACCCATTCACAAGCTTTTCAGAATGCATGCGGTTGCCATGGTAATCCTGACATTCTATTCCTTGGCACCAGACATGTAAAATTACCACCCGTAATGCATTTAATACCATTTGGGGGCACCAATTCATAGCAAAATAAATGAGTTCAGCTCCCAGCTTCCCTCTTGGGACCAGCTGGAGGTGGTGCCCAGCTCGCCCCACGGACAGGCACCGAGCACCAGGCTCGTGGGGTGCTCATCTGAGACGTGTCCAGGACACAGGAACCAAATGGCCTCAGCAACTGCTGGCCACACAATGGAGAGGGTGAAAACACAATAACCCATGCCTGATGAACTAAATGCTCCTTGTTTAAACAAAACAAGTATTTTGCAGCCTGAATCTACACCTCTGAAATCTGACCATTTGGAAAGGAAAAAAAATAAAAATAAAAACAAGAGCAGCTCTCTTCAAAGAACATCTTCAGTACTTCATTTAGAGGGCATTTGCCCACACTAAACAAGATGATTCTTCAAATGTCAAAACTGTCCTTAATTAGAAATAAAGTCTTATTTCTTCGGCTCAGGAAAGATCCACCCAATCATCATTCTTTGCTCTGACTTGAGATATTCATTGGCATTTAAAATGCAGGCACGACTCTGGAAGCCCTTACCTTCATACAATTCACCACCCGAACACAGATGAAAGCCAGACGAGAGCTGCAGAGGCATCCGGGGCTTTTACATCCCGGAGTCCGCTGCACCAGGGGCTGGGGAGCTGCTGCTGCAGGACCAGCCATGCGGCCACGGTACCCACAGAGCCTGCATCCTAATCACGGCGCTGCAGGGCAGGGGCAGCAGCACCTCCACCGCACCCTCCTTTCCGCCGCAGGCAGGCAGCAGGGTGAGGGGAGCTGGAGGCTCCACCCCGGTGGGTTCCACGATCTGGGGGCTTGGGGAGCTGCTGCACTGAGTCTTTCTCAAAGCTACAACCTCAGGAGAGGAGCGCTGGGAGAGACTACCGAGCAATTTGGGACCACAAAGATCTTTTAGGGTCTTAAAAACTGTTACAGACTCCTGCAGGCGTTTCTGGGTCTCTAACCTGTTTCCTAAAGAAGTGTGGGTTTCCTGGGGCAGCTACCAGATAGAGATGAATGAAACGTGCATCTCGGTCACAACACGTTGTTCTCGGCACACACGCTAAGAGTCCTGCGACTGCTACTTACCTCCAAGCCCCTGCCAAGGCATCCTGGGAGTACACGGTTGCTTTCATGACAGAAACACGCATCATACAGGCACATTGAGCTCCCAGGAGACAGTGACCACCCAGGTGCTCCCTCGCCATCTTCCCAGAACAGAAGGGCCTGATGTTGCCAGGACACCCTGGCCACACAAGTTCACTCATTCATTCTGTCTCCTGTAAGCATGGACCATGTATAAAAAGGTACGCGCCTAAGAGAAAGCTCGCGCCACGGCAGCAAAGGCTTCGAGGAGCAGGACAAGAACCATAGCAGGGCCAGGGCACCACAGGCAGGTGGGTCAGAGCTGTGCTGGAGGCCCAGACAGGGCTCAGGAGGAAGGGACACCTGACGGGACCTGAAGGCCACAGGTGGCATAGGAGGAGCAGTCCTCAGGGCCTCCACTGCCCCTGGTGTGACAAAGGGTCCTCAGCAGCTCGGCTGTGGCTGTGATGTGGGCCCAGGTCCCCTCACAATGGCCAGAGCGGGCATCTGAGTGTCTGGGGCCCAAGCGAACAAACAGCGACACCCTGCACTCTGACGAGAACTCCCCTCTTGCCTTCCTGGCTCCCTGCCCCACTCTACCCCTCAGCCTCTGGAATCTTCTCCAGGAATCGGTCACAGGCTCCTTCTCAGCTGGCAGCAAGGCCTCTTCCTCTCTCCTGCCACCTCCAGTGGCCACTGTATGATGCTGAAGCAACAGGTCCACGTCCGTGTCTGCGACTCACAGGTCAGTCCCATAGCCGACACAGGGCTGCCTGTGCCCTAGGACAGGAGACCCTGGCCCAGGCAGCTGAGTCCTGGCTCAGGAGGGCAACCAGGCCCCACCTCCACACGCCAGTCCTCACCACCGCGTCCCAGCATCTAACCTCCAAGGGTTCACCAACAGCAGCGGGAAAAGATGTCACCACCTCACAGTATGGACGGGGTTGGGGAACTACAGTCTCCCCACTCCCCTCTGTCCATCGAGGGGAGTGTGAATGAAGTGCCACATGGGCACGGTGGTCTCATCAAGGCTTGAGTGTCGCACTCCACAGGGCTCAAGGCGACAGAACTAACTGGTGACACTGCGCAGCACCTGCGGCACAACTGCGATCAGGACAGGCCAGATGCACCTCAGGCGCAGATCCCTGCAAGCGGGGACAGCTCACAGCATGTGGCAATGTGTGGAGGAGGACAGGCAGCTTGAGGAAATTTCCCTTTTCCCAGTGCAGTGCTTTATGGACTCACCAGAGCAGTTTAAAAGCCTCTGAGGAACTTTTATCAGATGCACTGGACAAATGTAGATGCCACTCGGGCACTCCCCACAGCAGTTCCAGCAGAACCCTGCCTTTCAAGTCAGGATCAAGGCTGTTCTCCCGCAGCCTCACCTGCCGGCCGGGGAAGCAGAGTACCAACAGCCGGCCCAGCCAGAACCCAGCTCTGAGCGCACGGCTTTCCTGAGGGCCTTCATCCATACTCTGTGTCTCTCGGGCGGGCCTGCAGAGGGGGTGCCCACAGCTGTGAGGTGCTGACATGGATGAGCAGTGGGTGCAGGAAGGCCCAAGGGCAGCACCTTTCAGCATGAGCACCTGGAAGCCAGGGCGGTAAGGGCAGTGCTGGTGCCAAGGCCACAGGAGATGGCTTCCTGCTGTCCCCACCCACATCTGAGGGACAGTGAGACCCAGCTGAGAAGTAACTGCTGCTGGTCTCCGAGAAGGCTGACCCTTAGGGTACCGTGCAAGCCTCGTCACAAGGGTGGGCCGGGTCTGCTCTACCTGGGCAGCACGCAAGGAAGAGCCTCTACTGGAAAGGAAAGGAAAGGAAAGAAAGGGCACCTGGCCTACAAAGCTGGCAGAGCTGATTTGATTTCCAACTGACAGGGCACAAGCTATCTCCAAACTTAACACACAGGCACAAGGCAGAAAGAGTTCTTCCATGCTTAGCTCAGTTTAAATATATGAGACTGGGGCTGGGGATTTAGCTCAGTGGTTCTGCCGCTTGCCTCGCAAGCGCAAGGAACTGAGTTCGATCCCTGGTACCAATAAATAAATAAATAAGCAAGAGACCCAACGGGCTCTCTCAGCTACCTGGAATGGCCATGGCGAAGCTTGCCTCTATTAAACAGCAGTAATGGAGTTAATAATCTAATGCAGGCAAATTAGCTAGTATCATTAATATACTTTATATGGGTTTAATACAAATTATGGAAACAGTCCCTACAGGGTTCATCTGGATACTTAGCAAAATGTTCAAGTGCACCACCACTCCCCTGAGGTACTTAGCACTTCAAAACCACAACCCAGTTACCCAAATGCACACAGCAAGCTGCAGGAGTGAGTGGTAAGGCCCCAGGCGGATCCTCCACTCTCAGAGCCACTGGCACTGAAGAACAAAGGACGTCCCCAAGAGGAAGTGGGGAGAAGAAAATGAAAAGAAAAGAAAAGGCCACATTTATTTGGCTTGCAAACAGACTCAGTCTCCCCCAACACACCTTTTGACAAGACCACTTCATAACTGTTGGATGTGACTTGGGCGCTGCAAAGAAGATCATTCTGGCTGTTTCTCTGGCCTTAGAGGGTCCCCGGGGGCTTCAAACAAAAAAACAGGAAGTCACTGGATCCCCAGAAAGGTCAAAGAAGCTCCAGTCACAATAAGCAAAGCCTGTCTACAAACATGAACCCTGGCAGCAGCGAGAGCAGCGCCTCCTGGAGGATGACAGGGTCCTCAGCTTGCACCCATGGTCCACTGCCAAGAGGCAGCAGAGGCAGTGAGTAAACCACCAACGGAGTCAGCTGCTTCACAAGGATGAGCCGTGAAGACACACGCCGTGACTGACAGGACAAAAGGCCGGGGCAGTGCAACTCCACTCCTATGAACACCGGGAAGGACACTGCTCGAACAGCAATGTGACAGGCTGAGGCCCACTGCCCTGCACACCCAGGCAAATTGTGATGAGCAGGACCACCTCAACAGTTCTTCCCTGTGAAAGCAGACACAGTCGGGCCAAAGGCCAAGGCAATCCATGAGATGCAGGCTCAACAAATTTTTTTTTTTTTTGTACTGGGTATGGAACTTGGGTCCTTGCGCTTGCAAGGTAGGCAGTGTAAAATGCATTAACTTGAGGATACACCTTCCAAAAACTTTTTTTAAAAGTGTCTTACTGCTCAAAACAGTTCATAAATGATTTGGTAACTTTCCTTCCCAAAAACCTCAAGTGTTTTGGTTTCTTTTCGTTTGTTGGAATCAAGGTCTTACTTTGGAGTCCAGGCTGGCCTGGAACTCTTGGCAATTCTCTTGACTCAGCCTCTCCAATGCTGGGACTCCAGGGGTGTGCCACCACGTCCAGCTTCTTTTGTTTCTTTTCTTTTTTTTCCCCTACTGAGAATTGAACCCAGGGCCTTTACACTGAGCTACAGCAGCAGTCCTTTTTTAATTTTTAAATTTTGAGACAGGGTTTCATTAAGTTGCCCACTGGGCTCAAACTTGCAATCCTCCTGCCTCAGCCTCTTAGCACGCTAGGATTACAGACATGCACCACCACACCCAGCAGAGTTCAATAATTAAGAAAAAATATTGTCTTAACTTCAATGATAAATACTAATTATATCTACAAGCAAATGTAACACTTTAAACATGGGGGAGGAGCATCACTCTGGATCCTATCAATGCCCATCCCCAAGAAAATATTTGCTTGATTTTTGTTGCTGTTATTGTTTTTTGGTACCGGGGATCGAATTCAGGTCCTTGCACTTGTGAGGTAGGTGGCAGAAGCACCAAGTTAGATCCCTGGCCCTGCTCGATTTTTATGTACTACAAAAAAAGATCACCTAGATTTTTAAGACCCAGAAAATCTAGGAGCTAAAAGGTAAAAACAACAACAAATCATTAATTGCATAAAACACAGAACATTCCAAGCCTATCTACAACAGAAACAATGGACGGGTTACGTGAGCTCACCCAGAAACGTCACAAAAGGCCCACTTCAGTCTCGCAGAGAGTACAGGGCAGGTCAGGCGCCAACCCCAGTACAGCTCTGTAACTGGCTGAAACATCAGCACTTATAAGCTTCTATTTTCCGAAGGAAGAGAATCCTGTGTACTCACAATCCTTAGTGAGTCAGCCAGTGTGTGAAACATTTTACATAATAGGAAAACTTATTATGACCCAAAGTTCAGCGTGTTCTCACTAAGTTACCAGAAATTACAGGTGGGAAGATACCTCTGTCAACTGAGCCAAAATCAAGAAAAGAAACTACTTTAGACAATGCACATTTCTGGTCTGGTGGAGCTCAATTTTTAGTGTCACCAAAACTTCTAATTACTCAGACTGATAAATCCACAATTTAAATACTGAGTAAAGAAAATCTGCACACTGACCACATGGGTAATTTAAAAACAGGTTGTGACGCCAGCCACTTGCTACCTGTATAACTAAGCAACATCAAGACTCAAGAGGGACAGCTTCAGTTTTTGTAAACACCTGTGTGGACAAAGTTTTTCCAAAGTTATATCATCCAAAGTGTAAACAGAGTCTTCCCATTGGGTTTCACTGCAAGGGCAAACAAACCAACAAAACTGTGGAAAACCTTGCAGTGCTGCATCCGTTTAAAATTCCCTACATGTTGTCAGGCTTGGTGGCAAAGGCGCATGGTTCCAGTCATAGTTCCTACTGAGGCAGGAGGATCACAAGTTCGAAGCCATCCTGACCAATTTACAGAGACCCTGTGTCAAAACAAAAAATAAAAGGGGCTGAGGATACAGTTTAGTGGTGGGGTGTTACTGGGTTCAATCCCTGGTACCTCAAAAACAAAACAAGTCAAAAAGAAAAGAAAATACCCATGTTTCATTCAGTGTTTGCCGGTGAAAGAAGATATTTAAGCAATTAAAACACATGAAACTCTTCTACTGTGACCTTAGAAAGAAACCTTAGTCTTCCAACGGTCCCATCTGGAAACTGACATGTTTATACACAGCGCAGATGTGAACATTCTAACTCCATAATCTATCAATACACACAACACTTTCAGAAAGCAAACACTGCTAATTCCATGAGTATGATATTGTAGCAAAGACAAAACCACCAGTATTTTTTACTTTGTAAGTTTGTCCCCAGAAAAGGGTGATTGTAAAACACAAGAGGAAGTCTCTTTTTAAGCCTATTAAACTACCTGCAAAGATTAACCATGAAGTCATGGCTGCTGCCCCATCCCTAATACTCACTCACTGCCCAGAGCCCAGGACCATCTGAAGGAAAGTTTTGCAGTAAAACTCTCCAAGGCTGCGAGAGCCTGTGCCCGGCGTTTTCTGGAGGCCAGACTCCTCACAACCCCAAAGGACTGTACTGCGTCCCTACTGCGTGCTCACGTGCATTCGCCCTCAGGTCAAGCACCACAAGCAAAAGTATTCTAAATTAGAAAAACAATCTTGAATATACATTTTCCGATGAGAGCTAACACATTCTATGTAATTTTTCAAAGACCACAGATAATTTTAGAAGTGATATAAATAATACGTGACATCTGCTTCAGAAACAGACTAGTTCACCTCACCTCTTTTCAGATGCTTACAATATGCACACTCAGGCACATCAGAATATTAGTACTTCATTTTCTCATTTAAAAAGAGCAGACTTAACTGTAACCTGACAATTAAACATTTTCAAAAGGGAGGAGCCACATCAGAAAGCAGGTAATGTTTAAATTTCAAAGGTTTCTATCTACATCAAAAATGTATGTTGGTAGGGCCGGGGATTTAGCTCAGTGGTTCCGCCGCCTGCCTTGCAAGCACAAGGACCCTAGTTCGATCCCCGGTACCAAAAAAAAAAAGTATGTTGGGAGCCAGGCATGGTGGTGCATGCCTGTAATCCCAGCACTCAGGAGGCTGAGGCAGGAGGATTACTATAAGTTCAAGATCAGCCTGGGCTACATAGTGAGTTCCACATCAGTCTCAACTACATAGTGACACCCTGTCTCAAAAAAACAAAAAAAAAAATGTATGTTGGGGCCGGGTCTTTAGCTCAGTGGTTCTGCCTCCTGACTCACACCTGAGTTTGATCCCTGGTACCAAAAAAACTATCTTGAAAACATTAAAAACAAGGCATTCTCACATCCTGCAAAAGTCAGGAAACTGGACACTGCCTCACTGCATCTGTTCCCTGCAGTCCCAGCAGAAGGCGGCAGGTGCAGGGGGCCAGACAGCAGCCACACCTGAGCTTGCTCTACTCCAGGGATCTCGGCAAGGGCCAGGGACAGGGTCCTGGGAGTCAGGAGAGCTGCACCCAGCCAGGCCCCGTGTACCTGGGGCATCTCCGGAAGGACACGTGTGGTGTCTAGAAAAGCCGGTGCCCACAGACAGCACTCTCGCAGTGTCACCCATGTCCTGCCTGCCTCTCTCCCACGCAGGAGGGTCGTGTTCCTGTCCTCTGCACTTCTAGCCCCCAGCCCAGGGCCTGGCATGCATGAGGAGACAGGGTCACAGCCCATTCCCTACCATCCCGAGGCCCACAGGCTCCTGTCATACAGTGGCACCCCCATGGGACATGAAGCCATTCTCATCACTGTCCCGCTGAGAACAGACTTCTTTTCTGCCGCAAAACCTACAACGTGTAGATGACCAGGCATGACACACAGCACACTCACTCTTCTGTCCTCCATCTTAGGAATTCCAAACTCCAGGGCACCACGGCCCGAGTTACAAACACCAGACTGCGGCTACCTCACAGCAGAGAAGGGGTCCTCCCGATCGGAGGAGCAGTCTGCACATCTGGGCTGAGTACCCAGCCAGATGCCGGACACGGTGTGAACAGAGATGGCCCACCTGGGTGAAGGACACAGCAGGTGACAGCGAGTGGGCCGGCCTGGTGAGGAAGGTGCTGAGGGACCTTAAGTCAAGGGGGACAGGAAGCCCTCAGCGGCTGCCCAACTCCCACAGGCCAAGGCCCGTTGCAGACTCCAGACCCAGCTATGGCACAGACAGGGCAGATGCATGGAGTCTAGGAACGGAAGATGCAATTTTTTTTGTACTGGGGACTAAACCCAGGGCCTTCACACTGAGCTACATCTCCAGAACTTTTTGTATCAAGGGAGGGTCTTGCTAAGTCACTTAGTTGCCCAAGCTGGGATGGAACTTGCAATCTTCCTGCCTCATTGTCACACAGTGCTGGGATTGCAGGCTAAAATTAATCTCTTAATTGACAAAGAATAACTATGTATTTAGGGGGTGTGGTGTGCTGTTTTGGTATATTATACATAGAGAGAAAGTTACTTAGCAAATCAATCACCTTACCCATCTTTTTTTCTGTATGAAGAAAAGAGCTCTACTCTTTCAGCAATTTCAAGCACACATTAGTATTATTAACTATGATCATAGATGCATTTGGAAGATAACTGTGCTACACAAAATGTGCCAGGCACAGAGAGACAAATACTCCCCCATGTCATTCATATATGGACTAAAATAAAGTCAAACGCTCAGAGGCAGGTGGCTGCCAGGGGCTAAGGGACAGGCTGGTCAAAGCGCAGCCCTTCAGTTAGGATCCGTTCCACTGTGACAGGAGGAGAGTAGTCCACAATCGGTCATGCATGCAACTAAATTCCCTCCAGGCCTCAGCCCTATCTCTCAGTGAGGGAGACAGGGCCTCTCCTCAGATGCACCCACCCATTCCAGCCGAATCCATCTGTTCACAGCCCTTCCTTACTTATCAGGCTGGAGAGAAGGGGCTCGATCACACCGGAACTGCACAGAAAGGGAGAATGGGCAGTGGGCCAACAGGAACCAGGGCAGACCTCTGCATCACCACAGGCCAATAACCAGTGTAAGCAGTGGCCATAGGGTCCCCCTCAGCTCACCCAAACCACCCTCCCAGCACCAAAACTGGTGCTGTGCATTTGCTGTTTTGCTCCCACAGGAACAGTATTACCAAGGCGCTGTGGCAGGTGTGGCCCTCTGGAACCTGGCAGGCCGTGCTGGTAGCTACCCTCACCTCAGATGGAGTGGGCAGCAAGCGCAGCTCCCCACAGGCCTCCCCAGCAGAGGCAGGTGGCATGGAGGGGTACCTGGAGCAGCTTCCGAGACCTGGTAGGGACAACAACGTGGGTAAGTGGCTGTTGTGACAGTCTTTAGGGTTAAACACTCACTGGGATGAGATTTAACAACACAACAATCGACCCCAATAATGAAGTGGCTTCTCAGACTTTTCCACAAAGTGCCCCAGAGGCACAGGCAGAGCCTTGCAGCAGCTCAGCCTGTGTGAAGCCTTACAGTTTGTCTTAAACCTCAGACACTTTCCACCTTTAACTCTGGGACACACCCTTCACACCCTCCTCATCATTCGCTATCTCAGCTGTCAGAAGCAGAGGCTTTGGATGCGCTCAAGCTGCCCCTGTAGAGCGGGGAGGTTCCCACTGGCTCTGTCTCAGCCTCCTTCCTTCTGGAGCAGGGAACTCCCAGGCAGGCCCCACACACTCAGTGCCTCCTCAGAAACGTCCACCCACCACGCCACGCCACACTCCAGCACGCCCCTGCTCGATGTGCCGATTCTCCCCATGCCGGCACCAGTCCCACTGCCCAGACCCCCAGTCTGGCCTCTCCATTCCAACACCGCACCCCAGCGTCCAAGAGGCATCTCCAATTGCAGGGCCAGCACCAAGCGCCCCCCCAGCCACTCCCAGCTCAGGAAGGGCACTCAGTGCTCAGCTCACCAAGGCTGCCTCTTTCCCGGCTGCCCTGCTGCCTAGCCAAACCCCTCTTCGCTTCAGCCACTGTGGCCTCCTGCTGTCCCCAGCACACACCAAGCACATCCACCTAGGGCCTACAGACCCCCTGCTTCCCGATCTTCACAAGGGCCTCTCAGTCCCAGTTCAGTGCCACCTGCGAAAGGACCTTCCCTGCAAACGCACAGGCACGAGCTCAGCCCTGGCCTGGTTCCCCTCTCTGCAATGCTCTGGGCCGTGGTTGGTGTGACTGCTGGTCTGCAGGTTCCCAAAACCTGGGGCAGAACTCAGCTCCTCCAGGGGCTGAATCAACTCTCCTGTTCACAGACTTAACTTTGAAACCTTATTTTTCGTTAAAATGAAACATCCATTCATCCATTCAATGACTCCACTACACAAGAGTCCACATGGCCAGCACAGAAAGCAAGAGCATGTGCTAAGGAGGCTGTCCCGGTGGTGGGCACAGGGAGCCTCATTCTAGGTTACTCTATGCAGCACCTGCAGCCCAGAGAGGACACAAAAGTGCCTTGGTGCCCAACACCAGAGAAGGAAATTGAGAAAGTGACACAATACAAACATTACACAATCACCTGCATTGTCAAGAGATAACTGTCCAGCAGAAACACAGGGTCACTCAGTATTTAAAATTCTAGCAGCTATATCAAAACCAAAACCACAGAAAAACAGGAAAAACAATTCAATCTATATTATTTAACACAATGTAAAGTTTTTCTGAGACAAGGTCCAGGCTGACCTCAAACTTGTGGTGATCTTCCTGCCTCAGCCTCCTGAGTACTGGGATTACAGGTGTGAGCCATCACGCCTCGCTGAAATGGTGAATTTTATATGCAAATTACACCTTAAAAGCTACTGTTTTAAAAAGCAAGTAATCAATATCAAAATCAGTATCACAAAAAGGAGTATTAACCACAGAATAATTCTACCCTCATAAAAAGACTCACCTGCAGTGGTGCAGGCCTGTCATCCCAACACTTTGGGAGGCTGAGGCAAGAGGACTGCCAAGTCTGAGCCTAGCTTGGGCAACTTAGCAATTTAGCAAGACTGTGTCTCAAAATAAAAATAAAAAAGGGCTGGGGATGTACTGCAGTGAAGGTCCTGAGTCCAATACCTGCTATACAAAAAAGAAAATGTAGGGCTGGGAATTTAGCTCAGTGGTTCCACTGCCTGCTTCGCAAATGCAAGGCCCGAGTTCAAGTCCCAGAACCTGTGTCCTCGGCCAGTGACACCTCAGACAGCTCTTCTCATGGCCACCTCAAACTCTCCAGCACCTAATTCACCTCATTCCTTTTGGGCTTTTTTTTTCCTCAGCTTTGTCTTTTAATTTTTAAATTTATCTATCTATCTATCTATCTATCTATTTATTTTAGTACAGGGGATTGAACTCAGGATCTTGGGCTCAACAGGCAGGCATGGTGCTGCTGAACTGAATCCCCCACCCTTCCTTTTTTTTTTTGAGGCAGCATCTTGCTATGTACTTATGTAATTCAGGCTGGCCTCAAACTCAGGGTGATCCTCCTGCCTCAGCCTCACAAGTGCTGGGATTACAGGCTTGCACCACCATGCCCAGCTGTCTAGTCCTTCTGTATTCATCTTCCACTTAGAAATTTTAATATCAGCCTGTGCCAGATCAGGGTCAGGGCCACAGGGACCCTTCATGCCCCTTCCACATCCTGCCCGACTGAAACAGTACTACTCAGACATGAACACACTGACCATGCAAGAGGAGATTTCCTGCTGTGGACGCGGCTGGAGATGGGCAGCACGCGGCACACTGCCTCGACTTCCTCAGCACTGATTTGCATGCTGGGGGGATTGCACAAGCACAACCCTCACCTTGCATTTTCCTTTTCAGCAAGGCCGCCTCCCACCCCACACTCTCCTACAAAAGCTTTCTAACAACACCAGTGCACAGCCGACGGCTCCAGGGAGCCAGGGCGGACTCCAGGCCAGCCATGGGGATCACAGAGCACCCAGCCTCCGGTCACTGCCCTGCCCTCCCCACTCAGGCCTCAGTTCTTTTCATATATGAAGAGGTGAGGAAAAAATAACCAACAGAAAAATCCCCTATGCAAAACCCCCAACCCTGTGGGAAGGAGGGTGGGGCCATGAGTCATCTACTCCTCCACCTGAGGGCAGCACAGGTGAGCAAGGGAAAGGGCAGCCACTGCCAGGGTAGGGGTGCTGCAGGCCGGGAAGGCAGTGATGCCGGGGTGATGTGGAGAGGGCAGACGCGCTGGGAACCAAGGCAGGAAGACAGGACACAGAACACCAGGGACCAAGTGCAAAGGAGCTAGAGTGGGCAGAAGCCGGCGGCTGGGTAAGCCGCCCAGGTGCCCCACTGCCAGCCGCCCCCTCTGGTGAGGTGGGGACTAGAATCTCTCCCTGCAGGCTGGTAAGCCGTGCGGTGCCCAGCTTGTTCCCTCTGCTGAGTGGGCAGATAGACATCCTGTTCTCAGGCCGGCCTGGGAATGTAGGGCTGGGACAGCACTTGGGGTGCCTGGCATATACCAAGGCCCCTCAGCAGTCGCTAAACCACACACAGGTCCAAAGTCTGAAGAGAGGGGTGGGGTAAAGACATCAATTTGGGGAACTTGGGAACCACGGCTGGAAAATTATTTTATTTTTCTAATGGTATGCACTGAAAAATTCCCATGTGCCTAACCAAACTTTTGTTCTAGATCAGTCTTAGGAAGGGTTAAGCCACCCAGGATGGATGGGTATCTGGACTTCTGTACCCATACCTGACCCTCCATTCCCTCTGTGGACTTAATACACACCCTAGTAGAACCTTGCTGTATTAAAGATCGTTCAGATCTCACCTAATGACTAAAGATTGAATTTCTGTACAAAGCACTTCACCTCAGAAAAAACATTAAATCTGATGCTTACACAATCACGAGCATGTGGGACAAGTCTGAGCTCTCAGCACCTTCAATGCTTCCTGACAGCAGGGGCCACACAGCTTCGAGGGAGCCATGTGGGGGGGACTGGAGGCTGCTCCCGAGCCTCCTCTACCCTGCCAGGGGCCTCCTGGAAAGCTTTCAGGTACTGCCAAGCCCTCCCTGGACACCAGAATGCCCCTGCCTTAGGACAAGAACATGGTCCTAGACCAAGTGGTCCCTCAGGCTGTGTCCTGGCCAAAAGGCCGAAGGTGATCCAAGTGGTCTTTGAGATATATGTCACTGTGGGGACAGAGATCAATTCAGTGGGATTTTTTTTTTTCTCAGTACCAGGGATCAAACTCGGGACCTTGTGTTTGCCAGACAGGCACGGTGCCACTGAGCTACATCCCCAGCCCTTAGTGAGATTCTAAATGCCCCTTAAAAACAACAAGCCCAAATTGCACCCTCTGGAGAAACTGAAAGTGGGCACACAGGAGAACCACTCTGGTGAGGCAGTGAACCCTGACCCGAGCCGCGGCAACATTTCCTCTGCAGCCGGTCTGAACCAAACCCTTAATGACAGGGGACTGTGCAGCACCAAGCTCTGCACTTGGCAGGACGCGGACCCCACAGCTGAGCTTCACAGGATGACAGGCCCCACTTGCCAGTGGCAGAAGCAGCCACAGAACAGGAAGCTGGCTGGGCCCAGCCACACCCTGGCACTGTCTACATCTATGGTAAATCTCCACTCGGAGACTGGGTGTGCTGGACCAAGGAAAGGGGTGGTGCCAGCCTCCTGCAGGCCTCTCTACAGGAAAGGAGTAACTCGGACCTGGAGACCTTTTCAGTGTCTGACACCCACATCAGCTCACCCAGGCTGAGGTTTTCCCTCCCTGTCCCAGCTCAGAGAAGCAGCAAGCAAGTGTGCAGAGCACACCCCAAGTCCCCTGGCTCCTCGCCCCAGGTCTAGCAAAGGCAGCATCTAGATTAAAACTTCTGATAATGAGGTCAAAACTAGTTGCCTGCTAGGTGCGGTTCAGATGTCTGTAATCCCAGTACCTGGGAAGCTGAGGCAGGAGGATCATTGCGAGTTCCAGGCTAGCCTGGGCTATGTAGTGAGCTCAAGGCCAGCCTGGATGACATAGTGAAATCTGTCTCAAAAAATACCCAAAAAAGAACTACTTGCCAATTACCTAAATCATCCAAACCAAAGGGTACTAAATATGCACGAAGAACAAAGGCTCCGCGAAAGGCCAGAAGGAAAGAAAAGTGAAGACACACAGTGAAAGTATTAAAGATATGGATCTCAAAACAGATTCTTCTGGGTCCCCAAAGGTCCAAATCAGTCCTGGTGCTTCTCAGAGCAGTGGGACGCAGGGAGGGGTCTTCTCCTACCTGGAGGGTCACTCTGGGCCACAGGGGCTGCTCAGGGGTCTGTAGGAGACAAGCACACACTCTGTACAGGAGACCGTAAAACCCCTGGGAACTGGAGATGAGCGGCCCCAAGTACTGTGCCCAGGGTCAGGCTGCCCTGGGGCGTGTCCACTCCTCTGCTGGCTGCACAGCAGGAAGCTAGGGCTTGTACATAGGTGGCTTCCCAGCCAGGCTGTCACAGAGCAAAAGAGGACTGGGAGCCTTGGCCCAGGGAGCCAGGAAGGTTGCTGGGGAGGCAGACAGGGCAAGCCCTGGACGCACCACGTCTCTGTCACTCTTCACTTCACCCAGGCCCCCTCCTCAAAGGCAGAGGCACCCACATGCCAGAGGCCACAGTTCAAGGGAGGACAGTGGCTCGGAGTACAGAAATGGCCCCACGCAGCTCTGAGCAGCCCAGGCTGGGAGCTTCCACCACTGTCCTGATCACAGAAGATGGCTGCGTTTAAACTTCAGTGTACATGTGTAGTACATGACGTTTACATTCATCTGCAGTAGTAGGTACGTGTACTGAACACATCCAAATTCATTTTATCCCCCCCCTTCCCCTCCCTCCCTTCTCCCTCCATCTCCAGACCCACTTCCCATTTAAGAGAGATCTATATCCCTGGTTCCTATGGTCTGACTTTATTTTGCTTTTTTTTTTTGTACCAGGGATTGAACTCAGGATTTGTGCTTGCCAGGCAGGCACAGCACTGCTGAGCTAAATCCCCGGCCATTATTTTGCTTTTTAAAATTGTTATACTTTGGGCTTCTCATGTAAGAGCACTTATGTGATACCTCAGCTGTGTGTCTGACTCATCTCACTTGACATTATGGTCTCAAGGACAACTGCTATGGAAATCAGTATGAAGAATCCTCAAAAACCCACATGTTCTTAAGCGCTTACCTGTGCCCAGCGCTTTTTGCCTTACCCCGGAGGTGGTCCACTGAGCACACAGAGACAAAGTAACTGGGCCAAGACCCATGGCCACCGGACCCTGTGCCTGCCTGGGGTGCTTTGCTCTTAACCACACTGCACCCCCTGCCTGGCCTCCCCAGGCCTCATCTGGCTGGAAAGGCAGGAAGAAGTTGAGAGCCAACATGCTAAGGCGCTGCCATGCCAGGACACACAAGTCCTAACACCCCAAAGAACCCCACTTCCTCTATAGCAAGTGGCCAAGATGTTGGTGAGAGCATCAGCCACCACCTCCCTGTGGCTTGGTAAATGTTTTTTTTAAAAACACAAAACAAGGCCTGGCTATTTAGCTTAGAGATGCCGCTGCCTGCCTTGCAAGCACAAGGACCCGAGTTCAATTCCCAGTACCAAAAACAAAACAAAACAAAGCCTGACTCACAAGTGCAAGCTCCTGTTGATCCCTGGTACCAAAAAAAAAAAAGCTTCCCATGTGACCTGTGTTCCTTGAAGAACCAGTCTCCAGCTCTCTGCTGGCAGAGATCGTGGTTATGCCCAGTGGCATCTAGTCTGGTGGCCTGCTCAGAGTGGACAACGGATACTTCTTATTGTCAAAGATAATGAACTATCTGGAGAATAAAGCCTGGCACACCAAGTACAGTGGTGCTGGGAGGACAGGAGACAACGGGCAAAGTGTAAACACGGCAAGGAGGCAGGGTGCCCTCTGACAGCCACGCTGACCACTGACCACCCATCCATAAGCGGGGCCTCTACAGCGCCACAGTCCCTACCCCAGAACCACAGCCCATGCGTTTCAGAGTTCAGGCACAAAGCACTGTGTGCAGCGTGGATTATATCACACCCGTGCGCACACACATTAGTTAACAGTCTGCATCCAGATATAGAAATATTACTACTCAGTGCAACAGAGGTGACAAAGAGCCTCACTAACATTCAGGCCCAGTGGCATACACCTACGAGAGAACCACCCCACTTTCAGAGGTTCTGGGTTGAAGCTCATGGTGAAAAACTGGGTGCCTATTTTCAGCTCCACATTGAGCACATGCTCACGTCTGTGCACACTGGGAGGTGAGCAGGGCTGAACACTTCTCCCACACATGTGTGGCGATTCATGCCCGAGTGCCTGTGGCATCGCCTGAAAACCCTGCAAGCTGGGGACTAGCAGGTCCTGGGCACAGGTGGAAGCTTCCTCCCTGCACTAGAGGCTGGCATCCTGGGAGTTCTTCAACATGAGCCATTAAATCTGCATTTCTGGGTCCTTACTGTGGTCTGGGTGGGTGCCGCATTTTGTGTCTACTTCCGGTTGTTCTAAAGTATGGCAGAATTCAGGATCCTGGAGTCCAAACTGTGAGAGGGAATGAGATGCTGACAAGACTGGCAAGTCTCACCTGGAGCTGCCCCTTCCCAGCGAGGACCGCGAAGCATTACTGATTGCCAAGGACAGGACCCAAGGACCAAGTGGGCCTTCCTTCCCTTGAACCCAACAAAGTCCTAGACACACCACAGACTAGTCCTCCTGGACGGCCACATAAATGTGAAACCGTGGAACAATGCTGCCCGGCAGAAGCTACAAGGAGAGAAGCCGCTGGTACCTCACTGTGGGAAGGACCCGCTATCGAGGGACTTGGGAAAAGCTGCACGGATGGGGCCTTGTGGTGGACACAGCAGCGGCTCTGGTGCCTGCAGACGTGGGGACCTCCATGAGGCTCACCTGCCCCCAACAGTGTCCCCAACTCTTGGAGCCCCTTCCCACATCACTCCAACCCCAGGACCAGCCCAGCTGGTTCCCTGGACAGGCTAATCCTGCCCATACTCACAGTGTCCTCTTCTGACCCGAGTATGAGCTTGCTGGTGTCCTCACCCTGTAATGTGCACCTTTCACTTCTGTTCCACTGCCTCCTTCCAAAGTATAACAGTCCAGGTTGAAATCAGCAGTCTGGGTTTCCTGAGGACACAATGGCCCAGTCACCCTGTGCACATGAATATGGCACGTGTGTGTGTGTGTGTGTGTGTGTGTGTGTGTGTAGTACTGAGGAGTACTGACCCCAGGACCTTCAGACTGAGCTACATTCTCAGACCTTTTTTTATTTTTTGAAATAGGATCTTACCAAACCACTAAGTTGCCCAGGCTGGGCTTGGACTTGTGATCCTTCTGCCTCAGCCTCTCAGACTGCTGGGATTATAGGCCTGTGCCACTATACCTGGCTGTATGGCACTTTCAACATGACTAGCATCCAAGAAGTAAACTGAATCTGATTAGTGCTCATTTAAAATGTTGTTTTCCTTTACACTCTTAGCCCCAAAACGCAAGAATACTGAGCACCCAAGCTTAGCCAAACACACCAGACATGGATGTACTGAGCTGTAAATAATAAGTTGACAGATCCTGTCTTCCATTTTCATTTTTGTAGCAACTTCATTTATGGTAAGCTCATCATTTTTTTTTTTTTTTTTTTTTTTTGGTACCAGAGATCGAACTCAGGACCTTGTGCTTGCAAGGCAGGCGGCAGCACCACTGAGCTAAATCTGGCCCTGTGAGCTCATCATTTTATTCCACAATGACCAACAACCACAACTGTTACCTGGCTAGGGGACCGGATTTTCAAAGAGCGAGGAGGCTCCATGACTGCCCAAGGCCACGGAGATGGGGACTGAGATCCGGTCTCAAGTCCCCCCCAGCAGCCCCTCCAGCCATGCCCGGGCCTCTGAGCGGCTGACACCCTCCACACGTCCATGCAGAGTCACTCGGTCTGGGACAGACTCATGGGTTGGGAGCAGAAGCCAAACCTCAGGAGCCTCAGGAGTGCCTGCAGAGCAGGGCTCCTGACAGAGAGGCCTCTGGAGCGGTACAGCACAGGTTCACACCAACCCTAAACAATTGAACAAGGAAGCCATTCCCAACAACCCTACAACAAAAGAATCCGCAAGGGTGACTTAATTCATCTTGTGCGATGCCTGTTTCATAAGAAGCGGGACACAGACACAAGACAGGTGAAGAGCACATCACTATGAGAAACACCTCACTTTCGCCACCCTGCCTCAGCCCGCTGTCACTCTGCATGAGGTGTGGAGAGCCTGGAGGAGACAGGTGCGGAGCAGGGCGAACAGTATGGGGAGAAGTGCATTCAAGTATGCTCACGGCCAGCAAACTGCTGACCTCAAACAAGGGACAGACCACAGACAAGGACTCTTGCTTCAGTACCGAAAACTGCTACTCTCACAGACCTCACTGTCCCGGGCTGATCACTGCCACGGAGGCAGGAGTCACACACACTCGGTGCAGCCCCACATCAGGGCAGTCGTCGTGACTGCAAACATGGCTACTATGAAGGCTAAACATCGTTTAAAGGAGAGCTAATACATGCACACCTCTGTCAAAACCCCACCACACTTTTTTTTTTTACCAGTACTGAGGGTTGCATATTCCTTTTAAAATTTTGTTTTTATTTTGAGATAGGGTCTCAGTGACCTGTCCAGGCACAATTTGAACTTGAGATCCTCTTGCCTCAGATTTCCAAGTGCTGGGAGTAGACGTGTGCTGCTATGCCTAGTTTACTCCATATTCTTTTTATTTGGGGGGGGTTTGAGACAGGGTCTCACTATGTAGTTGAGACTGACCTGGAATTCACTATTTAGCCCAGGACGGTCTCAAACTCACAGCGATCCTCCTGCCTCAGCCTCCTGAGTGCTGGGATTATAGGCATGCGCCACCATGCCTGGTTACCCCATATTCTTATACACAGACAGTTTTTATTCCAACAAGTGTGTAGGTAGTTAACATATGATCTAGGTAAGGAAAAGAAAATTTAGGATATATAGAGTTACAATATTTTCTCAATGAGTTATTTATTTATTTATTGCAGTACCAGGGATCCAACTCAGGACCTTGAGCTTTCAAGGCGGACGGCAGAACCACTGAGCTAAATCCCTGGTTCTCAATTAATTTTTTAAAGAGAGAAACATGTTTAAAGTCCATAAGACTCTTCAAAATGAAAATGAAGGTTTCACGTTACAAGAAAAAATTTCTGACAGTGTCTTATGATGCAGCCCAAGGCAGCCTCAACTCCAGATCCTCCTGCCTCAGCCTCTCAAGTGTTGGGATTACAATATATACAACCACACCCAACTCAAGTACTTTTTGAAATGAACAGGAAGAAAAAATGTATGGACCAAAAGCTGGACTTCTTGACAAGGGGCCAGGGATTTAGCTCAGTGGCTCCTCACCTGCCTTTCAAGCACAAGGGCCAGAGTTTGATCCCTGGTACCATTAAAAAAAAAAAAAAAGAAGGCTGATGACTAGGTAGACAAGACATAAATTTTTTACATAGCAGTTACCATCATAAATGGATGCATTCAAGAACTTGAACCATGAAGTCTTCAATCAGAACACAGAACACATTTTCTCCCAGAAAGAAGGCAGACAATAGCGGAAGCTTCCACTGGGCGCTGTGGAATCCAACGCCACCAGCATACAGATCACACAGCTGCCAATCAGAGGGTGTCTGGGCTTCTCTGCTGCCCAGAGCATGGGAGGACTGGTGCTCAGGATCTACGCTGGGCTTCCAGGACTGGGGCTTTGGCATCCTCACCTGAACGTGCACCCTGGGAGCCGAGCACCACACAGCAATCCTGGCTACCCAACAGTGAGGCTGAAGGCAGAAGCCCCAAGACAGCGCAGTGAAAGAACCAGAGCCTGACCTCCAGGACAGCTGAGCCACCATCCTGGCCCCCCAGATTTCACGAGCCACCAGATGACACCAAAGAGTGACCTCAGTTGATGGACAGCTCGTGGAACAGAGGAAAGATCCCCAGGAAATCTGCTTGGTCAGCCCCAGAGCCACACTCAGGGCAGGTGTCGCTCAGTGGTCATTATCCAAAGCAACCTGTGGCTTTCTCAGGAAATGAAAGCAGCATATTTCCCTCCCACCCAGTGATCAGGAAGGGCTCCTTCCTGATTTGCCCTGACAGACACCAGGGTGGCAGTGTATCCACCAGGATCTCCCCAGCTTTCACTCAGCAGGGACAGCTCCCAACCTCAGAGCTGGTGGTCAGCATGAGTGAGGCCCCTGAATGTTCTGTACATGCTGAGTTGGGCAGGAAGGTAAGAAAATTCTGAACACTATATAGTCCAAATGTGGTTGGTACTTGATATCAAAGCCAATGATACCGCAAGAAAACTACATATGAATATTCTGTATGGACACAGTCACAAAATTGCTCACCAGAATAGTGGCAAACACTCCAACAACATTTTAGGAGGGTTACCTACCTTGATAATTGAGATTTCTCCCAGGGATGCAAGGGTGACTCAATATGTGAAAGTCACTATAATACATTAAGTTAACAGAATGAAGAAAAATAGCACATGATCATCTCAGATCACAGAAAGGATTTGACAAAATTCAACAATCTTTTATAACATTAAAAAAAAAAGCACTAAACTAGGAACAGAATGGACTTAATAAGACAAAGGGACTTCATGCTGAAGAACTCACAACTTACTTTACAAACATGGTGAGACCTGGGTCAGAATGTAGGATGCTCTTCCACTACTGTTCATCACTGTGCTGAATGTGCTCACCAAAGTAATAAGGTAGGAAAAAGAAATAAACGGCATTCAGGCCACAAAGCAGAGGTAAACTATACCTGAAGAAGACAGGTTCCATACAAAGAAAATCCCACAGGACCCACAAAACAATTACTAGATGCAGAAAAACTAATTTGACATAGTTGGAGGGCATAAAACTAAAAGCACAAAAACAGCTGTTCCTATATACCAACAACAACCCAAAAAGAAAATTAAGAAAACAATTCCACTTATAGTAGAATCCACAGGAGCAAAATACTTAGGAATATACTTATTCATGTGAATGATTTATACACTGAAAGAAATTGCAGTAGACACAAATGAACAGAAAGATATCCCATGTTCATGGAACAGAAAGAAGGCTTATTATTGTTAAGATGACAACTCTCCAAAGCAATCTACAAACTTGGTGCAGTCCTCATCAAAATTCCAATGATCTTTCATGCAGAAGTGAACAAGCTAACTTCCAACTATTCATTTGAGGGATGCCGAGCAGCCAAATTAACACTGGAAATGAAAAAATTCACAGGGTGTGGTGGGGCACATTTGTAATTTCAGCACTCAGGAGGTGGAGGCAGGAAGATCACCATGAGTTCAAGGCCAGCCTGGGCCACATAACAAGAACTTATCTCAAAAAACAAACAAAAAAAGACAGAAAAAGAAGAAAAAGTTGGAACAGTCACACTTCCCAAATTTACTACTTCAAAATTACTACAAGGAGGGCCAGGGATCTAGCTCAGTGGTTCCACCACCTGCCTTGCAAGTGCAAGGTCCCAAGTTCAATCCCCAGTACCCTCACCAAATTACTATAAGGCTGCAATAATCAATTGAGGGGTGACAGTGAAGGCCTGCAGTACCAGCCCTTGGAAGCTGTGGCAAGAGAATGCCAAGTTCAAGGCCATCCTGGGCTACACAGCAAGTTCATAGTCATCCTACACTAATGATGGCGAACCTAGAGTGATCAAGTCCCTGAAATGCAACCCCAAACCCACTTATCTACTGCAAAGTGTGAACACTGCAATTAACCCTGAACACTGAGGTTTTAGTTTAAAAAACTCAGGCACTTGGCTCAAGTGCTCACAGAGGACTTGGAACACATGTGCCATAGATTCACCATCACCAGCCTAGACTACATAGCAAGGTCCCATCTCAACAAGGAAAAGCTACAGCAATCCAAAAAAATACATTGCTGACACAGGAGAAGCAGACCGATCAGCAGAAGAGAACTGAGAGCCCAGGAAAAAGGTAACATCTTCAACCATCTGGCTCTCGGCAAGTGTCAAGACCTTTCAAAGGGGAGAGAACAGTCTCTCAACAGAGACTTATTTTTCTGCAAATATACTACAGTTTGGGTCCCTAGACATTTTTTCTCCAGAAGTACTATGAATTGAACCCAGGGCCTTAGCACTAAACTATATCCGTAGCCCTCTTTTAGTTTTTACATTTTACCTATTTTTATTTTGAAACTGAGTTTCACTAAGTTGGTCAGCTGGCTCAAACTTTCAATCCTCCTGCCTCAGCCTCCAGAGCACTGGGATTTACAAGCGTGCGCCACCACACCCTGCTTAGGAAGACTGTGTTTTGGTACCAGGGATGGAGCTCAAGACCTTGCACTTGTAAGGCAAGCAGTGGAACCACTAAGCTAAATCCCTGGCCCAGGAAGATTCTTTACAGTGCGGTAACTCTTTGCCTAGCTCCGCCCGTGAGAGCTCCAGCAGGACCAGGCCACACATTCTAGAACTTGCCACCTAGCTGGCCACCAATGGTGCTCTCCCTCTCTGAAATCCCACTGGAGTGGAGGGGAGGAGAAGTCACCTCCAAAAGGCTCAGCCCTCCATTTCTCACTTGCAATCCTCCCAATTAATTTTCATTGTGGCAGAACCCTGATGCCATAAAATTTACCATTTAAAAAAATTTTAATGTATAGTTTGGAGATTTCAGATACATTAGGAATACTGCGCACCTACCACTGTCTAGCTCTGGAGCTCTCATTAACACATCACAAGGTGTGGTGGCACACACCTGTAATCCCAGCACTGCGGGAGGCTGAGGCAGGAGGATCACTGTGAGTTCAGGGCCAGGCTGGGCCACATAGCGAGACCTTGTCTCAAAAAAACCAAATGAAGGGCCAGGGATTTAGCTCAGTGGTGCTGCCACCTGCCTCACAAATGCAAAGTCCTGAGTTGGATCCCCAGTACCACCCCCCAAAAAAAATTAAAACAAAAAAAAGGGGCTGGGTGGGGTTCAGTAACTCAGTATCCTAGTTAGCTACACAAAGGACCAAGCTACAAGCCAGGTCTGCCAGCTTCATTCCAAAACTGGAGACTTGTTCTCTAAGAATCTCAGGCCTGCTCCTCCGCCCTGCAACAGTACAGGCTGGTCCTCTTGCCCCGCATTAGGACACGCCTGCCCAAGGAGGCCTGCATAACGCAGCCCTGGCCACAGCCACCACCCTACCTGACAGGGTCAGCGCATCCCAAACCATCTCCATCGCAGGAACCCAGCTCCAGCTCAGCCTGCAGCTGCAGCCCACGGAGCAGGACAGATGCAAGGACCAAGCCCAGTCTGTCCAGCAGCCACCACCCTTCCTGGTTCTACATTCAAAACCTTTCCAGCAGTTCCAGCAGAAAAGCCAGACAAAATCTCCAACACAGCCCACACCATCATTTCCTGCTAACTGGGCAGAGGCTTTCTTGTCTTTACAGTCCCACAAGTGAACTGTGGTTCTCATTAAACTTGAGATGAACAGGTGCTGGCTGTGACATCAGCTCTCCAGAGTGACCAGGCCTCAGGGACTTGTGCACCACCAATAAGCTCGTGTTTGCACAGCCACGCAGAAATGAAGACTAAATATTCTCGGTATTACTAGACTACCGATTTAAAAGTAAATCAAGAGAGAAGAAGGGTAAGAAAACACTTAGTAAGTCAGGCCAGGGCCTGCTATTCAGCAAGACAGCAGCAGCGTCTGGAAGACAGGGCTCAAGGACACCCTAAACAACCTTCCTGGGGACACCAGATCAGAGACCTTCCAGAGCCGCAGCCCCAGCCCAAGCTGGGTTTGTCAGGACAGTGGACATGCTGGAGCCACTCTCAGAACACAACGGGAACAGAGAAGGCCCACAGCCCTGCCTAGAAGGAAGAGCAGATGCTGAAGGCCAAGAGCTGCACGAAAATGTAAAATTTATTGTAAGGCCACTATGGGTGATAGAAACTAAAGTCAAGGCCACACCTAGACCTGAACAAATCTAAATTGGGTTGTAACCCAGTGTGGATTGGCCACAAAGCAGGGAAAAGGACTCCAGTGTGCAAAAGGCCCACTGCACCTCCTGAGGAAAGGACCGATCCCGCCCACATGCACAAGTGAGGTGGGCAGCAAGGCAGCCTCAGCACAGTCAACCCCACTGCTCCCTGGGAAACACAGGGCTCCCAGCATCGGTCACACTGCATGGGCCTAGCCCTCTGCTCTCCACTGTGGGACCTGCCACACTGCAGCTTGCCTGGCCTTTCTGTGTGAGCAATAGCAGTGCTCCCAGCACCTAGTATGTCTGGGACCTGGAGGGTTTGGCACTTCTGACTTCTCCAAAATTCGAATGTACAGTGCCTAGTGAGATATTTTGGAATTAGAACCCATGTCTAAATATGCAATCCATTAATGTTTCATAAAAAGTGCTTGATTTGGGGGCATTTCAGATTTTGGATTTTTGGATTAGGAATCTAAAACCTAAAATTCTTATCTCAAGATGCAGTTAAAAGCCAAACAGCTTCCCTGAGAGAAATCTTGGGAACATAAAAACTGCTGGGGAGAAACCTACTCTGGGTACTTCCTGCTCTGTCGCCACCTGACTTGAGATCTTGAGCCCCTGCCCAAACACGGAGCCCCAGCTGCCTCCCATCTAAAATGAGAGGACTCAGGCTGGGGATTTAGCTCAGTGGTTTCACTACCTGCCTCACAAGTACAAGGTCCTGAGTTCAATCCCCAGTACCCAAAAAAACAAAAACAAACACACAAATAAAATGAGAGGACTCACCAGGCACAGTAGCATGTGTCATCCCAGTTACTCTGAGGCCAAGGCAAGAGGACTGCAAGTTGGAGGCCAGCCTGGACAACTTAATGAGATGGTCTCAAATAGTAATTTATAAAAGGGATAGGGGTGTAGCTCAGGGCTATAGACATGCCCAGTACACATAAGGCCCAGGGTTCAATCCCTAACACCAGGGAAAATGGGGGTCTTGGCTAGGAAATGTCTATGGTCCCTACCAAGAAACTCCTGACATAAATGCCAGGCATGGTGGTGCACACACCTGTAATCCCAGCACTCAGGAGGCTGAGGCAGGAGGACTGCTGCAAGTTTGAGGCCAATCTGGGCTACACAGTGAGTTCAAGGCCAACATTAACTACACAGTGAGATACTCTAAGACTGCAATACTCTTACTCTGCTAATCTCAATCCTCCACTGCAAAGAAGGTTCATCTACCTCAGTCCTAACCAACTGGGTTATTCGCCTTAGGCAGGGAACACAGCTCAGCTCAGCAGCTTGCCCACATCAGCCCAGCAAGTGCAAAGGGCAGGACCTCAGATGGGACATCCAGGCTGGGAGGGACAACACCAGGAGAAGTCTGCAGCAAACTTCTCAGGGGTCCAGAAGGAGCTGTGGGTAAAGGCAATGCATCTTTTGGAGACTCAATAGTACTAGAAACTGTACAAAGGGTGTTTATAATAAAATAGAACATATTACTTAGCACAATGTAAAATGCACGTTATATTCTAAGACAAAACATGATGGGCTTGCTCCCACTCCCATCAAGGGAAAAAGTCCCACATGAAAAGCCTTCTGAAGCCTGTATGCCTCATTTACCCAACACAGTTTTAAACAACAGACCACATTAATCCTAAGAGCAGGGAATTTAATGTCCAGTGTGAAGTTCTGACTCCCAGGCATTAGGCAGGCAAAAGTGGGCTGGGGGCAGGGTTCTCAGTTCTCCCAGCTTACGTCATATGTGAAATGAGGTTCCCAGCCTACAAGCTCCTTCTGTGTTACAACAGCAGGACAGGGCAGTGTCCCCAGCGGAACATGTAGGGAGGCTCTCCAGGCCCTGTGGGACACTGGTCATCTGTCACACCCGACTTGTGTAACTGGGGCACACAGACTAGGTACTGGCACTGTGGCTGCCCCGGGTGGGGGGAGCCAGGCTAGCCCACAGGCCTCCTCATGGGCAGCAGCTTCCAAACACTAAGCTCACCTGGGAGCACGCCTCAGGCCCAGGCTGGCCTTGCAGCTCCATGGAAGGGCACCAGGAGGTGACACAGCTCCCACCAGAAAGCAAAGACATCAACCCATCCGATTCCTGAGACACCCATTTCACCACATAGGCACAGCTGCTGTTGTCCTAAACATTCTACTCTCCCACTCTGTCAGTCAATGTTGCTTTTCTCTCCACTTAACAGATTCAAGCTTCTAATTCATAAGCTTTGGTTTACACAGAATCTGTTTCGACTGGAAAGAAAATTAGGACTTCAAATCCTGTTATCTTGGTAGAACGGCCTCATGAGACATTATCAAATGCCCTCTATTTAACTTTTTTCTTAATGGTTAAATCAGCATGGCACCAACTCTAGGAAAAAAGTAAATCATGAAATGCAATGGTGGGCCCAACCACAGATTTCCTGAGACTGAGTGGGGATGGTTCCACAGGGAAGACAGCACTGGGCCTGGAAGAAGAGTCCCCTCCACAGTTTGCCTGCTCCACCCCCAGCACTGGGCTTTGCTCCTTTCTACCTACAGCTAGAAACAGCAGGACTGCAAGGTGCAGCTGCCTAGGAGGGCTCCACAGCTGTCTCCCCACAGGTCACATCCCGACACCTGAGGGCAAAAACCTGCCTGAAGCCATCATACCAAAAAACAGTGGGAAGGGGACCCTCTCTGGCTAGCCACGACCCCGCCACGGCTCCAAAGGCTTCCTGCACCAGACTTCTAACTCTGGAACCAGCTTGATGCACCCCTGAAGCCCACCCAACTTCCCCACCAGCCAAGAGCATCATTCTCCCTCATAGTGAGGCAAGCCTCCCACTCCCAGTCCTCTACACCAGCCACTCACTTGCTTCCTCCTACATGCTGTGCCTGTCCAGTTCCTTCCCGGTGGATCTTGGTCTGGTAAGCCTTTGCTCAGCTCCTTGAGGGCCGGAAGGTGAGTTCTGTCTATTCACCCTCCCTGCACAACAGCTAGCACCAAGGTCCCAGCCAAGTGCCTGCTGGGCTCTGGGGTCCCTGTCCCTGTGCACAGGAACCACGCAGCCCTCCTCACACACCCTGGGAGGAGGCACCGTGTCCATCCCCCAGCACAGAGCTGAAATATTACAGCAATGAAGGGCATTTACTGAGCATTCATTATGAGCCAGACTCCAGTCACAAGGAACACAGAGCACAGCAAGGACCCGACCTTCGGGAGCAGACAGACCCACCCAACACCTGCCCCTCTGACCCCACTGCCTGCCAGCGACCAGCCTGCCTCACAGGCAGGGACCTGGACATTTCACCAAAACAAGGGTTTACGCTTCACAACAGAAGCCTCCCTTCCTCCCAGGTCACCTGCACCCCCTGCCCTTCCCTGCAAGAGTTTATTGCTCAACCGAAGCAATAAAGCCTTTCCTCGACAAAAAAAAAGCCATTTTATTTTTTATTAATTATGAATAACAGAAATCACACAAACACATTTTTTGTTAAAAACTGAGCTGGCTTTCTGTTAGCTCCTCAGGACCCTACCAATCCCTCCCTACCTTCCACACTCTCACTCCCAGGGCCCTGGGCGCTGCCTCAGACTGTGGTTCCTGCTGTCCCAGCCTAAGCATCTTCTACTCTCAGGCCGTGGCTGCCTCTCACTGGTCATCTTCCAAATGCTCTATCGCCCTCTCACTGTAGCTCCCTCCCAGTATCTCTGTATCTGCGGGCAGTTACTATGAGCACACACATACATACCCCAAATAATTTTTCTTCCTTTACAAACACTTGCAAAGAAGCCCAAGAGGAGTCCTGATCCCACAGAATCGGGCCTGGGCCTTAGCCATGACACTTCCCCTGCCAGCAGTTCTGAAATTGACCATTGAGAGGAAATTCGGTCATTGCATAATATTTGATAGGTGAGATCCCTTGCTGTTCAGACTCTTGCTCTACCCAAAGAGAAAACAGAGGGGCAAATGTAATGCAATATCCTTTGTGTGCCTCAGCTAGCTCACGCTTGCAACACCACGATGACAGTTTCATCCCTGAAGTGCAGCTTCAGCATTATAGGAAGGATTTTAAGACAAAGATAAACTATTCTCATCCCTCAGCTCATTAGCATATCTATCCTGCCAACCCCCCAGAAAGCCTTTCTTGGTTTGCACACTGAAAAATGTAAGGGATTCTAGCAGGGGCATTTAAAGAAAATCCCAAACACAGCTCAGATATTTCAGTTAAATGAAGGACTTCTTCCAAGCAGAGTAGGGAGATGCTGATGGTATTAGCAGAAGCAACTGGCCACCACTACTGCCTGTTTTCAGTCGAAGGTCCTCAGCTTTCTCACCGAGTCAGGCCATCTTATTAATCCCAAAGAGAATGGATAACATCCAAGAAAAATAACTGCTTTTCTTTCTCCTTACAGCTAAATTCACGTCTTAAAAAAAACAAAACAAAACAAACAAAACAAAAAACTGCTGAATTCTGGCTGGCCAGCTCTCCGCTGCCCGGCTTCTGCATTGTGACAGCTGGAGCAGATGGCGCCGAGATGAGACACCTCACATCTTAAACCCTGCCAGGGCCTGATCCTCACTGTGGCGTTGGCACCCGGGCCCTCAGGGTTTCCATCGCGAGCACCTACTCACAGGATTTCCGACCTCCCATGATATTTTCCAGCTTCTACACTGATAAGATTTATTCAGCTCTGGCCAAAGAATTTTCATTTTTAGACCAATCTTTATAATTTATAATGCCACAGCACGGTAAGAAACAAACATTTCCTCTCGTTTGAATAAAGGATGGCTGCACTGTACTTCGCGGGGCATGCTACATGTGATGCGGTCTTTCCAACAGGCCATTTGTAAAGACCTAAAGGCATGAGAAGATCTCAAGCCCAACGGAGGGTCCGCCTGGGCATTGCTCCAAGCAAGGATTTTTACAGACACATGCAAGAGAACAGAGAGCATCGTCTCCAAAGGCTTCGCTGGCGTGCATACACAAAAACTGCTAGGAAAAAAATAATTATGGCTCCTGTGCAGTTGTATGCTGTGAATGTAAATTAAGAAGCCACTACCATGCTACTCCAGAGAGCACAGAATTAAATGAACAGACAGCATGTACACACTCACGTACACATACACACACGCGCGCACACGCACACGCACAGGAGGTCTCATTCTGAAAACGGATTCCGAGCTCAGGTGAAATGTGGAGCGCAGCGGTCCTGCCCGGGCCGCCGCTGGCTGCTCGGACTCAG
>NW_022900933.1:40039977-40061925 GCF_012274545.1 Fukomys damarensis | reverse complement strand
GCGCCCGCGGACACATGAGCCTCCCCGCCCTCGCGCCACGTCGCTGCCTGGTGCAACAGGCGCGCGCTCGCGGACACACTCGCAGGTGCGTGCAATGGCGCGCACAGACCCCGCTGCATCCCACGGAGCCCAGACCTAACCTCGCTCGGTGTTTGAGGGCACACGAGCTCCGCGACACATTCGCCGGCCCGCGTGTCCAGCACACACCATGCCACGCACGGACGCATACATATGTTATACATACATTCGCTGCAAATATACGCATGTTCTCTCACACACGCTCCCCCGAAACATACACACCTGCATACATGTTCCTTTTCACACACACACTTGCATACTCCTGCACATCCACAATGCCCGCAAAAGTCTGCAAACACACACACTTCGTGCACATACTCCCTGAACAACCTCATGCTGTCCCACAAACATGCACTCCCCTCACACATGCACTCTGCACACGTGTGCGCTCACACGCACACTGCACAAACACACACTCCCACTCGTGTGCGTTCCCCAGTGCACATACACTCTGCTCACACGCGTAACCAGGCCTGGGGTGCCACTGCCGCCCGCTCCTCTGTTGGGGCTGGTGTGTGTCCCAGGAGTTCCTCCCCCAGGAAGCCGGGGCTCCCAACTGCACAGTCAGGGCGACCTCAGGTAGCCTGGGTGCCTGGGCAGGCACCTGGCTGCCCACACACCCCTGTCCGCTGCAGCCCCGAGGCAGAGGTCCGCTTCCCCAGGGGCCTGGCCTCCTGCCCCAAGACCCCGAGGAGTGGCCAAGCTCCTGTGCCCCACCCGCAGGCCTGTCCTGGGGGATCCCACAGGGCTCATTCCAAACTCCCCCCTAGACCAGAACTGAGACCGGCATGATGAGCCAGAGCCAGACGGCGCCTGATGTTTCTCCAGTGACTCATGTGAGTCAAGGCAGGAAGTCCAGCGTCTCCCCGTGGAATGTTCCAGAACCCCGGACGGGGGTCTCCACTCCTCTGGCCGCACAAGCCCAACAGGTGTTTGCAGCCACAGCAGCGGGGCCTTATTTGTCAGATTCAGCCGGGACAGTAGCGCCCCCATCTGGCCCACAAGCACGGAGCTCCCCGAGTGCGAATAGGCGAGACGCCTGCTTCCAGAGCAGCCTGCCGGCGAGTGGGCCCGCCTGGACATCCTACGTGCGGTCCGGGGCCCTGGGGTGAACCTGAGTCCGCAGGTGCTCCTCCCCCACCCCGTGGCCATGAGTTCCTACGGGTGGGGAGTTGGATCCTGAAAGCTCAGGGCCCCACCGCTCCCGCACCCCAGGCCCCCCTCCGTGCCCAGGCAGGCGCCCACCCCCACCTGCCACCTTCCATTGGGAGTCAAAAGGAACTGCTTTAAGATAGCCAGAACCAGCAAAGGCTCCCTTCTCCAGAAGGATCTATTTTGTTTCTTTTAAAATAAGCCAAAAGCCAGAAGGTTCCGAGACCCATCCATCAGCAGGCGCTCTACCGAGGGCTCCCTTCACTGGACACCAAAGCGCTAGTAAGCCCGGGAGCGAGGAGGTCCAGCTGCTCTGCGGCTGAGCCCTCTGCTGGCCAGGCCCGCTCTTGCTCTCCAATCCCCCACGCCCCCTTTCTCTTCTCCCATTTTCTGAACCCTTCTAGATCTCCTGCTTTGGGGGACTCACTGGGGTCAGCAAAAAGTTTGCCCCAGACCGCGCCAGGGCGTCTGGGGTGGGTGTTGTGGTCATTGCAGTAGTGCTGAGCAGCAGTGACAGGCGGCAAGAGCAGCCAATCACAGCGCTCCCCTTGCTGCATTGCAAAGGCGGAACTTTCACGATCCCCATGGCAACGCCAACAACAAGCCGACACCATTTCTGGACAAAGACGTTTCTCCCCGAGTTTACCATGAAATGGTCTATTTTGCTGCATTTGGAGAAGTGCATGCAGATGTAAAAATGACTAGCTTAAGCAAAGCAGCTAGAAAGCCAATCCTGCTTTTCAGATAAGAGGAAAAATATTCACCGTATGGTGTTAGGGGCTTTGTCAGACGCCTGCCGGAACTGATGACTAGAGCCGAGAGTGACAGCTTCGGTATGAAGCCCTCAGCCCCTGTGGGTCTAATATAAGCTGCATTGTACTGCAACTTCTCCACACAAAGCACAGTAAGTGCCCCCCAAGGAGCCACAGGTACAGCGACTGTCCAGACAAATGGCTTCCAACGATTTTGAACACACTTTACAAATGCGCATGAACAAGCGAGAACATCTAATCCCAAACGTGTAAGATACTCTGGCCTTTTCTGCCCTACACTAACTGTTGATTTGTAATGGGAAGTTCAAAGACTACTGTAGGTGGGAGAGCTGGTTGCAGGGCGAAGTGCTGCTATCTGGACTGCTTCTCTGGTCCTCCACAGGGCCCCAGTACAGCAGATCAGGCTTTGGGGGCCTTCTCTGCTAGGGAACGCAGAGGAATAGGGGCGTGGAGCAGCAAAGCAGGCCTGAGTGTGGGTGTGCAAACATTGCCAGGTCGGTGACAGTGGTGTGGAGGCAGGGTAGGGAAGCTAGGAGGCCTGGGGATCTGGCCAGGTAAATGTAGGGTTGTTTTGTTTTGTTTTGTTTTGTTTTTGTACTGCAGCTTGAACTCAGGTCCTTGTGCTTTGGAGGCAGGAAGCAGCACCACTGCGCTAAATCCCTGACCCTAAATGTAGTTCTGATCTTGGTTTCTGTGGGCTTTCAAGGAGACAAAGGTACCCACCTTTTAGGGAACCCGCTTACCAGGGCCTGGCATCTTCCCGCGACTGTACAGGAGAACATGAGTCCCTGGGAGAGCCAGCCTCACACTGGCAACTTTGACAGGAACTCATGCCTACCACACACCTGAGAAACAGGGACCTTACAGAGGCCTGGGCCCAGCTGGCACAAGCCACTCTGGACATCGCCCACCCTCCTGGGACTCAGAGGTGCACCCCATCTCCTCCCCACCAAAGTCTCACTCACTTCCATCCTGTGTTGCCCCCATGTCATTCAGCCCCAGCCCCAGCCCCCGCCACAAGCAAAAGCCTGTGCCCCACAGAGTTGCCCCTCAGAGGCCCAGCTGTCACCACACAGCCTGAGACAGCTGACACCATTGCTCCTCACACATTAGGGATGAGGAGGGGGACAACACAGGGGCCACACGAGGTCTGGGGTGGATGGGATCATGATTGCAAAAGGCAAGAGCTGCTGTAACCCAATGACATGCAGGGTGCTGTCTCGCCATGAATAACAGCAACAGGGCACCTCCTCATCTCTCAGGCCAGGGACAGCCTGGATGCCACATGGTGTCAGGAGGAAGCGACCTCTCCACCTCCCCTGTGCATTAGCATACAGCCGAGTGTCTTTCCTTTCACTTACCTTCCTGTCCAGGAAATGGAAAGTAAACAGATCACAAGGGAATTTACAACAAGAGCTATGGAGAAAGAGAGGAAGGAAGGAGAAGGCAAAGGTGGCAGACGAGGTGACATGAGTGTGGACTTAAAGGCAGCTTGCAGCTACTCCTGAGGGGAAGAGCAAAGGCCCTGGTATCAGCGGGCACTCCTGGCGGGGGGTCAGAGAGGAAAGGACAGCCAGAGACACAGGGCCCTGCAAGTCCCAGACAGGACTTTAGTTTTCTTGTTTGTGTTTTTTGTTTGTTTGTTTTGAGACAGGGTCTCACTATGTAGTTCAGACTGTCCTGGAACTCACTGTGTAGCCCAGGCTGGTCTTGAACTCGAAGCAATCCTCCTCCCTCAGCCTCCCATGTTTCTTTGTTTTTTGAAACAGGATCCTGCTGTGTAGCTCAGGCTGGCCTATACTTTGTGACTGTCCTCCTGCCTCAGCTTCCTGGATGCTGGGATCACAGGCGTGTGCCATCACACCTGAAGTTTTCTCCGAGATGGGGCATCATTGTAGTTTGATCAACAGCGTGTAGTTTATATTCGATCTTCATTTTTCTCAGCCAATACACACAGACTAAGTACCAGGCAAGCTTCAATGATGGCGGGACACTGTCTTAATGCGCTGCGGACAGAGGCCACCAACGACAGTGCTCAGCTGTGGCAGGCAGGAGAAGGCCAGGTATGGGTGGCCACAGTACACAGGTGTGAGCCAGCAGCTGAATTCACCAATATCCTGAGTGTTCAGGGAGGAAGTGCACCCTCCTGACCCAATGACCTACATGGGGGGTGCCTGCACACACCAGCCTGGGTACCCCACCCTCAAATCACAGGGAGAGGATGGAGCAGCCCTTTTCCCGACACGGTCAGGCGCCCGAACCCCTATGGTGGAGGCTCGGTGCTGGCCCGATCTGCCTGGTTTTCAAATTGGCTGCCCATTAGGTTTTTCTGGTTTCAATTCCAAATGCCCCAGAGGTGTGTCCTGTTCCTCAAAGGAAGCCCATGTCAGAGCCAGAGGAAGAAGAGGACACAGCGCCCTGAGAGCCATGGCATCTGGTTCTGTGGCCCTACAGAGCAGCCTCAGGGGTCCCAACCCAGGAAGAAGTGAAGGTCTACCATGGTCATGCTCTACCACCCTGGACTCAGGGACTCAGGGACCCAGCTTGATGGGTCTCAGCGTGTCACTCCCCCTCCTCATGCCAGGCAGCACCGGCTGAGATTCTCGATAAAAGATTCTGGGGCTACCACAGCACCCCATGGGGCCCTGGCTGACATGGGGTCTTGGTACTTGCCCATGCAGGATGCGGTAGGAGGAGCCCAGTGTCTCTGCCAAGGGCCTGAGATGGCAAGATGAGGGGCTCCCCAGGAAAGGTGAAGCGGGAGGATTCTAGACCAGGAATCGAAAAAGCAGAAGTCAGCTCATGACTAACTGAGAGAGCTCAGGAAGGCAATGACCTCCCCACCCGGGTTTCCCCTTCTACAGGGCGGAAGTGTGACTGCCAGCCCCACCCTGCTGAGAGGACCCAGCCATTGATGCGTCCCTGCCATGCCACCAGGACCATAGCCCTGCACTTGCCACACTACATGACACAGGACAGCAGCTTCCCTCAGGAGGGGAGGGTGGCTTCGACCTCAGGCACCTCCATCCATGGACAGGCAAAGCCACGTGTGCCCTACAATGACTAAAATAACTTCGGTGGGACAGGTGCTCTCTGCCACACTCCACTGAGCCCACCCCTTGCCACAGTGACACACTTCTCTACCCACCCGCTGCAAAGCATTTTCTGAGAAACTACTGATCCCGGAACCTCACTTTGGATGTGAAGTGTCAGGGCCGTGTTATTCCAGCCCCAGGACTCAGTGTTCTTCAAACTGCACTCTGCCTGCTTGTGGGTTGTAAGGTCAGCTGAGTGATGTGACCAGCATCTCTTTTAAAAATAAAATAAAATGCAATACAATGAAAAGTAGAATTTGACACTGCACGGGGGCAGCGGTTGGGGAAACTTGTCTGATTCTCTGCAGGTGGGCATGGCTGCGTTCAGCCCGAGGTGAGTGTGCGGGGCACCATGCTGACAGTGACACAGCACAGCTGCAGCATGCATACATTTCCTAAACCCGCAGAGGCCTGGGCCTCCTGGTGCACACACCTTCCACATTTGTGTCCCGGGTGCAGTTTGGGGCAATGGAAGTTCGGCTGCCCAGAGGTGAAACACCAAATCAGCAGCATCTGTATTAATGAGGGCTGTGGTAGTCAGAAAATAAAGGCCAGGGAAGCCTGTGCATGTGGCCTTCGGCCACTGCCCTCAGGGAATGGACCTCTGCCCACCAGGTTCCCTCTGTCAAGGCCACAGAAAGCAGGGCGGTGGCTGGCGCTAGCTCTGGAATTCCCAGGAGAAGGGGTGTCTGTGAGCTCCTGACCACCATAACCCAGGCCCAGGCTGGGGTGCGTGTGGGCTTGCAGCTCAGCAGGTGTGGGCTTACAGAGCTGGTGGTGACCTTCATACTGAAGTCTCAAGATGACACAGGGCATCGTGTGGCGAAAGGAGTGTGAGTGTGTGTGTCTTCTGGTTTCTCTCCCTCTCCTTATACAGCCCCCAGGACTCAGTGATGGGCTGTACCCCGAGGCCCTCATCCCATCTCATCACCTACCTGGCCCTCCGAGTCCTCTCAGCAGGGTGCATTCCAACACGCAGAGCCTTGCAGACAAGCCCCAAGGCTGTGGTGGGGCTGTCCCTGAAAGAGTCCCCAGACATTACCTTCTCACTGCCGTAATGGGCACGGTTCCTTTATTTAATACATGGATTTGGAGCCAAGCACCGTGGTGCACACCTGTGATCCAGCACCCTGGGAGACTGAGGCAGGAGAATCGAAAGTTTGAGCCCAACCTGGGCAATTTAGTGAGATCCTGTTGCAAAAAAATGTGTGGGAGAGAGCTGGAGGTGTGGCCCTTGTAGTAGCCCTGGGTCAAACCCTAGCATAAAAAAAAAGAAAAAAAGTGGACTGGGGGTCTTTGGCCATGCATGGCCTTTCCACCTAGCGGGGACACTCAAGAAGCCAAGGCCAGGCCTGGTGCAGGCAGAGCAGGACCCACTCTGAAGCCCCACAAGCCACTGTACAGAGCAGATCTGACAATTCGTCCCACCCACGAGATGTCCGGGTGGCCCAGCTGCTTCTCTGTCTCATCACTGGAAAGCACATGGGCTCTGATCAAAGCCCGCCATAGCTGGATTCCCAAGGCCCTACTGGGGGGCAGAAGGATCGGGGCAGCTGTCCTGCACACCCGGCTGGGATGTCCCTCAGCCAGTGCTGTGGTTTCCAATCTCAAGGCCTGAGGGCTCTCAGGAGCCTCCTAAGACCTGGGTCCATCTCTCTTCAGTCTTGGCTGCAAAGATTAAAGAAAAGCAGCCACTCACAGTCCAGTCTCGGCTCAGGTCTGTGGCTGATCAGGCACCCTGAAGGGTTCCAGTCCATGCATGATCACCGTGGAGGTGAATTTTCATGATTGAGTTTGAATTTTCCTCTTCCGTTTTTCCACAGGACCTCACGCCTTGTGTGTGCTGACACCTGGGAGGAGAGGCTGAGGGCCTGAGAGGGACGCTTGCTCTTCGGTGTCTGCAGCTGGGTGAATGGCCCTTCTCTGCGCTTTGCCAGGAGGCCAGGACACGCCAGCCACACAGTGCTTCCTAAAGCGGAGGCTCGGAGCCACAGGGAGGGGCCAGGACTGGCCCTGATGTGCACTGAGCCCTCTGTGGCCTGGGTGGCATCATGTTCCCGTGCCCCTGCAGTGTCCAGCTCCCGTCTGCAGGAGACTGGGGAGGGGGCACAGCAGCCCTGTGGGTCCAGTGCTGGGCTGGTGGAGAAGCTGGTCAGTCACAGGAAGCAGCCTTTCCTCCCTGCTGTTTCTTTTTGAGTATGTGGCAAACTAAAAAATTTCCCCACAGATGGTTAAGGAACCAAAATTGGGGTCTCTAACTTTGGTTTGGGGATTTTGCTCTTTGATCGGGGCTCTTCATTCTGCAACTCCAAATGCAGGAACTGTGCTGCCAGTGCCCCGGAACCAGGGCTCCCTGAGCAGTACTTCCGGGTCACATCAGAAAGGTCACGAGGCCTGGCCACCCTGACTCAGCCTCTCTTGCCTCTCGGATGTGGGTATTCCCACGCATAGGGGTGATTCCCAAAGACAGCAAAAGCTAGAACAGATCGGAGAAGAACGCTCCGAATATCTGGGACCTGGAGTCCATTTTTTCTCTCCATGTTTAAAGATAATTAAGCCTGATTTTGGCCAGGCACAGTGACACACACCTGTCATCCAGTATCTTAGTTACTTTTCCCTTGTTGCTGAGACAAAAGGCACCCAAAATTAAAGGTGGAAAGTTTTGTGTAGCTCACAGTTTGTACGGGTTTCAGTACATAATCAGCTGGCTCCAAGGCAGGGTAGCAGAGGGACAACAGCTCTTGGGGGCAGAAGACAGCAAAAGCAGCTGGGCATGGTGGCGCATGCCTGTAATCCCAGCACTCGGGAGGCTGAGGCAGGAGGATCACTGTGAGTTCGAGACCAGCCTGGGATACATAGTGAGTTCCAGGTCAGTCTCACAGTGAGACCCTATCTCAAAAAACAAAACAAAACAAAAAAGACAGCAAAAGCAACAAGGGATCCTTACAGGGTCTTTCTGCCCCTTTTATCTTATCCAGACTACCGGGATTAGGATGGTGCCAATCCAGTCACTCTGTAGTAATTGAGTGATCACACACCCTTAATCCTAGCATCACACTCTAGATTCAGCGACCTTGAAAAATGAGACTTTGAGGGGACATCTAAACACAAGCTATGACATCAGAAAACTGAGGCAGGTGCATTGCCAGTCAGGGCAACTTAGTAGTTTAGCAAAATTGGACTAAGCCAAAATAAAATAAATGGTGGCGGGTGGCGCATGCCTGTAATCCCAGCACTCGGGAGGCTGAGGCAGGAGGATCACTGTGAGTTCGAGACCAGCCTGGGATACATAGTGAGTTCCAGGTCAGTCTCACAGTGAGACCCTATCTCAAAAAACAAAACAAAACAAAAAAGACAGCAAAAGCAACAAGGGATCCTTACAGGGTCTTTCTGCCCCTTTTATCTTATCCAGACTACCGGGATTAGGATGGTGCCAATCCAGTCACTCTGTAGTAATTGAGTGATCACACACCCTTAATCCTAGCATCACACTCTAGATTCAGCGACCTTGAAAAATGAGACTTTGAGGGGACATCTAAACACAAGCTATGACATCAGAAAACTGAGGCAGGTGCATTGCCAGTCAGGGCAACTTAGTAGTTTAGCAAAATTGGACTAAGCCAAAATAAAATAAAAACAGTTAGGTGTGGTGGTGCATGCCTATTATCCCAGCACTTAGGAGGCTGAGGCAGGAGGATTATCGTGATTTCAATGCCACCCTGAGCTACACAGTGAGTTTAAGGCCAGCCTAGACTATATAGCAAGACTCTGTTTCCAAAGAAAAAATAATAATAACAATAACAACAATAATAAATAAAAATAGGGCCAGGGATTTAGCTCAGTGGCACCATGCCTGCCTTGCAAGCACAAGGTCCTGAGTTCAATTCCCTGCACTGCAAAATAAATAAATAAATAAATAAATAAATAAAGGTCTGGTAGTGGGCTCCGTTATACAGTGCTTACCTCATGTGCATGAAGCCCTGGGTTTATTTTCCACTAGTACAAAAAGAAATTATTTTCCTCCAGATTCAAGATTCCATCATCCATTCACAGTGCCCAGCTGGGAGGGTGTTCATGGCAGCTATCCACGGAGCCCACCAGTGCCCCACTCCCCCCCGGCATGAGAAGGGGGTAGCGCCACCTTGCTGAAATTGTTCTCACAACTGTTTGTTGTGTGTTCTTGTCTCTGAGGCAGGGGTTCAGCTCCTGCTGCACTGTCAGAGGGTTGAAATTCTAAATGCAATAGACTGACATCTGCACAGAAGAAATAGACACCCTGCACACGCCACGCCTCATGCCTGTCCTCACAGGCAGCATCCAGCAGGACCTTGGAGCGCTGCAACAGACGCTGGGGTGACTTCAGAAGCCCGGATCGACCCTCCAGCCAGAGCACTGCCTGCCCTCACTGCCCCTGCAGCTGCCTGGTCCCTGCCCGCATCCTTAGCCGTTCCCTGCCACCGCCACTCCTGTCCAGCCTCCTCCTGGTCACCTTCCCTGCATCATGCTGCACTGCCCCACCGTTCTCAGCCCTCCAGATGGCATGCCAAGTCCCTATCCCCCTGCCATGTCCTACAGACAACCAGGCAGGCTTTGGAGCTGGGAGTGGATGCCAATACCTCTAAAATCCATCTCACACCCCACCACCACTGAGAGCTCTGCCATCTTCCTGTCCTTTCCGGGTCCTGAGCACCCCAGTGCCTCCAGTAGGGACACACTCTGGGATGGGCAGCCCAGCAGAATGCACAGCCCTGGGAATGGCCATGCTCCCTGCTTCCCATCAGGGAAGAAAGACCTTCCGCCACCCCACCCCCATCCTTCTGCTGGGCATCCTGGGCACCTGCCGTTCTGGAAGCTTCTGTCCCAGGTAAGGAAGGAGGCAGAGACAGAGGCAGCCTGCTGGAGGACAGGGCACACGTCCCAGGCCCCTGCCCAAAGGCTCAATGCGTGGGGTCGTCTGCCAAGTCCACCCATGCTTCAGAGACAAAGCAGAGTGACAGAAAGCACACATGAGGGTGGTGCTACGGGGCCAGTGCCTTGTTCAAGAGCCCCAGCCCTCAGGAAGGCTTTCCTCATGGAGCTCCTCATGAAGACAGAGAGGTAGGTGGTCAGGGGCCCAGTCACTGCTAGGGCGCAGTGACCAAGTCTAAAACCTGGTGGCTTAAACAGCGACAGCCCTCACCTCACGATCTTCATGGGCTGGCCATTCAGGAGAGGTGGCTGGAGCAATTGTGAAAAGGCCAAGCCTCTTGGCTCACATGCCAGCCCTAGTCGCCTATGAAATAAATGGCTGCCCGAGGCAGGCTTGCCAAAGGCTCTGGGATTAGAAATTCCAGTCACCAAAGCAGGTGCTGTGTCACCTTCTATCACTTACCATTGGATGTCACATTGTGCCACTTTTCTACACCCTCCAGTTACAACCAAGTCATTAGCCTGCCTGGACTCCAGAGGAGGTATAACTATTTTTTTAAAATTTAATTTATTGGTACATTCTAGGTAGACAGTACAGCTACATTCATTACTGGGATCTTGTACCTTTACATGCCAGGTCTTGGTTCTCATTTTTTCCCCTTGTCCCCACCCTCCTTCACCCTCCCCTCCTCCACTTCAAACACTTTAATTCCATTTTTACATTTTCTCATATTTTTTTCCTTTTCCCTTATGAGGTGTGACTATTAGTCGTGATGTGTTAACTGAGTCACAGAACACCAAGACTCACCACTTTTCCTTGCCACTAGGACAAGATACCTATGCATCAAATGCACAGAGGAGAGATTCAATTTGGCTCATGGTTTCAGGGGATCCAGGCCATGGTCAGCTGGCTCTTAGGCAGGAGATCAAGATGGAAGTGTGTGGTGGAGCAGAGACCTTAGTTCATGGCGGGCAGGAACCAGAGATGCCTTTGTGATCCACCCAGACACATGCCCAATAAGCCAAACAAGTGACAGTATTAATCACTAGCAGGGACATAGGCTGCTTCTCACCAGAATCCTGAGTGTCACATGTAGAAAAGCCACGGGACGGGGAGTAAACTGCTCTCACAGCCATGACCTTTTGCTATGATTTGTTATCCCTTCTACCAAGAGGAGTCTCTTCCCCACTCCTTTGACCTGAGTGTGGCAACACACACTTCTAATTCCAGTACTCTGGAAGGCTGAGACAGGAGGATCACAAGTTTGAGCCCAGCCTGAGAAATTTACTGACTTAGTGAAATCCTGTTTTAAAATTTAAAAAAAAAAAAAAAAGATTTTTTTTTTAAAGGTCTCAGTGGCACTGCGCCTGCCTCATGAAAGCAAGGTCCTTAGTTCAATCCCTAGTACTAGGAGAAAAACAACAACAACAAAAAAGGTTTTGCTATGATTTAATTCTCACTGGGCCTGGGGAAAGAGCTGTAACTACATTTCAATGTAGCTTTTGAAGGGATTTAGTGATTTTTCCATTAATTTTTTAAAATGTCAAGGGTACATATCTTTCCTTGAGGACTCCGCCTATGGCAAATCCAAATTTGAAAAGATCCTTCTGTGGATTTAGAGGACCAAGAAGGGGAGCTGACAGGTCTGCAATTCAAAAATTAGGAAACTGTTACATTTTCAGTTAATTCAAAAACCACCTCAATGGAAAACATTGTGAATGAGCGTTCTGTACATAATCTGGGAGAACTCACTTGGAACTGTAGCAGAAGTGAGCCCTGTAAGAAAACTTGCTCTGAGAAAGCTTGATGGCAGGCAGTGGGCAGCAGTCAGCTCTCACAGAGAACCACAGCTCAGGTGCAGCCCAGGGAGCCAGCCTGGTCCTCCCTCTGCTTCCCATCCAGCCCCCTGCTCCCCTCTAGCCTCAGAGGTCAGAAAGCAGGCAGAAATTTGTTTCCAATGCTATGGATCAAGGAGGTTTGTGGCGAATATTCATTAGCTATTTAGTAAATACAATTTCATTTCCAGCTGAGCTTTGTATGGCTCTTGCTGGAATTCACTTTCTAGTCTAGGAGGGTGCACACATTAGAGAGCAGAGGAAGCACTGGTGGCAGTGACAACAGGAAGGTTTATCTTCCTGACCTGAGCCAAAGCCAGGGCAGACACCCACGCCCTGTCCCTTCTCTCTGGAGGGCAGCTCTCCCTAGTAGAAGTGCCAGGCTACCTCAGTCCCATCCCCAGGGCTGCGGGTCCCCACTCAGGACTGGTCCACTCCAGCCCCCTTGTCATTCACATCAACCCAGAGCAAGCCTTTGGCCAAGTCCTATAGTCCCCATGCAGCCCGAACTCCAAGCTCCATCCCTGCCGTAGCATTCTTGATGTTCTGGCCCCACTGAACCCTACACATGATGCTCCTTCACCTGTGCACCATTTCATCTTGATGCCCGCATGACTGCTCTTCCCCTGCACTGCATCCTGAATGCCACAAGTGAGACATCTTTGCTCCACCCACCCCTTCCGCCATGCTGTTACCGTCCTGGAGCCAGCCAATCATGGACTAAATCCCGCAAGACCATGAGCTGGATTTCCCTCCTTTAAACCATGGGTGTCAGGTATTTTGTCCCAGCATCTTGACAAAATGACTTTCACCTAGGGCATTTGCCCTAGAAGAGTGAAAATGCCTGCCCACACTAAAACAGGTACCCAGAGTTCATAACCACACAACCCACAACTGCCAAATGTAGAAACAACAGAATGTCTATCAGCTCATCATGGCACAGACACAATGCAGGCTGTCTGTTCAGTGGAATATTACTTGGCAATCAATGAAATGAAAGACTGATCTACGTGCTCAAACAAGGGTGAGATACTACATAAAGAGAAAGAGGCCAGGCAAAAAGGGCCATATTTGTATGATTGAATTATATCAAATGTCCAGAAGAGGCAAATCCATAGAGATAGAAAGTAGATTAGTGGTCACCTGTGGCTGGTGGGAAGGGAATGGAGGTGACCACTAAGGCCTGAGTGGTTTTTTTCAGGGTAGCAAACTTGTTCTAAAAGTGACTGTGGTGGTGGTTGCACAACCTCATAAATCTACTAAGAACCGTTGGATTACACACTTCAAAATACTAAATGTTACAGTGCATCAGTGGAAAGGTGCCAGGATCAAAGGGTGCCACCGTGTGAAGCCCTAAGCACGCCACACATAAAGCAGGGTGGTGAGGACAGACGGGATCTCACATGAGCATGCTGGACAGTAAGGACACGTCCCCAAAGGCTGCCTGAACCTCAGCCTTGCCCAGCAGCCACTGGTCTGCCCCGAAAGTATTTCTGCAAACACGTTGGCTCCACACTGTCTAATCTGGGGCCGGCGCTGTTATTGGCTCTATAGCCAAAGATTATCATTCAAAATACGAGGAGGGATGAAAACTGTGTTGGATGTTGAAATTAAAGAAAAAACTTATGACAATAAAAGACACATTACACAGAAGGAAGGACTAAGGAAGGGGGAATATTTAGAGTATTTTAAGGGAGTTTAATGGCAATGTGTGTCTTAATGTAATATTTTTTAAATTTAAATATTCATCATATGTTTGATCGCCCTGCTTATCTGATGTTGTCCTCTTTGTTTTGTCTCAGCCTCCTCCCTGAATGTGCCTAGGGCTTCCTGTGGCTTCGATGTTCTCCCAGGCGCACAGCATTATTCCTGTCTCCTTCTGTCTCTGTCTCTCTCTGATTGCCCTTTAGGTTGATGTGAAATAGATTCCATTTTTTACTTATGTCACCTCTGGGCCAGAGCAGACCAAGTGTCAGTGACCTTCCCTGAGAGTCCTGCATGGGGACACCTTGGAGGGTTCCAGGTGGGGCAATATTGGCATTTTCCTGGTGGATGGGCACACTCAGGGTGATGGTGGAGCTGCACACGGCTGGACTTGGGACAGAATAGGAAGAGAGGCCCGGCTCCTGCCTGTCCTCAGCAGACTGCACTTCCTCGCTGCATCTGGACACAGATGGCAGGGTTGGCCTGACTGGGGTGGCGATGCCTTCTTCCAGCCACTGGAAACTTCTAGAAACCAGCCTTCTCCTCCTACTGGGACATCAGGTCCACCCAGACACTGGCAGGATCCTGGGGATGCAGTGGTCACCTTTCCTATCCTACAGTCCAATTTTTTCCTGGGCTCCAAAAATCACTCTGAATGCCTCAGGGGTGGGTTCTTATTGCCTAAACAGTGGTTTTCCTAGCCAATGATTGGTTTAGTATGGGGCATGTGACCCTCTTCTAGCCAATGAAATGTGAGGGGGTGGCTACTGAGGAATTCTGGGAAGGCTTTCCTCATGGATAAAAAGACAGAGAGGCAAAATGGCTTCCCTTTTGCTGCTGATTAGAGCTGTAGTGACCCATGTTTACAAAGTGTTACAAGGCAAACAGATGATAGAACATTTGTTTCAGATACCCCTGAGGAGCCTGTGTGGTGCCACACATCTGTAATCCCAACATTCCGGAAGATTGAAGCAGGAACATTGCAAGTTCAAGCTGAGCCTGAGCAATTTAATGTGACCCTGTCTCAAAATTTTAAAAAGGGCTGAGGGGGCCGAGAATTTAGCTCAGTGGCACTGTACCTATCTCGCAAGCTTAAGGTCCTGTGTTCGATCCCCAGTACAAAAAAAAAAAAAAAGGCTGACAATGTATGTAGTTCAGTGTGAAGGCCCTGAATTCAAACACCAAGTACCAGGGAAAAAAACACCACTGAAGGGCAGGATGCCACTGGTGCTACCCTTCCCTAGGAAAGGCCGTGCTCTTTCCACATTGTTGAGGCCAACTGTTTTTCTTTATTTTTGTTTGTTTTTTTTTTTTTGGTGTCGGGGGTAGGGCTTGAGACAAGGTCTTGCTATGTAGCCCAGGCTGGCCTCAAACTCACAGTGATCCTCCTGCCTCAGCCTCCCAAGTGCTAGGATTAGAGGTGTGTGTCACCATGCCTGGCATGTTGAAGACAGGTTTCTTTTCTCTGCAGCTGAACCTGCCTTAGCCCCAGGGAGCCCCAGTCCATAGTGCCTGGGGAAGTGTTGACTGATGTTAGCATCTGATCATTGCGACAGTTTCTAGAGAAACTTTGAGTTTGGAGACTGCAGCCCATGGCTCAGTTGCTGAAGAGGAAAAACAGCACCTTGCTTCAGTGAGGATTTTGTCATGGACTTGAACTCTTGCTCACACTCGACACCAAGCAAGAGAGATGTCAGAATCTGTGAACACACATCCCTGAGCCTCATCCCAAAATGGCTCCCAGAGAGCCTGAGCCTGAGGACCTCAGAGAGATGTGGGATCTTGGGGATGGAGCTCAGATCCACAAGTCTGAGCGTCCAGGAGGAGGCAGGGCAGGGAAGCAGAAAAGAGACCCAGGTGACACACGCATCATTAGTTCGCAGTGGCAAAAATAACTTGAACTCGGCCTCTCCCCTGAGGGCCAAAATCCCCTTTCAGAAGGGGTGAATGCTGGCAAGAGCTACAGGAAGCCAGGCTGCTGGGGGGCAGTTTGCCATCTCCTCAAACAGGCTCTTGGGCCTGACGATGGTGTCCACCCCTGCTCATGTTGGACTTGGTCCTCAACTCACCCAGGGCACCGGTCTCTCTCCTGAGCCCTCAAAGGCCCAGCCAGGGCTGCAGACTCTCTCCCTGCACCCTCCCCTCCAGCTCCAAGCCCAGCTGCCTCTCTGTGCCTCCAGCCGAGATTTATAAAGATTTAATAGCCAAGGGCTGGATGAGAGCTCGGATTATTAAGATCTCATTTCTCTTTGAAATTATCTCATGAAGTATTCTCTTGCATAATTAAAACTAAATTCCACCTATCAAAATAAATGAAAAGGCTGCTGGGCCCTGGTGTACTCGAGTGACTCTGGGGGCCCTTTTCTGAGCTCTGTCACCAAACTGAGTGACAGGTCCTGGGCTGTCTAAATCGACTGTCTTCTCCTCTAGGGCCGGGTGCCACTCCTGACCCTCCCCGTGTATTGCCAACAGGTTGGGACACAGACAGATCAAAAAAAGATCACGGGCCTCAGACGCTGATGCAGTTGCCGATCCCAAAATAAGAGTCTGTACTCCGAGGTGGCAGCTCTGTCTGTACCGGCTGCAGATTCTGTCTTCTGGGTGACAGCAACCTTACCCCCTCCAAAGCCAGGGCTCAGGCAGCTCTGTGAGGACATGGTGTCCCCTCCTCCAGGGCCCCTGGGTGCTATAGCATAGGGGTCTTTGGGAGTCTCACTAGCATGGTCCTAAATGGTCAGATGAATAACTGCATTGTCTGTTTCCACGGAAGAGCAAGTTAGGAACTGCAAAGTGTCTCCTCACAGGAGCAGTCCTGTGAATTTACCCAAGTGGGGCTGCACAAGGGCACCTATTCGGGGGTTGCTCTCTCAGTGTAGACATTCTAGATCTGTAGGCAGTAAAGGGCCTAACTGATCAGAACTTCTCGGCCACTTTCTGTGACACAGTGCCACGGTGAGGAGGGGCTTCTCCTAATTCACACCTAGGAGGCGTGAGCTCTAGTGCAGTCGCCTAGGACCTCAGATGACACTGTTCTCGGGACAGGGGTGGCTTCTGGCCGGGGCCAGGCTGGTGGAATCAGGGAAGTGGGCAGAATAGGGAGTCATCTCGGGGGATGTCTGCTGTGATTGTGGGGCTCCATCTGTGGCCTCAATGAAGTCATTTTCATTTTAAGTTGGGGGAACCATGCACGGCCATAGTGCCCCCTGCACATTCCCATCCACTATGGATGTCTGATGCTCACCTCTGCCCCTGCCTAGCTCCAAGAGGCCCCAGCTGCAGTCCACCCAACCCCCAGGGGAAGGAGAAGGCAGCTTGGCCTGGCCCAGAGCACCCAGGGCCTGCGGAAGGGAAGGGCAGACTGTCCCGAGACACCCAGAATGGGCTTCGCCACAGTGACCCCCTTGCTTCTCAGTACAGGGGCCTCGGGTGCCCTCAGATTAGAATCCACACCAATGCCTCAGGCAGAAGGGCTTCCATCATCTCTGTGTACGACACAGCATGAGCCAGGTGGAGGCTGAGGCAGGGGGATTCACAAGTTTGAGCCCAGCCTGAGCAACTTAGTAACTTAGTGAGAACCTGTCTCAAAATAAAAAAAACATGAAAGAGCTAGGATGCAGCTCAGTGTCACGGCCTGGAGTTCAATCCAAGGTACCACAAAGCAAATGAATAAATAAATGAACGATTAGGAGAACCTCCAGAGGAGAGGCAACCTCTCCTCTGCATGGCCCAGGGCCACGCAGCTTCTAGCAGCGGAACTGGGATCTGAGCGCCCTAGAGGGCTCCCACATCCTCAGTCCAAGCTGTGCCCTCCAGCGTCCACTTGGGCCTTGCCTGCCTCAGCCTCCCAAATGCTGTAGGGTCACAGATGTGTGCCCCACACCCACCCCATCTGCATTCTAGGCCTCTGCTGGCCGCTCTAGGCTCACGTGAGTCCCAGGGGGCCCTACCTCATCCAGGAGCAGCAGTGGGATGGGGCGCTGGCAAGGGGCCTGGCTCTGTGCAGCCCAAGATCTGGGCCTCCTGCCCCTGAGGCCCTCTTGGTGTCCCTGTTCTGATTTTACACAGCTGCAGGGCAGCAGCTCCTGAGACTGGTTCATACAGCCAAGGCCTCCTCTCTGCACAGCTGAGCCAGAGGACTGCCACACAGGCCAGCGGCCCCTGGACACCCAGCTTCCCACTCCCAGCTCCCTGCTGTCTCCTCCCTGCATCCCTGAATGAGGCTTCCATGTGCCCACCTATACCTGGCCTCGCCCACATTCCCCACCTGGGGAGGGCCCAACACCATCCCGGGGGCCGGCCCAGCCACCGTGGAGAGGGGAGGTCAGGGAGCTGAGCGAGCGGCACCTGGGACCTGCAGGTTCCTGGTGTGTTGATTCTTGGTGTAATTGTTATTGATTTGCTGATTGCTATTAGCTCATTCTGAGTTTGCACAGCCAGAAATTCAGATAGCGCAGGCCGTGCTCCCTGCTATTTCCTGGCTAGTTCAAGCAAAAAAAGCAAAACGAGAATGTTCTGCCTGCGCGTGTGCACCTTGCCTGGCTGTCACCACAGCCACTGCTGCCAGCCAGCCAGCTGCATAGGGATGGAGAGGGCCCAGCCCCCAACAGCTCCAGGAAAACAAACAGGACGATTATCCAGGAAGCCTGTGCTGCAGAGGGACGTGTGGACTCCCAGAGCACCAGAAACCCAAGCCCCATGGCCTGGGACAGTGCCAACAGTAGCCTTGGGCCCTGCCCTCCCTGTCCAGAGCTCTGGGCTGGGTGGTCAGTGCCATGTGTGACCATAAACACACCAGGGACACCCAGAGCAGTGCCCAGCATCTGCCCACAGCTGGCCCAGCCTCTGCCTCTGACAGGCACAGCGTGGGCACCTGCAGGACAATGAGAGCCCCATTCCCGGGCTCAGAACCTGGACTGGGCCAGTGTGGGCCTGAGTGCCAGCCCTGGAAGCAGTTGCCATGGGCTGAGACTGCAGGGGATTCCCTCAGAGGGCAGTGTTGGGAGACATAGCCTCTACCCAGCCCAGCAGGGACACATGTGACAGCCATGGGGACTGAGGTGGGCAGGAGAGGCCTCTAGGGTCCAGCAAGGCTGGGCAGCCTGGCAGGAGGTGTTTACAGCAGCTATGGAGCCAAAGGTGCTAAAAATGGCAGAGGCCTCGCCCCCAACCCACTCGGCCTGCCGCCCAGCAGGTGGCAGGACAGGAATAGGCACGAGACCCTGAGGGGCTGGCAGGGACACCTTCATCTCTGGGGCCTGCAGGAGGAAGAGGATAGGCTGTACAGCGAGGGGAGTGAGAGACTGGGGTGTAACCATGGCGGGAATGATTGCATCCGGCAGCACACAGGTCTGGACTGTGGGCCAGAGCAGGGCCTGACCTGTGCCATGCATAGCCAGAGCCCCCATGCCCTAGGGCAGCCTCCTCCTCCCAGTGCTGAGGAGGTGGGCTCTGCAGAAGTGGAGGCCAGGGGCCACCTGAGGGCTAGGCTCCCGGGTGATCCCCTAGGACGGCATGGGGGGCTGGCACCAGCATCTCCTCCTAGGAACCAGAGGCAATGGAGTCCAGGCCTCACCTGGCCCTGGCACCCCAGGTCCCCAGCAGCTGAGGAGAACAGTGCTGCCTGCCAGACAACCCCAGACTTCCCAAAAGCAACGTGCACCATGGCCAACAGGTTTCAGTCACCAAGTCGAGCCGCCAGGGCGCCAGTCAGCCGGGTGGGGCCGGGCCACGCTCTTAGACATTGGCTCATGTTTTCAAAATACCATGCTGGTGACTGTCTGGCACCCAGGCAGTGCGGGCTTTGTGCTCCATCTCCTTCTGACTTGTGAGCTTGGGCAGCCCCTGCTGACCTGCAGGCAGCCCGCCCCACCCCACCCCCACCCCACACTGGGTATGGGCTCTTCACCCCAGGGGGCAGAGCAGCCTACACGCCCCCTAGCTGCCTCTGGGCCAAGATGCTGACCTGGGACCCTCCCTCCTCCAGGAGGCCCCTCACAGTGTCCTTTGGAGTCTTGCCAGCAGGCTCTTGGAAGGTCCCAGATGTCCCTGACTCCTAGTCCTATGCCAGGGATGGCAAACCTTTTAGAGACGGAGACCTGAACAGCAACCCAAAACCCACCTTCTTACACAAAGTGCCACCACTAATTAAACCTGAATCCTGAGGTCTGGGTTAGAAAAAAACAGCAGTTATCTGATGTTCAGCTGCCAAAGCCACTCAGCTTCAGGGCTGACAGAGAGGGCTCTGGTGCCCCCATGGCACGCGAGCCATGAGTTGCCACCACTGCCCTGCGCCTGACACTTGTGCCCTCAATGTATCTCTCACCATTGTCACTCTGTCCTCTTGAGCTCAGCGGTCTCCAGCATTGGCCCCCAAATCCAGCTGAGCAGGGCAGGGAGGGGACAGCGCCGCTCCTGACACCAAGCTGGGCCCAGGAGTCCGGAGCTGACCCCCTTGCGAGGTCTCTGGGGCCTTCTAGCCAGACTCTACATGCAGCCCTGGGATCGATCACCTATCCTGCTCACAACACCCCAGCCCCAAGTCCCCCTGGCCTGTCTCCCTCCTGGATGGCCCTGCACCAGGCCTGCAGCAGCACCACCCCCAACACCCAGCCTCTGTCCCATCTCCCTGAGACTGATTTGTCTTGGGGACCCTGGGCTCGGCCCTGTGCCCACGTGGCTGGAGGGGACATCCCTGTCCTGTGCTACATGGCACTGAGGACTCCGGGGGCCCCAGTTCTGACAAGCAGTGGCCAGGGCTGGGGAAGGGGCAGAGAACCCTCAGCTTTCGCGTCACCTGGACCTGGTTTCAAATCCTACCCTCACCCCACCCTTGGGGAAGAATTCGGGACAAATATTTAATTCCTCCAACCCCCTTCTCATCAGCAAATGGAACCAGTGCCAGCAGTCGGGATGCAGGTGGTCTGACTTAAGCCAGCCCGGTGCAGGCTGAGCGGTGAGCTTGGGGAACAGCACCAAGAGGGGCCCAGCCGAGCAGGGCAGCAGGCTGCGTCCAGCATCGTGGTTGCCAACAGAGGGCGCCAGTGAGACATCACAGCCGGTTCAGGAGTTTCTGCTGCAGATGCGTTGGGCCAAGTCTCTGGAAGGGGTGAGGGATCCGGGTCCATGCTTAAGGGCAACCCGTGGTGACCCTGAATTCTGGAAAGTTCTTTTACCCATCTTAAAATTAGCCGTCTTTTAGTCAGATCATAGCTCTTTGTTCAATTTCCCTGTTCAGATTTCAAATTTTCTTCCCTTCCTCCTTTCTTCTCCTCCTCTTTTGCTCTTTCTTTTCATTTTTCCAGGACTGGGGACTGAACTCAGGCCCTTTCTATTGAGCTACATCCCCAGCCCTTAGTAGCCCAGGCTGGGCTGGCACTTGCGATCCTCCTGCCTCAGCCCCCAGAGTGCTAGGATTACAGGAGTGCACCCCCATGCCTGGCTAACTAGGAAAGTTTCTGTCCGTCCAGGTCTGGGCCAGCTGCCCCAGCCTTCTGTGCCTACCCACACATGCCCACACCTGCTGCTGGCCCTGCTACCTGCAGAGGCATCTGAGGCCCACCAGGCCATTGCCCCATCAACCCCATGCAGCATCTTGCACGGCAAGGAGCTAGGGGGGACAAATTCCCTCTAGTTTTTGTCTTTGTTCTGAAGGATAACTTCATGATGCAGAGCTCTGACTTGGTGGTTTTCTGCTGTGCTCTGGGGACATGCTGTTCCTGTCCCTGATCTCTGACTCCAACCGCTCTCCAGCGCCAGCCCTGAGGGGACGCCGCCTTGGAGTAGGCTGCATGGCTTTCAGTAGCTGGGCTATGACCTGCCTGTGACTCTTGCTTTGGGTGACAGAGGTTCTCAGCTCTACAAGTTAATGTTTTCCACCAAATTTGGGGTGGCTTTTTTTTTTTTTGGAGTCAGTGTCTCACTATATAGCCTAGGCTGGCCTTGAACTCACGCCTCAGCCTCCCAAGTGTTAGGATTACAGGTCCATTGCCACACCCAGTCTAGTGTTTTTTAAAAAACTACTCTTTCTCTAAATATTTTTCCTATTACTTTCTCCATCCTTCTTGTTTTTTGTTTTGTTGTACTAGGGATTGAACTGGGGACCTGTGCTTACAAGGCAAGCAGTGGCACTACTGAGCCATCCTTCTTCTGAGATAATGGTCACACAGGTATGGAGTCTTCTGTTGTCCCATGTCTCCAAGGGCATATCTATTTTTCTTCAATCATTTTCTCTCCCTTTTTATGGCAGAGGTAGTTAATTTCTATTGATATCTTGAAGTTCACCAGTTCTGTTATCTCTAAACTGCTATTCAACTTATTTATAAAAAATTCAGTTTAATTTTCATACTTCCATCTCTTAAATTTAACTCTTTTTCTGCTTTTTTTTTTTTTTTTTTTTTTTTTTT
>NW_022900933.1:40009557-40039957 GCF_012274545.1 Fukomys damarensis | reverse complement strand
TTTTTTTTTTTTTTTTTTTTTTTTTTTTTTTTTTTTTTTTTTGGTAGTACTGGGCATTGAACCCAGAGCCTTCTCAGTCCTCTGATTTTGAGACAGGATCTTGCTAAACTGCCCAGGCTAGGCTCAAATTTACAACCCTCCTGCCTCAGCCTCCCAGAGTGCTGTGATTACAGGTATGCACCCCCATGCCTGGCTCTATTTTTAAAATACCTGTTGAGGTTCCTGTGTGCCCCCAGTAGAGCCTCCTCTCTTACTTATTGGTGTGCGCTTGTCGTGGCTGAAGATTTCACTGCTCGCCCCAGGGTCCACGCCCACCTGGACTTGGTTTCTGCTGGCTGTTTTCTGATCATGACCCACACCCTCCTGTTTCTCTGCATGTAGGTTAATTTCTGGTTGAAAAGCAGACTCTGGAGAAAAGACATTTTAGTGACTCTGGGTTCTGTTACTTTCTTAGGATGATTGCTTTGCTGTTGTTTTCAGAAGACATTTAACTGCCTGTATTCAAATCACCTCTCTCTCTCTCTCTCTCTCTCTCTCTCTCACACACACACACACACACACACACACACACACACAGCGTCCATCTGCTGGGACTTCTGCCCCTCTACCCCTCAGAGACACTGTGGTCACCTGACTTCCTGTGGGCAGACATGGGTTCCTCTGCCAGCTGGGGTTCACCAGCTGCAGCCCTCTATGTCCACACTTGGGCTGAGGGCTGTTCTCAGGAAGGTCCCTGTCTGAGGCTTCTCCCTAAAACCCCAGCATTCCTGCCAGGCCCAGGCGATCCTGCAGTGCCTCCAGGGGTCAGATGGGGCTTTGTGCCCACAGCTGTGCATAGTCAGGGTAGACTCAGCCTGAAGCCTCCTGCAGGCAGCCGCTTTCCCCACCCAGCACCCTGGGACTGCAGGGTTCAGCTTCACTGAGAGTTTCCAAGCTCCGTCCTCTGCCCTTTCCAGGGTGTAGCGAGGTGGGCCTTCCCAGCTCAGTTTCCCAATGTGCATTACAGGCACACAACACTGCTCCTGGCAGTGTCTTGGCATTGGCTTCCCCTTCTGCCATAGCAGGTAGAACAGTGGGTGGGGCCCTTTGATCTGTCTGAAAGCGGGGCTGCAACCTGGAGAAGAAAGTAAATCAAATGGCTGCACGGGAAGACAAAAGCCAAGCCACAGCTTCACTGGGCTGGAGGAGACTGTGGTTCAGGGTCCCAGGGTTGCTGAGCTTCAGGGGAGCACTTTGTAGCACAGAAAAGGCACCTCAAATCCATGTAAAAGTTCTGGAAGGCAACGGGCCAGCCCGAGGCTCACTGAAGAGCTGAGCAGGGGGCGGGAGCTGCTCAGGGCTGTGGGCCTGGAGCTCAGGCCACTGGGGTTGGAGAACTTGCTGGACACGCAGCTCTGAAGAGGGCCATCCCACCATCTACACCCATCAGAGTCCAGGTGATTGGTAGGCAAGAAAGAAAATGAAAAGCTCATTATAGACCGGTAATATAATTAGAGCTTCTGACAATGACGTCTCACAAACAAAAATAACTAGACACATAAAGAAGTAGGAAAGGTGACTAAGACTCTAGAGATAAAACAATCGACAGCTCCCATGTGGTGCTGTGTGTCTGTGATCCCCGCAGTGAGAGAGGCTGAGGCAGGAGGGTGGCAAGTTCAAGCTCGGCCTGAGCAGCTTAGTGACTTAGTAAGTCCCTATCTCAAGATAAAAAATAAAGAAGGGGCTGGAGATGTAGCTCAGTGTGAAGGCCCTGTGTTCCACCTGCAGTATCTCCCAGCCAAGAAAAGCAAAAAATAAAAAACAAAAAAACGTGGGCCAGGATTTGGCTTAGTGGCACCACTCCTGCCTCGCAAGCACAAGTTCTGAGTTTGATCCTGGTACTGGAAACACACATGAAAAATAGGTGCATATTCAGAGAAGACCTAGATATTGGAGTGGTCAGACACACTTTAACTGTGACCTTTTTTTTTAGACAGGATCTCACTACATAGTGCAGGCTGGCCTTGAACTCAAAGCAATCCTCTGCCCCAGCCTCCTGAGTGCTGGATTACAGGCATGTGTCACCACACCTGGCCCAACTGTGATTTATATATTAAACGACATCAAGGAAAAGACAGAAGATGGAAAGCTAGTTGAAAATGTTTCAATAGATTTAGCATCTGTTTTGTTTTGAATACGCCTCTTGGATTTTGTATGTTAGGAACTCAATCCTCACTGTTAGTGGTATTTGAGAGGCAGGCCTTTGGGAAGTGACTGGGACAGAGGGCATGGATCAGTGGGTGACTGGCACATGTGCTCTGCCCTGTCGTGCTATGATGCAGCCAGAGACCTCACATGTGACCAAGCAGATGCCAGTGCCATGCTCTTGGAATCCCCAGCCTCCAAACACATGAGCTAAATGAACTTCTGTTCTTTACAAATGCCCCAGTCTGCAGTATTTTTTTTAAAATTTTTGTACCTGGGCTCAAACTCAGGACCTTGCACTTGCAAGGCATGTGTGGGCACCGCTGAGCTAAATCCTCAGCTGCAGTATTCAGTTATAGCAACAGAAAACAGACAAAGGCAGGGTTAATGACAGGCCATTCTAGAGCTGCATTTAAAATATCTGAGACCAAGAACTTGCTGATGGGTCTGATAGCAACAGAGGCCTCAGGATTAATAAAGTCAAAGGTGGGCTGGTGTAAAATATCCAATCTGAAACAGAAAGAGAATGGAGGACAAAGAAAACTGGGTATGAAACACATATGAAAAAGGTTCTGCAGCCCTAGAAGGTGAGGAAAGAGAGAAATGGACAAAGCCACATTTGCAGCAATAAGGGCTGAGCCTTTCAAGTCTGACAGAAGACATCACCTCAGTCAAAGTCTCAGTGAGCCCCAAGGAGGTTGAGTAAGCAGGAGAACCACAAAGCCACACTGAGGCAGTCCCAACCAAAATGCTGAAAGTCCTAGTCCCAGAGGAAAAGCCCAAAACGGGGAGAGGAATGTCATTTTCTGAGAGGTCAAATTGTTGCAAGATGCTGACTGTTAGCTGAAACTATGGTAGCTGGTGGACAATGGAATGATATCTTTGATGGAAGAGAAAAAAGAAAAGCATATTTCACATCTTGACAAAAACTATCCACAAAATATAAATGCAAAATAAAGATGATTTTAGGGGCCAGGGATTTAGCTCAGTGGTTCCACCACCTGCTTTGCAAGTGCAAGGACCCGAGTTCGATCCCCAGTACAAGGAAAAAAAAAAAAAGATGCTTTTAGATTTTTTTATAAAAAAGGAAAGAATTCATCAATAATAAATATGCACTGAAAAATGCTGACTTTTTTTGTCAAACTTCAGGAAAAGGATCCAGAATGGAAGAATTGACCTGCATATGAAATAAAGAGCTTTACTGAGAACTGTGTGAAAAATGGAAATATTGATTTAAAAATAACTACCATGATAATGACCTCTTGCCCAGGATGTCTAACATACAGCGAGGTGAAATAGATGAGAACAGCAGCCCACAGCTGGACATTGGTGGCAGTGTGCTGTGGCTCCTGAGTGGCATTGCAAGGGCTGGGGATTTGGCTCAGAGGTTCCACCACCTGCCTCACAAGTGCAAGGGCCTGAGTTTGATCCCCAGTGCCAAAAATACAAAACAAAACTAAGTGGCTTTGCAAGGAGCACAAACACTAATTTAAAGCCAATGGCAATAAATGAAAAATGTGTATTGTTATAAAGAGGACAGATGGGAAAGCGTGCCCTCTCCCCTGCCTTGGAGGTGTGCTGTGGAGGAGTCTCTGCAGCTGGCCTCCTGCTGGAAGGGAGGGGAGATGAGCCAGGTCACCCGTTCCTGTGTACACCCTGAGCTGTCACACTCCAGACCCCCTGGAGGCCCTGGCTCTGGACAACCCTCGGGAGGAGGCCGGGCTCTCCTGCCCTTCAAAGTGGAGGCTCCTGATGATCCCAGTGTGGCACTGTGAGCTCTGAGCCCAGCACACCCTCCGGAGCCAGAGATACAAGGGGCAGCCCAGCCTCCTACCCACTGGTCGGTCTCAGACAAGTCATGGGCCTTCCCGGAGATGCAGGAGGCTGCAGAGGGCAAAGAGGTTTTCAGAAGATTCAGGCTTACACAGGCTTCTGAAGCGGTAGCGAGGCAGGAGGTGGCTGAGGGAAAGGCTGGAGAAACAGAGGCTCTGCCTGCCTTGGAGGCACGAGGTGACCAAGGAAAAGGCTGGGCAAAGTAGGGGGCCACCTGGAGCTGCTTTCTGGACAGGGTCCACCTTCTGCGTTAAACATTAGCTCAGGACCAGGATGCCCGGGTCTAAACATAATGGGAAAGGGTAGCCAGGTGACTTAGCTTACACACAAGGCCCCAGGCGTGCACACGGGGACTTCTGCAACCCTTGTAGGACCCCGACCCTAATTGCCGCATCACTGCCTGTGCAGACTTGACCCCTGGGGGCTTTAGGTGCCCAGTTGGTCCTCCAAGGGCCTCGAAGGTCAAAGGCTCTGCTTCTGTCCGAGAGCGGAACCGAGCTGCTCGAGGCAGGAGTCAACCTTAGGCCAAACCCTCAGTCCCAAGCCCTCTGCTGGGAGGTCTTCTCCTGGCCCCCTCCGCCCCCCGGACTGGAGCTCATCTCCTCTCTGCCACTGTTCTCAGCTTGGAGCATCAGGAAGCTGAACAAGACCCCAGCCCAGTACCAGCAGCTACACAGCCAGAGCCCAGGTAGCACTCAGTGACGCACAGTGGCCATGCTGGGGGCTCCCTGGGGGGAGCAGCAGAGCAAGCTGGGTGCCCACATACGTGACCCAGGGCCTTATCTGTACAGGAGAACCAGAGCTATGACTTCAGCCTTAGCTGGGAGTCAATCGAAACAAATTGCAAATAACATAAATACTAGAAAAAGAGTGTTTTTACTGAAAGAAATGCCAAGCACACCCTCCCTTCCCACATCTCTTTGTAAAGCAACCGTTTTAAGTGCCATTTTAATATTTTTAGCTCAGGTTTTTGCATTCCCTTAGGAGACTTCGTTCCCATCAATAATCCTGAAAATAATTAACACAATGAATCCAGTATGAAGATTTACAGAAAGGCAATTCAGAGGCTTTTCAGAAACTGCTTAGTAGGGTGTACCCAGCTACACAAAGCCTGTTTCTGCACACGGTTTTGCTGCGTAGGTGGCGGTACTGGACTCATTTGCCCTGGCACACTGGTATGCGGGCCACAGGCCGTGCAGATTTGTGCCCAAACACAGGTTCCTGACCAGCAGCGCCACCTGTGGCACCCGTAAGATTTCGTGTGCTTCAAGTGTATTCTCCATTCCTGAGTGTGTCTGATAGGTGGCGACAGGCGAATGAGTCTCCCGAGGGCTGCAGCCCACCGTGGGGCACCACGGTGCAGCCACCTCCACCGCCCGCGGCCCTCTGGAGCGATCGCGTTCTTCACGGCACTCGGCTCTGGCCCCGGCCCTCCGAGAGGTGATGCAGGCCCTGTCCTTGTCCACTCCGCTGGCCACCCACCACAGGCCAAGAGGTTGGAAGACCAGGGCAGCACTCGCAAGGCTGGCATCCTGAGACAGGCTTGCCTTGGTCTGCGGCAGGCAGAGTGGACAGCAGTGTGCACCTGGCCTGCAAGCTCTCCATCCTTCTCCTGGCCTGGGGACGGACCAGGGCCACGCAGAGCTCAGTGAGCACCCACCGCCATGCTACCTTCCAGACAGGCTCTCACTGGGCTGGCCAGGCTGACCTTGAAATTGGGATCCTCCTGCCTCAGCCTCCAAGCTACTACTCCAGGCTGAAGATTTTTTATTATGGCATCTATGCCATTCATGGGGGCTGCCAACAGCGACTGAATCGCCTCCCAGGGTCTCACCCACTAGCACTCTGCCCCACCCCGTGTTAGGGCTCCATGGGAGGCTGGAGGCACCCTCAGTCCAGACAAACTGGAGGGGGCACTGCTCTCACCAAGGGACAGCTAGGAAAGACACTGCAGAGAGGAGACCTACCCTAGGACCTATCTCCCAAACTCCCACAACCCCGACTCTACTAGATTCAAAGAAAATAAGGCGGAGAGGCATTTGGGATGGAACGTGTACTTCTGCAATTTTTTTCAGGGTACTGGGGATTGCACCCAGGACCTTTGTGCTGAGCTACATCCCCAGCCCTTAAAAAAAAATTTTTTTTTTTTGGTTTTTTTGAGACAAGGGTCTCACCATGTTGTTGAGACATGGAACTTGCTATGTAGCCCAAGATGGTCTCGAACTCACAGAGATCCTTCTGCCTCAGCCTACCGAGTGCTGGGGTTACAGGCATGCACCATGCCTGGCTAAAACAAAATTTTTTCCATTAAGTTTATTGGTACATTTTAGGTATACAATACAGTTACATTCATCCTTGGGAACTTTTATTTTTACATAATGTATCTTGGCTCTTATTTTTTCCCCATTACCCGGTCATTTTTAAAAATTTTTGAGACAGGTTCTTGCTGAGTTGCCTAGGCAGGGCTCATACTCTACAGCCTCCTGCCTCAGCCTCCAAGAGTGCTGGAATTACCAGCCTGTGCCACTGTGCTTGGCTAAAAACTTTTTTTTTTTTTCTTTTTGGTTCTGGGGATTGAACCCAGGCCTTGCACATTCCAGGCAAGTGCTCTGCACTGAGCTGTATGCTGGCCCTCATAGACAGTTAATAAAAACAGGCAGGCAGGTTGGCAAGCTCCTGGGGCTCCTCCCAGCAAGGCAAGAGGAGGCCAAGGAAATGGCCAAGGGAAGGAAGGAGGGCTGAGCCACCTTGTGAGTTAAACATTAGCTCAGGACCAGGAAGCCCACAAGGGGACAAAGGAACCAGCTAATTCAGCTTATACTGTACCTGAGTGGTCTGCAGTCCTAATTAGCATTCATCAACTATGCAGATTTGACCCCACCTCCAGGCTTTGGGTGCCAGAACAGTTCCTCCAAACCCCATAAAAGGTCAAAATGGAGGGAAAGGGTGAAAATGGACAGCCCAATGAAGGGAAAGAGGCAAGCTGCTCTTTGGCAGGTATCAGACCAAACCTCAAATCCCACCCCAAACCAAGCCTTAAAACCCTCAGCACCTAGCCCCCTCTGGCCATAAGTACTTCTCACTTCCGGCTCCCACATTGTGGAGCAGATTTTTAATTTTTAAGTAAATCTTTGCTCTTGCTGTCTTCTTTGGTGATGCTGACAGTAAGACCCTGATCTGATAACACTAGGCCTCGGAAGAGGCTGCGTGACAGGACCTGCTCTGTAGTCCCCCGAGGTCGCAGGGTGGAAACCTCTCCACTCTGGGATTTGGAGGGGGAGATGGGGCAAGGAAGGTCAAAGGAACCCTCAGGGTGGGCCCCACCATGGGACTGCTCCCCAGGAGGAGGACTGAGCCTGGTGTGCTGGGCCTGGGCTGCCTCGAATGGGCATCTCCAGGTGAGGCTGCCCAACCCCAGACCTCCATCTCCAGCACAGAAGCAGGACAAACCTCTGCTTTTCCCAGGTGGTTCAGCACCAGGCCTTCTGGGACCACAGCGGACACGGGGCTGAGTCAGCCCTGCAAGCTTAGAAGGCTTCACAGTCTGGAGGTCTCTGTCACCAAGCTAATGAAGATGCCCCTGGCCACCTGGATAACCTGGGGATACGGGACCAAGAGTAGTGAGAAACCTTCTACCAGGTGTCCCAAGTCTGAGGCTGCACAAGGAGCCATGGCTTGTTTCCCCGGGTCACCCCTCTCTGGGGAGCAGCCCGGGACCCTGGGAAATGGAGAAGAGATCGATGTACACTGAACATACTAAGAAGCTGGGTGTGGTAGCGCACAATTGCAATCCCAGCACTCTGGAGGCTGAGGCAGGAGGATCATGAGTTTGAGCCCAGCCCTGGCAACTTACCTTTCTCAAAGTAAAAATTTAGAAAAGGGGCCAGGGATTTAGCTCAGTGGTTCTGTCACCTGCCTCACAAGCTCAAGGACCCAAGTTTGATCCGCGGTACCAAAAATAAATTAGAAAGGGGTTGGAGACACCACACACACAAACCCATTAATGTAAGCATGTATGTATGCACACAGTGCCATTTTTCCAGCTGTGAGGCAGGACCTAGAGGTGCTGTCCCCATTTTCCCTGCCAGCCTGGCAGCCACAGTGGCTGCTGAGCCAGCAGGACACCACATCACAGCGAGCACACAGAGCTGGGAGTGGGTTTCTCCATTCTCTCCACCATTCCCTCTCCATTGCCCTCACCCAGGCTGACAACTGGCACCGCCCACACTGTCCAGGGCCCGGCGCCGTGCACTGGTCACCTCTGTGATGGACCATCTCCTTTGCCACTGTGCAGCCATCTTCCAACATGGCCTATCTTTCTTGGACCCTTCAATTTCAGGCCGTGGGTGTCCTTACAGCTAAAGTCTTGGTAGGCAGCAGACTTTGGATTGTCTGAAAAATCTATTCAGCCACTGTGTGTTTTGATTGCACAATTTAGCCCATTTCCATTTAAAGTAATCACTGACAGCTCAGTGAGGTAATCACTTGGTATTATTGATTTGTTCATCATCTTTCTGATGGTTTTCTAGATCCTCTGCCTCATCCTTCCTCACATCCTGACTTCCTTTGCAGTTTGATGCTGTTTCGTAGTAGGTGTGCTGTTTTTTCTCTTGAACTTTTTTGTATCTAGTAGTATTTTTTCTTGTTATATAGGATTATATGAAACATTTTATAGTTACAGAAGTCTAGTTTAAGCTGCTAAGAAGTAAAAACTGCACAACTTTACTCCTCCCATATTATGTTAATGATGGCAAAATTTACGATTTATTTATTTTAAACTTTTTGAGACGAGGTCTTGCTATGTACTTCAGCCTGGCCATACACTCACTGTGTAGCCCAGGCTGGCCTGGAACTCATAGTGACCCTCTTGCCTCAGCCTCTTGTTTGTTTTTTGGTATCGGGATCGAACTTGGGTGGGTCCTTGAGCTTGCTAGGCAGGTGGCAGAACCACTAAGCTAAATCCCTGGCCCCTGCCTCAGCTTGAGTGCTGGGATTATAGGCATGACCACCACAGCTGGCAGCATCGGTTTTTTTTTTTTTTTTTTGGTACTGAGGATTGAACTCAGGACCTTGTCCTTGCCAGGCAGGTGACCGAAACACTGAGCTATGAACCTTGTGCCTCCCACAATTTGGGGACCCCTCCCTCCCTCCTTCCTTCTCCCTCTCCATTTCCCTCTCTCTGTAGGAGACAGCCAGAACCTGCGTGCTGGTTTGCTTACCTGTGCCCCTAAGCCCTGCAGTTTCTCTTCTCCATGTGTTTTCTTGGTTCTTTTGGATTGCGTGTTCTCTCACAGGTCACTGCGCTTCCTAAAAACAAGTACTTGGAGATTTTTGTCAGGTACGGCATGGAGCTCCATTTCTTTGGGGTGAATTACTGGAATATTCTTGTGTTCCTTTAGTGGCAGATTCCTTGATTATTAATGTTTGTGCTGTCTGTGCTGATCGGCTTCCCCACAGCACCCTGCATGTACCCAGGTTCATGCGATAGAAGCAGCTAAGTAGCAATCCCAGCACTCTGGGAGGGTGAGGCAAGAGGATTGCAAATCTGAGCCCAACCTGGACAATTCAGCAATTTAGCAAGGACCTATTTCTAAATAAAAACAAATATAAAAGGGCTGGGGATGTGGTTCAGTGCACAGGCTCTGGGTTCAATCTCCAGGATTGGAAGAAAAGAGAAAAACCAAACAAAGCAGCTAAGCAGGGTGGCTTGTGGGTGCAGCTCTCCAGGGCTCTGCACTGTTGGGGGACGGTGGTCTGGAATATGACTTCTCTCCCTCTGCTGAAGTCATCACACTTGCAGCCTGGCTGTGCACACACTCACTGTGCTGCAGGGCTGTGATGTGTCCGGGCTGAACACAGCGTAAGGAGAGAGGCACAGGCCCTGGGGATGCATGCAGGAAAGCTGGTCTGGGCTGCTGTGTCCCCAAAGCTCTTGGGAAGGAACCCTGGCCCATGAGGCAGTCACCTGGGATTGTGCCCAGCTGCTGCAAGCCCTGGCTCCTCTTCCCTGCTCCCAGAGTCCCAAAGTATCCACCCTGCAGGCCCCACAGCAGCTGGGCAGGACAGGAGGAAACGGGCCACACAGGGCCACAGGAGCCGCCACACCCACTGCTCCCTGGGGCTTAAAGGCCAGGGGCTCTCACTCGACAGCAGGGAAGCGAGCAGTGACATAAACCACACATGCTGCTTACACAATGCATGTCTTCTCTTATGTGAGAAACCCAAAGTATACACAATTTAAGGAGCAAAAGACTGATAATAGGAAATCGGGAGATCTTTTTGCACTTGGGAAGGGGAACAAGAGATGAAGGGAAGGGGGACAGAGGGGAGATGAAGGGGACACAGAGATTTAAGATGTGTCACGTACTTGCAACAGCTCCCCACAAGGAATGTGGTCTTAGGTACTTCAAACATGGACTAATACAAATTAAAATTTAAAAAAAGAAATAAAACCGCCAGGCTGGGGTGCAGCTCAACAGCAAGCACTTGCCTAGCATGTGTGAGGCCTGGGTTTGCTCCAAAATCCAGATCTAAGAATATGTATTTCCTTTTCATTCTAAGTATTTTACTGCAAAAGACGCTGGGGCCTCTCTGTGGGATCCCAGAAGCCCACCAGGGCACGCTCACCACGGGGCTGTCAAAATCAGGCTGTACACGTGTGCGTGGGGTGGGGGCTCAGGAAGTACCTGGACTTTCCTCTCCATCCTGCTGTGAGCCTTATAGTAGCTCTAAAACAAGAGTCTAGGGGCTGGGGATTTAGCTCAGTGGTTCTACTGCCTGCCTCATAAGCACAAGGCCCTGAGTTTCATCCCCATACCAAACAAAACAAAGTCTAAAAACATGCATTTTGTTGAATACAACTAGTTTCTTAAAGTTTATTTTAAAAGAAAAAAATATTATTTTAGTTCAATTTTTGTTTAGTTTGAAATACAGTTTTGTTATATAGCCTAGCCTAGCCTCAAACTCTCAGCAACCCTCCTGCCTCAGCCTCCCATGTGCTAGGATTCCAGGCGTGCGCCACAGCGCTTGGCTCTGTATCTCCCTCCTGAGAGCCACGTCAGGCACCTTCCACGGTCGCAATGGCCATCTGAATATCTTCCTTGGAGAAGCGCCTGCTCCGCCTGTCCTGGTGTGTGCACTGTGCCAGCTCTGGCAGAACACTTGAGCCTGGACATTTCTGAGGAATGGGTTCTGCTCTCAGTCTGGACCTGGTGAGGCCAAGATCCAGATCCTGGTTTCTGGTGCATAACTCACTCTGTCCTGACACTGTAGCCCTGCAGACAGCTGAGTCCCCAATGTCCCATCTACAGCAAAGACTATGTACCGGGGATCAAACTCAGGACCTTGCGCTTGTGAAGCAGGCGGCGGCACCACTGAGCTAAATCCCCGGACCCAGCAAAGACTATTTTAAAGGGTACTCATAAACAGCCAGATGAGGAGCTACACAAGCTGAGGCCCAGGACAGAGGGGAGCTCCTGCCCATGAAGCTGGGGTGCACAGGCCTGGCATGTGGCTATCCTGTCCATCAGCCCGGCAGAGCCAGGAGCAGAGTCTTTTGGGGCCTTCAGTACAGGATGAAGGGCCTGAGCCCCACACCGGGGACTTAGTGGAGATGGAAAAGGGTTGGGGGTCGGCAGATAGGGAAGTAAAAATGGCCTGAAGGGATGTGTGTCACCTACACACTACAAAAAGCATGCTCTATGCCCTGTGTGGCACACAGGAGGGACTCGGCACACGACACCGCTCCTGGCTCATTTGAGCCCTGGTCTCACTGGCCCGGTCTGGCCTCCAGCTCTCAGGTAACTCCCTAACTCCCTGGCACACACCGCTGGCACCCACCCTAGTGACCCATGCCTCAGTTGTCCTGCAGTTGCACAGCAGCAACTGCCATCTCCGATGGAGATGAACAGCTGCTCCTGTGCTGCAATCACTGTGCCTGGCTCGCGGTGTGTGCAGGCCAAGCATGGCCGGGGCTCAGGGGAGGGGCAGCTGCCCTAAGTGCCTTCCCAAGAGCTGTGCCCCTATACCATCTGCAGCCTGACCTCGGCAATGACCTTGTCACAACTTCCTGGTCCCGCCCCTCGCCAACCGTGCATCAATCTCCACAGCCACACACTCAACAAACCACAGCAAACTGCAGTGGGAGGACAGCGGCTGCTGATCTCTCCCGCAGCCCCAAAACCACCTTAAGTGGAGTGGATAGGGACAGGCAGGGCCCAAGCTGGTCACTCTTGGGTCCAGTACTTCCCTCTGCCCTGGATGGCTTTGGTCGTGGGTCTGGGAGTGGCAGCAGCTGGCCAGCCACCCAGATCCAACCGTGGTGCCCGGCTTCTCCTCGTGTGGCGGAGCCATCACAGGGCAGCAGGCTCCACTGTGCCATGCATGGGGCTGTCAACGGTCAAGTCCCCAGTGGGTCATGTGGGGGAGGCTGTGTCCCAGGCAGTGGTGGGGCCTAGGAGGAGACCCATGGGGCTGGGGAGAGGGCCCAGTGTGGAAGCGATTAATGGGCTCTGCCAGGTTCAGGATCCCGAGGGCCCACCCAGCTCTCCCCACTGCCCCTGGAGCCGACCCCTCTCTCGCCAAAAGACACCTGCCATCACCCCCGCCATGGGGTGCCCTGGGCACACCACCTGCTCTCTCAGCCACAGGCTAAGTGGAGTTGCCTGGGTTTCCCTGATGCATAGCTAGCAGCTAAATGGAGTAGCTGGGCCTCAGCACAGGGATGAGAGGTGGTACAACTGGTAGCATGGGGAGGGGCTGAAGAAGCGAGGGGGCGCTGATGGAGGTGTGGTGTCCTCACAGAACCAGGCTGGACCCCAACGAAGGTTGTCCAGGGGTGCAAAGCGGGTGCAGCGCTGGCCTCACAGTGTGATGCCTGGGCTCCCTAGTCACCCAGGGCCCTGGGCCGCAGGGACCCAGCACCTGGCCTTGGGGAAGGAAGGGACCTGTGCAATGGTCCTGACGGCATGCGAGGGCCTGCGTGGAAAAGATCAAGGCAGGAAAAGTGGCACCGAGCACCTCTGGACAGCCTGGTGCCGCAGGAGGTGAGGGCACAGGGGGCAGGAATGGCCAGGACACGGCTACATACAGGGTGTTGGCCCAAGGACAGTGGGAGACAGGCTGGGGCTGAGCGGGCCGCCGAAAAATGCTGACCATCACGGTCCTGCAGAGGGGACCAGGGCTGCAAGAGGCTGAGTAGCTGTGGGAGAGCCCTCAGCTGGGGCACCAGGACCAGCGGGCCCAGGACCACACTCACTGCAGGTGGTCCTGCGAAGCCCAGCCTGGCCAGGTGCTGGATGCAGCTGGACATGGGTCCCCTCCACTGGTGCAGCTTCACACACGAGACGGTGCGGGCGGCTGCGGAGCAACAGATCCCAGGGATGCCCTCCTTTCTGGCCAGGCAGCACCACCTGGCTCTGAGGGGCACTTTCTGTACCCGTGGGTGGGGGCATCAGCTCTCTACAGGGGCAGGGCCAGAGGCCAGAGTCACGGCTGCCTGTTCTGATTCATCCACAGCCCCCATCCGTCATGCTCCCGGCAGTTAGTTAGGGAGTTATCACCTCAATTCAGACATCTCAATATACAAGCGAAGACCCCCAAGACCCCGACTCCAGCTGCTGATCCCCTGGATACCCAGGAATTAATCAGCAGCCACAGATCTCACTCCCTGGGTGCCAACTAGCAGCCAGGATGGCCGAGGGCCAGGGCACACTTATTTCCTCTTCAGCACACCTAACTTTTTGACTCCTTTAACAAGCATTTATGTGCCTCGAATTATTCCCAGCTCCAAGGGGCTGGGGACCATGTCACTCATGATCTCAAGGAGCCCACAGCCCAGTGGACTGAGCAGCTCACACAGCACAGGACAAGGCCTGAGGGTCCCTGCTAGGCCAGTGGGCAAGCAGTGCATTCCCAGCATGGAAAGGGCAGAGCTTCTGACAGGGAACGTGAGTCCCAGATGCAGGGTCTCGAGAGACTGGCACAGGCAGCTTCCCTAGGAGCCTTCTGCGCGCACCTGGTGAGGCTGAGATCACTGTGGCCAAAGGAACCCAGAGAAGGCAACAAGAACAAAGCCACGGCATGCTGGTGCCAGTCACACGCAGTACAATTCACACAGATGGAGGGGCAGAGCCTGCTTGTGCAAGGCGCACACCTGCCACCTGCCCTGTGTCCTAGGGCTGTCGTGCAGAGAGGACTGGGCAGGGTGTCCCCTCCCCTGCTGGCCAAGCCCCCATTCACTCTGCTGAAGGCAGGCAGAGGCTGAGTCGGTGTGGTACCAGGAAGACAAAAGCTCAGGAAAGGGCCCAGGTGGCACCACCACACGGCTAACAGCAGCAGGCAGGCTGTGGGCTCTACCGGGAGATGGACATGGCGCCTCCAGTAAGGCATCGCCCTGATGCTGGGGTGAGGGAGGTGGGCCTGTCACCTGCAGGCATATGACCAGGCACAGGGGGAGGACTTGGCTCAGAGAAGGGTCTCCATCTCACATGCGTCCCTCTGTGGGTACAGCAGGGAGGGCCAGAGGACAGAAGGGGCTCCTAGTGACAGCTCAGCCCCATGTCACCACTGTCAGCTGCTGCAGCCCTCACAGGTGGTGAGCGGCCCAGGGAGGGAGCAGGGAAGTGGCAGCTCCCTGCTCCTGGCTGTGAAGCACCCATGGGCCCCTGTAGGGCGTCTCCACCCAAATGGTGCATCACGGCAGAGGACAGGACGGGAGAGGTGGCGAGTGGCCCTGGGGGGACAGTTTGCAATCCCACCCTCCAAGTCACCAGGAGCAGGGAGCACTGTCAGCAAGGGGCAGTCAGGAAGTGGTGTGGCCTCCCTTTCCCCGGATGGACGGACGCCACTGAGCTCATCTCTCCAACCCCTCTTGTGCCCACTCTGTGGTCCTGACAGAGCCCGAGATAGGCTGTGGGTACAGTTCCCTTTTGAAAGTGACCCCTAAAAACAGAAGTGGAGGCCAGGAAGTGAGACAGGGAAGAAAAACTGACACAGGTACACTGGATGGTCACCACTGTGGGCCACTGAACTGGCTCCAGTCGACAGCCCTGAAAGGAGTGCCCTGCCCAGCCAGGCCCCGGAAGGCACAGTTCAGCAGCCTTGCAGACAGGGACGTGGCCCTTGTGGAGGCAGGAAGAAGAGGCGGGGGCCAGGGTCTTCACACTGGCTGTCACAGGACTTGTGCCCACATGCGTGCCTGTCCATGCTGGGCTCTGAAGGGCCCTTCCCTTCACTCCACACTCCCCGCCCACCTGCCTACGCTCTTCTCAGACCTTGGAGACTAAGCTCCAGCAGCCCCTCAGTGCCTGGCCTTCCCCTCAAGCATCTCCACCAGTCAGAGCTTCCCTTTCGGCCTCCCCCTCCACCTCCTGGCAGACAGCTGGGGTTGGCCCTCCAAAGACCAGATACTGCTGCCTTCTAATCTTCTCCAGGACACAGGATCATATACTGCAGAGGTAGTGGGCCCACAGGGAGGTCTTCGGGTCACAGGGCGGGTGTCTAAAGGGGACTGAAGGGTCTAACTTGGCTCTTCCTGCTTCCCCCACATCCCAGCTGAGTAAGGCTCTGCTCAGCCACATGCCCAAAACTCTCAGTGTAGTGAGCCCAGCAAACCACCTCTGCACGCTGACGTAGCTCAGGGATCTTCTGTGACCACAGCTGCCTGGCAGAGAAGGGAAGGGCACGGGGACCAGAAGTGCTCTCCATGGCCTCAGACAGGCTGGGACCAGCAGGACTGTCTGAGCCATCAGAGGTGACAGAAGTGGTGGTTAGCCCCTTCCTGCTGCAGTCCAGATGTGTGCAGACCTCAGGACAGGTGGAGCCGAGCGAAGCTGCCGAGGAAAAGCATGCTTGTGCCCAACCTTACATACTGAAGCTGCCAGCCATCACACAGAGTCCATACAGTCTGACAGGAGGCCAACCGTAAGAGCCTTGCACAGTTCAGGTGGCGCTGAAGGAGGAAAGCAAGCTGCCCGGCTGTGTACCCATATTCGGAAGCCCAAGGCCTGCTTGCAAGGGGAGAAAAACACCCCAATCTATAGATGCACATGGGGGGTGTAGAAAATTGTCTGTTTTATATTTTATTACATCAATGGCTTGAAAATTTTTATTTAATTTCAGCAAATATTGGAAATAGAAAAATGAATTCTGCAGAATTTCACAAATAAAATCTTCCAATTTCCACTAACAAATGTTATCATTCAATGGCTAAGCAATTATAATGCTATGAACATTCACAACAATGAGTGTGCTGAAATAGAAAACAGGCAGAGAGACATGAAAATATTACTTACAACAGCATTATTACAACATATTTTCTTTAAAATTTCAATGTTGATTTTATCACTTCAAAAGATATACAGCATTTCCATTATATTTGCAAACTTAACCTTATACATCTTTTAAAATTTTGAAAAATTTTTAAGCAATCTAAAAAGCACTTAGCAAAGTTGTAAGTCTACATATGGAATACTATCCACTCCAGTATAAATTTTCATTTAGGAGAAGGTGACTGTAAACACTCATTATTTTACAACATGCATAGACTATCCTGACCTTCTTTCTTCTGAATTGTAACGTTACCGCAATTGTGCTTTACTACAAGTAGGAGAAGCTGCAGAGCCCCAGGGCGTGGCAGAAAGCATCGCACGGATCACTGATTCCGAGGACTAACGAACGACCCGACCTGGACAGAGTTCATAGGAGGCAGGCAGGGCAATGGACACTGAGAGCTGGGATCCTGGGCTCAAGAGATCAGAAAAGGGTGGTGGGGGACACAGAGAGACCGACGGGAGGGGAGGGGAGGAGGACTGAGAGAGACAGAGAGAGAGAGAGGGAGGGGAGAGGGTGGGAAAGAGGCTCTCACTGGAGTTAGCTCCATCTTTCCTTTTCTCGTGTAAAAGCAGAGATCCAGTTAGTGTAATGCACTGTTTGGCTTCTTTTTGGTGTGCAATTATACCAATAGTACATCTGATATTCAGAAAGACAAAAATAGGGTAGAGTTGAAATTTAAAGTGACAATGAGCACACTTAAGAGTGGTGTGGGATATTAGAGGAAATTTAACATAAACAGGAAAGAACTGCTTCGTTGTTGTTTTGCATTAGAGGCTGCGACTGCCAGCTGACTGCCAGCGGGCCTTAGAAGGTAGGAAGTAGTAGGAATCACTCCAAGGGCCCCGACAGCACGGGGGGGTGGGGAGCCAACCACCCTCTAGCCTCTCGCGCACCAGCACCTGCCGGCCCCAGCAGGCGACCAAGGCTGGGGCCTCCTGGTTCAAGGAGTTGCACTGGGGAGCCGGTTGCCCGCCGCTGCTGACCAGCTAACACAACATTCAAGTAACGCAGTGTTAAATGGATAAAGGAAAACAATTTTACCTAACACTTTACACATTTACATAAAATTAAATAAAACAAACTTTTAATGCATATCAATACAATTTATATCTTTTAGAATTTCTAAACTAAAAATTAAACTATTCTTTGCATCCATGATACTATATTTTGCACAATAACTTATACTTAGGAGAATTTTTCCACAAAAATATATATAATTATGACATTCACATTGATAATTTTTAAGAACACAAAGCTTAAGTGACATTCCACCCGAAGCAGTCATCGTGTCCCAAACCTAGCCCACTGATGCATGATTCTTGGTATATTAAAGAGTCTTCACATAAATAAGACCAGAGAGCATCCAACCTGGCTTCTGAAGCAAAGTGATTTCTTGCATTTACACAACTGCCAAACAGTGTAAGGAACAGCGTCTAAGGTTCAGTGCTCCCAGATGCACAGCCTCCGGGGAGGCCAGCAGGCAGGCCACACTGCAGAGCAAGCTCCAGCTGAGCAGCCTCGAGCCTGAGGATGCCCAGTGCCAGGGACCGGGACAACACAGCACAGACTGGGACCTGCCACCATGCCACCTGCAGCCAAGCATCATTTCTAGGCTCTGCTGGAAGGGCTCACATCTTAGGGGAACATGGGGAGGGGCGGGATGGGGTGACACTGCCCCCTTGCAGTGCTGGCTGCTGCTGCTGCCCTCGCCAAGAACAAGGGCGTGTGTCCAGTCAAGAGGACGGAGGCCACGGTGAGGGCCTCGGTGTTCTTGTGAGCCAGTTCTTTTCTATCGTCACTCAGTCCCATAGCAGGCCTGCGGGGACACAGAAACCTGCCCAGTGCCAAAGGTGGGAACAGCAGGCTCTCCTTGGCCAGTGGACTCGCTGTGTGGGACAAGTCCTTGCACTCCTCTTTGGAGTGACCTTTCCCTAGATGTCAAAAACGAAATGTACAAACCCCAAAACCCAGGGTCCTAGCTGAGCCTCTTTCTAAAGAGAAAATCAGCTGACCAAAAAAAAAAGCAAGGTGCTTGGGAGTCAAAACATCAAATTTTTAATTGCATATTTAAAATCCTTAAGAATTCTGTTTATGCCTTAAAGCATCTGTACTTTTTTTTCTTTTTGGTATTAAAAGCAGGAAAAAAATATTCAAATGATGCAAACAACCACCAAATCTCCTTCCACATCTTTAGTGCATCTGCAGCGGCCGTGGGTGCCAGGTACAGCTTGGCTGTCTGCGCCTCACAGGCCAAAAAGACCCAGGAAACCCTAGCACACTCATCAGAAAGCTTGTCCGCTCCCCATCTAACCAAAAGGCATCACAGGCCACTCTGTAGACCGTTTTCTTCTCTCCTCGGTCTCACTGGACCACACAATGACTACTTCTCTGTCTCGCGCTCTGCTACCAAGAGCAGGGAATGGTGTCTGTGTCACCACAACAGCACTAGAGGGACATAAAGGGGCACATGGAGTGACGCACAGCAGGCCAGGCACACTGAGGACAGGGACGACGGGTGACACTTCCATAAACCCAGCAGCAGCTCTTCTAACCCATTAGCCAGCGCTAGGCTGGCGTCTCACGTGGGCACTGCTGGAGCGGGCAGAAGCATACCCCATCTGCCTCGATGACATCATCTTTGGCAAGCAATAACTTTAAGTAAGACACTTGAACAGAAAAAGGGAGCGATATAACATGGTTGCCAAGAGGAGAAGGCACCAATTCCGAGTGTACAAGCACCAGGTACAGTGATATGGACCGAATCTCTCGGAGCTGGGCGGCAGCGGTGATGGTCGGGGATCAGAAAAAGATGGGGCGCACCCACCCTGGGACTGCAATGCTGAGGCTGAAGGCAGAAAGCGCTGAGGTCTAATATTCCCTGTAAGCTAGTGTCCAAGGACAGTTGCTGTGATGAGCTTTTAAACACTTGGGAAAGGAGAAAGGGGAGAGATTTAAGCCAACTAAGTTTATGAACCATAATTCCACTCTATACTTGGGGAACTGAGTTGCATCAGGATGCTTGGCACAATAAGGTTACAATGCCGTCTGCCAATGTATGGTGACTTCAAAAGAAGCCTGGTAGTACTTAGGTGGCTGCCCAGAAAAGAACAAGAACTTTCTAGAAAGCCAACTGGGTCAGTTATTCTGGAAATGACATTATGCATAAAGTAGAAATTGCAGGTCATGCAGGAACAGAGTCGAGCCTTCTGAGACCCCCTGTTCCGAAGCTGCTGATGGGTAAGAGCTGCCATTGGTGGGGCATAGGGCTCCAAGTAGGGGGTGGGTCCGCGTCGAGGGGGTACAGGTGTGGGTCCCCAGCACTGAGGCAGAGTGAGAGATGCAACAGAACTCTCTGGGAAGTGGTGCCGACATGGAGGAGCGAGCAACGGGTTAAGGCAGATGAGCACGGAACTGAAGTGCACGCCTTTTTGGTAACAGCTGCTGTCACAGAGATGTGATGCAGATGGCTAGGTGATGTCTCATAATACCTGATACCCTGGATAGCACGGAGTCCACACCAAGTGTTCAAGGCTACCAGTGTTCTCATGAGGCGGACGCGTATCTGACATCGAGGACAGAGGCAGCCTAGGGAGAGGGAAGGAGGATCAGTACAGACAACAAAGCCCCAACTGCTCTGCTGCCCTCAGTGCTTATGGCCACACCACCCGGGCTAAATGAAAACCTGGCAGGCTGCACCAGCACAGCTGGCCAGGGGAACACGGGTGAGCCGCAGCCCTGCCTGAGGGGGGCAGTGGCCCTTGGCCCTGCCACGAGCCTGCAAAAGGCCAGTGGCTTGTACTGGGAGCGGGGTGTGCAGGACCACAAGCTTTTTAGAGCCTCACAGGCACTTCTTCTCTTCCTGCTCCACAGGGGGAGGCGTACCCTGCAGCCTTACTGCTGGGAAACAATTGGAGGAATTCAAAATCTGAAAGCGCTGCTCCTTCAGGTGAAAAAGCAATTTATGGGAACTGCTGCTAGTTCAGTCAGGATTCTTTCTCCTCACTAGTAATGTATCCGATCACCGCTCAATTTTAACGGAGGCCCCAGCAGCCCTAATACCCCTTCTTTGTTGCCAGGCTAAAAGTAGCACCCCCCCACCCCTTGCCTGACACCTCGAGGACCTCCAGGTCACCCTCCCAACTTGGCTGAGAAGAAGAAAGGTCTGCAAGGGGCAGATGATGCTGCAAATCGCCACAACTTCTGGGAACTGTGCCTCCTCCTCTCTGCCTGCTCTGCAGGGGACAAGACGGGAGGCTGGATGGGACGAGAGAGACATCACCCAATGAGCTCGCCAGGCCAGGTCGACATCACCCACATTCAAACAGCTAGCTCCCTTAGGCCCTGGGCACGTAGACTAGATTAATTCCTTCTACAAACTAATGCGATGAGCAGAAAGGCCAGAAGAGGCAGAGGGGAGGATGGACACCGTTAAGCCGAGTGAAAGAAAAGGAGGACACAGCCGAGATGACCAAGGGGAAGGAGGGTCACAGACATCTTAGATCAGCGGCTCCCACTGTGTAAGGATGGCTCTCAAAGAGGTGACTGGGAAGGTAGATACGGGGCGCTGAACACAAGAAGATGGGAGTGGGCGGGGCACTCACATGGGACATGACTACAGGGTCAGCCACTGTCCCAGCAGCTGCGACAGCCAAAGGACCCAGAACTGTCCCACTGATATGATAGCTAAGCCAGGCAGCCCCAAACAGCACCAAAGGCTGGAAGAGGGCAGCAGGGACAAGCCCAGCACACAGGTGACAGACCTGCACAGACACCCCCAGGCCACCCCACTGACCACCACATGCCTGTCTCACTGACTTCAGAGCAGCTGGCCGTGTGGAAGACTTTTTATCTGGAAGAATCCAGAATGAATGAAGAACCTGCTCAGAACAATAAACTGACAAGAACTGTCCAGCATTAGCACACGTGAATCACAGCAAACAGGAGGAACAGCTGGAACCTAGGGCATCTCACCAGCTGGAGGTGCAGGTCCAGCAGCAGGAGGAAACCACCCTGTGCCAGACTTACCTCGTCCTCCTCTTCAGGCATCTTGATGGGGTTATCTGGGGACTTGACAGGCTTCTGGGCGCTGGGCCCGTTGGTCTCTTCTTTACCGTGTTCTGCCTCCCATTCTTGTAAAACTTCATCTATGTTGAAGCGGCGTCGATAGTTGACAAAAAAGTTCTTGACCTGTACCACTGACTTATTCCCAATCACATCTGAGATTGCTTGAAAATCTCGGCCATATTTCCGGATGGCTGAGGACAGAAGAGAGGTTCTGTTTTATCAATTTCATTTTATTTTGGGCTGGGGATTTAGCTCAGTGGTTCCACCACCTGCCTTGCAAGTGCAAGGTCCTGAGGTCAATTTCCAGTATCCAAAACAGAACAAAACAAAACAATAATAATTTAATTTTAAAGATTCATTCATTCATTCCAGTACCAGGGATTGAATTTAGGACCTTGGACTTGCAAGGCAGACAGACACAGCACCACTGAGCTAAATCCCCGGCCCTGTTTTATTTTTTTAAAAAGAAAACAAAAACACTTTTTATAAACCACTACTAAAGCTCAGCCCCTTCAACCTGGTAAGAAAGCGCACAGGCTTTTAACAGCAGGCGCCAGCCAGCTTGTCACGCTATGAGAAGACAAGGTCCACTCTAGACTGTGGGAGTCCAGCAAGGCCCTATCATCTAGAAATCTGTCTTCCCATCATGCTAGATGGGGCCTGTTTCTAAAGCCTCCACAAGGGCCATGGTGTGGGCCAAGGCCTGGGCACCTTTGCATTCTAACAATCTGCCCAGAGGAGTTCACTTTTCGACTATTTAGAGCTGGACAAGTATCTGCTGAAGTATAGAAGTCACATCCTTAGAACACTGTGCCTCCCACATCAGTTTTTGTAACTTGTGAGAAATGGGAAAGTAAAGACTTCCCAGGAGCACAGAGCTCTGTGGCTGAAGTGACCCCTGCAGAAGGTCCCCTTGCGCATGAGCAGCTTCGGGGCTCCCTGGGCTTTTGGAGGAGAGCCCCACATACCTTGCACGGCGAGAAGCTGCTCTTCCGTGGTCCAGCGCGCATTGCACTTCTGAATGACCTAGACAGGTGGACAGTGACACTCAGAGACAAGCACGTCCTTCTGAGAGACCAACCAGTGCTCTCCCCCCACATTGTAATTTTTATACCAGGTGGGTTTAGGAAATTACATCTATCCCCTGCTAACAGACGCATACTAGGAACATGTCCCCAGTCATTAAAGTCAGGGAGACTTCTGAGGCGACTAATACGATCTTACCTCTGGAAGTCGATATGGTTCTATTCCACCATCAAGTTTTTCTTTGAGAGCACTGTTTGTCTGTTTAATATTCTGAATCTAAAAAGGAAAAACATTTTCATTTTATACAGAAAACTTTTAGAAAAACATGAAAAGAGAAGTTAAAAAAAAAATCACAAGAAACAAGAAAACCAAGAGCTGAGATGTTCCTGACCCCCTGCAGTGTCCTCAGAGGGCATCCTACAAAGCTCCTCCATCTGCTTCCTGAGGGGCAGTGAGGGTCAGACAGTAGCCACACCACTGCTCCTAACAGCCTGGCGACTGCCGGCATTGCAGAACACGGCTGGGACTGACAGAGGGCAGGTAAGGCCTGAGCTTGCACCACCTGAACGCGAGCAGCAGGAACAGCAGCCAGGTGACAGCCGTCTGGTCCCATCCCACACTGTCCACACATCAGTCTACATGGGCAGAGGCTCCAAGCACAGATGGCCTCCATGGGGCAAAAGGAAGCTGCACACACCAGTGAGTGCGGCACAACTTAACTTGCATCAACGGCACCAGCCTCATTTTCTTGCAAACTCCTTTTCTCTACGCAGACATAAACACCACACAGCAAGCAAGCAAGCCCTGCACTCTTCACACCCCCAGGTGAAGCATTTTTGTGCTGTGCCCATCTCAGAAACAGCACAAGCAAAGGGAAAGCAGCAGAAGGCACAGGTTGATTTTCCAAGGAAATCATGAGAGCCATTCTCAAGTAGAAGATCCCCGCCAAAGACTAACTCCGGCTAGCAAAGGAGTGAGCAGGAACCTTGATTTTCTGAAATCTGTTTTGAAAAGGTGCAAATGGGAGGAGAATAAAATGACGGTGGAACTTTACCCCAAGTAAGGTGTGGATTTAGTAACACAAGCTCTGTGACCAGTGCTGTCCGGGACAGTGACATCAGGGATCCCCGAGGCTGGGCTGGCTCAACCGGCCCACCACATGCTGCCTGGGCCTGGGCACGCTCACCACATCCCCTTAGCTGAGAAGCGGAGCCCATTCTGGTATAACGCATGCCCCTGAGCGCTCCTGGGACCTGTGCCACCCTGTGCTTGAGCTGGCTCTTTGCAGACGACACACACTGGATGTACACTGTCCTGTGACTGTGTAGCATGTACTTCCCGGGAGACCAACGGGTTCACACATCTCCTGTTCTAAGGCTGTGAGTAAAGTGCACAGGTCAAACACACAACACCAAACGTTAGCTCTAAGTTCTCACGTGCTGTGCCACTGATCCCAGGCACTTTCCTCACTGGAAACACCTGAGGGTTACGGTTAGCTCAAGGGCAGCGGCAGATGCCAACACCATGCCAACTGTCAAGAAGCTGAATGGCAAGAAGGGTAAGAATCAGGACAGAAAGTAATCAGCACTTAAAAAGGGCAAAATGAAAAACAGAGTAATGCACATGGCCAATTCCCAAGGCCTTGACTTGCCAGCTGAACACAGCTTGCTTCTTCTACTCTCCTCCTCTCTGCTGTCACACCATTTCCTTCTCCAGCAGCACTGAAGGTGACAGCACTCTCTGCAAGCAAGCAGTCATGCTGGCCCTGCTCTCTGGGCCTGATATAGGACCTGGCTGCAGGCACTATGAGGGACTGCTGCTAAGGGGCTTTGCTTGTCCTGTGACAGGGACAGGCCAGTTAGCTCCGCCTTCACCTCCTCCTTCCACCCTGAGTATAGGTGTAAGGGCTAGAAATGGCCTCCACAGGCTCCGACAATGTCAGGAGAAGACAGTGAGCTCAGAATGGTGGGGGAGAGGGTCCAAAGAGAGAACCTGGTCCTTGACAGTGGCACTGAATGGTGACCACTCCCACAGAGAATGAAGTATTCTTTAGGTGTCTCAGCTGCTGCTGCTTTTCTGCTGCCCTCAGGTGGGTGCGTCCTGACAGTCCCGACAGGCCAGCATTCCTGTCCAGGGTGGCTGCCTGCCATCCCTGCTATGTGTCTCTAGGAGTGCTTTGCTCTGCATAACCGGCTCCTCTCCTCCCTCAGGCAGTCAGGCTCTAAGTGTCTTCAAAATCATCAATTCCTCAGCAGCTTCTTCCAATGATGAACATTCCTGCCCTTGACTTTGCTCTCAAAAACTAAATCATCTTTTCTCTTTCACCAAAGTCCTGACAGCTGTGTGGAGAGGGGACTCTTCTCTCCTCCATTCATGCACCTCTGTAACTGCCCTGGGCCCCTCAGCAGAGGGCAATGAGGATGACGAAGCCCGGCCTTCATGGGGAACGTTGCCACTGGGAAGCACTGTGAGCACTCGGGCCACAGGATCCACTCCACACCTTAGCAGGGGCCCAGGGAGGTGAAGCAGGTCTCACTGTGGCCTCAACATGCAATAAGGCCACACAATGCCACAGCTGATGGGGGGTATGTGTGGCCACAGAACCCTTGAAACAGCCTCATGGCTGGGGATTTAGCCCCATTTCCAGGAGTCTGGGATCCAGACACATGCCAGTGTCTTTCCAGCAGCAGCAAAGCCTGCCAGCTGGAATCTACTCAGGAAAGGTCCCTGGGTCACTGGGAAGGATGAGAGCAAGCCGTGCCAGCTCTCGAGACAAGAAGCTGGCCTCCATTCCAGGGACTCCTGTGATCCAGTCAGTGTCACCTCCCTGAAGTGGAAGATGGGCCACAGACCCCATTCTTCTTCTGGGAAAGGCCAGCCAGCCTCCCACCTAGCCTTGCAAGGAACCATCAAGATTAACAAATCAAAAGAAGCACAACCCCAAACAAACTGTAGGCCATCAGGAGATGGTTTCCTGGAAGTGAGTTCCAGAGGGAGGGAAGCAAGAAGAGACAAGAGGTAATGAAATGCCACTGCCAGACTGTTTAAGGTACTATACAATCAGAGAAGTGATGAAGCCTTTCTACACAGCAAGTACAGACAACTACAAAAGATCTTCTTTCTTTCTATCTATCTATCTATCTATCTATTTATTTTTGTTACTGGGGATTGAACTCAGGACCTTGCACTTAGAAGGCAGATGGCGGCACCACTGAGCTAAATCCCTGGCTACAAAAGATAATTTAAAACACAATATCCTTCACAAGGGCACCACAAACAGCACCGATCACCTAGGGATAACACTACCAAGGGATGTTTTGGCCCTGTGCACGAAAAATAACAACACAGAGAAAAAGCATCTGACTGATGAGTTTGAGTGGAAATCATGTTCACTCATCAGAATTCAATATAGGCACCAACCTGACAGCTGCAATCCCATCCAACAAAGACTCCAGCAGAGCAACTCCTCTGGAAATTAAGAGTGGGTCCAACGTTTACGTGGAGATATGAAGCATCAGGGATGACCAAGACCTTGGAGACTTGTGCAGGTACACACTGACAAGGTGTGTGAGTTAGTATGCCATGTGTCGGTGAAGGGTGAACAAATGGACCAAAGGAACGGAATTCCATTCTATGCCCAGGCCTGTGCAGACCTTGGATCTCAAACCCAGAGCATGGAGCACTGCAGTGGGAAAGACAATCCTTTCACTAAGAAGCATAGTACGTGGTGAAACAGATGTCCAAGTTTTTAAAAGCCCTGAAGTTTATCCCTACACACGACAATAGGATGGGGAACATTGAGACAAAGACAGAACCTGAATAAAAAAAAAAATCTACAAATCAGTGAGAAGGAATTTAAGACACATATAAAAGAAACAATGTCACGTGATTACTTTTTTTTTGGTAACAGGGATTGAACTTAGAACCGCAGGCGTTGGCACCACTGCCTAAATCCCCAGCCCACCATGTGATACTCTTGATACAAAATCTAAAAATGGACGAAATAAGCTGTGCTTTTTATTTTTTTCCAGTACCAGGGACTGAACTCAGGACCTTGCACTTGCGAGGCAGGCACAGCACCAATGAGCTAAACCCCAACCCTCTGTACTTTTTTTTTTGAGACAGGGGCTCACTATGTAGTTGAGACTGATCTGGAACTCACTATGTAGCCCAGGCTGGCCTCAAACTCAAAGCGATCCTCCTGCCTCAGCTTCCCAAGTGCTGGGATTACAGGCATGCACCACCATACCCGGCCCCTCTGTGCTTTTTAGAAGTCCAAATAGTGGCTGTCTCCCAGGAGAAGGTGGGTCGGGGTGAGTGGTATGGATCTCAGAGGAATTCTGCGCTGCCTGCAGGGAGCAGCATCCAGGAGGGGACACAGAGGGGCTCTGGAGGCCATGACTTCCTGGTTCAGAGTGAGGGTACCTGTGCGCATGGGTGGGTAGGAACACATGTGTGCACATGTGCACAAACACACATGGATGCACTATACAGAAAGACACCATCTGCACACTCTATATAGTACTCCAAATTAAAAGTCAATTAAAACAACCACCAGGCCAGTATCTAAGACCTCTGTCCCCTGCTTCCAGGCAGAGCTCCTGCCATGTGAACAGGGCAGCCCTCAGGTAGTACCTGTCGCTTGATGGAGACCAGCTCCATGTCCAGCTGTCGCAGCACCGTGGTAGCAGCAGTGGCGTTGGCAGAAACAGCCTCCACATCCTCTTGAGAAAGAAACATCCCTTTTGGAGGTTTCCTTTTGGCTCTGTTTTTAGCTTGTGTGCTGTGTTTTTCTTTTTTCACCTGAGGAACTGCCTCAGCAGGGGGCACCTGTATGATACACAATATTTGGTAAGTAAAACTAAAAATGAAATTCATGTCAAATGAATACCAATAAGCATATATCTTTAAAAGGCCCTCAACAATGTAAGACAAATATAACACCACACGCTAAGCACCCTGGCTTGGATTCCAGCTAAACCCTTCGAGGTGTGCTCCTTTTCTTCCTTAAACAGAGACATCTTTAGTCTCTTTTCTGAAGCCTCTGCTAATAAGTGTTCTCAGCTTTCCAGAGTAACACAGGAAGAAAAGAAAAATTTTTCTATTATTCCCTTTTGAGCTTTAGGGCCATGCAGATACTTATTTATATGACACAGACACAAATACAGAACAGCTATTTTTATCCCAACAGTGGTCTCTAGCAATACACATTGCCAGATGACCAAAGAAAGAAAGAAAAAAAAAAAAAAGATTCGGCATGTGCAATAATCTATAATTCTTCAAGTCTTTCCATTAAGAAATACAATCTTGGGCTGGGGATTTAGCTCAGTGGTTTTGCTTCCTACCTCACAAGTGCAAGGTCCCGAGTTTGATCCCTGGTACAAAAGAAAAAAGAAAGAGACAGACAGACAGACAGACAGATAATCTTCAGGGCTGGGGGTGCAGCTCAGTGCTAGAGGATTTGCTTAGCAAGCGTGAACCTTTATGTTCAGTCCTCAACACAAAGGAAGGGCAGAAGTAAGGAGGGAAGAGGAAAACAGTACAAAAGAAGAGAAAAAACACAAACTTCAACAGCAAGTTATACTTTTACACACAATTTCTTTTTGAAAAACACCTGACTTCAGAGTAGCTATAGGGGTGGCAGTGAGGTGACAGACAGCTTGCCTAACATAGTGAGCCCTGGGTATGATGCCCAGTACTATTTTAAAAAGATAGCTTCTAGGGCAACTCGCATTACTTGCTTAAAGAAAAAAGTGCCATCAATTAAAAATGCATGACACTTGCTATTTATTTATTTATACTGGGGATGGAACTTGCATTTGCCAGGCAGGAGCAGCACTGCTGAGCTAAATCCATGGCCCAGCCGCTAATTTTTTAAAGTGCTATCTCTAAAACTACAACTTTCAGATTCAACACAATGAAATCTGGGCAAGGGAAGGATTAGATCTTATTGGTAACCATTTTAAAAGTAAGTTTTTAAGTTCATAATCTAAAGTTAAAAGTATGTTCAGTCTTTCTGCTTCATGTGGTAAAGATAACTTCTTAAACAAGTGGTAATAAACAACTTAGGCAATAAACTATATTCTACACAGCACTATTATGGTTAATAAAGACTATCTTTGGACTGTGTCCGTATAACAACATTTTATACTTAAACTAAGATTTAATCAATTTTCTTTTTGAATCAGGAATTGCATTATATAAATAAGAATTATAGTGGCTGACATAAAATCATTTTCTTTTTCTTTCTCTTTTTTCTTTTGGTTTTTTGAGACAGGGTCTCACTATGTAGTGAGACTGACCTGGAACTCACTATGTAGCTCAGGCTGGTCTCAAACTCACAGTGATCCTCCTGCCTCAGCCTCCCGAGTGCTGGGATTACAGGCCACCATACCCAGGCTAAAATCATTTTCTTATTCACTGGAAATGGTCCACTGAAGAACCTAATAAATCACACCACATCAGAGCAAAGCTCACTAGAAACCCCAGTCCAATTTCCTTTCCCAAGCACTAGGTTCAGTTAACCCTGAGGATCTTGCTACTCACTCGGGCATGCCTGCAAACCACTGGCAAGAACACCACCCAGAAAGAATGACCGATTTCCAATTTGGTGATACACGTTAAAAAGAGACCTTAAAAATGCATGTACAACACTCTTGACACAATGCAACTTGCAGAAATTAATTCTAATAGAAGAAAATAGGTGCACAAATATGGAGTTATGTGATCATCAATTCAGCACTATTTACACCAGCAAAGAGCAGGTGGAATAATCAAGTTAGAAATTCGCAGGTAATCAGTTAACCCAATTTGTAAGATTCATATATATGATGAATATATAACTGTATACAAGCACACCTAACAAAAATATATTCAAGGCAGAGTAAATTTTAAAGTTTGTAAAAATTACACTGCAAGAACTCCTTATTTTTAAAAAGTGAACAGTCACAATTATGTATGTATACAGACATATACATTTTACAGAAAAAGCGTCTGGAAGTCACCAAAATGTTAACAGTGACTACAGGTGGCAGCCATATAAATAACTCTAATCTCCTTCATTGTATCTAGCTTTATCCCCACTTTGCCTGAAGGAAGCATGTGTTACTTCTGTAATTTTAAACTCTGGCTGTGTCTAGGCCCTTTGTTTTGCTAAGCTTAAAAGCAACTCAGGTAGGGGCCTGGGATTTAGCTCAGTGGCGCCACCACCTGCTTCACAAGCACAAGGTCCAGAGTTCCATCCCCAGTAAAAAACAAAGCAAAACAAAAAACCCCAAAAACTGGAGGGTAAGATGAGAACCAAGACCTGTCACGTAAAGGTACAAGATCCCAATAATGAATGTAACTGTACCATACACCGAAGACGTACCAATAAATTCAATAAAACAACAACAACAACAAAAAAAACCTGGAGGATAAGAGACCACAGGCCTGGCCATGTGGCTGAGGTGACTCCTCTGCACCTTGGTGTAGAGCGCGTGCAGCAGCAGGGCAGCACAGGGGACCCTCGCCACAGCACGCCCTTGCTGCTCTAGGAAGACAGCCAGGCCGCACAGGACCAGCACCTGCTCACAGTGCCCCTTTCCCTGAGTTCTGTGAGGGAAAGCCAGGAGTGTCTGCAAGTCCTAATGCGGGACTATGTAAGATGGCACTTCATAAGTGAGTCCAACATGTGGGAGGACAGTTTTATTTGGGGAACTAGCAATAAAATGGATTTGTCTAAACAATACTCAGCGAAAATACCTCCTTTTTGCTTTCCTTGTTTTGATCAACCTCAATGTCAATGGGGTTACTTCCATTTGTCTCTTCCAGTTCATCCTCACTGGAAGACAAGAACAAGGAACTGAAAGGTTACTCTGCATTAATTTTATTCCACTTACAAATATAAGCAACATATTGACTTAATATAAAATTACTATATGTTTTCAGACTCTAGAGATCACTTTTTTTTTTTTTTTTT
>NW_022900933.1:39987038-40009227 GCF_012274545.1 Fukomys damarensis | reverse complement strand
TTTGTTTGTTTTTTGAGACAGGGTCTGACTATGTAGTTGAGACTGACCTGGAACTCACTGTGTAGCCCAGGCTGGTCTCGAACTCACAGCGATCCTCCTCCCTCAGCCTCCCTTTGAGTACTGGGATTACAGGCGTGCACCACCATGCTCGGCAGAGATAACATTTTTATAATTCAAAGAGAACACCACTGACCAGAATTCTGTAGTCTAAATGATGAAAAACCATTAAAATGGGTTTCCAGCTGCCCAACCCAGGCTGAGAATACTGATCCTACTCCTATACGCAACAAGTGCTGCTTTCTACTCTCTACTGCAAATACCAAGCACAGAAACATTCAGTTTACCCCATCACTGTCTGCTGAGGCCAGGGCCGCTTCCCAGACAGCACTGAGAAGCTCAGGTAGAGAGAAGGCCCCTGCACTGGGAACAGACAGAGTCCCCTTACATCCATCTTTTTACTCACAGCCACACACACTGTGAGGTTTTTTGGTGGTCTGCATAACTGATTTGTTTTGGTTTTTTTTGAGACAGGATCTCACTATGTAGTTGAGACTGACCTGGAACTCACTACATGGCCCGGGCTGGTCTTGAACTCACAGTGATCCTCTCCTCCTACCTCAGCCTCCCGAGTGCTGGGATTGTAGGCATGCACCACCATGCCTGGCTCTTAACCGATGTTTTGTAATTAAAAAAAAAAAAGCTTTTGCTCACAATAGTCTGAACACACTTCTTTTTTCCCTGGTACTGGGGATCAAACTCAGGACCTTGTTCTTGTGAGGCAGGCAGTAGCACCACTGAGCCACATCCCCAGCCCCAGAACTCTACTTCTAAAAAGCCAAGAAGCTGCTCCGGTTTGCCCAGCTAAGGCCAGTGGGGCAAGAGTGACAACAGAGCACTTGGAAGGTGACTGGGCAAGCATACTTCCCCAGGCACCGCCATGCAAGCTGAAGTTCCAGCTGAAAGCGCCCAGGAGGAGCCTAGGCAGAAGGCCTGGCTCTGCCATACCTTCACAAGCCAAGCCTGTGTTATTAGTGCAGTTGTGCACTCCAGGGCTGTACTTCGGGGTGGGGGGGCTGGGGGAGAGGCGTCTGTGCCCTGAGAACACAGCGTGTCCTGTCCTCCAGCACCCTGACATACTCAAGGGTGACCAAAACCACACTCTGACATCATTCTGACCACAGCTTAGACTATCTGCCTGCAGCAAGACCCAATATGAAAGTTATAAACTAGGTCTGACATATAAAGTAATGAAAAATTTAACTGAAACTGAGTAAGAGTACTGGATCCCTAAAGAGACCCACTAGCATATGCACTCCTGTCAAGGTCAATAGTTTCACTGAATCTTTTTTTTTCTTTTTTTTTGATATCAAAGTCCTGCTATCTTGCTCAGGTAGGCTTCAAGTAATCCTCCTGCCCCAGCCTCCTAAGCAGCTAGGATTCAAGTGTACAACACCCAGCTGGGAGCGGATAGTTGCAAAGAGCCTTGGAGATGTCCTTAACATCATTCTCAATTTATAGGTGGGCCCTGAAGTTTGAATTCCCCAAAAGTGATACCTCACTGTCAATGTCTTCTCACACGCTATTCTCTTTCATTTGCAACAGTCCAATTCTGTCCTGAAAAGGGACTTGGGAACCACACAGTTCAGCTTGTTTTACTCTGTTACTAATTCATATGTCATACAGTACAGAAAATGTGGAAGATGCAACTCGGAGAAGCTACCTACATCCTGCTCTAACACAAACCCCTGGAAAGTGGCATGCCGAACCAACCTGACCAGGAGTGCGATCGCTACGACTCCTGCCTATAAACTGTCCTCACCGTAACCCGGCCAGGGCAGAGCTACTGGTGGAGCACATGCCTCGCATACAAAGTCCTAGGTTCCTTCCCAGCACCTGCAAAATCAACAATGCCAAAAAACCCAAAAATCAAACTAACCACAACTACAACAAAACCCCAAACTAAAATTCTTTTAATAAATTGCAGATTGTTTCTCTTTCTTAATCACAAACACAATACATATGGCCAAAAGAGGGAAGAAAGAAATCTAAACTGTATTCCTTTCTGTTGTGTTACTAACCAAATACACACGTCAAATGAATCTCGGCTCACCATACTGAAGAAATCTCAACCTAAAGAACAAGAGACCTCTTCTGCTACAGGCTGCGGAGTGGCAGGAGGAGGGCTGTAGGTGTGCTCACCCTCTGTGCGTCCTGTGCGCCCACAGCCCCTCGAGACCCAGGGTCAGACACCCTCAGCTCACACCCACCTCTCCTCCCGTTCCCGCTTCTGCTTCCGAGCATGGCGATCCATCACACTGGTTTTAGTTCTTGTCTTCTTCCAAGAGTAGTAAAATTTTACCAGACTTGCTATAGATTTATCAGGAAGCTAAATATAAAAAATGAGTTAGTTCAGGGTTAAAGCTGATCTTCAACAGATATATTTAATAAGTATCACTCTTACATTCAGAAATGTCCAAAGTCACAGCCTTTTTCTCTGATAAGAAACAAAATCAACAAAATATATTTCCAATTCAATGTGCTTTCAAATTTCTGAAGTTTATTGAGTGAAACTGAGACAATGAAAGATCATGAAGTCAGACTAAGAAGAATTTGTTTTTCATGTAAGTAAAGGCTCTTAGCACTACTCTGGGTTTGGTTGTTTAGAACTCATTTTAACACTTAAGGCAAACACAAGAGGGCTTTTATGCTGGAGTCGACCAAACAGCCTTCCAGACTGGACCCGGATGTGCCACCTCAGGTCCCTCCAGGGCTCACTGATTGTGGAGGGACCTCAACAAGGGGCTGGGTGGAGCATAGGAGAGGGGCAGCACAGCTGAGGATCTGGGAAGGACCTCACCAGGACACTACATTTTCTGAAAGAAGAGTTATTAAAAACAGGAACATCTATGCTCAAGGACGACAGTCCCATCTCTCATGCATGCGTAGAATACAGATGCTAGGGGAAACAAAAGCTGGTGGTCACTTACCATTTGTTGGATTCTATGAAAAGTTTTCCCATGAAAACTAAAGGCCTGTTCAAATAAGACTTTATCTTCCACAGTCCACTCATCTGGGAAGGGGGTAAAGTTGGGCAAATCAGCCAATGATTTTTCAATATTATGCTTATGCCAAAAGAGCATCCCAAGAGCCTAGAAAAGAGACATAAATGAGACTTTAGACCAAACAACTGAATCAAACACAAGCTGAAGTGATACTGGCAAAAGAAAAGCATATGTGACTTTATATCCAGACAAGGGAATAAATGCTTGATTCATATAAATTGCTAAGTGGGAGACACTGTCCTATATCCCCCCGCCAATATTTCTTTTGGTACCAGGGATAGAACTCAGGACCTTGTATTTGTGAGACAGGTGTGGCACCATTGAACTAAATAAATACCCAGCCTTTCCCCCCGATATTTTTACTGTGGTAAAATACACAAAGTTTATCCTCTCAACCGTTTTTAAATTCTGTTCACTTGTACTGAACAAATGTACATGTTTTGAAATCACCTCCACCTGGGGAAATTAAACCTCTGTACCCACTGAACAGCAGCTACCATCCTGGCCCCAGGGTCTGCCCACATCCTGGGCAACCACCCTTCCCAGTGTCTTCCAGTCTCAGTGGTCAGACTGCTCTACACACCTCAGCTAAGCAGAACCATCTTGCATCTGTCCTCCTGAGTGGCTTATCTCACCTGCCTTAAAGATTGCAAGGGTGCCGAGCGTGGTGGTGCACACCTACAATCCCAGCACTCAAAGGGAGGCTGAGGCAGGAGGATCACTGCAAGTTGGAGACCAACCTGGGCCACATAGTGAGTTCCAGGTCAGTCTCAGCTACATAGTGAGACTCTGTCTCAAAAAGAAAGAAGACTGCAAGGGCCACACATGCTGAGCCAAGGACCTGGCTTCCTTTTTTAAGGCTCAATAATAAGCCATTATACATATACACCCTAGCTTATTTATTCATACACTGGACACTCAAGCACCTACTTTCAGTTCTTTGGGTTTAGACCCAGGAGAGGATTTGCTAACCCACATGATGCTACTATTAATTTGTTAAAAATATTTTATTGTTACATTTAAGGTATACAATATAATGACATTCATCATTGGAAATTTACACGTTTACATAAACCATGTTGGATCTACTGTTAATTTTTCAAGGCCAACTCCCCACCCACAGTGAATGACCTCACCTCTGCACACCTGGTGGTTAGGGGTAACTCTGTCTGACACTAGCACAGCTCTCCCCCTGTCACTTTCTTCAACCTTCTCTTTTCACCTGTCTTTGGATCTCGGGAGCCTCTTGGTCACAGCATACACTGGGGCTGCGTATTTTTACTCACTCCAGCCATCTCTATGCTTTGACTGGAGATCACAATCCACCTGCACTGAAGGCACGTACTAACTGATACTGAAGAGACTACTTGTGGCACATATCTGCCTATCTCCTCTAAGCCTTATGGCTTTTCTTGTCTCTCACCTCCTGAGTTACTCTCTTCTCTTATGTTTAGTTGATTATTCACTGGGAATGTTTAAATTCCCTTATCTCCTTTTGTATATGTATATTGTACAGCTACAGTCTTTGCGGTTGCCACGGGGATTACACATAACATCTTGAAGCTGTAACATTCCACTGTGAGTTTATCCTGGCACAGCTTCAATACTGTATAAAAGTTCAGCTCCTTCAACAGCTCTCCCCCATCTTTCAACTTGTGAATAACAAAACTGCACGTTATATATTGTATGTTAAAAATTAAACTAATAATTCTTTAAATGCACCTGTCTCTTATGATGGGGAAACAATGTGGAGTTACAAGCATTAATGCAGTAGCAGCTTTTAGACTTTTAAAAACTATATCCGTCTCCGAAGTCCTGAAGAGAATAGGAAGTGCAGCAGGAGTGCACCGCCCAAACAGGCGCCCTGAACACCCACAGGGCCAGGCCCACCTAGCAGGCCCAACTCCATGTCCGTTAGCTGCTCCGTTAGCTGCGAGGGTTTTAACTTCTTGGGTTCTATGAGGCCGCGGAGCCTCTGTTGGCAGTGTTTTCCCCATTGTGCTGAATGAATAGAACCCTGGTCTTTGTCTGGTGAAAACCTGGTAACATTACTGAGGACCCTTCCTAGTGACAAGTCCCAGTTATGGACGCAAGTCTCTTTCATGTCAAGTTTGCGGGGCTGAGTTGCTCTGATAGTTGTTTTTTTGTTTTGGTACTGGGATCGAACTTGGGCCCTTATGCTTCCAAGGCGGGCGGTGGCACCACTGAGCTCAATCCCCCACCCCACACTGGGAACCCGCTCTCTCTCCTCTGGAACTCCCACAATGTTCTTCTGCAATACTTATGGCTGCTGCTATTCATGAACATTTTTTCTTTTTGTTCCTCAGACTCAGTAATTTAAACTACCCTGTCGTCAGCTCACTGATTATTTCTTCTGCCTGCTCAAAGGTGCCTTTGAATCCCTCTAGTGAATTCTTCATCTGAGTTATAATTTTTAGCTCCAGAAGCTTTTTCTTTTTTTTTTTCAATACTTCAATTTTGTTCATACACCGTTTTTTTGCCATTCTCCCCGTCTTGCTTTAGTTCTTTGAGCACCATGACAACACTGTTTTACAGACTTTGGATAATGTCTGCTGCCAACTTAATTTTTTTCAAGGCCCATACCTTCTGTGTGGTCTTTCTGTTGCAAACTGGCTATCTAAACCAAATAATGTGGTGACACTGGTAAATCAGCAGTTCCCAGTATAGTACTTTTATCACAGCTTTTGCTTCTTTGCAAGAAGTGATGTCTGTTTTCGAAGGATCAACTGGAGGGCAAAGTGTGAGGTCTCTGTGGGTCTCTTCCGAGCCCACTTCTTTCCCTGGCTATGCGCAATGACTTGCTGTTGTCGTGGTCTCAGAGGAGCCCACGTCTACTACACAGTTACCCAGGAACATCCTAATGTTCAATGCTCACATCTGCCTCACCAGAGGGGATGTGAAAAACATGGCGGGGACAGAGGGCACGGGCGGGCCCCTGGGTCCCCTGAGGGTCGTGACAGCAGGAGGCAGGCCACTTACAATGGCAGGAGGCACAGCACCCCTGTGCCAAGCAGCAGTCAGCCCTCAGCACAGCTCCCCACATGCAGGGGACAGGGTGCTCCTCTGCCCACCCTGGTCTCTGCAAGCCACACCAGGAACACGCACAGAGATGCCTTCTGCAGTGCAGTGTGCGTCCAGGTGTGGGGACAGACTCCTGGCTTCCACTCTGTGCTGTCCTGGGATCCTCCCTGTCAGTGCCCTTTGCACACTAACTCGTTTAGCTCACAATCCCTATGGCCTGACAGTATCTCCACTTCTCAGGTTAGAATGTGGAGGCCCAAAAACACTGAGTAACCTGCCAACGAAGTGTCTCAGAGCAGGGAAGATAGAGAAGCAGGATAGATAGCTCCAGAACTGTGCTCTTAAAGCACCACACTTCAACACCTCTGTTCCTAAGGAGTAGGGAATTTTTAGAAGCTACTGCTTTGTTATTCTTTCACAAGAAACCTCTAATGTATATAGTGGCCCCTCGTTCAAAGAAAAAAATAGGTGAGGAACAAATCAGAACCGAGAATAATCCAGCAACACTTTCAGGCAAAAACTTCCTACATCACAATTCTAAACTAAATAGGATTGTTTCAAAATGGAATGGTCAAGACCATCATCCTTAAGAATTCACACAGGTACAGCTGGGCACAGTGGTGTACACTTGTAATCCCAGCTACTGGGGATGCTGAGTCAGGAGGATCACAAGTCTGAGGTCAGCCTGGGCAACTCAGTGAAATCCTGTTTCAAAAGTAAAAATAAATAGGGCTGGGGATGTAGCTCAGTGGTCAAGCACTTGCCTGCCTTACATGAGGGCCTTGAGTTCAATTCCCAGTACCTAAAAAAGAAAAACTCACCAAAAACAAACCAACCCCAAACCACCATACAGGTATTATTTAGAAAATTTCCAATAACATTTATAAACATTTTAAATTGAAAAAAAAAAAACTTAATGCATAGGGTTTGGAAATGAGAAACTTATTTCTTTGCTTTAAATGATTCTGGAACTATATGAATACAGATGGCTTTTCTAAAAAGTACCTTCAGTGACCAGGATAACCTAACTCAAAGAGATGCCAAGCCTAACCAAAGGTATCCACTTGTGTATAACCCTAACTCTGGGTACCCTTGATAGGCAATTGAGAAACTGAGTTAACTTACAGCTGTAACAGATCAATGCCACGAAAGGCATTAATCCCACTTACTATGCTTACAATAGGAATTGGAACTTGAGGATGAGATATAATTATCAACATACTTTGGTAGAAAAATCAATTTTGTAGTTTTCCTATCAATGTCCTGAATAATATTAAATAACCCTGTCAAACATTTACCACCCAGTGACTCAGAATAACGCACATCAGCTCACCAGGAGGCAGATCGGCAGTGTGTGGGAGGCCACACTCATTCCCCTCCGTGCCCACCCTGAACCACACAAGGAAGGAAGCACATTTACCTGCTCCATGTTGTACCCGTGCTTCTCCTTGGCGATGGCGATGTACTCGTCCACTGGAAGACAGGAGGAGAGACCATGAGCCACTGGGAAACCGACCAGGCCACACTTAGAGAACAAGATTGCGATAGCAGCCCCACAGTGTGGCCGAGCTGCGGGGCTCCTGCACGGCCCAATGGGGGTGGGCAGACAAGGGGCTTCACCTGCAGGCTGCCAGCGCTACCTCCATAGGGGGAAACCAAGTCTGCTCTTTAATGGACAAAACTAGCAAAAACCCTCGGCTCTGCTTAAATTTTCTAAAACAAGCAGGTGGTGCACCTTGGTACTTTATTATTATTATTATTTAAAATTATTATTTTTTTTTCTATAAACATAAAAGCCATTTTCTTTCTTTCTTTTTTTTGGCGGGGGTACCAGGGATCGAACTTGGGACCTTGGGCTTGTGAGACAGGTGGCAATACCACTGAGCTAAAATCCCAGCCCAGTACAGTACTTTAGAAAGAAATACAAAGCTGGTGTTGATTCTAGTCTCACTTGAGGTTAAAGCATAAACAAACTATTTTTAGGGGGTCCTGTTTGGTTTTCAGTGGTGGAATCAAAGCCCTGCCTCACACGTGCACAGCACGGGCTCTGACACAGCCAGCTATGTGGTAAAACAGCAAATCCCTGGTGTGGCCTTAGGCCTGGTGCCTGCCTCTGATGCCCCAACAGAAGGGGGCACCTGCTAGCTTTCTCGCACTGAGGACACATGAGAAAATGGACTGACCCCAGGAGGAGCTCGGAGGACATTCCCATCCTCCTTCCCAGATGCCAGAAAACCTGGGCTGGCCCACAGCACGGCTTTGCTCCCTTCATGAATCAGAAAACACGCAGGCTGAAACAACAGAGAACAGAGCTCTCTAGAACAAACAGGGAACCCCTCGCCCCCAAACCTCACTCTTTAGGAGCAATGACAATGACAGAGAGAAGGGTTCCGAGCCACTCCTTTGCCCACAGCCACCCTGAGATGGATGGAGCCCTGCCTCTGTGGCAGCTGACTCAGCGCTGCCCAGCCCCGCTCCTCCTGGTGGCAGCACGGGGAGCCAATGCAGGAATGTTAAGGAATTCAAATGCTTTTTGTAGCACATTTTCTAATACTTGGGACAACCTTGATTCCAACAGCAATACCTACAGTGTAACTCGATGTTGATGCCAATGCGAAGGCACTGGCTTATTATTTTTTATACCTGAAACATATATGTCCTTGCCGGTTACTCCCGCAAATTCCAATTAACCTGAATGTCAGTAAGTCACAAACTGAACAAGCTTGGTATCAACACAAAGGCTGGATATGAAGGGAGATGCAGGCATATTTTAGTGTCCCTCACTTTCAATCCCGTGTGTGCCACATGGTCTGAAGGCTGAGGAGTGACGCGGTCCCAGGGTGGCTGCCGCCTGCTTACAATTCTTCTGCTGCATCTGTAACAGGGCCCACTCAGCCCACCCCAGCCTTCCTGACCAGACTTAGCAACAGATGAAACAGAGCACTTTAGATGCTGCGCCAGCGGCCCCAGCCCCAGCGCTTTCCCTAAACACCAGCCAGAGCAGCAGCAGTCGCTGTGCTGGATGGGACGCAGTCAACAGCGGGCACTGCTTCTCACAGGGAGCGGTCTTTACAGCAACACCACTTGCCCTAAAGGCTGCAAGGAGGTAAGTCAATGTGGAGCCCTGTGACCCACAGAGAAAACTGTCTCAAGCCTCCAGCAGACACAGCTTCACATTTCTGCATGCCCAGTGTCCAGCAACGCTTTGGGAGGCATCTGCCGAATGGGTGCTGGGGGCTGTGGCCTGCTCAGTGTCAGCATCCTAGGTTTTCTGTCCAGCAAGGAAAGGCAGCATGGTGAGGTGTGGGGTAAGAGAGGGCCAGATCCTAGCTTGGTTCTGACTCCTAAGAGTTCATACACACTAATTTAATGACTGGGTTACCTTCGGCAACCTCCTTGACCGTTTCAGTGTTGAATAAGTCACAGGAGGCTGTTCTGGACTAAGCTTCTGCACTGGCCCCCATGAGACCACACTAAAACTCAAAATGGAGTGCCTCTTGCCAATGCTGTGTCACTCAGCTAAAACAGTTGTTTATATGACTTTCAACTTCTAAGGTTCAGAGAGAGGAACTTTCCAAACCGTCCAGTTTTCAAATGACATGATAACAAATTCCCTGGGCTTTAATCTGTACACAAAAGTGACCTGAAATAATCTGAGGTTACTAATCAGTTATTTTCTTGTTCTGGCTCCTGGTCCTTTAGAGGAAGCCTTTTCCCTGGTTTCTGCCTGGCTCAAGCCCTTCTCTCTTGACAAAGCCAACCTCTTTGCTAATTCCACTTACTCTACCTTGTGGGATGAGGTGTGCTCCAACTCTAGAATTAAGTAAAGCTATCAGCTCTTTCAACTGTTGCAATTTAGCAAAACTGGGCCATCCCCCACCTGGGCAGCCAGGCCCTCCTTGCCCTCCTCCTCCCAAAGCTGCCAGGCCACACTCTGCTCCCTGCTGCGCTTCTTTGGTGATCACAGGGACCCCGGATGCCCCCCCCCTCTCCTCCACAGGGTGGCAGCTGCTGCTGGCAGGACAGGTATGAAAATTGACTCTGTGCATCTGTCTCAACCTCCCACAGGATTTCCTTAAATTGAGTGAAAGGAAGCTTTCAATCTGAAAAACTAAAATCTACCCTTGTGAAAAACAAAGACTGACTGGAGCTGAAGGCAGGTGCTGAGAGGACACAGAGCAGCAGGGGCAGCACAGTCCCATCCCACCCGCCCATTGGTCCCCATGCACTGCATGGCAGGGTGGAGGCCTCGCTGCTTGGCTCCCAGCGCTACTGGGGCCCCGCACGCAGGGTGAGTGGGGAAGCTGTCGGCTGCATGGCTGTGCAATGTGATGGACACAGATGTGTTACGTGCAGCTCTGGCCACAGAACCACACGCACCATGTGAGCCTGGGACTCTGGTTTCGGTTGGTGTTTTTGGACCAGGTCTCACCATGCTTCAGTGACCCTCCTGCCTCAGCCTCCCACGTCATCAGGACTAGGAGCACATGGTTCTGTGACTGGCTCCCTTGCTTCAGGAATTCCAGGAACCATTGTGACAGCAGGCACAAGTAAATGTGACATCACTTAAAGACTGAGTAAGAGCTCACTCATCAGGGGAATGCATAAAATTCCTAAACCCCCACTTGCTAGCAGCACCACCCCTGTTTCGTAAAGAAGCTGGACTGCCCAGCAGCCAGACGGAAAGGCAAAGCCTAAGCAGTGTCCTGTAGGGGCTAGGGCACCTGCAGGGCAGAAGAGGCCACAAGCAAGCGGAGCAGCAGTGCAGGGAAGGGCAGTGCAGAGACCAAGTGCTGGGTGCATTACGGGGATGGATGACAGCAACTCAGGAAAAGCTCCCACAGGGTGTGGTGGCAGTGCCTGTAGCCCCTGCTGCCCACAGGCTGAGGCAGGAAGATCACTTCAGCTCAGGAAGTTTGAGCCTGGACAACAGAGTGAGACCCTGTATTAAAAAAAAAATCCAAACAAGGGCCAGGGATTTAGCTCAGTGGTTCTGCTGCCTGCCTCCCAAATGCAAGGTCCTGAGTTCTATCCCCGGTCCCAAAAGAAAAACAAACAAAAAACTCAATCAAACCAACAAACCCCACCAAAAACCAAGGCAGAAGAAAGTTTCCTAAGCAGCTCCAGGGAATGGATGACAGTGGCAGGAGCAGCCAAGCAGTGGCGCGGCACCCCTGCTCCGAGCTCTCTGAGGGCTGCCCTCCAGCCTCCCTCACAGTCCCACCAGAGCTCACTCACCAGCGGAGGGACCGAGGCTCAGAGGTCACCCAGTGTGTGTGGCAGGAAGAGGCGGACCCTAATGTGTCTGGTGGCCCTGGGCACAGCCCCATTAGGACAGCAGGAGAGCCGCGCAGGCCATGAGCACACTCTGGGCCAGGGGACGGGATGAGGGCTGCAGCCGTGGGCGAAGGACGGTGCAGGGCTGTGTGAGGAACAGAAAGCTGTCTGCTGAGCCTATCCCGCCCACCTATGCTTCAATCGAGCACCGCGGGTTAGCAGGAGGAACGTAGAACAATACCACCACTGAGGACAGGGCTTCGGACAGAGCCCTACTATCCTAACAGCAGCAAGCATCAGGCAAGCAGAGGAAATACAGCAGCAACTTTTCTCATAACTCAAAATAGCACATGAAATTAAAAAAATATATTTATAACAAATATCATGGAAACTTTTTATTATTTAAGTAAGGGATAGGTCATCACTAGCTCACTGAGAAGCCAAAGGCAAGGCACTGAAGTGAAGCGACTTTGCCACCTGGTGGGCTCAAATGTCACTACAGCCAGTGTCCACAAACTCCCTCTGCAGAGCTTTCCCAGGAGGGAAGGGAGGCAGGGAGCAAGGCCGATGGTCCTTCAAGGCAGGTGGGATTCACCTGCTTTCTGAAGATGCTAGCTCCAAATGTGGTTTTGTTTAACTATCCCACTGTGCATAATAACCCTCCTCCCGGTCTCACAGATGATGTGCTCTGGTAAACAAGCAGCAGAACGCTTCATTCCGCTCAACTTCCGGCAGCACCCCCCAGCTGCCTCTGCATCCTCCCTGCCAAGGCAGCATCACTGAGGACTGGAGAGTTTCTCTCTCCTTCCTGACTCGGTTTCCTTAACAGTCTAAGAGTGAACTACTACAATCCTTAAGGCTTCTTCCAGGGCTAATGCTTCACAGCCAATTCTTAAAAACCCTTAAATGTTTTTCCCTAACGAGAATGCCTAGGATGTGTACAGCATCCACCCAGAATGCCCCACAGTCTCCCAGCCATTAGAAGGCCACTTAGCGGTGACTAATCAAAACAACATGCACCTTTCTCCTTACGAAAAAAGGAGGGGGTTGGAGATTTAGCTCAGTGGTTCTGCTGCCTGCTTCATAAATGCAAGGTCCTGAGTTTGATCTCCTATACCAAACAACAACAACAACAATAAAAAAAAAAAAAAGAAAAAAGAAAAAAAAAATCTCAAAGCAAAATGAGCACAGTAGTTTCTTGCTTTGAATCTCCTGACTTCTAACAAGTAGACACACAATCCTGATTCCCTCCTGCATTCGCTTAGCTCTGTGCTGTGAACTAATGGGAGAACCATGATCTGCCTTCCCTGACCCAGAAGTGTGGGAGGGAGGGAGAGACACACACACAGAGATGCTGCTCTGGGCCATGACGTGAAGCTAAAACCCTGCAGCAGGGCAGGGGTGAAGGTGGGGTACCCTTTCCTAAACTTCAGGACACTAACGACTCTGAGATTGCATCTTACCCCAGTAAGAGTGGCCACCATCAAGAAATCAAATAACAGATGCTGGTGAGGCCGTGGGGGGAGAGGACACTTCTATGACTACTGGTGGGAATGTAAACTAGTAGAACCACCATGGAAATCAGTACGGAGATTCCTCAAAATAAAAGAAATTCCATTTGACCCAGTTCTTCCCCTTCTAGGCATCTTCCCAAGAGTTAAGGCACCACACTGCAGTGACCTAGCACACTGTGTTTACAGCAGCACAGCTCCTAAAAGCTAAGTCTTGGAGCAGATTAACTGCCCATCAACAGGTGAATGGAGAAAGAAAATGTGGTATTTACCCACAACAGAGTACTACTCTGACAAAAATGACAAACTTGAGTCATTCGTGGGAAAATGGATGCACCTTGACACAAGAACCTGGCATGAACGTAGACACACAACCTTACTAAATACGACGTTAAAGTTTTGGTGACAAAAAGGTTATGAAATTATCAAAATCATAGAAAAAAGAAGAAATACACTTTCATGTTACTACTCCATAAAATGAGGCTTTAACTTCATGGACTTTTCCTGTTTCTGTTCAGGAAGTGGTGGAGACAGCCTCACTCACACACAGCATCTACCACAAATCTCGGAGCTCCACTTCTGGGCCCCCCAGTGAATGCAGAGCGCTCTTACTCTCAGCACGCTGTCAGTGCCTGCCTGGGTCCCATCCCCAACCAGGGTTGAGGCTTTCTAACAATATTAGTGCTCTGCAGCCCACTCCTGCAGAGGGCCTTGGGCAGGAAGCAGAGGAGTGGTTAGAGGGTGCGCTTAAAACTGATCGCACTCGAGCATCGCTTCACAGTTCTAATGACACTGTCCGCTGGACACTGGGGCCACGAGGACAGAGCCTGTGTGTCATCTGGGCAAATGCGGGAGGCAGGGAGGCTGCCACAGAAGGTTCTGCCCAGCACACTTGCCCTGACTGTGGGTCTCTCAGCCCAGAAACTGGAAGTAAGCCACACACAGGTGATCTCAGAGGGCAAGGGGGCAGGCAGGGCTTTCCAAGGCAAGCCCTAGCACTGCAGTGCTTGGATCTTGCACAGTTGTTTTCCTCATCCAATAAAGAAATCTTCAATGAGCCCTGCTTAGAAATGGATTCTTCTGGAGCTTCCAAAGTTGGCTGTAGCAGGGTATCACTTCACAGTAAGACAGTTAGCCTGCCAGGGTGGCACACATCTGTAATCCCAGCACGGAGAAAACGGTGGCACCAGGACTGCAAGTTCAAGCCTGGCCATGTCTCCAAACAAAAAAGAGCTCAGTGTGAAGGTGCTGGTTCAATCCTCAGTAAAAGGATGGTGGCACTAATGTTGTACACTGAGGTTTTATTTTTTTTTTGTACCAGGGATTGAACTCGGAACCTTACACTTGCAAAGCACACAGCAGAACCACTAAGCTAAATCCCCCGCCCTACAATGAGTTTTTTCTTGATTTAACAAATCCTTCAGGCCCACTGTGCACCTCACGTTGCTTGTCTGGAGCTTCCTTTGGCTGTAGAAAGAAATGACTGCAGGAGCAATTAACTGCACTGTCGTAAGTGCAGTGAATGCACTTAACTGGGAGACCTGATCTGCAGGAGCGAGGAGGGAAGGGACCCTGCCAGCTTGCTCTGTCGTTGTATAGGAAGGGAAACAGAGAATCTCACTGTTCAGGAATGGACATGGCTATAGAAGTTAAGCTCCAGGATGGAACATTATTAAGGATCAATATTTGATTTAGGGGCTGGGGATTTAGGTCAGTGGTTCTACCACATGCTTTGCAAGCATTAAGGTCCCAAATTTGATCCCTGGTACCGGAAAAAAAATTTTTTTAATTGCAAAAAAAATGGAGTTTAAGAGCAATTATATACAGTATGACCCCATTTGTGCTTAAAGTCAGAGTGCACAGAAGCTTAATGGTGACTAGAACGCAGGCCAACGGTGTTAGGGACATGCGCTTTCAGCATGCAAGGCCCTGTTCCACCCCTAGGACCTGTGAAAAGGAAACCCAGGCAGTGGGGTGAAGGGTTACAGGCCATTCTTAGTAACAACGAGCACTCAGATAGGTAGGGAGATAGGTAACCAATACATATAAATTTTCATACATTATGGCCTGGTCTCTTAAATATTTCACATATGCTTTCTAAGAGTAGACATCTCTTACATAAGCACAGAAGAGTAAACTCAACATTGCAATAATACTTTAATCTGTGTTTCTATTTCAATCTGGATAGCTGACCAAAAAATATGCTTTGTATTTGCTAAGGAATTTTAAAGTAAATGTCAGTTATTTCATCTCATTGCTCATGTCAATATGCATGCTTTTTTTTGATTTTATGTTACCATGATGTCATCATTACACCCAAGAAAAGTAGCAAAATTGCCAGGTGTAAGAAACAATGTTATACTCACTAGCTTGTCTAAGCCATATATATCCAGCCCTGTGGCCACAGACGAGGATGTGGAGCAGATACATTTTTTTATTTTACTGGTAGCAGCTATAAACCAGTTTAACTACTTTGGAAAATTATTTGGCACAGACTTCTCAAAGCTGAGCATCAACATTCCAAATGGACACCAAGAAATGTTCCTAAATTGCAATATTTGTAGGCGTAGAAACTACCACAATGTTCACTCTCAAAAGAAAGGCTAAATAAACAATAACTGAATGGACAATTCTCTGTTTTTGGTGGTGCTGGGGGTTGAACCCAGGGCCTTCACAAGGATCCTTCTCTACTTTATATTCTGAGACAGGGTCTCACCAAGTGGCCAGGCTGTGCTGAAATTTGCAATCCTCCTGCCTCTGCCTCCCAAGTGCTCAGATTATAGGTGAGCAACACCAGGCCCTGCTTCACGCTTTCATCTAATCTCCACTCCCTCTAAAGTAGTATCCCAACACCAGAAATCTCAGACCTTCCTAAAGAAAAGAACCTCTCCAGGCATAAACACAAGCTTTATCTCTGTACTCACCATGCTTCAAAGCTCTTCCTATCCCAACACATTCTCATTCTTACCAGGGAAGAGGGCAAACTATGCAGTGCAGTGCCTCAAATTTGGGGACCTGCAGGGCCAACACAGTGCCTCCCCATCAGGGAAGCAGAACAGATAAGACTAAAGCACAGAATGGCAGGCAGGACCCAGGGACAGGAGCAAAAGTAGAGTGGTTCTTTTTTGGTGGGGGGACCAGGAATCAAACTCAGGGCCTTGCATTTGCCAGGCAGGTGCTTTGCCACTGAGCTACACTGGCAGCCCTGTAGAGTGGTTCCTGACAGGTGAGGAGGTTTTCACTACAGCAGGGGCACTGGCTCTATTCCTCAAATCTCCATCCTGTTTTGGCCAACTCTAAAGCACTTACTGAGAAAAGAAACGACAAAAATAATTTTCATACAACTTAAAAATCTCTTTTCTCATAAGTTTCAACTTCTGAAAGCCCAGCCAATCCAGGCTTATCCTAATCCTGCCCTGCCCACCCTCGGGTACAAGAAGCAGGGGCTCCTGGGAACGCATGTCTTCGGGAGCCCAGCTGGACGGTGCCTGGGCAGGCACAGGCTTCCTCCTTCAGTTATCGAGTGAATGAGTGTGCACCGTGGGGTCAGCGGCACAGAGGAAGATGCAGAGAGCTGAAGTGACCCACAGGCACAGCAAAGAGCAGGAAACCTGTATCTGTGATACACCATCCGCCTCCACGTGCGCCCGGCAGGTGTGCCCTGCATGTCCATTCCCTGCCACAAGGAACTGCCCCTGTGCGTGCATGCCACGCCACTCCACTCCACGGCTTCACCGCCCACCAGGGAGACAGACACACAGCATCCCTGCCATGACAAGGAAGGGAGACAAGGCAAGGGAAGACAGAGGGGCTCCTAGGTAGTGTGACACCTGAGCCACAGCAGAATGGGGGTGGGGGTCTCAGGCAAGGGGACAGAGGAGGTGTCACAGAGGATGCACAGGAAGGAGGAGGCAGTGACGAAGTCCTGCGGCAGGCAGCTACGTGCCTTGCCCAGGAGTCACATGAACTAACAGGGCCTGGGATGATCTGTGCAGAGGCTGTGCTTCATTCAAAAGCTGTCTAGGAAACAAAGGAGTCCAGAACAAATGAGTACGCAATCCTGAACTCTCCTAACACTACACAGTCCTGAATGTGCCCAGGAAGCCAGCTTCACTAACAGAACAACCACAGGGACTGTAGAGACAGGGAGGGCTCCTATTATAGGAAAGCGGCTGGCATAAAATTTACTTTGAAGCCGGGTGTGGTGGTACATACCTGTAATCCCAGTACTTGGGAGGCTGAGGAAGGAGGACTGCTGGGAGTTTGAGGCCAGCCTGGGCTACAGTGAATTAAAGTCAGCCTGAACTATATAGCCAGACCTTGTCTCAAAAAAAAAAACAAAACAAAAACAAACCCTCTGGATCCCTGGCCTGACCTTGCCTTTTAATATAATTTTAATTTATATACCTCTTGCATGTTTTATATGTTAACTTCTTTACAGTTAATACCAACTTTAAAAAAAAAAAGGCCAGCTTGTCTCTGACATAGCTAATGACTTCTGTCTGTTCACTTTTATTTTTCTGAGACAGGGTCTCACTAGGTAGCCCAGGCTGGCCTCAATTCATAGCAATCCTCATCCTTCTGAGTGCTGAGGCTACAGGTGTACCTTACAGCAAAGAGCTAGGCTTCTTACCGCTGTGCCAATTTTTCTTCATTTTTATAAAATAAAAAAATTTTAAAACTTGCAGTCAAACACTTAAATAACACAGGCAGCTCCTATGCATGCCTTATAAATAAAGCACCTAAGCATGTATGTGTGGCTGCCTATCAGTAAGGGGACCAAAAGCGACAGCTCCGTGCTAAGCTGCCCAAGCAGTCCAGCTGGGAAATGTGCCTCCTCGCTGCAGCCCAGACACACCTCTTTCAAATTCTACAAACAAAACTCTTTTCTTTTTTTTGGGACAAAATATCAGACACTCTGACTTGGAGGTAAGAGGCTCGTTTTGGCTCATGGTGTCGAGGGGGGTGGGCTGTGGGGAGCAGGAGAAGTGCCAGAGGAAGGGGCCATGGCCAACTTCCTCCCAGTGCACCGGGGTCCACCTCCTCTGCAGGAGCCTGCTAGCTCAGACAGGGTGATGCCAACATTGCCTGCATCACCTGCAGCTCACCGTCCTCTCAGCTTGTGCCTTCCCTTCAGACCCAAGCCACAGCTCCGCATGACATGCGACTGTGCTTGCTTTGTAAACATTCTGTGCTCCCTAAGTCAGTAAGAGGAAGCTGGCTGGTGTAGGATGGGGCCCACCTTTATACATTTCCATGTAGACCAAGTCCATCTAGTAAAAACAAACAAAACAACAGAAAGTTTTCACGAGCTCTTGCTACTAAAATGTCCTCTTTGCTCACTAACCTGCAGCTGCACACACAAGTACAGGGATAAGACAGAGGGCAGAGGCCAGGTCCCGGAGGTGCCCACAGTGGGCGGGGCAGGAACCACAGCAGGGCCTGGGAGTGGGCAACACCTATGTGGAGGGCGTTGAAGGTGGGTGGCTATTTCAATTCCCCTCCACATGGGGAGGCTCTCTGTCTCGGTGCTTCTCCAGTCATGAACACAAGGCTGTTATGGTCTCCAGTGTGAATCCTCCAAGGGGCCCTCGGCCCTTTAGGGAGCCACCTGCCTTTGAGTCCCTTAGCTTCCCACTTCCCATGGGCAGTGTGGTCACCCCAGGAGGGCTCCACCCCCAGGCCACTACTTCTCCTGTCCCCCTCACCCTGAGCACGACCCACACCTCAGGTCACATCTCATCCAGGAATTTCCCTGATCATTCTGGGAACACTGTGAAACTCTGGTGCTCTCATCGAGGCTGCTGAGAATTATCTGCGTAGCTTCAACAGGCAATGTGTCACCAAAGGGCCTATTTTCTAGGCATATTCCAAAGGTTGTATCTGCGATTAAATGATTTTCACTTAGACGCAGCCCAAAGTAACTCATGTGACATTAGTAATGTTTTAAGTATTTAATTACCCTTTATTAAGGGAAGGAGCACAAGGAGGCAGATGTGCACAGTAAATGCAGGCTGGAGACCAGAGATCTAACACAAACTTGGCTGCTAACTAGCTGTGAGGATGAAAACATTTGATTAAATTTCTACAGACCTCGTTTTTTTTGTGTCTAAAAAGGAAGGACTAGAAAAAAATACATAGAAATTACTTGTTCAGATGCCTCTCACCTGCCATTACAAAATAAGCTTCCCCAATGGAAATACTGGCACATGCCTGTCATTCCAGCCCTTGGAAGGCAGAGGCAGGAGAGAATCACCCTGAGTTTGAGGCCAGACTGAGCTACACAGCAACTGCAAGGCCAGCCTGAACTAGCGAGAAGCTATCTTAGAAAACAAAATAAAGGACCGAGGATTTAGCTCAGAGGTGCCACCACCTGCTGTGCAAGCACAAGGACCCGTTTGATTCCTGGTACCAAAAAACAAAAAACACACACAAAAAAGAAGCTTCTCAAATCCCTTTCTACTCACGCACTCCAAAGCACACAAAACTGAAAACGAAAATCAATAAACTCAAATTCAGGGAACTTCTATCAAGAGACTTTTGGGGAGGACGACTTCATACCACAAGATTTTCTACAAGAATAAGTGCACAAGGGACTGGGGATGTAGCTCAGTGGTGCTGTGCCTGCCTTGCAAGTGCAAGGTCCTGAGCTCAATCCCCATAACAGGAGAAAAAAAAAAAAAAAGTAAGTGCATGAGCCTGAAATACAGAAAATGCAAAAGGCAGTAGATAAGGAGAAAAACCAAAACAATGAAAAAATAACAGAACAGTGGACAAAGTTAAGACCAAGGTACGTGCACAAGTCACCCTAGTGAAGGAAATCAAACAGCCCAGCTCCTGCTCCCTGCTGTCTCCCCAGGAAGCTCAGGGGCACAGTGCCGGGGTGAAAATCCAGCTCCCCTTGCTAGAAGGGCAGAGCAGCCACTCTGCCCCGCAACTGGAGGAAGTGCCCTGTGAGACAAAGCCCTCTCCTGAGGCCGCCTGGGCACTGAGTGCCTAGCAGCTGTGCCACATGGACCCCCTGGCACACTTGCTGTCTGCAGCGGGGCAGCCACAGGGGTATGAGGTACCTGAGGATACCTGCAGCTTTCTGCTTTATTTAGCTGCAAACCCACAGCAGCTCTGGAAAAAAGTCTATTTTAAGAAAGGAAAGAAAAATTATGTATTTGCTTAACCTAAGTTTTGGTTTTTGTTTGTTTGGTTTTTTGTATCAGGGATCAAACTCAGAGCCTCGCACTTACAAGGCAGTCACATTCCCACTGAGCTAAATCCCTAACCCTAACCTAAGATTTCTATTTCCAGAGATTTAGCCTTTAAAAATACTCACCTGGCCAGCCTGGTAGCACACACCTGCAATCCTAGCACTCTGGGAGGTGGAGGCAGGCAAATCACATGTTTAAACCCAGCCTGGATTAACTTAGTGACTTAGCAAGACCCTGTCACAAAATAAAAAATAAGAAGGTCTGGGGGTGTGGCTTAGTGCATTGGCCCTGGGTACAATCCTCACAACTACTACTACCCACCACCAAACACAGGTAAACAGTCATCTGGTCAGGCATGACAGTCCACACTGTAATCCTGCTACCTGGGAGGCTGAGACAGGAGTAAGTTGAGATCAGTCTGGTAACAAGACCCTGTCTCAAAAAAATTTTTTAAAGAGTTGGGACGTAGATGATACACAAAACAACCACCCAACATCATCCACAACTTAACACGAAGGAAAATGTGTCACTGGGCTATTCTGTAGTGGGAGCACCAAGAGGACCCACGTAAACCTGGACAGACAGACAGCCTGCTCCTGTGCTCTCCCAGACGGTGTGGACACTCAGTAACTCTCTCGCTCCTGACAAACAAAACAGCACGGCGCTAAATCAAGCACAGGAAAATCATGCAGTCAACAGACTGGTGAACACAAATGTGCTAGGCTCTGATGTGAAGTGGCATGCTGTTTTAGAGTATTGTTTTACAATAGGAGTACACTTTAAATGGCTGTTAGGGCTGGGGACGTGGCTCAGGTGTAGAGCACTTGGACAGCATGCCACAGGTCCTGGGTTTAATACCCAGCACTCCCACAACAAAGACAAAGTAACAATTAAAAGTATAATACAGTAAATAGCTCACCAGCAGCAGGAATGCTCCACTACTCTTTTTAAACCTTCTCTCCATCACTCATATATCTATTCCTTTTTGGTGGGCCACTCTGGAATTGAAACCAGACAACAGTGTACCACTGAGCTACAGCCCCAGCTCTCCCTTGTAATATTATGTGACCAACATATGTGTGCTGATAGGCATGTCATTTTGCTATGTGTGACTATAAGTAAAAATGTTTACTATAGCTTTTTAAAAAAACTGCAAGATTCAAGTATCCATCAATAGGTAGGGGTTTTTTTTTGAAGACTGAATTATGGTACTCTTATGGTTTATGTCTAGATGTCCCCTAAAGCCTCAAACTGTCACAGGTGAGGCTTTTCAGAGGTGGCTGGGAATAGGGTGTGTGATTACTAAATCAGCCCACTCACTGGTATGGCAGAGCTCTGGGTAGGATGAAGGGTCTCTACCCTCAGTGTGAGTGCTACCCATCCTGGATAGAATATAAGGGACAGAAAGAGGGCAGCTGCCATTGCTTTGTTGCTTGCTGTTTCTTTGCTACTTCGCTCCCTTCTGCCTACCATGAACTGTTTCTCTCTGTGATGCTGCCCTGCCTTGGAGCCAGCAGACTACGAACTGAAACCTCTATACACCATGAGCCTAATAAACATTTCCTCCTTTAATTCTGGGTGCTGGGTATTTTGTCTCAGTAACCAGATAGGTAACTAAGGCAGGTACCTACCAGTTTGTTACAGTAAAAACATCAGGTAACTGTAGATGTGCTGAATAACAAACTCCTAGGTGTATTTTTAGGAACAGACTGCCCCCAGAAGAAACACATGCCTTATAAGTAATGGATATGGGCGGGCTTTTGCCATCCACATTAGACTTATTATTTGAATTCTGTACAATGGAATTTATTTTTATAGGCACAAAATAAATTAACTTATTTTTGTAATACTCCTAATGCAATCCCAAGAGGAAGAATCTCAATAGCCAGTGTGAGAAGAAACAAACCAAAAAGAAAATGCCGGGGGATCAGAGACGAGAGTTTCTAGGTAGCTGCCTAGAGCTATACACGTCCCAATCTATTTCTACCTGAACTCCAAATCAATGATGGAACCAAGACTTTCACACCCTTTCACAATAAAGAAGGAAGTCAAGAAGAAAAGACTTCTTTTATTTCCCTTTTTTTTTTTTTTTTTT
>NW_022900933.1:39974763-39986823 GCF_012274545.1 Fukomys damarensis | reverse complement strand
CCTTTTTTTTTTTTTTTTTTTTTTGGTACTGTAGATCAAACTTGGGACCCTGCGGTTGCAAGGCAGGCAGCAGAACCACTGAGCTAAATCCCCAGCCCAGGAAAAGACTTCTTTCTGTCTCTCTGCTGTGGAACAGTTGAGGGAGTGATGAGAGATGGTGAAGACCTTTTGTAGATTGGCGAAGCCCCACTGTAAGTGACATCACCGAGCTACTCTGCATGACGCCAAACCTCCACACATGGGCAGCCACTCCGAGAAGCCCGGCTCCTATTGAGGGGTCCCCGCACTCAACTTCTCACTTCTGAACAGGGAAGCGAACTTGTCCCAACAATAACTCTATTCTGAGAAATATAATGTAAGAAAGCACTGAAATAAATAGGACAAGCTCTACGACTCCGTTTTTCACTGCAGCCTTTTTATTTTAAAAATTTTTGATTCTGGGGATCAAACTCAAGACCTTGTGTTTGCCAGGCAGGCATGGCAACACTGAGCTAAGACCCTGGCCCTGCAGCCTTCTTTTACATAGCAATGAGTTAGAAACAACCTAAATGTTCAGCATAGAAATATGCTAACTCACCCATACGATGGAATACTGTACAGTTATTTTAAATGTTTACAGGGCATTTTAACAATGTGGAAAATCCTGGGCCAGTGTTCAGGACAAAACTACCACCATCTCATTTATATATATACATACATACATACACACACACAGGACAAAATGATTGGAAGAATCATTACAAAATGTTTACCAGTATCTTGGAATGATAGAAAAATGGATCAGCTTTTTTTTTTCTTTTTCTTTTTTTAAGCTTTCAACAGTATATGTTACTTTTAGATTAGGTTTCAAACTTTTAATTAATACTGGGCAGGGCTTACAGTAAAAATGCAAATTTAATTTACACAAAAAACCATTGCTTAAAAATATTAATTTTAAAATTCTGCTCTTTTCTAGGTCTAAGAAAAACAAAATATTAAAATTAAAATCTGACTCCCAAGACTATGGTAGGTAATACAAACATGCAAGAGACAAATACAAATCTTGCTCTGCTGTGCCATCTTACCTCAGCGGCAATGGAGAGGCAGCTGCAAGTGTCAGGGCATGGACACCACAAATACCCACTTGGGGTCCACATGGGCGCTGATGCCATCTGTACAATGGGACAGGAACAGCCATCCCATTACCGTGGATACTACAGGCTGCAGGCACACACACAGTATGCTGTGCTTGCCATCCTGCTCAGCGAATGCTTCCCCTGGTACACTGGGTACAACTGGAAATGGGCATGAGAGCAAATGGAATCTATCCAGGAGGGCACAGAGATGCAGGGAACCCTAAATCCAGCTGAGACACACGAAACAAGGAGGCAGCAGAGAGGACAGGACGACAGAATGACCAAGAGACTCGGATGAAGCAGAGCTCAGAAAGCAACATTTTGCTAATGTGGGGAGGCAGATTTTCAGCTCTCTGTTAGAAAGGCTTTTGTAAGTCACTGCAAGTGCTCAAAGAGAAGAGACCAGGAAATACTCAGAAAGGCCTTCCCAAGCATGACAAAGGCATCAGGGATAGCAATGCTCCTCTTCTGCTGTTCTGGTCTTTGTTCTTGTTTTTAGTGTGATTAATTCTAGGGCCTTCACACTGAGCCACATCTTCAGTCCTTTTTATTTATTTTACTTATTTATTTTTGGAGACAGGGTCTAGCTATGTAGAGTTCAGGCTGGTCTTGAACTCAGTGATCCTCCCACTTCACCCTCCGGAGTGCTGGGCTTACAGGCATGTGCCACCAGACCTGGCAACACTTTTTTATTTTGAGACAGTGTCTCGCTAAGTCACAAGGTCCCCAGGTTGGGCTCAAACTTCGGATCCTCCTGCCTTAGCTTCCCAGAGTGCTGGGATTACAGGCTATGCTGTTCTTACAAGCTCTTAAAACAGCACAGTGATGGTGGTGAGATCAAGATATTTAAAAAATCACATCAGACTGGAAAGAATTTTTTTATTGCTAAGTTTAGCGTTACTAAGAGTAGTTGAATTTCTCATGCTCCATGAAAGGCACTTTACAAAAATAAAAGGGATCCCTCTGGGTCAAAGTGAAATGTACTTCTTTATATATGAGCTCTTACCACCTTCAATGTGCTAACACAGATGATGTTGAATATTCACTACACGCGATCACTAGAAACTGTTAACACCTATTTCAATAGGAAAAACGTGATCTGGGAACTGCTGGTTGAAGCCTAAGAGTTCCAGCTTCTAATGAGAACATTCCAGACTTCTCATGAACATCATTGAGGCACTTTTAAAACTACCACCTTCAGAACAACGATTCTTAGCCTGCAGATTTGTCAAAGATCTCTGAGAATCCAAAGTCTTTTTCTCCATAAAAGTACACATCATACCCAGAACACTGCATGTGATTTCAGTGTTAACTCTGTAAATTCCACCCACGGCCTCCACTGAATCATTGGCAAAGGGAGGCTCTATCTACTCTCAAATTGATGAAGGAAATAAGGCAAGGACAGTGGGCAGGGGGTACACTGTACGTCTGTGATCCCAGTATCTGGCGAGGTTGAAGCAGGAGGATTGCCACAAGATTGAGGTAGCCTGGGTTACATGGCCAGACCCTATCTCAAAAAACTTTTTAAAAACAAAATACTTCCTGAAAATGCTAAGGACTTAAGAGTAGTACAGCAGCTATAAAATTAATCTGACCTGGAACTGTGAGCAGCAGGGACAGAAAATACAATTAATAGTACAAAGGACTATAGAACCCCTACCAGAAGAAAGAGCCCAAAGCAGCTCAGGGTACAGTATTTGCCTAAGAAATTCTCAAATACTGTCAAAGACCCAATTCAAATGCTTTGCTTCCGGCCAGGCTCAAGTTCCACATAATGAAGTTCATTCACCAAACACATTTATCCTTGTAACCCTTCAAATTAAACCAGTTTAACGCTTAGTCTTTGTCAATCTGTAAAGTCCCAGTCAGTGGAGCTACCTGCTGCCCGCTGCCCACAGCTCTCTCCTCGGAGGACTTCTTCTAGACTTCGGCATCAGCTGATACACAGCATGTAGAAACATAGGAAGTTATAAACCCACAGACCAGCAATCTTTCCAGTGACAGGCCACAGTCATGAAGCACATATTTTCAAACTCTTCAGATTACTGTACAATGACAATGTGAGGGACGTGACCTATGTGGGACTCTGGCACTTCAGAGGAAGGTGGGAGCAAGGCATCCTGGGACTTACGTTTCGCCTCCGACAGGTTCTGATTGGGTGACCAGACCAACATGCCGAGATTGTCTCGTTCCTGACTGCGCCTCGCCAGTTTGGCTTGGAAGAAAGAAGAGAGAGTTTGCATTACAAGTTAGCAGATACCACAGGCAAGCAGCAACAGCAATACTCTGCTCCATCAGGCTTGAATGGCAGCGACCTCAGCCTTCACTGAAGCTGCCCTGGAAGACACTAATGTCCTGGGGTCAGGGTACCGCAGCAGGCTGACCTCCAGGACTCCTGTTCACCTGTGTGTGCAAGGCAGGTGTGTAACTGTCACTGCCATCTGTGGGTGAGGGCCCATAGGGCCAGAGGGCTCTCAGGAGGCACAGCCAGGGTGCCACAGGGCTAACATGCTCAGCTGTCTCTACCAGGTTAACTTCTTGGTGACTTGACAACAGTGATCCAAGGGTTCTTTCAACAGCCTTGTTAAAGAATAACTCACCCCCCGCAAAATCTAACCAGGTCAGGTGTGGTGGCACACACCTGTAATCCCAGCACTTGTGAGGCTGAGGCAGGAGGATCACTGTGAGTTCGAGACCAGCCTGGGCTACATAGTGAGTTCCAGGTCAGTCTCAACTACAGAGTGAAACCCAGTCTCAAAAAACAACGACAACAAAAAAATCTAACCAGAGGGCTGGGGATTTAGCTGATTTGGTGCTGTGCCAGCCTCACAAGTGCAAGGATCTGAGTTCGATCCCCAGTGCCAAAAAAGAAAAAGAATAACCATTAAAAAATCTAACCAGAGGGCCAGGGATTTAGTTTAGTGGTGCTGCTCCTGCCTCGCATGGGGCACAAGGATCCAAGTTAGATCTCCAGTACCAAAAAATAAAACAAAACTAAAAAAAAAAAAAAAAAAATCTAACCAGAAAAAGAAACTTATAAAATGTATTTTCATTTATGGGGGAGGGGGAGATTGAGACTGTAATGCTCCTTCCAGGGCTGTTTAAGGGTTAAGTCTGTACCTGAGACCATTTGGAACCACAGGTGGCTGGCATTTGGGTTATAACTCAAGACTTCGGTCCTATGTTAAAACTAAAATTCCATCATAACCCAAGGCGTTCATATGTCAGGGTGGTTATAACTCAAGGGTCCACTGTATCACTTTGGGGAAAAGTTGCAATTTCCTAGAACTGTGGCATATCCATGCGACAGAATATAACTCAGCAATATAAAAGGAAAATGAACTAAACACACAAGAACAGGAATGAATCTCAAAATAGTTATGCTAGGTGAGAGTTATAAATATGAAAATGGGAAGACTTAGAATTCTACAGTGCTGGATAGGAATTAAAGTAACTGAATTCATGGTCTGTAACATCAATAGGACTGCAGTATATGCTCAACACAGGCATGCAGGCATTCACTTCCTGTACCCGCCCACTGTGAAGGCCTCAGAGGAATGACTGACAACCCAGCAAATACGAGCACACAGCTCCCAGACAGAGTTGCTAACCACCATTCTCAATAAAATAAACTGGGACTCCTTAAAGAAATGGTTTATTGGACTGGGGAACTGGGCCTGCATCACAAGCACAAGGTCCTGAGTTCAATCTCCAGATAAGAAAAGAAAAAGAAAGAGAAACAAAGAAATGGTTTATTCCAGGGCTGGGGCAGCAAGATTACAAAATGACCCTGGAATATTTTGTTATGCCAGAAAGAAAACACTCAAAGAACAATAAAATCTATCTCCTACAGGTCCGGTCTGGAAGGATTTGAGCAAGAATGTAAATGACAGTAACAAAATAACAACCCATGAATCTAACTGATATACAAAAGGATGGATAGATAGATAAAATGGAGGCGAGGCAGATGAACCAAAGGACAGGAAGAACCAGAAAAACGCAGGAAGACTCTCACCACCCGTTGTACGGCTTCCTACATAAAGGCACAGTTTGGTACAGTGCCAGCAGGAAACAGACACATGGATCAAAGGAACAAAAGATACTTCAGAAACAGACCCATGTAAACAAGGTCAGCTGAGGTACAACAAAGGTCCAAGGTGCCACCAGCATTCAGTGGAGGAAGCATTCTCTTCAACAAAGGGCATCGAGTAAGATCCCATATGCAAAGAACAGGCAACCTCAATCCACCGCACAACTTGAAATTTTAATTAAAATTCATCTTTTACATAAAATTTAACACTTTTAGAGAAACACACAGGAGAAAGTCTTGTGTACCTGGTTTAGGAAAACTGGGCTTAGCTATGTCCCTAAGAACATCATTCACAGAAAATAATAAGCTACGCTCAATCAAAATTTACTAATTTTTGTTCTGCAAACACGATTGAGATACACTTCAAACTGTGAGAAACATTTGCACATCTGAACCCAGAATACATAGAGAACTTTCAAACTCAACAAGAAAATAATCCAACTTGTAAGGATCAGGTCAAAACTTTGAACAATGACTTCACCAGGAACTCTACTGCTCAGGTGTACACCCTTACAGAATCAGTGCATGTTTTTCACCACACCTGCATGCAGTGGGGCATGAGGGCACAAGCCTGTAACTCCAATGCTCCTTCAGGCACGTGCATATACAAAATGCTGGTTAGACCTATGGTAATTCTTTTTGTCCTAATCAGCATTTTAAAAAAAGACCATCGAGGAATGGGGTAGCGCATACCTGTAATCCCAGCACTCGGTAGGCTGAGGCAGGAGGATCACTACTGAGTTCGAGGCCAGCCTGAACTATAAAGCAAGACTGTCTCAAAAACCCAAATAGATAAATAAGATGAAGAATGGACAACATCAGCATTTGTTTCATTCAGTGTATGCATACACCACTGGTGGAGACTTTTAAAATCTGAAAGTCCCTCTTTAAATATGACCTGGAATACCACTCTGCCACTCAGTTCTGAGGGGATGAGTGTGTTTGTTCTGAGACTGGGGCTCAGTGCTGCTCAGGCTGGACTGGGACTTGAGATCCAGCGGTCCTCCCACCTCAGCCTCCAGTCACCAGGGCTGCTCAGCCACGCCCACGTCTGCCACTAAACTTTATGTGCCAACTTGGCTAGACTGCAAGCACCCAGCTAATCAATCAAACACTAAAGTAGGTGTTGCTGTGAAAGGAGTTAGTGGCCAGATTAACATCTATGGAGATGACTGGAAGAAGACTCTGCATAACGGAGGCGGGCCCTATCCTGCCCACTGAAAGGCAAAAGTTCAGATTCTAGAAAAGAACACGGGAGGTCAGAAACGCCTCCCCAGAGGCGTGCCCTGGGATTTCAGATGTGCCTGACCCGGACAAGCAAATGAGTCAGCCTCTCAATATGCTACTTTTTTTTGTTTTGTTTTTTGAGACAGGGTCTCACTATGTAGTTGAGACTGACCTGGAACTCACTATATAGTTCGGGCTGATGTCGAACTCACAGCGATCCTCCTGCCTCAGCCTCCCGACTGCTGGGATTACAGACGTGTGCCACCACGCCTGGCCAGAATATGCTACTTTAGATAAACCTCTAAATCTCACCCACACCCACACACACACACACACAGACTCACACACACTCCATCAGCTCCACCTGAAGAACCCTGATAGTCACTGCAGGAAAAATCAGGTGTGATACAGAACCCAAGAAAACCCTTAGCATCGATAAACAATTGTATAAATGATGGCTACGTGGATTTAAAGTAATTAAATACAGACAATAAAAAATAACCAGATCTTCATCATTTTTATTTTAAGAATCAAGCTGAAGGAATTGTATAATATAAAAGAAGATATAAAAGCAATGCTTTATGTTATGGGTGTGCATACATTTGAGGAATAAGAGGCACATGATAAATATATCTTAAAAATCAGATTGACAGCGATGTGGTGGCACACACCTGTAATCCCAGCACTTGAGAGGCTGAGGCAGGAGGATCGCTGTGAGTTCGAGGCCAACCTGAATTAATAGCAAGATCCTGTCTCAAAAAAAAAACACAAAACTTCAGATTGACAGCCATTCTGAAAAAAAGGAATCTCGCTCTGTAGCATCTATGCCTCACTGATATTTGCAAATTTAGATGGTAGGTAGAGAAATCTTATACATTTTTATGTTTATACAATTTTAAAACACAGAAGAATTGAAATACACCAATGTGGGGCCAGGGGTTTGGCTCAGTGGTTCTGCCACCTGCCTTGAAAACGCAAGGGCCCAAGTTCAATCCCCGGTACCAAAAAACAAAAACAAAAAAATTGTTCTCAGCAGCACATGGAATTTTCTCCAAAACAGACCACATCTCAGTCAATAAAGCATGTTAAAGATATGCAAAAGGATGAAAATTATACCATGCATATTATCAAATATTAGTACAATGAAACTAGAACTCAACTGCAAAAGAAACCACATACATAATGTAAATGCACATAAATTAAACAATATACTCTTGAATAACAGGTCACAGAAGAAAACAAGGAAGAAATAAGACTGTACCTAGAGGGCTGGGCACAAGGTCCTGAGTTCAATCCCTGGTACCGCCAAAAAAAAAAAGGACTCTACATAGAGTCAAACAATAATGCCAATACAACATTACCAGACTTATTAGACACAATGAAAGCAGTCCTAAGACAGAATTAACAGAGCAAGCCCAAATAAATAACCTAACAGTGTATCTCAAAGTTGTAGAAAAACAAGTTCTTTGAAAAGAGCAAAATAGACAAATTCTTAGCCAATTTTAATAAAAGAGGAAAGAAAATCAATGCAATTAGAAATGAAAGAGGTGAAATCATGACATTATTGAAATCTGTAAGATTATAAGCCACTACCTTCAAAACCTGTAAGCCAATAAATTGAAGAACTCAGAGAAATGAATAGGTTTCCTAGATACCTAAGAACTACCAAAACCAAACCAAAATGATTTCAAAACCCTAAATAACAGGCAATGAAACTGAAGCAGTATTAAAAAAAAAAAAAGTATCAATTAAGAAAGCCCCAGGTCCTAAAGTGTTCACTGCTAAATTTCATAAGAATTTCAGGGAAGATCTAATGTCAATACTTCTCAAAATCTAATGAAAGTGAAAGGGAGGTGTACTTTCCGAAGTCCTTCCTGGAAGGTATCATTACCCTAATTCTAAAATCAGACAAGGATCTAGCCAAGAGAACTACAGGCCAATCTCTTTAATGAACGTAGATGCAAAAAATCTTCAACAAAATACTAGCAAACAAATGCAACAAATCATCAAAAAGATCATACAACATGGCCAAGTAGGCTTCCTTTCAAGGATGCAAGGGTGGTTCAACATACACAAATCAATAAATGGAATCCCTCATAAACAGAAACAAGGTCAAAACTCACATGATCATTGGGCATGGTGGCACACACCTGAAATCAAGAGGCTAATGCAGGAGGATCACTTTAAGCTCAAGGCCAGCCTGGGCTACATAGTGAGGCCCTGTTTCAAAACCAACCAACCAACCAGCCAACCAACCACAGGATCATCTCAATAGACACAGAAACTGTCTTTGACAAAACCCAATGTTCATTCATGGGAAAAAAAAAAAACCTGAAGAAAATAAGATATAGAAGGCTCTTATCTCAATTTGATAAAGGCAATTTGTGACCAATTTACTGTCAAAGTCATATTAAACAAGGGAAACTGAAAGCTTTACCTCCCAAATCATGAATAAGACAAAGACATACACTCTCACCACTCCTATTCAACACAGTCCTTGAAACATTAGCCAGGACAATTAGACAAGAGAAAGAAAAGGAAGTAAAGAAATACAGTAAAGGAAGAAGTCAAATCAGCATTACTTCCAACAACATGATCCTCTACACAGAGGACCCCAAAAAATTCCACCAAAAGACTCCTAGAATTAGTAGTCAAATTCAGCAATGTAGCAGGATACAAAATAGACACAAAACAAAAACAACAGTACTCTTACAGACTAATAATGAACTCACTGAGAAAGAAATTAGGAAAACACAACAGTATCAAGAAAAATTAAATACTCAGAAATTAACCTAACCAAGGAAGTAAAAGACTGTAATGAAAATCACATCACTCTGAAAAAGGAGATCAAAGAATACATCGGAAAATGTAAAGATAACCCCTAATTTTAGACGGGCAGAAACAATATAGTTAAAATGGCCATACTTCCAAAACTGATATACAGATTTAATTCAATTCCAGTGAAAATACCAAAAGCATTCCTCATAGATTTAGATAAAACAATCCTAAAACTTGTATGAAACCAGAAGAGGCTCAGAATAGCAAAAGCAATCCTGGGTAACAAAACCAAAGCAGGAGGCATCACAATCCCAGATCTGAAGTTTTATTACAAAGCTATAATGATAAAAACAACATGGTTCTGGCACAAAAACAGACATGTGGCTTAGTGGAACAGAACGGAGGAAGCAGAAACGACCCCAGGCAGGCACACTCAACTGTTTGATCTCTGACAGAGGAGCCAAAAACACACTGGGGGAAAGACAGCCTCTTTCATAAATGGTGCTGGGCAAAGTGGAGGTCCACATGAAAGATTAAATCTAGCCCCATAAGCCTCCCTGTGCACTGAACTAAAATAAAAAATGGGTCAAAGCTCTAAATGTTAAAACAATCATTCTGCATGAAGGTAGGAGTAAAACTCTTGAAGACACGGGTATAAGCAAGGGCTTTCTGAACAGAACCCTAACAGCACAAGCTGAGAATCAATAAAGGGAATCACATCAAATTAAAAAGCTTCCATGCAGCAAAGGAAACAACCAACAGAATGAAGAGACAACCTACAGAATGGGGGAAAAATGTTCCCACTACTCCCCAGTGGACTAACATCTAGAATAGATAAAGAACTCAAAAAGACCCAATCAAAAAACAGGCAACTAAAATGAATACACACTTCTCAGAAGTACAAATGGCCAATAAAAACATGAAAAAATGTTCAGCACGACTGGTCATTAAATAAATGCAAATTAAAATAACAATGAGGTTCCATCTTACTCCAGAGAGAACAGCTGCTATCAAGAGGTCAAAGAGTAACGGTGCTGGGAAAGGGGGGTCCTGTACTGTTGATGGCAATGTAAACTAGCACAACCATTAAGGAAGTCACTATAGGGATTCCTCAAAGAACTAAAACCAGAAATTCCATTTGACCCAGCTAGTCCACCTTCTAAGTATCTTTCCAAAAGAGTGTTCAAGATATCATATTACAAAGATTCATATACACCCATGTTTATAGTAATATAATACAATTCACAACAGCTAAATCTCGGAAGTGGCCTATAAGCTCATCAACAGATGAAATGATAAAGAACTTGAAGTATTTATACACAGTAGAATACTACTCTGCCATAAAGCATAAACTTAAATCACCTTGAGACCATAAAGTAAAACACATTAGACACAAACTTCAATATTCCATGGTTTCTTTTATGTGAGAACCCCTAAATAAAAATAAAGAGCAAAATAAAGACAGATAATAGGAATTATGGAGATCTTTTTAAAATTGGAAGAGTATCAAGGGATGGAGGGAGGCAGAAAGAAGAGAAGGGAAAGGAAATTCAACAAACAAACAAACAAGAATGGATACAGTTTCTATAATGGGAAAGGGACCAAGAGATGGAAGGGGCCTTAAGGGAGAGGAGGGAGGGACTGTGCCGTGGACATGCACCAACTCCCCACAGGGAGTATAATCATCAGGGACTCCAAAAGGACTAATACAAATTTAAAAAATAATTATAGCAATTGTAGTAGTCTGTTATATTTGAGACTAGTAATGTAAAATAAAGAAGTCAAGCATGATATAAAAAAAGAAGACTCATAATCACTTCAAAAAATGGCAAGAGCCATGCAATGTGTTCAAAGGGAAAAGGATTATTATTATTATTATTATTATTATTATTATTATTATTATTATTTTGGTACCGGGGATCGAACTCAGGTCCTTGTGCTTGACAGGCAGGGGGCAGAACACCACTGAGCTAAATCCCCCCCCCAGGTGGGTATTTTGAGGGGAGTAGCTACAATATATCTTTCACTGTAATAACTTAATTAAATATTCACCACATAGTTTGATCACACTTTCTGACCTGGAGAGAGACAGCTAGTTCAGAAGATATTTCTGTCTTTGTATTTTGGGAAATCCCACACGGATTCTGATGGTGTCTGTGCTGGTTTGCATTTCCACAGGGTGGAAGGAGTTCATCTTCCCCACATTTTTGCCAGCATTTGTTGCTGTTTGTGTTCTTGGACATAGCCATAAAATCTGTATTAGTCATGCTAACATATACTTTAAATTCACATTTGTGTTATTTGCTTTTAAACTTTCTACCGAGAATTAATTCTTACGACTTCTATTTACATAGCTCAGGGTATTATAGCTAGAGAAACTAGGTTAGAAAGTAAAATGAAAATTAAGTTGTACATAAAGAAGTAAAACTATCACTCTTCAGAAATTACATACTCCTCTCTATGCAGAAAACCCAAAATATGTCACACAAACCATTTTAAAAGTAGCAAATGAAACAATCAAGGCAGCGTACATAAGAGCAACACATGGAAGTCAGGTTCTCTCTGCACCGCCACTGATGGACCCCACGCGGGAATGAAGGGCTGGGGTACACTTAGGGTCAGAGCACCTGCCCAGCAAACTTGAGGCCCTGAGTTCATCCCTGCCTCTGAAAAACACATACATACAATAACAATAATATAACAAACAGTATCATCAAACTAAAAAACTTTCCATGAAAAAGAATACAACACTCACCATATGCTTTTAAAGAAGTGAAAGACTTGTACCCAGCTGCATTTGAATCTAAGAATATGCTTATCCTCTATTTTTTTTTTTTTTTTTTTTTTTTT
>NW_022900933.1:39966803-39974494 GCF_012274545.1 Fukomys damarensis | reverse complement strand
TTTTTTTTTTTTCATAGAGATTGTAGGCTTCATTTCAGCATGAAAAACTTCCTTTATTGTATTTATTGTTAAGATTAGTTTGGTAAGAACAAACTCTCATTTTAAAAAAAGTTAATCTGGTAATGCTGCAACATAAGTCTATGTTTACTAATTAATTACAACCTATGGAGTCCAGTGTGTCCCGTGTCACCAAAACAGGTTTCCTGGTGCTCCCGGTGTTGGGCAGGCAGCATTTGGTCTGGCTGTGTTAGTGTTTGCCGGGGACGGGGCTCTAACATCCAGCTGCGCTGTTACCGTAGCTCCTTAGTGAGGGGAGTTTGGCAGTTTTTATATTTTACAGATTTCAAGCTTCCGTCCTTGTCTCTTTGGGGGGAGGGTACTGGGGATTGAACTTGGGACCTTGAACGAAAGAGGCAGGCAGGGGAACCACTGAGCTAAATCTCCAGCCCTTCATCTTTGACTTTCAGCATCACCACTGTGCGTCTTTGTGACTTTCTGACAAGTTTATAATACTTGGAGTCTGGAGTCATTTTGGGTAGTAAATTGTGTTTTCAACGTTTTTTTTAAAAGCAGAGGAACAAGACAATGGAAATGTAGGTCAGAGCCACCATGGATAGAGCTGAGAGGTGGCTGGCTCCCAGGAGAGGGGTTGCTGGCCAGGAGGGGTGGAGCTGTGATCCGTGGCGGCTAGATAAGAGCACACTGATAATACTGTGTACTGCGTTTCCTTTTTTAAAAACAATGAGAAAACTCGGTGAGAAATGTAAGGAATCCCTTAGTGGTGCTTTTTATCTATCTATGTTGCTCTGTTCCTGAAGTCCCTTGAGACTGTGGGCACACTGAGTCCTCAGGGAGCCCTGGGGAGAGAAGCCAAGCAGGCCAAGAGTGCCACCCCAGAGGGTGGGTTACCATGAGTCAGGAGCACCTGTGCACTGACAGGCAACTCTGAAACTTGTTTCACGACTCAGGAGACCCCAAACTCCTAAGACTACAATTAATAAAGAATTATAAATTTATGAGAAATCTTTAGTGAAGGTAAAAGCACAGAAATGACGGACAGGACTGCATCAGAGTCACAAGATTTGGAGAGCAGCCAAACGGTACTTTTTTAAAAAAGAAAAAGCGACACATGGTGGTGCTCGCCTGTAATCCCAGCACCCAGAAGGCTGAGGCAGAAGGATCACTGTGAGTTCAAGGCCAGCCTGAAGTACATAGCAAACAGCAAGACCTTTTCTCAAATAAAACAAACACACACAAACAAATAAGAAAGAATAATAGAATAATCCAAACAAAAAACTCACTCAGTAAATTAAGCAGCAATTAGTTACAGGTGAAGATACTATTCACAAAGCAAAACAGATATAATAAAAAGATGACACAAAAACTCTCTCCAGGGACGCAGCTGGGTCCCTCCCAGCACTCTGTGCAGACCAGCAAGAGAGACGAGATGTGGACAGAGGTGTGTCTCAGCTCATCTTCCAAACAACAAAAAGGTCCTGAACACAACCAACAAGCTTTTATTGAACATGCTTTTTAAGAACCACATTTAATGAATTTGAAATTTCTTCTCAAGCAAATGTACAAATTTTTTTACAAAAACTGACCATATACAAAGGCTATAAAATTAACTCCAACTATATTTTGAAGACTAAATAGCATTCAAATTACACTCTAACCTAGTTAAAGCCACAAAAAAAGATAAGCCAGAAATTTTTTGTACAAAACTCTTGCTCTTCAGAGTAAGATAAAGTTGTGAAAAAAAACTTAAAATTACTTAAAAACGAACATTCAAAAGACTTTGGGATTCAATGGCCCAGGATAGTTACCCAAAAAAGCACAGCTGTGAATGCTTCCAATAAAATCAGAGAGGCTAAAAATTACCTTGCTAAGCATACAAGTGAAGAATTTGCAAAGAGCGAGAGAACCAACCAACCAAGCAGAAAGTAGCAATGAAAATCAGAATCAACAAGACAGAAAACAAAGATGGCCAGACACACACACACACACACACACACACACACACACACAGAGCGAGGTATCGATCAGTCTTTCGGGCCGGTCACACACAGAGCTAAGGATCACTAAGTTTGAGGCCAGCCTGGGCTACACAGTGAATCTGAGGCCAACCAGAACTACATCAGGTTACCTTGTCTCCAAAAAAAAGGGGAAAAAACAAAACAAAACAAACCCAGAGGATAAACACAGCTGAGTTGGTCTCTCAACAAAACCAAAAAAATCGTCATCAATTTGGAATTTGATAAACAAAAGCAAACAATGCAAATAAAGTAATGTTAGGAATAAAAAATAGACCAAAGTCTAGGTGCACCAGAAATGAAAATCAGCATTATGAACAGCACCGTGCCAGCACTCAAGGACCTGGGCAGAAGATGCCCTTCACCAGACTACATCCGCACAAAGGGGCATGTGGTGCCTGCCATAGGCAGCCGTCTTCTCCCTGCGTGTTGCTCTCTCAGTCCCCTCGCACACCAGCGTGAGCACTCCCGCCCCAATTCATGTGGAGAAGATATGGGGGAGTAAGCCGCAGTTTCCTTGTGGGAGTATGCCCACAAGGAAAGGAGCCAGGGGCCCTTCTCCTCCACTTGGGACGGCCTGTGTGAGCTGGTGGGAGGGAGGGCAGGGCAGGGCAGGGTAGGGCTGGGGATGGTCAGGAGTCCATCCTGAGGAACAAGCACGGCTGTCACTTCCTTCTGAACAGACTTTACTTCCTTACCAAAAACAAGGAGGCAGAAGCAGCTCGTGGCTTTGAACGTGCTCACTCAGGCTTTAACAATACATGTCTTGTTTTCTACAATCCTAACTGCTCAAAATGTCTTCCAGGAGAAGACACAGAAGGGGCAGTGTGAGATGATCCTAAGGTTCCTCGTGAGAACGGAAAAGCCGAGTCAGGAGCTCTGAGAACCGACCCGGCACCCCATCCACACCAGTGCTACCAGGGCTTCCTCCCACAGACCCTCCCGCGTAAGTCAGTACTCATCATGCCGATACCTGTTTAGTTCACTCTAAAAGTTAAATTTTTCTCACGGCTGTACTCCATTACCATGCAAAGGGCCACATGGAATTCTGGAGTAGGAGAAATCACTCATGAGCAGGGATCAACATAAAGCTTTAAAAATAGGTAAGTTCCTCTTCCTACATGTAGCAAGTGGACTCCCACACTCTTACTGTATCTGGAAAGGGAAGCCACCTATGAAGATGCAGAGTGTCTTCCTCACCTTAGGGACCAAAAGTATTTTCAAAATGTTCCTCCTCTGACTTTGGGCATTCAGAAAGATGCGAGCCAATGTGAATAGCGAGATGTGTGACTGCCGCTGCTGTGACTGACACTCCAACAGGCCCACTCCTCACCGGGCGCAGCACTTACCCACAGCTTCCTCCCTGCTGTACTGGGCCCAAGCCTATGGTGGGCACAGACTACACAAGCTACACGGTCAGCTTGTCAGCAGCCCCTTTTCACCCTCATGGCAACCCTGAGACAGGCGCCTTCATGGCCCCACCTCACAGAAAGATGAGCTCACTCAACTGGGATCATACCTGTGAGCTGTAGAGTGCGAGCCAAACAAGAACAGCAGGCTCCACAATTAACACACACACACACAACCAACCACCACTACTGTGTTACCCAGGGGTACTTAGCAACGATTGTCACTCTCAGGAACAGAACCCAGTCTGCACTCAAGTGCTGCCACAGCCTCACAGCACTACTGGGCCAACTACCTTCCACAGGTCCTCAGCTATCCTGTTTGGATGAGCTGGCACTTCCTACGCTGCCCAGCCTGGTCTAGATCTTCAGGACTCAAGTGACCCTCCCACCTCAGCCTTCCAGGAGCCGGGAGTATAGGTGCACATCACCAATCCTAGCTTCTCAGATTCTGCACTTGGGAAAGGTTTATTCTGACTAGTGTAGCCAGAACAATAACTGTCATCAGAAAAAAATGTCTTAGGTAGTGTTCTATCCTTTGGTATAGAGTTCTCTACCTTCAAGGAGCACAGAAAAGAGGACATAAGGCAGAGGAATTAAAAGGCCACACAACTAATTTGTAATCACAGATTTGAACGTAAGCTGACCTTTTGCCCCTTCCCTCTGTGTTAAACATCAGTGTTCCCTGGGTGTCTCTTTCAAATTACTCTTCCTTCACTGTAACATCTACTCTGCATTTATGCAGTGATTTCCACACTGAGCCTGCAGAGCATAATACCCACCCCACCCCACAGCCACAACGAGCATCTCCAACTCCATGTGCTTAGAACTGAACCCATCCTCCTCTCAATCAGTTTGTCCACCACTACCACCACGAGGATTCCTCTCCTTTATCTTGCAAACAGACACTGTCATGTAACAGTCACCAACTGCAGCCAGCCACCTGAGAGCCTCCTGAACTCCTCCTCCACTCCTCCAGCACCCAGCAGGTGCCATGGATTACAGCTCCTCTGCCCAGCGCCCACGACCACAGACCTTCCTCCTTCTGACCTGCCCCTCCTTGATGGGCATCAGGCCAACGGCAACACTTCCTTGGCTCTGTCAGCCAACTCAGTCCCTCGAAGGTGGCTGGAGCAACCTCGACTCACTGTTCTTTTTTTTTCTTTTTCGTGGTCTTGGATTTGAACCCAAGGCCCACAAACTTGGCTCTATCACCAGCCCTTATCTCTATATCTATCTATCTATCTATCTCTATCTATCTATCTATCTATCTATCTATCTATCTGTCTGTCTATCTATCTATTTACTTTTTTGAGACAAGGTCTTGCTGTGTAGTTCTGGCTGGCCTTGGGCTTGTGGTGCTCCTCCTACCTCAGCCTATCAAGTGCTAGGATTACAGGCCCACTCCACCACAGCTAGCTAGTATTACTTCTTAAATAATAGCAATTTTCTGCCCCCTGTTAAGCTGCAGTCACTAAGACCTACATATCTTGGACATCTAAATGTTGAATTAACATGCATAAATAAACATCAGTCGACAACTGAGGGAAGTTCGTAGAAAGGAAGCAGCAGCTCAGTCTCGTCCTCTCCCTTCACCTCAGCAGGCCACACCAATGCAGAACTAGGGAGAGGATAGGAATGCAGCCGCCATGTCCCTAGTGAGGCTGCTTCCCAAGTGCCATGCTTCACTGTGCTCGTCAACAACACTGCATCCCTGTGTGGCCCACACCCAAGCCCTCCAAAGGACATCAGGTTCTCACCTATGCTGTTGGAATGAGCTGTCCAGGCAGAGCTGTTCTACGAGCTGGGTTTCTAAGAGCGCCTTGCATTGCCTTGTCACCTCAGACCTCCTGGCGTCCTGATTTTCAGTCAGCTCTCTAGAGAGGTCAGAAACACTTTTCTCCACAGAATCCAAGTCAGAAGTGCATCACTTCTGCCAGTGCAACCCAGCCACACAGAATCCTGAGCCAGCCAGGGGTGCACTGTGGAGACCCAGGGGACCTCCCCATGTCTGGGCTCCAGCTCCATCAGCACTGCCCCAGGGCAAGGCACAGGAGGAGCTTCTGTTCACCAGTGCACTGTGCTCTGTGTCAGCACCCACATTTCAGAGAAAAGTCCCTGCCACAAGAAGGCAGCTTGGAAGCCATGAAAACGTCAATGATCAGTGGCCAGGCCTCTTGCAGAGGGCAGCCCTTTCAAGTTACACCCATGTTTTATGAGGATCCCTAAACCAGCTGACTCAGGAAGAAAACATGAACTTCTCAGAAAAGTCTGGCAAAATAAGATGTCAGAGGCAGTGCAAAAAACTAGTTACCAAGGACAGGGATGTAGCTCAGTGGTGCCGCCGATGCCTAGCAAAGTGCAAGGTCCTGAATTCGATCCCCAGTACCAAAAAAAAAAAAAAATAAAAAAAAAAAAAAAAAAAAAAAAAAAAAAGTCACCAAAAATGTTCTTTGAAGTACGCTGTAAACAAGGGCAGCCTGGTGATGCTTTCACTAAAGCCTCCAGTCACTTACCCTAAAGTGTATAAAATAAGGGAGAGGTACACAGAAACCCACTTACCAAGTTACTCATCAAGTGCTGCTGGCAACAGCAACAAACTGGGAAGAGCACAAATGCCAAGATGCTCCAAGTCTGGGGAAAGCACACCTGGGAGCGGGGAGCACGTCTCAGCTCTTGGGGACACAGCGTAAAGCAGGGCAGAGGTCAGCGTGAGCACATGAGCCAGCCGTCCCCCCTCAAGGACAGCACCACTGCTTTCAAGCTGCACCACGCTTCTCTCCAGGCTCTCAGGAAATCTCACGCTGTCGGCCACACGTTTCTGTGAGTAACTCGTCTCCACCCTCCCTGAGTCTCAGTCAGGAAGGCTGTGACTATAAAGCCGCTGATGCGGTTGAAGGAAAGAGAACACAAAGGACAGACTATCTTAGACTGGATTGGAATAAACATTGCAGGTTTGCATTTTTTAAAAATCTACATAATTATAACATTTCTATAATCCAGATTTGTAAGGATTTTATTAGATTTTCTACCTTCACAGCTTGGTTTCTCTACAGTGTCTTATCCTTTTCTTTCCCTCCTGGATGCTGGAGATTGAACCTAGGGCCTGGCAACTTGTACTTTCCCACTGAGCTCCACTCCCCAGCACTGTACAGTGATTTATCCTTTGAAAGAGTTTCACAACATGGGCATGGTAGCGCACACCTATAGTCCCAGCACTTGGGAGGTTGAGGCAGGAGAATCACTGCAAGTTTGAGGCCTGTCTGGACCTCAAAGTGAGTTTGTGGCCAGCTTGAATTAGCAAGACCTTGCCTCAAAAAAACCAAAAAAAAAACAACAACAAAAACCTTAGCAGGGGCCAGGAATTTAGCTCAGTAGTTCCACTGTCTGCCTCGCAAGTGCAAGGACCCAAGTTTGAAAAAAAAAAAAAAAAAAAAAACACCAACCCTTATATAGCTCAGTGGCACTGTGCCTGCCTCACAAGCACAAGGTCCTGAATTCAATCCCTGGTACAAGCAAACAAAAAAAAAAGTGCTTAGCAATAGTACTGCAACACACAATTTGACCCTGGTTTGTCTGCTTGGTCTCTGGTTTTTGACAGCATCAGGACTGACTCCAAGGCCTCAGGCAAGCACTCTCCTGCTGAGCTCCACCCTACTCCTCCACCTTGTTTTCTTAAAACAAACGAGCAATCTATGAGACTGTAATTTATGCAAGTCCTATCATGCTAAAGGAATGAAAGGATGAAAATTATCGTGCAGCCTCTTCACTGGCACACTACTCTGGTAGCACCATACTTCAACAATGGTGCAGAACCAGACGCTGTCAATTTCTCAACAGTAGTGAGAGAAAGGGCACATCTACATCTTCTTAATTTAGAAGAGTCTGAAAAGTTAAATTTTACTATGTGAAATACTAAAAAGAACTTTTTTACCTTGAAAAATCACCTATGCAAAAATATGTTTAACTTTTAATGTTAAGAATATAACTTTCAGTGAAAAGATAGAAAACAATTCTCCATGTGACAGGAGCCCCCCAAAAAAACAGGGGTAGCAATCTTATTTGCAGACAAAGTAAATTTCAAACCAAAACTGATTCTAGTATTATTGATGTAGGACAGTACTGTATCATACCTCTATGAATGTAAAATATCTAGTATCTGCTTTATGATACATAGTAGGGACCATGCTTTATCAGAGCTATATTTAATGATATTACTCTAGAATGTTCTCTTTCCAGATGATGATTAAGA
>NW_022900933.1:39959691-39966318 GCF_012274545.1 Fukomys damarensis | reverse complement strand
TTTTCATCTCCAGAATTAAGGATTATTTTGATGTTACATCATTGCCTTTTCTCTTTTACTTTCCTTTTTAGTTTTATTTTAGGATTCCCTATTTTTAATGTTCATACAGAGATTTCTTTAACTGAAATACCGAATAGTTTCTTTGGTGTGAAAAACTATAATAGTACACAGGATCCTAATGAGACAATTAATAATGTGAAATAGGAAGTAAAGGGCTAAAGGTGTAAGGAAAGTGGGAAGGGTGGGGGAGAGGTAATAAGGGAGAGGAAAAAAATATGAGAAACTGAAAAAATGGAAATAAAGTGTTTGTAAATGGGGAGGGGAAGAGGGGGTGAAGGGAGGGCAGGGACAAGGGGAAAAATGAGAATCAAGACCTATTATGTAAAGGTACAGAATCCCAATGATGAATGTAACTGTATTTGTATACCTAGATTGTACCAATATCCTCAATAAAAAAGAAAAAAAAAAGAATATCACTTTCAAACCACAAGTATCACTTACACTACACATCACAGACTGAGAGCTATTTAATAAAATCAGCACCCCACAAAGGAACCCGCTAAGATGAGTTAAGTTACCTAGACATGCACAAGTGAGACAATCACAGGCTAAATTCCAGATCTGCCACCCACAGACACTGGAAAAACCTTTTATTTGCTCATCAGGAAAGGGTAATTAAAAATAACTTCTGCCTCACAGTGACAGAATTAAATGAGGAGATCATACTGAGTGCTTAGCTAAACGCCTTGGCACACATTGAACAACTGCTCTATGCCCAATGAGACCACGAAGGCCCATGTTCAGAGTCAGACCTTAGAAAAGCCACTTAGCCCTACATTCGCACGCTGATTCAGGTGTGGGGAGGCTTCTCAGGTTGTAAGTGTCCTACCAAACTTTCTGCCTGCTTGGTCCCCAGACCTAGGCTCTACACAGCAGCAGAAAATATCCCCTGCACTATCCATGTGATACTCCTTCACATTAATTAGTATTACTGCTTGGAGAACTTTACAGGTGGAGTTGCTAACTGACGTGGGGACAGCTCACCCCCCCCCAGGAGCCCTGTCCGGCCAAGTCTTCCTGCTGGGCTAATCCCTGTCCTGCCCAGAGACCCCTTAGCCAACTCTTACACACACCGTAGACTTTTCTTGTTTGAGTAAGCATGCCAAGATAAGTTCCTTGGCCTTGTGTTCTGCAGCACTTCACATCAATTTCTGATAAAATATGGTGAATCAATGTGCTGCTAATGTTGTGTTATTTGCCCCTAGAACAGCCCAGATAAAAACAGAAGACTGTCTAGGAGCTCTAGCAATTGTGCTACCTTGCTAGATACTTCCTAAGTGTAGGTAAGTCTTGTTTGGACAGCAGAGGACATGGAACTCTCCAGCAACAAGACAACTCTTTTTGCTCATGGGTAAATGGCTAATTTCAGCAACATACAAAATATTTACGAAGAACTCATGTAAAGAACTTTAGGGCCTGGGATTTAGCTCAGTGGTTCTGCTGCCTGCCTCGCAAGTGCACGGGCCAGAGTTCAATTCCCAATACCCCCCCCCAAAAAAAAAACACCTCAACAAGCCCAAAGAAAAGTACACAAAATATTTCCTAGAAAAAAAAGCTTTCTTTTTAAAGAATGCCAAATAATTGGTACAGAAGAGCCCCACCTGGAAGTGGAGCTTAATTGTGCCTGCTTGCATGTGAGCATAATACTTAGTATTAACTCCAAATAAGCAAGGGGAGACCACCAAGTTCCAGCCCAGCCTGTGTAACTTAGTGACTTAGCAAGCCCCTGCCTCAGAACACAATATAAATACAAAGGTGTGGGATGTGGCTCAGTGGGATGGGCCTGGGTTCACTCCCTAGTACTGAGCAAAAAAAACAGTAATTCAAAAAAAGATGAATAAGACTAAAACATTTGTTTTATACTCCTAACAGTTTTCTGGGGTGATAAGAGGCATTTTAATTACAAAGTTTCTTTAACTTCAGAAACCACTAATGCTCACCACTCTGAGTCACATTCATCTCAGAGGCAGAGGAAACATCATTAGAAAGGCTCAAAGATGAGCTCCAAGTGGAAGCGATCTGTCTTGGACTAGGACCAAAGTGCTGCGAGTCCTTATGACCCAACCAGCCTTTTCTTCTTTAATTTTATTTTGAGACATGTCTGACTAAATCATCCAGGCTGGCCTCAAATTTACAATCCTCCTGCTCAATCCCCTGAGGGGTTACTGGCATGTATCCCTATGCCCAACCTAAACAATGTTTTACCTGGGATTAACAATTGTCTTTGCTCTTCTCACTAACTTACCTCCAAACTTCCACAACAAGTACAAATCTCAACTCCTCAGTTTTATTTCTTGAATGACATCCCTTCAGAACAGTGTCCAGCTACCAACACAGATTTGTTTGTCAGTGTCAACACAGCTATTATCTTTACATTTCTCTTTACTCTTGGAATTCCCCTCTCCCCAGCTTACTGAATTCCCCATTTTTAAAACCCATGTCTGGGTCAAGCTTTCAGGTTGATTAAACAAATAAGTTAAGACATTAAGGGTAATGTGTAGGTATAGAAATAGGTAACAGATATAGATAGAAATACAAATATTCAGTAGTTCTGCCCCCTTAGAGGCCTAGTTTCCTGCCCAATTCCGACAAGGATGCCCCTGTGGCAATGTATACACATCTAGCGCTCCTTAAGAGAAATAGTGGACTCCAGGATGGGGAAGGAAAGTATAAGAACCTCAAATATTTTGATAAACCAGACAGCAAGGGAGCATTCAAAGAATGACAAAGAATTCTCAAAGGACACAGCTGTTAGCTTCAGGAGGCTTATACTAGCCACATCTGAGAAAACTTGAGCATCAAATAAAAAATGACAGTTACAAATGACTGTAATCGTCTAATAAAATGGGAACCACGAGTCCACAGTGATATGAATAAACAACAGAGAAGCCCCCAAACACTCCCTGCAAAATACTTATTACACATTACTTAGTACAAAACATCTCCCAAAATAATTTTACAGTGGAGAATCCTGGCAGACATCATCTAAAGTTGACAAGCTCAAGAGCAGCAAGAGCACCAGAGAGGCAAGCCTATGCCATGTTTCTCCCGGTGCACCGAGGAGCACAATGCCTTGGGTGCAGACTTACTAAAGATGTTAATTTTGAATCTAATCAGGAAAAAACACCAGATGAAATCAATTTGGCAGAGCTCCTATAACTGCTATACACTTCACAAAGATCAAAGTCACAGAAGACCACCAAGAAAAAAAACAAGGAAGGGCAGGGGCTATCACTTAGTGGCAGAGCACTTGCCTAGTGCACAGCTCTCCAGCACTGCAAGAAAAGAACAATTCCGTGTGGAAGTAAACCAGGGCGGCGAGGCACATTAACAAACTGACTCACAGTTCTGGAGCGGACTCCAGAGAACATATTGGGACAACTGATGAGACTTAAATATAAGTCTGGGCTACAGGTATTGCTATATCAATATTCCCATTCCTAATGTTGATGGTTATATTGTGGTTATAAAGGAAAACATAGGAAATGGGAAATACCTGCTGAGGCACTAAAAAAAAAAATATGGTGCCTATAATTCAACTATAAAATAACCTAATTTTAAAATGGAAAAGGATTTATATGGACATTTTTGCATGAAAGAATATGAAAAAATTTTCAACATCATTTGCCACCAAGGAAATGCAAATAAAAGCCACCATGAGACACCACTGCACATCCCCCAGGGTGTCTGTAATTTTAAAAAATGAGGAGAGGCCAGATACCCTGGCACACAGTTGTAATCCCAGCCAGCACTCTGGAGGCTGAGGCAGGACAACTGTCAAGAGTTGGAGGCCAGCCTGGGCTACATAGTGAGTTCAAGGCCAGCCTGAACTACATAGTGAAACCCTATTTCTAAATAAGTAAGTAAGAAAGACCCACTCATTTCAGGCCTAGGTCTTTCCAAGAGAAATGAAAACATATTCTCACACAAGAATCTGTCCACGGGGCCTAGCACTGTCAGGAGGCAGTGAGAGCCAGGACTTGCTGGATGCTGCAGGGAAGGAGTGCTGCGTGGAGTCAAAGCGTGGAGGCCCTGAGGAAAGCTGACATGGTCACGGCGAAGCTGGCGAGGGAAGCACCGCCAAGTGCACCTGCAGCCTGACAGCGGGAAGAAGCGCTTCTCTCACTCCAGGCTCCTCACCCACAAACACGCCATCTCAGCTTGCCAGCGTCCGGGCCAGACCCTCGCCTGTGTCCTGCATGGGAGACACGACGTCCAGGGGCACTTCTGCTGCCTCCTCTTGTCTCTGCCCCTCAGCTTCAAGGCTGAGCTCATTTTACCCTGTGGTCTCCCTGATAATTTAGAGATAATGAATGTTTTGCTGATTTCTTATTTCCTCATTGTGTCCTGTATCCCACAAATTCTCCTTTATTGGATTAATTTCTACTTTGTCAGAAGAAATCCTCAGGAAACATTTTTTCTAATAAAAATAATCTTTTTTTCTGCATGTATTTTTTAAAAACTTGTAAACAAATATTTAACTATTCATACAATCTAAAATGGAGGGGCAGAAAGAACACAAATGTTCACCAACTGATGAACCATGGATGTGCTGTATCTACACAACAGAGTACCACTCGGCAATGAAAAGGAATGAAGTAACCGCCCTATGCTAGGACAAGAGAGACCCCTCAAAAAAGCTGGTCTCCGATAAAGCTGGGCCCCCACTCCCACGAACCGCCCAGAGAACCCAGACCCAGGAACAGAAGCAGGCCAGCAGACCACAGGAAGGAGGGCCCAGGGCTTCCCTTTAGGAGTGGGGCAGAGGTCCCTCCACACAACTCAGTGAAGACAGGGGGACCACAACACTATAACCCCAAAACAGGTGAAGGATACAAACTACATCTCAAAGTTGTTCCTTTTTTTTGAGACAATATCTGGCTATTTAGTTCACCCTGGCCTTGAACCCATAGCTACCTGCCTCAACCTCCCACTGCCTGGACTTCAGGCACGACCAGCTAAACAGTGTTGCTTTAAAAGAAAAAGTCTGAGAGAGGAAAACAGAGTAACACACTTTCCAACAGTGCAGAGGAACGCAGGGAATGCAGCCAGAGAGTGGAAGAACGTCCCTTCACCAAACAAGCCCTGCACAGCTCAGGCTCTGCCTCCAAGTAACGTCCTGCAATCACTAGGTCCTGTTCCTGTCCCCTGGATTCACAATCTACTGTTCCAGAAAATGACAAGGCCCTATTTATCCTGTTCTGAAATCCCAAAATGCTGTGCCAATCTATTTTTCTCTTTCTTTCTTTCTTTTTTTTTTGATACTGAATGGTTGAAGCCAGGACTTTCGTGCTGGACATCTCCAGGTCTACCCCACCCTTGGGAGCAGGACCAAACTCAGGACCTTGTGTTTGTAAGGCAGGAGCAGTGCAGGTGAGCTAAATCTCCATTTTTTTTTTTTTTTGAGACAAGGTCTTAAGTCATTAATTGCCCAGGCTGGACTCAAATTTGCCATTCTCCTGCCTCAGCCTCCTGGAGTGCTGGGATTACAGGCATGCACCAACAGCTCAAGCATTAATTTAACATTGTTTCCTCTCAATGTTTTGCTTTCTGTTTCTCTAGAACACAGAATAATTCAAAAGTTGGATCTCCTGTACTGACCCATCAAATAACACTGAAGTAACCCTTCCTGTTATTTTATTAATTATTTAACATCACCTCAACTGCTGTAACTGCCTCTCAGTCTTACATATGAGTCTTCTCCTTCCCTCTAAGGGAAGGAAACCAAGAGGGAAGGAGGCCAGAAAAGTGTATATGCGGACAGAAAAATGCAGACATCATGGCCCGGTGGCATACATCTTTAGATACACTTCCCTGCATTACCACAGAATCACACCATAGTCACAGAAAACCAATGCAAATCCATCTTCGCCTCACCACAGTTCTCGTGTACAGGGCCACACCTCCTCCTCCTCCCACTTCAGGTAACAATTTTCAATCCATGGGCTTGGGCACTATCCCTTCACTTTGTATCTATCTTTGCCTATGGCTCTCTGGAAATGTCCTGTTTCTGAATGAAAATGTCCCTGCTATCCTATTTTCCAGGAACTTTCTTGTTCTGTGTCATGCATTCCGTCTTCCCACTTTAAACATTTTTATTTTTAAGTTTGAACTGCCTTTCTGCAATGCACTTCCTGTTTCTTCATTCCTTTTCTTTTTATCTGTTGGTGGTAAATTGCTGGGGCTTTCTTCACAGCCTGGTGACCCCTGGCTGCTCTGTCCTAGTGAAGAAGGCAGCGCTGGGTTTTAGCATTGTGTTCCAGATGGTCCTGCTCAGCAGCCAGTGATCAGACAGGGGTGTAGCTGCCTTGCTCAGACTGTGGGGTGGTGACGCTATCCTTCTCTGCTGTCCCTGGCCCATTATCTCCCACCCCACTGCACCCTTACCAGGTGTGTGCCCAGCAGGCCTTCTTTAAGAGTGAGGGGGCTGGGCATGGTGGCACACACCTGTAATCCTAGCACTCGGGAGGCTGAGGCAGGAGGATCTCTGTGAGTTCAAAACCAGCCTGGGCTACATAGTGAGTTCCAGGTCAGTCTCAACTACATAGTGAGACCCTATCTTAAAAA
>NW_022900933.1:39941119-39959615 GCF_012274545.1 Fukomys damarensis | reverse complement strand
AAAAAAAACAAAAAAAAAAAAAAAAAAGTGAGGGGTGTGAGCCGCCTCCAGACCCCAGGCCAAGAGGGAGTGCACAGGGCTCCGCCCCACTGTGCTAGAGGCCCTGGGTTCCCTCCCCAGCATTAAAAATAGTTCATAAAAGGGTAAAGATCCTGCTGGTTGTCTCAGGACACACAGCTCTGGACACAGCCACTGTGTGTGCAGCCCCAGTGTCTCAGGACAAGATAGTGCAGAGATGCCTGGCCAAACCGCTCACCACCGCTTCCCCAGCCTGTGCCACTGCTGTGCACTAGCACCAACCGAGCCCCTGCCCATCCCAGACCCACAGAGACCTGGACATGACCTTCAGTCAGCGAGTCCTGGGGGCCATGTGTCAGGCAGAAGAGTGACTGGGATGGCTTGTGGCACGTGGAGGTGTGACCCTGCGTCTCTTCCCTGGGCTTGCTGTGACCACAGCAAGGAGACAACGGTAAGCAAGAGCTGGGTGGGAAACAAGAACACCAGTATTGCGCCTTGGACAAGGGAGCCTCGCTCTTGCTCCCAGCAGTGGAAGTGTGGCCTGGAGCAACCAGCAAAGGGATGGTAGGAACAACTCAAGGGCCACCTAGGGGGTTTCCAGGAGGAATCCCGGAAGTGCCTCAACCTCTTCCCACTGTTATGATGGGGGGGGGCACAGAGAGATGCACTGAGAAGCAAGGGTAAAGGAACCAGGACTTTCTGGGTTCAAAAGTACTTAATCCCAAGGTAAAGTGATTGTCACAACAAGAAATAAGGAAAATGCCACAAAGAGATTCTCGAAGTCCTTAGGGGAAGAGGAATTCTGGGCTGTGACTGTGAAACTATTTTAAATCTCCAAATGACCTAGGAAGGGTCCTGGCTGACTTCCCTCAGACCAGGCCTGACTGCTCCAACAAGAGCCAGAGGAAGGAAGGACTCCTTACAAGGGACTTCTTGGCATGGCTCTGGTCTCAAGAGGGTGGACTACAAACTGACACGCTCACAGCTCACAAGATTTTTAAAGGAAATGTACTAGTTTAGATTGAAAGAGACAAAAACAGCACATATGGAAGGGAAAATTCTGTTCCTTCCAAAATACAGCCAGGACACCGGGCATGGTGGTACACACCTGTAAGCCAAGCACCTGGGAGGCTGAGGCAAGAGGATCACTGTCAGTTTGAGACCAGCCTGGGCTACATTGCCTGGCCTACAGGAAACGCTGGAGAGAGTGGGAACTGTCCTCGCCAGGGTTTATGTGGGCTCGGACCCAGAGAAGCCACACCTGAGCAGCTTAAGCTGCCCCTAGGAGGTCTACTGTGGTGACAAGATCCTTCACCCACAGTTAACGGGACAATGGGACAGGACCAGGGAGGGCTTAGGAGGCACGAGTGTGACTTACACAGGAGGAAGGGGCGTTACTGTGACCAAATCAAAAGCTGAGGGGTCACATCTCCAAAGATGACCACAGTGTCTCTCATCCCAAACATTCTCCTCACATTATGACTGGAACCACTCACAGGAAAGGAAATCTATCTCAAAACCAAGCAGAAATGTGACATAGATGACTTCCAAGGCCAGGCCACAGAGGTAATATACCCCCCCATCCTTGTGGGCTAGTGGCCTCTGAGAGGAAGGACGCATGGCTAGTCCAGCTGCTGTTGCACCAGGTGACCACATCTAAGGTGAGAGATGCAGCCAGAACTGCCCTGGCGTGCGCCTCCCAGATTCTGGAACCAGGAAGCACGAGACATCGCAAAATGAACAGCGACAGCAACCATCCCTGAAGCACTGGGCACAAAAAACTGCCCGCATCTGCAGACCTTCACATCCAGGCCAGTTTTCTCCTAGAGGAGAACCACCAATAAACCTAGTACCCCTGTGGCTCACCAGGAGCGAACTTAGTCGAGCTGGGATGGGAAAGACACTGGAGTGAAGCTACAACCTAGACATCAGGAACTTTCTGCACACTGTAGTGGCGCTCCGTTTAGCCTCACTCGCCCATGCCAGGCCTCGGGAAACCCTGCCTCTCCACTCCCCAGGCTGTCCTGAAGTCCTGCTTTTGGTTCTGCCTGAGCAGTGACACACTCATCCACCTCTTGCATTTCCCGGACTGCTCGCCTGTGTAGAATCCCACCGCTCAGCACAGCACACACGGCTCTGTGTGCGCCGCAACCCTCCTTCCCTGCTGCTCTGCGTGGTTCATTTGCATCCCCTGGGCGGCATTTCTTCCACCTCAGCCAGTCCTCACTGCCAACTTTAGAGCACTGGGACTTCTCCAGCAGCCCAGCCCACCCCGCTGCACTGTCCAGGGCCTCTGTCTTGTTCTGCAGCACACAGTGTACTCCGCAAGTTTCCCTGGGAACTAGCAGCCTCACCAAGGCACCATCCACCAGCAGCCAAAGACTAGAAAGGAGCCCCCAGGAGACAAATTACTATCTCCATTGAACAAGATAAGACAGGTATTCAACAAGACTACATCAGTGATGGTGAGCCATTTAGAGACGAAGTCCCCAAACTGCAACCCAAAATCCACTTATTTATGGCAAAGTGCCACCACTGCGGTTAACCCTGCACACTGAAGTTTTAATTTAGAAAAAACAACTCACACACTTGGCTCGTATGATGACAGAGAGGAGTCTGCATGCCCACAGCAGTACATGTGCCACAGGTTCGCCACCACTGGCCTACAGAAATGAACTGCCCCTCAATTTCTCCTGCCAAATAATTCCAACACTCCTATCCAGCTCTAAAAATGTATCATCTACAGATCAAAGGAGAGAAATTCCAAGTATTAAGTGCCATCTCTACTAAACATAGATTCTTGAGGTCACAGACACTTGTTAAACTGGCGAGGAGGTTTGTCCTTTCTGTCACGTTTCTTCCATTCTCCCATCTTCCTTCTACCAAGTTAGGAAACTGAAACATAGCGGAGCTGGACACAGGCAGGGCAAGGGGTGAAGCACAAGGAGTCAATTGTGTGGACCCCGCATCGCTCACCCTCACCCGCACTCCAAGGCTGAGTGAGCCCTGCCTACTCAGAGGGACCCCCATGTGCTCCCGACACAACACTGGGGAGTGACAGGGTTCCAGCGCCACCCAGATCCTCTCTGCTGTGAGATGCCCGAGTCCCAGCCTTGAGCTCAGAGCCAATGAGCAAGGACCGACACCGAGTGTCAGGCCAGCCTTCAACTGCAGGGACACTGCCCGGCTCCATAGGGAGACAGGACAGGCTGGAAGGGACACTGGTCACTCCTTCCTGAAGACACAATCTAACAGGCAAGGAAAACTCAGCCTTGTACAAGTCAGTCCAGCACCTTAGGCCTCCATTTCCTTACAGGGAGACGGAACTGAGAGCAAACGCCTCCTAACTTCACTGCTAAAGCTGGCACAAAGAACCACAGAAACACTACCAAGTCACAACTACAATCAGACGAGGAGTTTGGTGTGGCAGCCTCTGTGGAAGAGAACTGTGTGACAGGCAATATGTTGAGGCAAAATTAGAGGTCACTGAATGCTTTTTGAAATTTGGTTACTTTACATCAACGACACATGACTACTGAAAATTTTGATTTAAACCTGTAACCAAGATGGAAGCAAGTACTATATCTCAATTGCCACAAGCCTTCCCTGGTTACTCTCTAAATCTTCCAGAGTCTCCATAGTAAACAAACAAGGCATGCTGGTGCATCTGAGTAAGCCTCAGCACTCTAGGAGGGTGAGGCAAGTAGGATCCCAAGTTTGACTCCAACCTGGGCAATTTAGTGAAACCCAATCTCAAAATAAAAAATATAAAAAGGGCTGGCTTGGAAAGCAGCTCAGTTTTAAAGCCCTGGGTTCAGACCCAATATTGTTTAAAAAAAGAAAAGAAAAGAAAAAAGAAAGACTATCTCTCCAACATGTTATGTATACTCCAGGCTGCTCTGAACACCACACCCAGCCCACACACCTAAACACATTAACCTCTGCTGCCAAAGCGGCCAGGTTTAACAAACGCAATCAGTTATTTCAGTCAGCTCTCTTCTATTCCATTCAAGTAACTAAAAACATGGCTAGTCTTTTCTACCAAAAAGGATTTACACAATCCCACAGTTCTAATTCCAAATTCCCTATTACCTTCCCCCAGAAAAGGTAAAACATCAAACACTTTTTATTTTTGGGTATCAGGGATCTAACTCAGAACTTTGTGCTTGCGAGGCAGGCAAGGTGCCAGTAAGCTACATCCCCAACCCCCATCAAACACTTTTTAATAAGAATTTTATAATCACAAACCTAGCTTAGTAACAAGTTATAAACTCTTGTCATCCCACTTATGTTCCCATGGATACAGCAGGAACAGTGCAGTGGCAACTCTACAAATCAAACAGGACTCCCAGGAGACACCCTGTCCCAAATGTGGGCAGGGGCACTGCTGGCAGGCTGGGACACTGCTCTGGTCCAAGGCAGTTCCCTAGGGTCCCACTCAGTCTCCTGGGCCTTGGCCTAACCTGCCTCGCGCCACCCCCATCCAGCCCACATGCCTGGCACTGCCCAGACACAGTGGGCTTCAGCAGCGGCCTCAACCTCAGCACTGGTAACGGCCTTGGGTTGCTAGATCTGCACCTCTCCAGAATAGCACCACACCCGACTTTCTGAGGGGCCAATCCATCCAAGGGGCTCAAAAGCAAGAAACGCACTCTACACAGTAAATCTGTAGCCCTGGTAAAGTTAAATGTTACAGGTTTGTAAGTCGATCTAAGTCCTGACATTTGGAAAAAATGGACGTAATCCAAGTTTTGAGAGACAACTGGTTTAGACTTGGACATTTATTTCCAGTGCTTAAACCCAATGAGACCAAGATGCGAAGTGCACACCAATGCCCTGACAACAGCGCTCACTGTCTCACAGACATGCACTAACAAAAAGGGAGAGAATCTAGAGCCCCTGAGAATTACTGAAATCCCAGTGCAGGTACAATGCAACTAGAGAAAACAAAGGGGGTGCTTAGCAATTGCAGGGCAATCTTCCTTTGTTCAAGTAATGTTTTCTTAAACTATAAAGCTATTAACAACGAGAAAGAAGGCAGATATTTTAGGTGTTTACGAGCAAATTTTTCTAAAACATCACTTTTTTTACTAGCAAACTGACAAAAACTAAACCATAACAATCCCAAAAGTCATAAATATGCTGGTCTACACAAAATCTAAAACTTTAGTACAGCCAATCTAACCATATCACCATCAAAAGACACACACAAGCCAGGTGTGGTGGCACACACCTCTAACCATACTACTTTGGGAGGCCAAGGCAAAAGGATCTCAAGTTCAAGCCCAGCATGGGTAGCTTAGTGACTTAGTAGATCCTGTCTTAAAATAAAAAATAAAGCCAGTGATGTAGCTCAACAGCACCATGCCTGCCTGGAAAGTGCAAGGCCCTAACTTCAATCCTTGGTACCAGAAAAATAAATAAATAAGTTAATTAATTAATTTAAAAAATGGGCTGGGAACACAGCTCATTGTGGTGAAGGGCCTGGGTTCAAACCTTAGCATTACCAAAAATGAGAACCAAGACCTGTCATGTAAAGGTACAAGATCCCAATGAAGAATGCAACTGTACTGTATACCTAAAATGTACCAATAAACTCAATGAGAAAAAAAAACCCTAGCATTACCTATTGCGTAACTATTCAAATGATTCTTTACAATTAGATGAGGCCTCTAGGAAAGGGAACTCTTGACACAAGACAAAATTACAGTTCACAGTATGCTTTGAAAATGTAGTGAAAAAAGAAAAACAAGCAAGCCAAGCTAGGTGTGGCAGCACACACCTGTAATCCTAGCATTGGAAGACTGAGGCAAGAGAACCATATGAGTTCAAGGCCAGCCTGGGCTACAAAGTGAGACCCTGTCTCAAAAAAAAAAAAAAAAAAACACAAAAGAAGAAAGTCATATCTAGCTAGCTCCTTTAATACACAAAGTTCTTGTGACCACCAAGAAATTCAGTAAAATTGCACAAGGCCCTGGGTTCAGACCCCTACACTACCTTCTTTTTAAAGAATGGGTTAGGAGCTGGGGATTTAGCTCAATGGTTCAGCGGCCTGCCTTGCAAGCTCAAGAACCAGAGTTCAATCCCCCATACATGCATACATACATACATAAATGGGTTAGGGTCACAAGCAGAATACAAAGAAATGGGGGGGGGTCCATAAACACCTGAAAAGATCTTTAAGTTTACTAATTTAGAGGACTGATAATAACACTTAACAATACAGATCCTTTCAAAATCTTCACGGAATGAAAGAGCCTTTACAGAAGACACCTTGGCAGTTTTCATCTAAATTTTGATCCAGTGATTCTGCATTAAGGAATCTGGTCTACAGAAATGTGAACCCAAGTGAGCAGAACACACTGTAGAAAAATAATTCACACAGATCTCCAATTCCAAATACTAGAAACAAGTCAGGTGTGGTGGTACACACCTATAATCCCCAATATTCAACAGGCTGAGGCAGGAGGGTTCAAAGTTCAAGGCCAGCCTGCACAATTCAGCAAAACCTTGTCTCAAAATAAAAAATAAAAGGCCTGGGGATATAGCTCAGTGGTAGAACACCTGCCTAGCATTCACAAGGTCCTGGGTTCAATGACAGTAATTCAAAAGAAAAAGAAAAAAAGAAATAGGGCTGTAACTACTCTTCAGATTAAAGAGTGCCTGGCTAGTATGTCACTAAAGGTCCTGGGTTCAATTTCGAGACAGAGCGAGAGCCATACTGAGCATGTGATAGATCTTTAGCTGATTTCTCTGTGTTTATTTTATTTTATTTTAGTGATACTGGGAATGGAACTCAAGGCAGTCACTACAGAGCTGCAACCCCAACCGCTTTTTACTATTTTGTTTTGAGACAGGGCCTCACTAAGTCGCCCAGGATGGCCTCAAACTTGTGATCCTCCTACTTCAGCCTCCCAAGTAGCAGGGATTACAGGCATGTGCCACTGTGTCCAGCTCAATATTTTTTTATATTAAGAGACTTCAGAAATATATTTAAAAAACATTTAAAACCTTGCACAAGAAAAACTGGAACAAATGGGATAAAAGAATTTAGAAATTAGAAACAATAAAAGCATATGCAAAGAAAACCACAAATTTGAAAACACATGTAGCTAAAAATTAAAAAGGCAAGCAATCTGAGAATACACATTTGCAACAGGTGGCTCAGTGTTACTGCCCCAGTCTGACTGAAGCTGAGAGAGCACGGGAAGTGATCGTCCTCTGCAGGCCCTGGAAAGGCACCACCCAAAGAGGAAACTACCTGTTACATATACCCAGCCCCAGCCAGAGCCCAATGGAAGTAAGACTTGAACCTCAGGCAGTATATAGAAAAAGCCATAGAACATTCACATATTATGACCAGAAATTAATCTTGCTTTTGAGAGCCTAAAAAAAGGTAATCCAAAATATGAGGTGGTGTTATAAATACATGGAAATGTCTCAAAATACTTATAAGAAAAAAACAAAAGCCAAAATACTTCCAATAGAGGCTGGTATATTCAACTCCCACGTACTATTTTCCAGCTATTTAAAAACTCTGATGGCACACAGAAGACTTCATGTCATAAAAATACTAGCAGTGTACTTGGGCTAGGGATTTAGCTCAGTGGCACTGAGCCTCTGTCACAAGCACAAGGTCCTGAGTTCGATCCCTAGTACCAAAAAAACAAAACAAAGCAGTACACTTACTTCTTGTTGGGCATGGTTCTAAGCAATTTATCTACATTAATTCACTTAACCATAGAGTACTGGAAAAACATTAATGGCCCAAAGGATGGCTCTTCAAAGATTCTGTGGCTTTTGTTTTGGTCAGAACCTATTGAGAATCTGTTTAAAGCTATGGAGACTGACATTCTTCACAAAAGATGAGCACACATTTTTGCATATATCTTTGGAAGGTTTGTAGGTCCCAGACTTTAAAATTCACTAAGTTCAGAATGTTTACAATAGGGTAAGAAATATGCATGTGAAATACAGGACGCTACAGCCACACCACACTGAATGCGCCTGATCTCAAATGATATACAGGATGCTGGTGCAGCTGGGTGTTACTGTCTTTCAAGGAAAGCAGGAGGCTTTGTGCATACATGTATTCTGGTGGAAGTAAAGAACAGATATGCCATTGGGAAGGATGTTTATATAAACCACCAAACGGGGGCTGCAGAGTTAGCACTGTGGTGCCACTGCCTGCCTCACAAGCACAAGGACCTGAGTTCAATCTCCAGTACCAAAAAAAAAAAAATGGGGCTGCAGAGTTAGCACTGTGGTGCCACTGCCTGCCTCACAAGCACAAGGACCTGAGTTCAATCTCCAGTACAAAAAAAAAAAAAAAATCACTAAAACCACTAAACAGTAACCTGAAAATTTTAGAGTTCAACAGACCTAAACTGAAAGCCCAACTCTGTATCACACAATACCGGGCATGTCAGCCTCAATTAGCCATGTCTAAATGCTGACCGAAAACGAGCCCACGAAAGGTGCCCTACTCAGCAACAATCCACTCCCCACCTGGCTATTTAACAACTCTAAACGGTAACATGAACTCTGCCTCAATAACCCTCAGAGTAAGTCAACTTGCTAACTATGTCCCTGAGCCTCAACATGAACACTGTCAAACCACTACAAAGAGCCACGGTGCAGACCTGTGATCCCAGCTACTCAGGAGGCTCAAAGAGAAGATCAGCAAGTTCAAGGCCAGCCTGGGCTACACAGTGAGACCCTGACTACAAAAACAAAAAACAAGAAAAGCAGGATTTTACTTTTAGAAATTTCTTTTATGCTCAACTTATCCAGCTAAATAATTTAAGAACAAATTAGCCTGGCACAGTGGCACAGGCCTATAATTCTAGCTACTCAGGCTGAAGCACAAGAATCCCAAGTTCCAGCACAGCCTTGAAAACTTAGTGAAATAAAAATAAAAAGGTCTGGGGATGGAGCTGAGAGCAAAAGCTGTGGATTCAATCCCTGGTGCCACACACACAAAAAGGGCGGGGGAGGAGCCCGTTCTGCCTGTCTGGAACGAAGAACACCACATCCAAGAGGAAAACATGATGCTAAATGCAGGCTGCATCCCTGGTGTGTGTCCCAAAGAGGGAGGCCGGCCACCTTCCCCAGCAGCACTGTCACAGGAGGCCCAGACGGGGGCTGGGGACAGGCGGCAACAAGAGCTTACGGAGGTCTGCTGGGTGCTAGGCTACCTTCCCTTGGCCCCGGGGAGATACAGTGAGGGTGGAGTGAAGCCCAGATGGAAAGCACTCTCGGGCAGGCAGGAGCTGAGCTGGGCAGGAGAGCACCTGGCAGGAAGACATGACAGAGCCTGTGGCAGACCTGCCCAGTTATGGAGACAGAGACTGCCAGCAGACTGCAAAGGACAGGCTCACAGGCCCCACCTCTCGGCACAGGGAAGGGAAGCAGCCTGGCAAACACTCCAAGAGCACCTGGGAGTAGAAGGCGCACCCCACGCTGGTGCCAGCTGTCCCTGCCTCCCCAGGGATGAGGACTGGTGCAATGGCCCTCAACGTCCCCCTGGGCAGGTCTTCAAGGTCAATTCAGCTGCTTCTCAGGCTGTGGAGAGGCCAAGGAGCAAATCAGAAAGCAGAGAAGAGTTCAGACCCTCAAGGCAATGCTGACCAGTAGTAAGTGACAGGAGCCAGGACTCTCCCTCACACACGGCCTAAACAAGTGTACTCAGTGAGCCTCAAGCCTCTCCAGAGGGTTCCCAGGACTGAGCAGCAGCAGCGATGGTTCCTTCTTGAGCTGTGGCCAGCTAGGGAAGAGCCACCTCCTGTTTTCTTTCCTCCCCTCCCTCCAACTTCAAATTAAATGTCAGCACATTAGCCAGGCACAGTGGCCAAAGCCTGTAATGTCAGCTGCTCAGGAGGCTGCAGAGGAAAATCGTGAGTTCGAAGCCACCCTGGGCAACTAAAAGATGAGCTCATGATAAGAAGTCAATGGGGGGGGCGGATTTTAGCTCAGTGGCACCCATGCCTGCCTCACAAGCACAGGACCTAAGGTCAATCCCCAGTACCAAAAAAAAAAAGTCATTAAAAAAGTCAATAGGGGGTTCGGGGATTTAGCTCAGTGGCACTGTACCTGCTTCTCAAGCTCAAGATTCTGAGTTCAATCCCCAGCTACCCCCACAAAAGAAGTCAATGGGGCTGGAATATAACTCAGTGGTGGAGTGAGCACCCCTGGATTCAATCCCCAGTAACACAAATACAAAGAAACCCACAATCATATCAGCACCACATCTTGGCGTGCCCTCAAAATCATATAGGGTTACTTATAAACCCTAGTACAGCAACTCATTACACTGTACTGTTTAAAACAATAAGGAAAACATCTGTGTATGTGCAATACAGATGCATACTGTCTGAATGTTTTCAATCCAGTTAGTTGAATCTGTAGACGTAGACCCCACAGATACCAAGGACTAACTATACCTGAAACCTAGAAGTCCATACCCTATAAAGACCACCTGCAAGAACAAAGCTGGAAAAAAAAAAAAGAACAAAGCTGAACTACAAATAATCTCCAAACAGGCCCACAGTAGAAGATAGTAAGGGCTGTTCTTCAAAGAAAATGGCCCAGGAAGAAAACATGAGAACTGCACAGGGAGGAAAAAAGTGCACAGGAAATTAAAAAGCAACCAAAAAAAGTAAGTATCGTGGTAAACTCAGTAAAGGAATTGTGTAAGGTAATATTTTATTATAAGAATTAAAATATATACATCCCAGCAGAGCAGCACACACCTCTAATCCCTGTAACTTGGGAGGCCAAGGTCAGATGAGCACAGGCCAGCCCGAGCAACTTAAGAGACCCAGTGTCAAAGTAAAATATACAGGTGGGTAGGCAGCTCCCTAGTACAGTACTTGTCGAGTATGTGCAAGACCCTGGGTTCAACTGCCAGCACCACAAAAGTAAAAAGTAAATAAGCAAGCAAGTGATTAAGCAAGCTAAAATACACAAGAAAGGCACACAGGGACCCCAAGGTAAACAGTAAATCCTCTAAGGTGTGCTGTCTAACAAGAAGGTAATGCATCAAGTTAATGCTAGACTAATAAACCAGATACAAACTGTAATCTCCATGATAACCACTAAAGAATAGTATTTTTTTGCCAGGCAAGGTAATACAACCTGTAATTCCAGCTATTTGGGAGGCTGAGGCAGGACGACTGCCAAACTCAAGGCTAGCCTAGCAATTTAGTGAGATCCTATCTCAAAATAAAAATGAAAAGGGGCTGGGGATGCAGCTCAATGCAAAGGCTCCAGGTTCAACCCCCAGTACTGTCAAGAAAGATTTTTCATAAAATATTTTTTAAATAGAACACAAGTGGGGTAGAGGGTACACAGCCCAGTAGTAGAGTACTTGCTTAGTGTGTGCAATGTCCTGGGTTTGATCCCTAGCACTGAAAAGACAAAAAGAACAGAACTACCAATCTAAGGGAGAATTGAATAATAATAACTACTGAATCAATGCAAAATAAAGCCAAAAGAAACAAAAGAAGCACAGAGAACAGACAGGTCAAATGGAGAGCTTTGAGTCAGTCAGCAGACCTAAATACAAACCCATCAGCAACTACATAAAAAGAAACAGAATGGAACTACACTGTAAATGCCCCAGTAAAAGCACAGACTACCTTTCAAATTTAAATAAAACCCTGTTCAGACATACCAAGACATCAGAATAAAGACAAGTAAATAGTAAAATGATTGGAGAAGATACCATTCAAACAGTAACAAGGAAGAAAACTGGTCTAGCTGTGCTGACACAGAGCAAACTGGCAATGGGGCAGGAGGCCCGCGGAGACCCTTCCTCCTGACCACAGCAAGGCAGTGGGGAGCGGGCTGCTGCCCTTAGTTCCCAGTAGAGATCTCAGCAGATGACGAGAAGCTCGCAGTGGTGGCGGACGACACAGGACACAGCCCCATTTTTTAGAAGCAGTGATGAGGGGCCTGGCAAAGCACTGCAAGCCGAGACAGAACATCTCCAGGTGGAACAAGATAGCAAGCCAAAACCACCGAAGAAAGGAAGACACCGAGGATCGGGGATGTTGCCAGTGCATCTGAATCTCAGAGGGCTCCATGGAAAGGGCCATGAACAGGTCCAGGGTGGAAGACGGCTCAGAAAAAAGTCCACACAATGAGGGCTGTTGTGGGAGCCTGGGCTTCTAGGTGACTGTGAATACCCAAGTGCACAAGGGGTCAACACCAATGGTCCCAGAGCTCAGTGGAGGGAGTGCGGGAGCAGGACCTCACCACAGCCCTGTGCACCAGCCTCGGGCACAGGGGCAGTCTGCATCTCTGCTGCTGGAGGCCAGGAGATGAATTAGGACTCAGAGAGCTTCCTAAGGGAGGGTAGGGTGGGTAGTGCAGCCCGGCCTCCAGGTCTGCCCTGGGCTTCCCTTTCTGGAATCTCTCACTGGCCAAATTCCACAGGACTGAACATTGCTCCCAACAGCACCATCAAGTACACCTAACCTAATGTTAATAATGTCTTTTCCGAGAACAGTAGTAGGACAACTTACTCAGTTTGCTGCTTCTCTATTTCATTCACTTATCTAGTCAAAAGTTTTATTTGAGCCGACTATGTGCTGTGCTAAACAACCATGTGGACACTTGGGATCCAGCAGTAAACCAGACACCTGCCCCCTTTGGAGTTTCTCTTCTTGCACCAACACTGAACAATAAATATGTGAGCCTGCAGGGTTTTAGCAGGTGTGCAGGGCAAAGGAGAAAGGAAGCAGCAGAGCAGCATGGTGTTCACTCTAAACAGGAGCCAAAACGCTCCTGTGAGATACTCCTACCAACATAAGTTCCACTTGAAGCTAAGCCTCTAAACCGACAGTCAAAAGAAAACAGAGGACACAGGAACACATTTAAAAGACCACGAGGAGCCTGGGATCTACCTCAGTGGTTCTGTTGCCTGTCTCACAAGCACAAGGTCCCAAGTTCGATCCCCGGTACCAAAATAAATAAATAACCGACCAACCAATCATGACAATACAACCCCAAATCCAGAATGAGGGAAAGTCAACAAGGCAATCTAGTGATTTTCCAACAATAAAGTATAAGGAAGACCAAAAAGAAAAAAGGGAAATCCATAGATTAAACTGCAATATCCAGGCTGGGCATGGTGTCACAGGCCTGTAATCCCAGCACTCAGGAGACTGAAGCAGAGGATCACTGTGAGTTCTTCAAGGCCAGCCTGGGCTACATAAACCTGTCTCCAAAAAACAAACAAAAGCAATGTACCTGTTTTTGGCCAACATAGGGTAGCAGGAACACATTTACCCTCCCACCTGAAATAGTCAAACAAAAATAAATTCTACTTTTAATCACTGACCCAAAAGAGAAGGAAGTATGTTCACACAAAGATTTATACACAAATACCTACAGCAGCTTCATTTGTGAGCCAAACAGAAGAATAATGCAAATGCAATAGAAAGGAACAATTTCTGGGCACAGTGGTACACGCCTGTCATCCCAGCATTCAGTAGGCTGAGGAAGGAGTATCACAGTGAGTTCAAGGACAGCATGGGCTACATTAATTCAGGGCCTGCATGAACTACAAAGCAAGAATGTATCCAAAAAAAAAAAAAGGAACAACTTATTGATACACGCAACCATAAGAAGAGATGTCTGGAAACAATTAAATGGAACGAAGCCGGGCATGGTGGCACAAGACTGTAATCCTAGCACTCAGAAGGCTGAGGCAGAGGATCACTGACTTCGAGACCAGCCGGGGCTACAACAGAGTTCCAGATCAGTCTCAATTACACAATGAGACCCTGTCTCAAAACACACACACACAAAAAAAAATTTACATGGAGCCAGGCACAGCAGGACCACCAGTAATCTCAGCAATGGGAGGCTGAGGCAAAGGACTACAAACTCAAGGTCAGCCTGGACTGGCTACCTTCAACATTCAAGGCTGGCCTGGGCTACAGAGCAAGATCCTGTCTCAAAACAAAACAAAAGGAAAAAAAAAAAAAAGGGGAGAAAAATTACTGAAAAAAGCCAGACACATTACACATGACTCCATTTCATACTATACAACTGAAGAATACACCCACTCATCCAGTCACAGCTAGCTGATTGGAATTACAACAGGGTCCAGACAACTTTGTGGGGGATGAGGACACTCACTGTTTTCACCATGGTAATAATTTCAAGTTGCAGACAAAACTAATCAAATGGGAAGATGCAGACTGTTCGATCCCGGCACCAGGAAAAAAAAAAAGTAAGGCTGGAGGTATGGCTCGGTGGTAAAGCACTTGGCCCAGGATCTGATCCCAGGTACAGTATGAACAAACACACAAATATGTGCCGGGCGTGGTGGCACACACCTGTAATCCCAGCACTGGGGAGGCTCAGGCAAGAGAATCGCTGTGAGTTCGAGACCAGCCTGGGCTACATAGTGAGTTCCAGGTCAGTCTCAACTACATAGTGAGACCCTGTCTCAAAAACAAATACAAACAAACAAACAAAAAACACACAAATATGTGATATGGCTGGAGTGTGCCTGTAGACTATGGCCTAGCACATTTGTGGCTGAAGGTTCAATGCCCAGGATCTCCTTAAACTTGGACAAGATGAAATGCCAGGGTGATCACTGAGTGCCACAAGGTCAGAGACAAACTCGGCACAGGCCTCAGACCACACAGCTGGTAAGGAAGGGAGGGAAGGCAACAGAGGCAAAGAGGCTGTCCTCCAGGGACTCACTCAGGCTGCGGGGGGCTGCAGGTACGGAGGCTGAGTGCCTGGCAGTGGAAGAAGGACTCTCTCCCAAGCTGCTCAGGTCTGTAGGGGAGGCACACAGGCTGCACAGCCTCTAAAGACAGAAGACAGAGGGACAAGCCCAGGGTCATGGCATACACCTATAACCCCAGCAGTCTGGGAGGCTGAAGCAGGAGGATCCTGAGTTCAAGCCCATCCTCAGTAAGTTCGTGAGACCCTGTCTCAAAATACCGAATTTGAGGGGAGGGGAGGAGGAGGTGAAGGGAGGGCAGGGGTAAGGGGAAAAAATGAGAATCAAGACTTGTCATGTAGAGGTACAAGATCCCAACAATGAATGTGACTGTACTGTATCCCTAAAATGTACCAATAAACTCAATTAAAGCTGAAAAATAAAATACCGAATTTGAGGGGCCAAGGATGCAGCTCAGTACAACGGCCCTGGGTTCCCAGGGACAAGGGTGAGCTGTGCCTCACTCAGAGGAGAGCCAAGATGCTAGCCACTGTCTAACTGTTCACAGGAAGTGTCCTGTTCATCCCCTAACCTCCACACTCCATCTGTGGAGCAGCACCATGGGCCACCAGGTCAAGCACCTACAGCAGAAAGCAGACCCCCTGCATCAATGTGGACTTCCTGACAGCTGGAGAGGCTCCGGGCTCACCTCACTAGCACCCAGCTGCATCAGGGCTGTGCCTGTGACAGCTGGGCTCTTCACTTCGGCTCCCTCCACCTCCTGCTGGTCCATTTGCACCACCCCCAGTGGCCTGGCCACAATCACACTCACACCGCACCCTTGCCTTGTTACTTCCCAGTGTCACATACTAAGAAGCAAGGACTCTCAGCAGCAGAAAGACGTACTTCTAAAATACATGCTCAGTTTCTCATTTATTATTTCACAAAAATCATGCATTACTGCATTCACAATATAGTAAAAAGAGTCATCATTTACATCTCAGGAAGGAACACAGAGGTGGGGGACACCTCCATGATCCCACTACTCAGGGGGCTACAGCAAGTTCAAGGCCAGCCTCGGCTACACAGAGTCTCCCATCTCAAAAAAAGGCAGAGCAACAGCCAGGCGTGGTGGCGCACACCTGTAGTCCCAGTCCAGGGAGACTGAGACAGGGTGATCACAGAGTTCGAGGCCAGCCTGAGTTACATAGCAAGTTCAAAGTTAGCCTGAACTGCCTAGCAAGACACTGTCTCAAAAGACCTAAAAAAGAGAGACAGAGACAGACAGAGAGATAGGGGAGAGGAAGTAGAATGGGTCAGTGCAAGGCAACAGACAAACGGTAATGCAAATTACACACTGAAAAAGTGCCTCATTCCATCCCATCCTGCTTTTCCAGAATCCCAATCTCACATGTTTGTAAGCCGGTATTTTCCCCTCACAATGAAATAACCAACACAGGTATCTCAGAGAGGTACACATCCGCACTGTTTACTGGACCTGCCCCTGAAGACTGGATAGCCACAGGCGCACCCTCCTAATAGCTTAGCAGTGCTCCTCAGGAGGGAGGAAAGGGGTTCAACCTTGGTAGGGTAAAACTCCTTGTAAAACACCATCAATACTGGGAAATGAAATATGCAAACCAGACAGAACCTTAGCCATGCAAGTTTCCACCTGTGTGTGCAGAAGAAGGGCCCACAACCCCCTACCCTCGGCTGCTCTCATACACAGGCTGCACTAAAACGGCAACGCCATGGAAACTGACCTCTTGCCAAGGCCAGGCGACAGCCAGAATGAGGGTTTCTCAGCTGGTCCAGGAGTCTCAACACATGGCACCTGACAAGCCCTTTTTACATGCTTTTAAATATGCAGGAGAAAATGACTCGGAGACAATACAGATTCCACAAAAATTACTTTAAAAGACACACACACCCATTTCACTACCTCCCAGGAAGATGAAGGACCAACACAGCCCAGGGCTATTTCCTCAAGTATGCTCTTCTCAGAAGTACAATAAAACAGGCATGGGGGTGCACGCCTGTAATCCCAGCACAGAGGCCAAGGCAGGAGTGGCACAAGTTCAAGCCCAGCGCAACTGTGCAAGTTATCAAAACCCTGGCTCAAAATAAAAAATAAAAAGCACTAGGAATGTAGCTCCATGTAGCAATGACCTGGGATTCAGTCCCAAGTACCACTAAATAAATACACAAATAAATAAAATGAAAAAGTTGAAAAAAGAGGTGGGGATGTAGCTCAGTGGTAGAACACCCATGGGTTTGACTCCCAGTACTGTGCCAAGAAAATAAATAAATAAATAAATGTAAAAGCCCTATCATCGGGAAGAAACTGATTAGATGGGGGTAGAGGACAACATAAACACTGCTGTATCTGTGTGGGCGCATGTGTGGCACCAGAGATTGAACCCAGGGCCTCTGTACCAAGCAAGCTTCACCCCAACCTTTTTCACTTTCACTAAGTTGGCAAGTTGCTCAAACTTTTGATCCTACTGACTGCAGGCTTCCAGAGTGAACAATGTTTTCTACAAAAAATAAGAAAACAAAGTTCTCTGTTTATCTTTTCTAAAAAATGTAGACTTGGGGCTGGGGATTTAGCTAGTGGCACCACACCTGCCTTGCAAGCCCAAGGCCCTGCGGTCAATCCTCCGTACCGCCAAAAAAAATAAAAATAAATAAATTAAGAAATGTACACTTGCTTTCTCATGAAAGTAATTTACCCTACACAATATAATATGAAATAAAAGGTATGCCAGAAAAATACAGTACATTTAAAAACTTTTTAGCTGGGTGTGGTGACACACACCTGTAATCCCAGCACTCGGAAGGCTGAGGAAAGAAGGATCACTGTGAGTTCAAGACCAGCCTGGGCTGCACAGTGAGTTTCAGGTCAGTCTCAACTACATAATGAGACCCTGTCTTAAAAAACAAAAAAAACAAAACAAAACAAAACAAAAATTTTTAATTTATTATAGTAAAAGACACACATTGCCATGAAATCCCTAAAAGTCTTCCGCTTGATCAGAACACACTCATCCCATCCTTCTTGCCACTGTCTGAAGCAGCTCTGGAGTCCGCTTCCCAAGCACCTCAGTTGCACTGTCATGGCAGCCTCTATGTTCCAAACTGACTCAAAACATTTCCCTTCCATGGTCATTTGGGATTGTGGGCAAGGGCAAGCAGAAGCAGCATGCTGGATGGGTGAGTGAGGTGGGGGAAATCCACGGTGCTATTTCAGTCTGCCTTTCCGCAGCTTCTGCACTCTGATCACCAACTCATAAAGACACCCTGCCCTCCTAGGTGACAAGAGCAAGGGGGAGGATTTTGAGGAGGGCTGATGGCAATGTGTTTTTTAGTATAATAATATTTTTCAATTTAAATACTGGCCATATACTTTGATCAGCCTGGGTAAGTTAGGTCTTTGTCCCAAGTTCCTAAAGCCCTAGGAATCTGCTGAGTGGTTTGTTTAAGCTGGGGTTCACTAGGCTCAGTTTATGCTGAGGTGAAAAGGTGGGGTCAGGAACCAGAAAGTCCATCAACATAAGGGCAGAGCCTCCAGCCTCACCCCTGACCTCCAGGAAGGGGGCACTGAGCTGTAAAGAAACTGCCACAGCGCTGGCTCAGGCTGCTGGAGTCACACACCCTCCACCCCGCCCACCCCATCCATCTCCTCACCGGCTCTTCCTGGCTCTTCGCTCTTTCCGTAGGACAGTCTGGGCTTGAGCCCAGAGGCAGAGCACTTGCCTAACATGGGTGAGGCCCTGGGTAGTCTCTAGT
>NW_022900933.1:39937739-39940685 GCF_012274545.1 Fukomys damarensis | reverse complement strand
CACACACACACACACACACACACACACACCAATTGCAGGAGGCATTCACTCTGGACAAAACTCCTGCACTAGGCCCCAATAGACCAGGCTACACATTAAAATAGAACTCTGACTCCACGTCAATCTTCCAAGAAATCAGGTCTACAGAAAACAGTCAAATTTCGCAAGCCTGCCATTTTCAGATAGCCTGATAGCGAAGATCCCATGCCCTTAATCTGGCACCAGAAACGCAACCTGACAGAACTTGCCAGTAACCAATCAGCTATTTTTCTATTGTTCAGTCTCAGTCCTGCCTTATACAACTCCACTTTGAAATGGCAGTGGCTTTTGGTTTTCTGCTTCCTTTAGCCCTTTCCTGTCTATAAAATCAACTTCTCCATTCAATCTACTGTGTGGAACAAAGGTTTCCTAAGCTGAAAATGAAAATAAAGCCAATTAAGATTTCTAAACTAAAGCTCAGTGGTAGAATGTATGTTTAGCATGTGTGAGGCCCTGGGTTCAATCCCCAGCTCTCCAAAAACAGACAAAACAAAGATCTTTACATTTTTATGCCAGGTGTGGTGGTGCACACCTGTAATTCCAGCACTCTAGGAGGCAGAGGCAGAAGGGTCACAAGTTCCAGCTCAGCCTGAGCATTTCAGCAATTTAGTGACACACTATCTCAAAAAACAAAAATGTGAAGGGCCAGGGATTCAGCTTAGTGGTAGTACGCCTACCTTGCAAGTGCAAGGTCCTGAGTTCGATCCCTGATACTGACAGAAAAAAAAAAAAAATGTCTAGGGGTATAGCTCAGCACAAAGGCTCTAGGCTCAACTCCTAGTTCTAGAGGAGGAAAAAAGTTGTAAATCTGTTCTTTGTTATAGTAACCAGCAAACAAGTATTTCCCTGAGTCCTGCAAGCCATCTAGCAAAACAATCCAAATTGGGAAGAGGTCACGAGAAACCCAGTCTGTGGCTAGTCAGTAGTTCGGATGGCCCAGGCTTGCACTGCCATCTGCAGGGGAGGCCATCGTGGAAACTGGCCCTTGGCCTGTGGACCTGATGCTATAGGACCAGAACTGAGCTGAATTACAACTTACCTGGTGTCCACAGGGGAACTGCTTGGTGGGAAAAGCCCCCCACACACACCTGGTCAAAGACTGAGCATGAAAACGGCGTACAGAGAAAAAGAGGTTTGTTTTTCCTCTTACACACTATCATCTTCAACAACTAAAAACTGATGAAATGTGAAGAAGGCTTTCAAGACCTTAAGAGTTTTTTTGCGTTTTGTTTTGCTTTGTTTTCCAGTTTTTTGAGACAGTGTCTTACTGGACTGGCCTACAACTCGCAATTCGTGGTGATCTTCCTGCCTCGGCTTTTCAAATGCTGTGATTACAGGTATGCACCACCATGCCTGGCAAGACCCTAACCTGAGGCAACCAAGCACAGCAATCCTCTCAGCCACCACAGACAGGCAGTGACTGAGGCTCACACTCTAACTGCTCCAATTACTGCTAGAGGTTCCTAAGGCAGCACAAGATGGACAACAAGGCAAAGCCCCTTGTCCCGAGGCTGAGGGGACAAGTGTGTGGAGGCCAGCCAAGCAGCCGGCGCACAGGGCAGAGCACAGAGCATAGCAGCCCACATACATACACATTTGCTGCTCACCAAGAGGACCGAGAAGACTGAGGGGAACGACCCTGAGGTGCCTGCAGACACAGGAAGCTGCTCCCTGGTGCATGGAAAGGTGGGGGGACATGAAAAGGTTTCCCTCAGCACTGTGGTGGGAAATATTTAGCCCTGGATAAAATGCTGCTTTCTTCCTGTTTAACAAAACTTAAAAGCAAAACCTGAAATGATCAAACTATTTCTAAGTAATGCAACCATGCCCTAGAACAAAGCTCGAAAATATTTATAGAAACAAAAAAATATCTGGCACCCAACAAAGTAAAACTGATAATGTCTGGCATCCAAACCAACATTACTAGACAAGTAAAGGAGGAAAACAACAACTCCAAATAGAAATACCAGGGCCAGGGATGCTCAGTGGTACCACTGCCTGCCTCTCAAGCTCGAGGTTCCAAGTTTGATCCCTGGTACCAAAAACAAAATAAAAGAAAAATCAGTTAAAACTGACACAAAAATAATAAGGACGAAGAACTGGTATACAAAGGCTTTAAGACTGCACCTCCATGCCCACAGGGAGTTACAGGAAAGCCTGCCCTGGCTCAGCAGAGACATCAAGGGTTTAGAACAAGGATCAACCCAAACTTCTAGATATGAGGCCAACACTGTCTGAGACAGAATACATGTCAGGTAGATGAAAGGAGTGCAGAAGCCTAGAAAACTCACAGGTAGAGCAGCAAAACACTCAGGATCAAACAAGCCAGTATGGTAGCACACACTTGAAGCCCCAGCTGCTTGGGAGGCTGAGGTGGGAGGGCAAGTACAAGGCAAGTCTGGGCCACACAGTGAGACTCCATGTCAAACACACGAACAGAAGACCCCCAGACAGTTGAAGAGCATCAGAAAGCAGTGAGCTCACTCGGCCAGGATGAACAAAATCATATGCTTTAAGTATGGACAGCTTATTTCATAATAGTCCACACCACACCGCAACAAGGCTAACTTGTTTTGCTTTGCAGTACTGAGGACTAAACCTAGGAGCAGTATACCATTGAGCTACAATGCCAGCCCTTTCTGTTTTTCTTTTTTGAGACAGAATCTCATTAAGTTGCCCAGTCTAGACTCAAACTTGTCATCCTCCTGCTTCAGCCTCCCTCAGTCCTATAGTTACAGATGTGTGCCACCAAACCCGACTTCAATAAGGCTATTTTGAAAAATCAAATCTTTCGGGCTAGGGATGTAGCTCAGTGGTACCATCACCTGCCTTGCAAGCCCAAGGACTAGAGTTCGATCCCCAGAACAAAAAAAAAAAAAAAAATCAAACCTTTCAAGACGGCGGAGC
>NW_022900933.1:39925979-39937665 GCF_012274545.1 Fukomys damarensis | reverse complement strand
TTTTTTTTTTTTCTTTTTTTCCTCATTGAGTTTATTGGTACATTTTAGGTATACAGTACAGTTACATTCATTATTGGGATCTTGTACCTTTACATGACAGGTCTATTTGCTTTTTCAAGGAACCTCCTTTTGAACAGCAACAATTTAAACCAATATTCCACAAGAGGAATACAGTGCACAGCCATCATATTAAATTTCATCATGTACCTTGATCAAAGGGGCAAGACGCTGAAACTGTAAAAATGAATAACAATGAATTCTCCAGTTCATCAGCACCTCTAGATCAGTGCTACCCAATCAAACTTCCTGAGAAGACAGAAATGCCCCAGGAACTCCACAGACACCTCCCCCCACCATCTGAAATGGGCCCAGTATAGCAGGAAGAGAGTGAACTTCTAACTTGACTCACCTTAACTTCAATAGCTACATGGAGCTAGTGGCTACATTATTGGGTAGTAGTGTACGTAATTTAAAAAGTCTACACTGAATTTTTTTGGTACAGGGAATTGAACTCAGGGCCTCACACTTGCCAGGAGACTGAAATTTTTTTTCTTTTTTTAGACTGAAAATTTTTTAATTTGAATTTTAAAAACAATTTTATTACTTATACCTCATATACCATGTGACGTTAATTCTTACATTAATAAATACCACAAAATCATAAACACTAACTCCTCCTTTTCAGGGGTTGGCATTCTCCCTGGCTTCTTCCATGTCCCACCCTCAAGTCCCCCCTGCACTCATCAGTGGAATTTTTCGCTCTTCCTCACCATTTAGCCTCTATCTGAGGCTGACTTCCTATGGACTGACACCAGTTTAGATTTCTACTCTAAGTCTCTCAAATCTTGTTCTGTATACACCGGAAGGACACAATGGACTCTGCTGTCCCCATAAATTAACTCAGAGGAGAAGGCACCTAGGAACATATTGGGGGGGGTGTCCTGGGGCTAGAGAGGGAGCTCAGGTAGGATGCATGTGGGTAGAAAACTCAAGAGTCCTTATACATTAATGGTAGCAGTATAAATGCATCAGTCCATGTGGAAAACAATTTGGTATTTCTTCAAAAAGTTAAATATTGAATTACTCTAGGAATCAGCAACACCACTCCTAGGAGTATACCTCCTGAAAAGTGAAAGCCGATACTCAACATACAAAAGCAGCAGCCAACAATGCAATAACCCCTAAGTCTATCAACAAATGAATGGGTAAATAAATGTTTTGCCATCAAAAGCAATGAACTACAGATACTAACACAAGGCACAGCAAGGATGAACCTCACAGACATCACTCTAGTGGGGCATGGCAGCCCATGCCTGAAATCTCAGCTACTCTGAGGGAAGAGGATCTCAAGCTCTAGATCAACCTAAGCAACTTAGAATCTGTCCCACAATAAAAATAAAATAAAGTAAAAATAAATAAAATAAAATGGGCTGAAGATGCAGCTCAGTGGTAAAGCACTTGCCTAGCATGCGTGAGACCCTGGGTTCAATTTGCACTACTACAATCAGTCAGTCAGGCCAGAGGTTCAATCTCCAGGACTGCAAGAAGGAAGAGAGGAAGAGAGGGAGAGAAGGGGGCAAGCCAGAATAAGTAATCACTGAGACAAAAAGCAGTCTGGTGGTTGCCAAATGGGCTGGAGAAAATAGAGAAGCAAATATAACTGCTAATGGAGCCAGGATTTTCTTTTTAGATGATGAAAATGTCTTAGAACCTGATAAGAGTGGTGGTTACACAATAGTGTCCTGAATGCCACTGATTTTTGTTGTTTGAAGACAGGGTCTCAATGTTGCCCAATCTCGTCTCAAGCCATCCTCCCACCTCAGCCTTCTAAGCAGCTGGGACAACAGACATACACCACCCCACCCATTCACTATAAACTGGTTATTTTGTTATGTGACTTTCCCCTTCATTAAAAAAAATATATCTATTCAAGATGTACGCCTCTCATTAATGACAAAAAAAAAAAGTGTGTGGGCACCGCTGTACCAATTCATTATAAAAAAGGCAAAGAAAATGAAGAAAATTAGCTCTAAACTGCAATTTAAAAGCCAATTTTTCACAAGGCATAGTGACCCACTCCTGTAATCTTAGCACCAGGGAAGGCTGAGGTAGGAGGATTGCAAGTTCCAGCACAGCACAGCCTGAGCAACTTAGCAAGACCTTATCTCAAAATTTAAAAGGAAGAGGGTGCTAGCTCAGCAGGAAGGCCCTGAGTTCAAGCTCCTGTATAGTATTGCAATTTTTTCTTTTTTCTTTTTTTTTTCTTTTTTGAGACAACCTGGAACTCACTATGTAGCCCAGGCTAGTCTCGAACTCACAGCAATCCTCCTGCTTCAGCCTCCCCAGTGCTGGTATTATAGGCATGTGCCACCACACCCGGCTGTGCAACTTTTTTTTTAAAAGCCCATTTCTTCCTGGATTTTTCTTTTCCTTGAGACAGGGTCTCAGGATGTAGCCCAGACTGGACTTGAACACACGGTCCTGCCTCCGCCTCCCACATGCTGGGATTACAACATGAGTTTCCATATCTTAAATAATTATACTTGGTAGTTAATTATCAAATGGCAATTTTAAACAGAGCCAAACTAAGTACATACTCCTATAAAACTCAGAATCACTGTTTGAGAATGACAAGTTAGCAGAAGGGAATCTTCAGATATTTACACTTGACTTTAGGGCTCAAAAATGATGTTACCATCTTGAGAGACCAGAAGTACATGTCCCTACTAGCACCCGGGGCCTCTAGGGTCTTTTCCACTTACAAGACTTTAATAACAATAAAATAAATAAATATCTTATGCCTCATATGTAAATATGTTCTAAAGTACAAAAACAGGCCTGAGAGCTCTATAGCTTTGGCAGCACAAGAGGAAGGGCCTGTGACAGCCCAGCCACACTACATAAGTGTCCTAAGGCAGCGTCATTCCGCCACCCCACCCCCTAATAGCTACCTTCCGGGGCTCCCGGCTTGCTGCTAATCGTCCTCCCTGTTTCTCCTCCACTGAGATTTCCTGCTCCCCCAAATCCTCTTCACCTGCACAGCAGTTACCCCAACGAACTGGTCACACACGCTGCTTCTCAGAGCACAGGACCATTACAGAAAGAAGGTCGCAAATTTAATTTAATAAGGGGGGGTGCAAATAGGCTTTTTCACAGCCCCTACAGAAAATGTGGTTTTAGGGTAACAGTGCTTACTCACAGTATGGGGTACTAAACTGTTTAAAATATGATTATCTTTTTTAAAATATCTCTACCAAAATAAAAAAAGTGGGGGAGGAAAGACTGAAAAGGAAAACAAAATATCTCTACATACAGTCTACCTTGAGATACTTTTAATGATTAGGAATGAAAGATAAATGTAGGATACTTTACCTCTCTAGTCCTTACTTTCCTCATATAGAACAAAGAAAGGTTCAGTTAGATGGACATGACATATAATTTTCTCTGATAACCTTGAGGTAGGAAAAATCCAGAAACTTCAAAGAACTGTCTAGTGCACAGCTGTTGTTTTGGAGTTTTTTTGTTTGTTTTTTGTTTTTGTTTATTTGAGACAGGGTCTCACTATGTAGTTGAGACTGACCTGGAACTCACTATGTAGCCCAGGCTGGTCTCGAACTCACAGCGATCCTCCTGCTTCAGCTTCCCGAGTGCTGGGATTACAGGCGTGCGTCACCATGCTCAGCCAAGTGAAGTTTTTACTAAGCTCAAAATATTTAAAGAATTTCACTAGTTAGCAAGAAATAGTTATATCTTACTAATGACATTTAATTTCAATGTAATCAATGCTCGCAACTTAGTGAGACCCTGTCTCAAATTTTAAAAATAAATAAATAAATAGGCTGGGGATGTAGATCAGTGTGAAGGTTGGGATTTAATCTTGAGTACTGAAGACAAAATTTTTTCTCTCAAACACTTTAGCAAAACACTTTTTTGCCACTTTCAACCAACTTTAAAACACTCTTTTTAGAAGTCAAGAGAAACCCCAAAATCAAGCCAGAGTAGACACATACATGAATAGAACTTCCAGAACATGAAACAGAGGACACTGTTATGGCGAGACCACAGCCTGCCTCCACTTCCAGGGTCCAGAACAGTCCAGAACCCATTGCTTTCAGCCATGGGGCCTGACCCGGTCCAGATCAGAGTCAGCACTGCTTTCTACTCCGCTGCTGCGGGCTTACTGCGCTGCTGCGGCTCCACCTCCAAGTTTTCTGCATGTTTCCAGCACCAGGGATAGAACTCAGGACCTTGTGCTTGCCAGGCAGGCATAGTGCCACTGAGTTTTGTAGCTCAAAACCCAGTCCTTACTCCTCCAACTTTTCTGCCTTCGAATAAACACTAACACACACTCCCTCACTTTCCAGGGTTGCTGTTTCCTTTAGGGAAGGGGACCAACAGCAGCTTCATTTATTTGTATGGAGTGCATGGAACCTCTGAGAAGAACCTCAGAAAGAGTGAGGGCTGCACAGATACATTCCATGCTCTTAATAAGAGGGAGATGGAAACACCCTGATAAACTATATAAACTAGGCAGGAAAGCAGTATGTGGACAAGACTTTGAAGTTTTCACCCCAAAAATTTAGAAATTTTTTTCAACTAAATTGCCCCCATAGAATTTTATAATGTCAAAGACACACCTCCCCAAGAGCAATCCTAAATTCTCGGGTACAAATGACCCAAACAACTGCCCCAGCCAGCCTCACCCAGTTGACTGAGTCATAGTTAGCACCCACAGAAGAGAGTGCTGCAGTAGGAGAGCCCCAGCTCCAAAGCATCTGCTTGCTCCCAAAGACTAGAACTTGGACATTCAGTGGGAGCCCACTTCCTGGGAGCTACAGTGGGCTATGCTAGAGTCAAGACTTCTTCTGAGCTGAGCAAGTTCACCTCCTACTCAACGCGCTGGGCCACTGTCTCCCGAGAACGGGTACAAGGTACTAAATGGCAGCAGGTGTCTAGATCTTCAAAGCAACCAAGACGCTGGCAGCCCGAGTAACAATCAGAATACAACAGCAAAACTGACTCCTTAGTACTCACTCCCTGCCAGGGAGTGCTACCCATTCAACACGTACAGTACTAGCTCAGTTCACTCCTCCTCCTGAGGACAAAGTTCTGTTTTCTTTATTTACAGATGAAAACAAAGTGAAAACTAGAACTGGACTTGGCAGCGCACACCTGTGATCTAAGCACTCGAGAGGCTGAGGCAGGACAATCATCCTGAGTTCAAAGGCAGCCTGGGCTTACAGTGAGACTCTGTTTCAAAACCACCACCATCACCAAAAAAGGTGAAGTGACTAGCCTAGTCACAATACAGTGGCAACCAGGCATGGTGGCAAATGCCAGTAATCCCAGCTATGCAGGAAGCTGAGGCAGGAGGATCACAAGTATGAGGCCAGCCTAAGCAACTCAGCAAGGGAGCAGGTGGTAGGGCCAGGGATGTAACTCAGTGGTACAGCATGCTTGCCTAACATATGGAAGATCCTGGATTCAATTCCCAGTACCACACACACACACACACACACACACACACACACGGTGGCAACGGCACTGCCTGGCTGGAAAGCCAGTCCTAACCCCACCCAGGTCCTGACAGTCTGCACTCTAGCACTTCTGAAAGAAACATGAGATAGAAAGCTGTTTTCTATGGCCAGCACTACCATACCCCCATTTTGGTGTAAAGAGCTAACTCAAGACAGAGGAACAGAGTCTCTGAAGCTAAGTGACCAGCTCTGCTTCACACTACCCTCACAGTCCAAGACGTACACGCACTCTGACAGCCAGCACAGGGGTCTCTCACCACAGCTATTTTTTTTAAATTTGCAACAATGGTGATCAGGAGTGCTCTACCACTGAACTGCATCTTAGTATTTCTTCATTGTTTATCTTGAGGCAGGGTCCTGCTGAATTGCCCAAACAGGACTCAGGACTCTAGCCTGTAACCCTCTTACCTCAGCTTTCCAAATGCGGGGGCTGCAGATAGGCACCACACCCACTCTCCCCCAGTACAGGCGGGAGGGGGGGAATGATCTCTGGACCTTGCACTTGCCAGGGAGGTGTGGCACCACTGAGCCACATCCCCAGCTCTCCTACCACACCTCTTCATGAAGTGGCTCACACCCAGAATTTGTCACTTCCTACTAAATCTTGATCTCTCATGGGCAAGTGCTCTCCTAAATTATGATATCTAAATCACAAAGTGTCCGCTATCACCTTTAAATTTTAGGACATCCACAAAATGGATTTTATTTGTTTTTTTTGAGACAGGGTCTCACTATGTAGTTGAGACTGACCTGGAACTCACTATGTAGTCCAGGCTGGTCTTGAACTCACAGCAATCCTCCTGCCTCAGCCTCCCGAGTGCTGGGACTACAGGCGTGCGCCACCACACCCGGCCACAAAATGGATTTTATATATAATGAACTAAAGCACAGAAAATGACGTATTTGAGAAGGAGACGAAAACAGTCATCAGTGAAAACAAACAAAAGATGGGTCGAGCGCCATGTTCAGTAACACTGTGCACATCATAGAGAGCCAGGACACATTCTGCTACAGGTCAGTTAAGCCAACGATGACCAAAAATTTCCCAATCTGATTAGACGCACTGGATTAAACATTACAACACAGGTTTCTCTTTTAGATGCATGTTACTTTAAAACAAGTCACCAACAAAACCAAGCATGATGGCGCATGCCTGAAATCCCAAGTCTCTGGGAAGCTGAGACATGAGGCCCTAGTACCACAAACAATAATAGTAATGATAATAATAATAACTCTCCAGCAGCAATTTCCCCTTCTATGGGCTGGGACTACAGCTCAATGGTAGAGTACTCGCCTAGTATGCAAAAAAGTCTGGGTTCTACCCCAAGAATCCCCAAAAATAATAACAAAAACAATTCTCTTGTGTTAAGAGTCATCATTTCAGCACATATGAACCTCGCTACCGAAATCAAATTGGGATTGACCCAACACACACTTCAGAGAACACAGACCCAGGCTGAACCCAGGCCCTGTTACCTGCTCCCCTGCCTGAGACCACAAGGAGGAAAAGTTCCAAATGACCAGAGAGAGAGAGAGAGAGAGAGAGAGAGAGAGGTAGGCCATAGGAACACTCATAATTTAAGCAAAGAAACATCAAATGCCAGTAATCCCAGCTATGCAGGAAGCTGAGGCAGGAGGATCACAAGTATGAGGCCAGCCTAAGCAACTCAGCAAGGGAGCAGGTGGTAGGGCCAGGGATGTAACTCAGTGGTACAGCATGCTTGCCTAACATATGGAAGATCCTGGATTCAATTCCCAGTACCACACACACACACACACACACACACACACACACGGTGGCAACGGCACTGCCTGGCTGGAAAGCCAGTCCTAACCCCACCCAGGTCCTGACAGTCTGCACTCTAGCACTTCTGAAAGAAACATGAGATAGAAAGCTGTTTTCTATGGCCAGCACTACCATACCCCCATTTTGGTGTAAAGAGCTAACTCAAGACAGAGGAACAGAGTCTCTGAAGCTAAGTGACCAGCTCTGCTTCACACTACCCTCACAGTCCAAGACGTACACGCACTCTGACAGCCAGCACAGGGGTCTCTCACCACAGCTATTTTTTTTAAATTTGCAACAATGGTGATCAGGAGTGCTCTACCACTGAACTGCATCTTAGTATTTCTTCATTGTTTATCTTGAGGCAGGGTCCTGCTGAATTGCCCAAACAGGACTCAGGACTCTAGCCTGTAACCCTCTTACCTCAGCTTTCCAAATGCGGGGGCTGCAGATAGGCACCACACCCACTCTCCCCCAGTACAGGCGGGAGGGGGGGAATGATCTCTGGACCTTGCACTTGCCAGGGAGGTGTGGCACCACTGAGCCACATCCCCAGCTCTCCTACCACACCTCTTCATGAAGTGGCTCACACCCAGAATTTGTCACTTCCTACTAAATCTTGATCTCTCATGGGCAAGTGCTCTCCTAAATTATGATATCTAAATCACAAAGTGTCCGCTATCACCTTTAAATTTTAGGACATCCACAAAATGGATTTTATTTGTTTTTTTTGAGACAGGGTCTCACTATGTAGTTGAGACTGACCTGGAACTCACTATGTAGTCCAGGCTGGTCTTGAACTCACAGCAATCCTCCTGCCTCAGCCTCCCGAGTGCGGACTACAGGCTCCAGGCTGGTCTTGAACTCACAGCAATCCTCCTGCCTCAGCCTCCCGAGTGCTGGGACTACAGGCGTGCGCCACCACACCCGGCCACAAAATGGATTTTATATATAATGAACTAAAGCACAGAAAATGACGTATTTGAGAAGGAGACGAAAACAGTCATCAGTGAAAACAAACAAAAGATGGGTCGAGCGCCATGTTCAGTAACACTGTGCACATCATAGAGAGCCAGGACACATTCTGCTACAGGTCAGTTAAGCCAACGATGACCAAAAATTTCCCAATCTGATTAGACGCACTGGATTAAACATTACAACACAGGTTTCTCTTTTAGATGCATGTTACTTTAAAACAAGTCACCAACAAAACCAAGCATGATGGCGCATGCCTGAAATCCCAAGTCTCTGGGAAGCTGAGACATGAGGCCCTAGTACCACAAACAATAATAGTAATGATAATAATAATAACTCTCCAGCAGCAATTTCCCCTTCTATGGGCTGGGACTACAGCTCAATGGTAGAGTACTCGCCTAGTATGCAAAAAAGTCTGGGTTCTACCCCAAGAATCCCCAAAAATAATAACAAAAACAATTCTCTTGTGTTAAGAGTCATCATTTCAGCACATATGAACCTCGCTACCGAAATCAAATTGGGATTGACCCAACACACACTTCAGAGAACACAGACCCAGGCTGAACCCAGGCCCTGTTACCTGCTCCCCTGCCTGAGACCACAAGGAGGAAAAGTTCCAAATGACCAGAGAGAGAGAGAGAGAGAGAGAGAGAGAGAGGTAGGCCATAGGAACACTCATAATTTAAGCAAAGAAACACTTCTTCTTTCCAAGTAATGATGCTTTGCAAGTCTAGGAAAGAACTCCCCCAGAGGCGGGGACAACCAGTCTCCATCTCTTTCTTCCTTGAGTGCAGAAGGTTCCTAGGCAGCAGTGAAAGCTCCTCGTCCCTCCTGGCCTGCACGGCACATGGGAGGACCGCACCAAAAATGAAGGGGTGAGCCTGCACTGTGACTTTTGTTATAAACTCCAAATTGTTTAACCTCTTCCTTCATTGTGAACAGAAATGGTGTTCTCACACCATGCTCCCAACTAGTGGAGGTCTTAATCAGACGAAAATCAGAGACAGCACTCAGGACTAGGCTGCTCCACTACCCACTCACATCCCCATTCACCGTGCAGGGTCCCAGGAGTAAAGCTGCCCTGGCTACTAAGGGGCTATCAGGTGACCCAGCTCCAACTACCCCACAAACAGGGTCATGTAGGGACCTGCAGACCAGTAAAATCTGACAAATTAGAATCCGCTTTGTCCAGTCACACATACCTTCACTATACATAATGGAAGAAAAAGCCTTTCTGATGAGTTTTATATCTACCTCTCTGTTCAGACTGCCAGGCTGGGAAGCGATGGGAGTCCTCAGTCAGTGGCAGCACATGCCAGCATGCCTAAGCCCTGTGTTCAACCCCAGTGCAAAACACGCCACCTCAGCAGGAAGGAAGAAAAAGCAGTCAGTCACACCACACCCTCAAGCCCACATTACTCCAGGCTTCTTGTACACTTGGTTTTTTGAGACAGGGTCTCACTACGTAGTTGAGACTAACCTGGAACTCACTATGTAGCCCAGGCTGGTCTCGAACTCACAGCGATCCTCCTACCTCAGCCTCCAGAGTGCTGGGATTACAGGTGTGCGCCACCACGCCTGGCCCTTCTTAATCTTTTTGCGGGGGGTGGGGGGCCTCTTGTACACTTATAAAGAAAATGGGGGCATGGTGGCACAGGCCTGTAATGTCGGCATTTTGGGAGACTGAGGCAGAGGTTCATAAGTTTGAGACCAGCCTGGGAAACTTAGCAAGACCTTGTTTCAAAATAAAACAAAAAGGAGTTAAGAATGTAGCTCAGTGTGAGGGCCCTAGGTTCAATCCCAAGTACCACAAAGAAGAAAAAAAAAAGTAATCTCAGCAAGTTTATGCCTATATCCCACCAAACAGCCCAAGGACAGTCCAAAATATGGCCCTGTGACATCTGCTGATTCAAGGAAGAGAACTCCAAAAAGGATTGTTACTATCACTAACAAGGCGGAGCTAGACATCAAGATTTAAATGAATGTCAGAAATCTAAATTCTGTGACTATCATATATTTCCTTTTCCTTAGTTCCATCAAACATACTTAAAGCTTTCCAAATGTATGTGACAAAAATGTATCAAAAACTGACCAACTTATTCAAATGTTTGCTCAAACTGATTTTTAAAAAATTATGTATGGGTAGAAATGATATGTGGGGGAAACTCCATGACAAGCTGTATGTTCTGGGTATTACCGCAGACAGACTTGACCTACAAAATGAAGATAGGGCCAACTGTAACCAAAAAATAGTATGCTTCCCCTGGCGGCCAACTCCGGAATGGAGGAGCCGGGACGGAAGAGAAAGCCTGGCCTCCCGGTTCCATCCTGTCACTCACAAATGAGAAGTGACGACCAAAAAAGGAAGGTGTGGGGGAAGGGAAAGTAACAAAAATACTAACATGGGTTTAACAGAAATATCAATCTGGGGGTGATGCTACATAAACAAAGAGACTGAAGCCAACAAAGCAAAATTCAGAGGGCAGATCTGGGAAAAGTCATTTATTTCAGAGGGCCCTCACCGGGGGACCTGTCTGTATTTTCACCTCTAAGTATACCCGAGTTTAGTACTTAATAACAGCCTGAGAGCAATCTCCTTTTTCGAGTACTAGATCCTTGCAATTTTCTGCAGTCTTGTTTCCAAGGAAAAACATTTATTTTTTCAAACAAACTAGTGGTCTAACCTACTTAGAGAACCTCCAGTTCCAAAGCCCTCTAAACAGGAGGACCTTTCACTCCATCCTTACGAGACTCTGTAGACTGTTATTCCTGAAACAAAACCCACGACCTTTCAAACATGTTCTATACCAACAACCTTTAAAGTCTAGTCTCATACAGAGAAGGGCTAGAATCTCATGCACTAAAATCTGACGAATTCCTTTGTCTGACTGGATTTTTTTCTTGTACCACTTTAAATTTGCTTCCACACAGAACAGCCGTAGCAAAGGAAGTAAATGCTCCATTCCAAGGTACAGGATTTCTGGTAGGTGGAAATCACTGGTTAGCTAAAGCTTCTGATAGTTCTATTTTTTTCACGACCTCTTTTCCCTTCTCCAACCCAACCCCCCCCAAAAAAAAGAAAGAAAATACACATTTATAAATAGACCCTAAAATCACACTGCCGCACGCGAGCCTCTCCTGTCTAGCGAGGAACCCTAGATTTTGGGGGTCGTTGTACCATTGGTCTCCAGGACGGTGGGGGTCCAGGGATGAGCGCCGAGACCCGAGTCTGGGGCCTCCGTCCTGGCTCTCCAAGACCCCGACAGCGGGCACTGTCAACCCTGGCCTGGCCCCCACATGGGGGCGCAGCTCACCTAGGTGCGGGCACCCCCAGGTGCGACAGCCTCCCAGACTGGGGCGCGGGGGGCGGGCAGGGAGCCGAGGCGCA
>NW_022900933.1:39895613-39924492 GCF_012274545.1 Fukomys damarensis | reverse complement strand
GACTCCGCCGGGATCCGGGCCCGGGAGCGCGGTCAGGCGACCCTGCGGGGGCATCCCAGCCCGGCCCCGGGAAAGCGGTGTTTTTTCTCTTTTTTTCTTTCTTGTTTCTTGTTTTCGCAGTGAATGGCTATTTTTCGTTCAGCTTATTTCACATCTGAGCTTCATATAGGGACGGTTTACACCCGCTCAGGCTATAAATAGCTGTAGAGGGAAATTGGGAGTTGATTGTTTTAAAGCCTGAGTAAACAAGCAGGGTTTTCTCTTCCACGTTTTCTGCAGCACAAAACCGTCGTTATTAACTTCACAAAGTGACCTTCTTGCTTCTGTGTTAGTATAAGAAACAAGGCCCAGGAGCCCACCCAGGAGAAGAGACCTGACCCCAAGTTCAGGGGTTCTCCCAGGCTCCCCTCCAAAGGGCGCCTTGCCTAGAGAACCTGACCGCCTTAGCTGTGCGACCCACCACACTACTAGGGTAGCGCCCAAGGGTGGGAGCTGGGACCCCCACACACACACTCGGAGCGAAGTCCTGCCCGCTTGTGCCTGTCACCAAGCTACCCCAGATAGGAGAGAGGGTCCTACAGGAGCAGGAACAGGCAGATCCACCGCACACACGCACACGTACACAGTACCCGGAGCTCAAGGCCACTTCCTGCTGGATTATGACTGTAGGTGCTCGGCTGGACTGACCGAAGTACTTCCCTTCTTCCTTCTCCCTTCCCCCAGTGGCGCTGGGGATGAAACCAGGACCTTATTCCTGCTCTTCCCCCAGGCTCCATCCCGACACCAACCTTTCCTTTCTTTGAACAAACGTAACCTAACAGGCAGCAGAGCCAGCTTAACTAGACGTCAATGACGCGTAGACTGCATTAGGCTGTAAACTTTCAATTCCTCCTCCATGAAATGCAGAAAGTGGCAAAATGGCACCTACTTCCTAGCCCTCTGGATTTTTGTAGTCCACCTCTCCGATGACTATCTTCCTCTGTCATTGAGAGCTCCGACATGGAGAAAGCCCTCTTTCCTGTTGCTGGGATGTGCGTCCACACAGCCCTTGAGGGTGTGTGTGTGTGTGTGTGTTTAGACAGGCTTTAAATTGCCCAGTCTTGCCCCAGACTCACGGTCCTGCCTCAGCACCTCCGGTAGCTGGGACACTAGGCAGGTGCCATTGCTCCTGGCACAAAGGACCCACCAAGCAAACTTGTGATCACACCTTTCCACCCTAGGACGGCCTCAGCTGCACTCGGTTCCCCATCATCTCTGCTTGCGTCCACTGCCCCCTCCGCCCCAGTTCCTCACCCGCCCCGTGGCCTGCCTTCATTCGGCTCCGCTCCTCGCTCCTCTTCCCTGCTCCACACACGTCCCTACCTGGCACCCCCGCCCTTGGCCCTGCACTCCACTGCAGAGCCCTGCTACCCTCCTTCGCAGCAGCCTCCTTTACCTGGCCCCCAAGCCCCTCCCCTCCTCAGGCCCGGCTATACCTGCTTCCCTCTCCCTCCCGAGGCCCCTCACCTCTGCTCTTACTGGGGTCACACACAGATCCCACGGCCCCCTTGGTGGCACCAAGCCTCAGCAGCCCTTGAGTAGGCCGCCAGCAACTCCCTCTTGTCCCCGGTTCCCTGTGTATCCCTGTCCCTCCACACACCTCTAGCCCCCGGCTCCTTCACCGTCCTCACCCACTCCCACACCCTGCAATTGCTGGGTTCCTGCTCAGCCTGTACTCCTCTGTGCTGGGGGCATAGTTGGTGCTCAAGAGATAGCTGCTGGGCAAACAGTGGTTGGGAAGATTGATGGGTGGGTGGGTGGATGACAGTATGTAAGCTGCTGTGGGTACCCAGCAAGGGGTCTCTGGAACATGTGAGGTCTGACTGTGGAGACACTGAGTATGCTGTGTAGGGAAGATAGATGGCTGGGCCTGACAGGCTCCCGTGAACCCTCCCCACTCCTCGCCACCCTTGGACCAGGCCTGAAACCCTGGCCTCTGAGTGGATGCTTTGCATTTCTGTGGGTGCTGCAGATTCCTGGGTGATACAATTGACTCAAGCCAGGGCCAGAGTCGGCAGATGGAGGAGATGGCCTCACAGGCCCAGTGGTACCTTGGGGTGTCAGACACATGCGTACTCTACCACTGAGCTACATCCCCAACCATTTTTAAAAATTGTTCATGTCGTTACTAGATATTGAACCAGGGCCTTCACACTGAGTTACAGCCCACACCCACACCCCCTTTCAGGTTAGACTTTTATTGGAAATGAAGAGAAGGAAAAGTGGAATTTCCACGTGACTCCTAGGTCCAGAACTTTTATGGTTAAGAGCAGCACAGGAATTGCTTGGTGCTTAGTGGCACCCATCACAGGGGTTCTGTGGGTTTAAAATGACCAGCTGGACCTCGGGCTCCCTAGCCAGGTACTCAGCATGTAGCCCTTTTTATTTTGAGACAGAGTCCAGCCAAATTTTCCATGCAAGGCTCAAACTCATCATCCTCCTGCGTCAGCCTCCCAAACTGCTGGCATTGCAGGTGTGTGTGCCACCACACTTGCCCCCTTTGAAACAGTCTCTGAGTTGCCAGGCAGGACTCAGTTGCAGTCCTCCTGCCTCAGCCCCCCCCCAAGTGGCTGGGATTACAGAATGTGCCACAGTAGTGGCTCAGCTGTGTACCTGGTTTTGCCCTTAGCACCGAAATGGCCTTGTTAACAATTGCACTGTAGATGAGTTATACAGCCTCCCAGCTCTTACATAAGGGAACAAAGGCACATAGAGGAGGTCTGATCTGTGTGGTGTCTCAAACTTGGAGTGTGGAGGAGCAGGGCACATCCAGCCACAGGCTCATTCATGTCACCTCCTGCTTCACCCACAGCCACTCCCAAGAATGCTGGGAGCATGGGAGGCAAGGTTGTGCACAAAGGCCTTATTTAGTAATAATTTGTATTACTCTCATTATTATTATTACAATTTTTGTTTGTTTGTTTTTTGAGGCAGGGTCTCACTATGTAGTCGAGACTGACCTGGAACGCACTGTGTAGCCCAGGCTGGTCTTGAACTCACACCGATCCTCCTGCCTCAGCCTCCTGAGTGCTGGGATTATAGGCGTGCACCACCACACCCGGCTATTATTATGATTGTTTTAGATAGTTTATTAGAAAATTCATAGAACCAGGCTTGGTGGTGCAGGGCTATAGTCCTAGCACTCAGGAAGGCTGAGGCAGGAGGGTCCCAGATTCCATTCTAGCCTGTGTAACATAGCAATTTAATGTGACCATGTCTCAAAAATAAAAAATTTAGGGATTTAGCCCAGTGGTTCTGCCACCTGCCTAGCAATTGCAAGGTCCCAAGTTCGATCCCCAGTACAAAAAAAATAAAATAAAGCAAAATAATAAAAAAATTTAAAAGGCCTGGGGTTGTACCTTAGTGAGGGCCCTGGGTTCAATCCCCAGTATCCTTTCCCGAAGAAAAGAAAATTCCAGGCTGGGGATTTAGCTCACTGGTGTTGCCGCCTGCTTCGCAAGCACAAGGTCCCGAGTTTGACCCCCAGTACCAAAAAAAGAAAATTCTGCTTGGCAAGGAATAGCTTCTCCAGGATGGAGGGAGGGCCATGGCTGAGGGCACTGGACGCAGAGCCTTGAGGTCATCCTGAGAGGGCCCAAGCCCTAAGACTGCAAAAACCAAGACCTCCACAGGGACTGCTGGGATGCCCGGAGTCCTTGCAGTGGGGTCTGGGGTCGTGAGCCTAGGAGGGTAACTCAGGTGCTGCAAGCATTGCCTGTAGTGTTGCCCCTCGAGCAGGTGGAGTCAGCCTGGCGTCGCGCTCCTCTCCAGACGCAGGTGCTGCCAGACCCCGTCTTGTCACTGGATGTGTGAGAAACAATATGTAAAAGGGATCACAGGCCTGAGTATGAGAAGCCTAAAATACTTAGAGGAAACCTCCAGCAGAAGCTCCGTGACCATGGGCTAGCCAGTCCCATTGTGCCCAAAGCATGAAGAATAACGACAACAACAGAAAGGTGAGTTGGACTTCATAAAAGCTAAAACATGTCTGGTAATTGATGCCATCAAGAAAGTAAGTAGAGTCAGTGGCAGATACCTGTAATCACAGTTCTCTAGGAGGCTGAGGCAGGAGGACTCAAGACCCTGTCCCAAAATAAAAAGTAAAAAAGGCTGGGGATGTAACCTAGTTCGAGTACCCTGCTCCAATCCTCAGTACTGGAAAAGAAGGGAAGGAAGGGAAACAGGAGATGTTCTTCAGTAACGCAGTAAGTCTGATAAGGGACTTTAAGACATACAAAGCACTCTCAAGGTGCAATAACAAGTCAAGGGCTGGGCATGACAGTGGCATGCCTGTGATCTCTGCACTCAGGAGGCTGAGGCAGGAAGATCACCACAATTTCAAGGCCAGCCTGAATTGCATGGGAGACCCTGCCTCAATAAAACAAAAAAAGTGATTCAGTTTTCAAAGGGGAGAAGCATCCGAATTCACTTCTCCAAAGAAGACAGAGACATGGCCAATAAAGACATGGAAAGGTTGTTGACTTTAGCCACCAGGGAAACACAAATTGAGATACAACAAGGAGCGGGATCCCTGCTCAGCCACAAATGTTTCTATCCGTGCAGTTAGGGAGGCTGAGGCAGGAAGATCTGGGCAATGCAGTGGGGGGGCTCGGGTGGTGCTGGGAATGTAGCTCAATGGTACAGCAGCGTTGGGTTCAACCCCCAGCATCACCAAAAGCAAAACAAACAAATGAAAGCTTCAGGTGTAGTAGCTCAGTAGCCAGGCATGGGCCACCATGCCCAGGTGAAAATGTGCCGCTGACCAAAGGTTGCATCTTGTACCATGAGGGAAACATCTGGCACAGAGATGGTGTGGACAAGGCCAAGGGCTGACTGCTGAGAGGACCCACCAAGTCCAAGCCCTGCAGCCCTGCACCTCCCACTGAGCTGCGGTGGGGTTCTAGCACTGGTCGTGGTGTGTGGTTGCATGGCTGGGGGACTGGGTACTGAACCTAGGCCTTCGCACCAAGCTCCATCCCAGCCCTTTTAATTTTTTATTTTGAGATACTAAGTCATTAAGCTACCCAGTCTGGGCTCAAATTTTGACCCTGCTGCTTCAGCCTCCACAGTGCTAGGTGTGAGCCATGATGCCTGGCTTGAGTTGCACACTTTGAGTGAATTGTGTGGCCTGTGCACTGCATCTCAGTAGAGTTATTTAAGACGTAGAGATGATTCGAAAAGGAGGAGGAGGAAGAAGGCACCAGCATGGGCTTTGCATGCCTGCAGCTCTTTCCTTGCCCCCTCACTGGCCCAGCGGGGGCAGGGTGCCCCTGCTGGCTTCAGGGACCAGGCCTGGCTCTTCTCAGTGCAGCATGGTGACCTGCGGTGGTGCCCGGGAAGGTGGCATCCAAGCCCCGTCACCCACTTTGGCTCTGCCAGCCCCACGTCGTGTTTCCTGGCCCTGTCCTGAGCCCTTTGCTCTGGGAGGCCTCAGCCTGCAGCTCGGGGCTGCTCTGCCGGCAGACACTGATGGCAGGGCTGAGCTGGGCCTGCTTCCCCTCCGCTGCCCCTTTACCTGCAGGACCTTGGAGTGCCTTCTCCAGAGGGGACTGCGGAGATGTCCACAGGCAGGGGACACAGGGACCCCAGGGAGACAGGGGGGGAAGGCAAGATCCAGCCCCAGGCAGGAAGGCAGCTGGGGCAGCCACAGGACAAAGAGTGGCTGGTCCCAGCCCAGGACCACCCAGGAGCCCCACATTAGGGCCACCCTTTCTTTCCTTCTCCTTTTCCTCCCTTCATTGGTGATTATACCCAGGGCCCTCACACTGAACTGCACTTCCAAGTTTTTTTTTGTTTTTCTGTGGTCTTGCTAAATTACCCAGGATGGGCTGAAACTCATGATCTGCCTGCCTCTGCCTCCCAAACTGTGGGGACTAAGCCCGGCAGAGACTCACTCTTCTTCAGAGGCCCCGGGATGCTGCTCCCAGCATTCCACGGGCCTGGGTCCAGCTGTTGACCCTTCAAGACTCAGCTTCACACTGCCCCCCACGGGTACTTTCCCCACCCCACCTGCTGGATCCCAAGCCCCCTGCCTACCCAGGTCTTCATCCCCTGGATGTCAGCTCCCTAGGGCCCAGCACTGTCCCAGAACATCACAGGCTCACAAAAACCTCTCAGTGTGAAGGTTTGGCTGGGACATGAAACAGCCTGGAGCAGAAGAGCCTCTGCTGGCATCCAGGAGCCTGCCCAGGAGGCAGCCACAACTTTCAGGTGACTTTTCAGGTGGAGTCAGACCTCCAGACTCTCAGAGAGGTCCCTTTTCCCTCCTGTGACCTTCCCCTTTTACAGGAGTGACACCTCCTTCCCCTCCCCCACAGGCTGGATCAGAAAAAGACAATCCGAGACAGGTATGGTGGTGCACGCCTATAAACCCAGAACTGGGGAGGCTGAAGCAGGAGGCCAGGCTGGGGTGCAGAACATCATTGCCCAATGAGCCCCTCAGTGCCCCGCACTTTCCTGAGCCAGGCCGCACGGTCCCGACCTCTGTGTAGGCCTCCTGTCAGCCTGTGCCCCTGGAGCCTCACAGCACTGTCCTTGCTGCCATCTCCCAGGCTGCCTCTGCCATCAGTGCCACCGCCTTGTGTCCCCAGCCTACACCTGTCCGTCGGCCTGTCCATCCCTCCATCCCGCATGCTGCGTCCCACACTGCTCTGGCCGTGCCCAGCCTGATGGACACCGGCTCTGGGCGCCCTGAGCCCTCCGGGGCTGGTGCGTGGGTGCAGGGAGGGTGAGGCCTGATGCCCCCTTCCCTGTCTGCCCGTCACTTCTCCTCGTGGGGCCCCAGCTGGCGGGGGCAGAGGGCCTTGTGCGGGACCCCTCGGCCACACACCTCACGTCTGGAGGCGGGGGTCTTGGCCTGTGCTGGATGTTGTTCAGGAAGCAGGGCCATTGCGCCTCTCACACCTTCTGCTCCTGTGTGGCTGAGACAAAACAGAAATGAAGGGGCGGAGGCCACGGGAGAGGGCAGCAACCAAACCCGAGAATGGGAAGTCAGATGCTGGAAGCTGATTCCGAGGGGCAGGGACCTCAGAAGTGTGATGCTGCACAGGCCACTGCCTGTCCTCCAGAAGCTTGCACCCTCACGACAGCCCTGAGGGGAGTCTCCTTCTTCGACAGCCACAGGCTAGGGTCTCAGCCAGTCAAATATGAAGGGACAAGGGCCGGCTGAGGGGTTCACGCCTGTAATCCCAGCACTGTGGGAGGCTGAGGCAGGAGGATGGCACGTTTGGGTCCAGCCTGGGTAACTCAACTGCTTAGTCTGTCTCAAAATTTTACAATTTTAGGCTGGAGATGTGGCTCGATGTGAAGGCCCTGGGCCCAATCCCCAGTACACCAAAATAAATCAACTTTATTTTAAACCTGAGAGGTGCAGATATAAGAACAAGTGAACTGGAACACGTACTGCCCCCATGCAGGTGGACCTTGGGACTGCGTGCCCAGTGGGGAGACCAGCCCTGAATGTGCATGTGTGCCCAACAGCTTGGTTCTGTGTATGACAGCCTAGCAGAGCGAATCCACAGGGGTGAAGAGTGCACCTGTACGGTCAGTGCTGGGGAGGCCAGAGTGGCAGCCCAGCACCCCAAGCAGTGCCAGCCCCCCTTGGGGGCCAAGGGGCATCAGGATGCATTAGCCGCAGGGTCCCCAGTGTTGGCTCCTCCCATCTCAGCCGAGCCCTGGTGTGCTCAGCACTCAGCTCTCCTGTGCTCTCCTGGGCAGCCCCTGCATGTCTGTTACCATGCCCCTGCCTCTGCCCTGACTCCTGGGCACTGAGGGAGCAAGGTTAAAACAAAAACCAGAACAAAATTGGCTCAGACCTGGTGGCCACTTGGCCCCTCACTGAGCCTCTCCTCTCATGTTTCCACCTAACTCCAGCCTGGTTGGCCCCTCACTGAGCCGCAGTCACATTGAGCCACCCGACCCCAGGGCCTTTGCACCTGCTGTGCACCCACATGCCAGGAATATGCCTGGACTCTTATCTGTCTTGTTCTTCAAAGTCAGAGTGCCTGGCATCCAGCAGCCTCCTTCAATCTCTCAGACAGGAGTAAGACTCTTCAGGGGCTGAGCCTGGGCCTCACTGTCCCTCACTGTCTGTGACCAGAAGCCAAGTTCCCTCTGGGCCTGTCCCTAAGCTCCCAACCTCAGCTTGTGCTGTTGCTTCTTTAGCATCCCTAGTTGAGGCCATGTGTTGGCCAAGCAGGCAAACATTCAGAAATACTCTGACAATAAAATCTCCTGTTCCCAAGGCTGTGGGAGATGCCAAAGACGATGTGGTGGGTCATCGGGCCCTGGCATCCGGCCACTCCGTGCACCCTGGCATCTGGGCCTCCCAGGGGCATGGGGACTGGGGGGGGGCTTTGCCTGGGCTCCTCCCCGACCTTCAGGGTTCTGCCTTTGTTATTGTTGTTTTTGCTTTTTGGTTTTTTGAGTCAGGTCTCACTGTATGGTCCAGGCTGGTCTCGAACTCACAGTGATCCTCCTGCTTCAGCTTCCCGAGTGCTGGGATTACAGCCATCAGTCACCATGCCCAGCAACCAAAGTGACCTTACACACATACAGAACACTATGTCCAGCAGTGATAACTTACCATCCTTCCCAAGTCCACACAGATATTCTCTGGGATAAAAAGTCTTTGAGGCCGAATTTCTAGCCTTTTTATTGGAGACAAAGTCTTATTAGGTTGCTTAGGCGGCCCCTGAATTCCTGGGCTCATGTGACCATCCTGCCTCAGCCTTCCATGTAGTTGATACTATAGGCCTGCAATGCTTTTCTCAGGAAGATCATAAGTTCAAGCCCAGCCTGGGCAGTTTAGTGAAACCCTGTCTCAAAGCTTAAAAAAATAAAAAAACAATAATAAAATAGTTTTTTAGAAAAAGATTGAGGTTATGCCTCAGGAGCAGAGCGTGCGTGTAGGTTCAATTCTCAGTACCAAAAAAGAAAGAAAGAAGGGCTGGGGATTTAGATCAGTGGTTCAGTGCTTGCCTCGCAAGCACAAGGACCCAAATTTGATCCCTGGTACCAAAAAAAAAAAAAAAGAAGAAAATAGACTGGGAATGTAGCTCAGTCCAAAGGTCCTGGGTTCAATCCCCAGGACTCATAAATAAATAAATAATTTCAAAGGGCTGGGGATGTAGCTCAGTACTAGAGGCCCAAGGTTCAATCCCCAGCACTGCAAAAAAACAAAAAACAAAAATAGGGCAAATACGTTACCAGGGACCTCACGGAAGATGCACAGGTGGCCAACGGGCACATGAAAGCGTCTCCGCATTACACAGGCCTTCGCTGTGCAGTGAGGCCGTGCCTGAACTCACTGTGTAGCCCAGGCTGGTCGCACACTCCCACCGATCCTCCTGCCTCAGCCTCCAGAGTGCTGTGATCACAGGTGTGCAGCACCATGCCCCGCTGGAAGCACAGACACTTGCACATGAATGTTCGAACACATTATTCATCCAGCCTTACTATGAATCACGTATATGACAGGAGCACAGCTAAATGAGGTTCAGAGTATTCAGCCACAGGGACAAAGTCTGACTCTGCCTTAGAAAAGAGGGAAGTCTGCACATCTGGAGAAGGATGAGCAGGAGAGCTGCTCCAGGAGAGAGGTCAGAGGTCAGCACGGCTGGAGGGCCGGCTGAGCTAAGAGGAAGCGCAAGGCCCCGTCCCAGTGGAGAAACCTCACCCGAGTGTGCACCGCGTGTGCGCGGGGGCCGCACTCTCTGGGTGCTGCCTCCCACAGGGCACCTTGGCACCTGACTGTCAGAGGTGGAAGCAGCCCACCGTCCCTGCCCCCCTCCGGGCCTCAGGCCGTCACCCTTCAGAGCCCTGGCTAGGACCCAGACTGATTTCTTTCTGCTGAAGGAGGAGGCAAGGGAGGAGGAGAACTTCAGACCCAGCGGCAGGCTGGAGGTGATCGGCAAGGGAACTGAGGCCCTCCGCACCTGCAGCTCGCATCCCCATGCTGATGGCTGGGGGCCCGGGGGCTGGAGGCGTCCTGGATGTGAGGTGGCAGCGAGGACTGGGGCGGGGCTGGGTCTGAGCCCCCAGGGCTCAGAGCTTCTGTGTTTTTACCAGGGGCATTTATTGCTCAGATTTTCTAAATGATGCAAACTCTACAAAATGAAAAACAAATCCACCATTACTTAGGGGAGAGGGGGCTCCCTGGTGGGGCGCCTCACTCCTCATGCTCCTCCAGACCCAGAACCCCAGGAGCCTGCAGTTACTGTGACCTGGGTGGGAGCTTGGGTTCCAGTAGGGCTGCTCCCCTGCTCCCTGGGGTCCTGAGCCCAATGCTGTTGCCAGAAAGGGAGCCCCTCCCCAGGGACTCTGCTCTCAAGGTGCACAGAGGGGCAGCAGCTCCTCCTCCTCCTCAGCCAGACTCCTGGAGGCAGTCACACTGCACTTTCTGGCTTCTTCTGCAGATTTTTGTTTATTTTTGATTTTGGTTTTTTGAGATAGGGTCTCACTCTGTAGTTGAGACTGACCTGGAACTCACTACGTGTAGCCCAGGCTGGTCTGGAAGTCACAGTGATCCTCCTGCCTCAGCCTCCCAAGTGCTGGGATTACAGGCGAGAGCCACCACGCCTGGCTCATTTTCTTGTATTTATTTACCAATTCTAACTCTTGCTTCTTAGCTTTCTCTTACAGAAAAAGAGTTTAGGCAATGTGTGACAAACACCTGAAATCCTAGTGCTCTGGGAACCTGAGGCAAGAAGATTGAAAGTTCTAGTCCAGCCTGGGCAATTTAGCAATTTAATGAGACCCTGCCTCAAAATGAAAAAGAGAGCTGGGTGTCACGGCACATGCCTATAATCCCAGCACTTTGGAGGCTGAGGCAGGAAGATCCCCACAAGTTTGAGGCCAGCCAGGACTACACAGCGAATTCATAACCACCTGGACCTTGTCTCAAAAAAAAAAAGAAAAATGCTAACAGACAATCAAAATAAAGAGGGTTGGGAATGTAGCTCAGTGCGAAGACTCTGGATCTAATTCCCTGTATCTTTCTCTCTCACACACATAGAAAAGTAAAGAAATCGAGTCTCGCCTTCTCAGGTCCCTGTACGACACCACACTCTCCCACGCTCCCTTCACTATGAGAATATAGCAGACTTTGGCTAAATGGTACCCAGCTTATCTCTCACAGTGGTTACAAACACACTGGCTGCTCCCAAGCTGCGTTTGCCCCATGGCTGTTTCCACACGCAGTGGATAACTGTCTTTGTTTTGGGGTCACTCAGAGCACTGGGCTGCTTCAGAAAAGGCTCTCACAGGCCCCGGGCTCCCAGAGTGCACACACCTTGTGGTCCTTTGCTTTTCGCCAATGGCCCTCGCGTTGCTGTCACCGACTGAATGATGCAGTAAGGGAATGTCTGTGACTGTGTAACCCATGAGCCCCCTTCCCTTACTAGCTTGGAAGCTGCTGTAGTCGGGTGTGGCGATGCACTTGGGAGGCTGAGGCAGGAGGATCACAGTGGGTCCAAGGCTTGTGTGGGCTACATAGTGAGGCCAAGGCCAGCCTGGAAGACTCAGCAGACTGCTTCTCCCAACAGTAAACTGTAGGAGCTACAAGCAGCTGTGGCTGGCAGGAAACCAAAGCCCTCCGTCCTGTGAGGGAAATGAACCGCATTCTGCCGATGGCTTCAGTGGCTCAGCAGCAGGTCCCCTCCCCAGTCAAATCGAGCTCAGCTCTCCTGGTGTGGAAACGCTGCTGTGCGGCCGTGTCTAACCCGGACACTGCTCTGGCCACCTCCTCGCCCTCCCAGCTCCCAGCATGCCCTTCCTGCTGCCGGCACCTCCCGCAGTAGTCCTTGCTGGCGTCCTGGGCCTAAGCACAGCTGCCTCTGCCTGGGCTTTCCTGTGCTTCTCTTGGGTTGGATCCTTGTTTCCTGGATCTCATATCTTTTGTTAAATGTGCTTATTTATCTTTGAAGCAAGACCTTTTTTTGCATAATGCTCACATCCATCACAGGGAATTTGTACCTGTATGTGATGTACCTCGTTTCTTCTTTGTCCCCACCCACTTCCTCTCCAACCCTTTCCCCTCCTATTTACCAAAGCTTTGTTTTCAATTTCTTTCTTTTATTCTCTTTTGTTTCTGTCCCTTCCATCCTTTCTCCCTCCCAACTCCCTTGTTCCCCTCCCATTTGAACACTTTCTTCCCATTTCCCAGTATCTATTATACATCGTGGTCCTTATTTCCACTTTCAGTTTCTCATACCAGAGAAACAATGCAATATTTAGACTTGTGTGTCATTTGAGAGTATGGTCTCGAGGTGCATCCATTTTGCTATAAGTGTCTAAAACTCACCCTTCTTTATGGCAGAGTAGTACGCTGTTGTATTTAAAATACACATCTTCTTTATCTGCTGTTTCCAAGATTTAGCTACTACAAACCATGCTGTTATAAACATGGGTGTGCATATATCTCTGTGGTATGATGCTTTTAATTCTTTTGAGAGGATACCAAGAAGGAGAATAGCTGGGGCAAATGGGACCTCTAGTTTTAGTTTTTTGAGGAATCTCCAGGCTGATTCCTCAGTGGCTGCACCAGTCTGCACTCCCACCAACAGTGGAAAAGGATTCCTTTTTCCCTGCCAGAATTTGTTGTTAGTTGATTTCTTGATAGCAGCCATTCTTTCTGGAGAGAGATGGAATCTTAGTGTTGTTTTAATTTGCATCTCGCAATTGACCAGTGGCATTGAACACTTTTTCATATAATTATTTGCCATTTCTAATTCTTTATCTGAGAAGTGGTCTTTGATCCATTTCAATTTTAGTTTAGTGCATGGTAAAAGATATGGGTCTAGTTTTAATCTTCAACAAATAGAAAGTCAGTTTTCCCAGCACCATTTATTTTTATTTGTTTGTTTTTGTTTGTTTTGAGACAGTGTCTCACTGTGTAGTTGAGACTGATCTGGAACTCACTATGTAGCCCAGGCTGGTCTCAAACTCACAGGGATCCTCCTGCCTCAGCCTCCCAAGTGCTGGGATTACAGGCATGTGCCACCACACCCAGCTTCGGCACCATTTATTAAAGAGGCTATCTGTCTTCCAGTAAAGCTGGCTCCTTTGTCAAAGATAAGGTGGCTGAGTATGTCTGGAGTTGTTTCTGTATCTTCTGATCTGTTCCATTGATCCTCAGGTCTGTTTTTTGGGCAGTAACATACTGTTTTTACCACAGTAGCTTTGTAATATAATTTCAAGTCAGGGATTTTGATGCCCCCTGCCTTGCCTTTGTGGTCCAGAATTGTTTTTACTATTCTAGGTCTCTTCTGGTTCCAAATTAATTTTAGGATTTCTTTTTCTAATTCTGTAAAATATGCTCTTAGAACTTTGATCAGGCTTGCATTAAGTCTGTATAACAGTTTTAGAAGTATGGTCATTTCTACTATAATGCTTCTTCCTACCTTTGTGTTATTTTCTTAATCTCCATTACACTAATTTCTGCTCTAATCTTTGTAATTTTCTCCCTTGTACAAGTTTTGGGCTTGACTTGCTCTTCTTTTTCTAGAAGCTTGAGGTTAAACATTTGTTTTTTTATTTTAGCTCACGCTATTTTTCTGATATGGGGATTCACCACTATAAATCTCCTTCATAGGACTGCTTTTATTGCATCCCATAAGTTCAGGTATGTTGTATTGGCATTATTAATTGCAGAAACTGTCTATTTTTTTCTTTAATTTAATCTATGACCCATTGGTTGTTCGGGAGAGTGTTATTGAATTTCCATGTGTTTATGAGGTTCTTGTGGTTTCTTTTGCCATTGCATTGCACTATATTCTGTTAATATACATGGGATAATTTCAATTCCTTCGCATTTACTTAAGCATGTTCTACGAACTAGTTAGTGTGTGGTTTGTTTTGGAGAATGTCCAATGTGCAATTGAGAAGAATGTGTGTTCTGATGTTGTGTGGAACGTTCTGTAGTCATCTACTAAGTCCATTTGTTCTAAAATTTGGTTAAGTTCTGATATTTCTTTGTTGATTTTTTTGTCTAGTTGATCTGTCTATTTAAGACAGTGGGGTATTGATGTCCTCCATTACAATTGTTATTAGTGCTTATTTTATTTTTCATGTCTGTTAATATTTGTTTTATATAGTTGGGTGCACTGGTATTTGGTACATATATACTTATGATCGTTATCTCTTTCTCTTGGATTATTTCCTTTACAAGAGTCACCTTTGTCTCTCCTAGTCAATCTTGGCTTGAACTCTACTTTGTCTGTAAGTAGAATAGCTATCCCTGCTTTTTTATGGGTTCCTGTCACATGGAGTATTATTTTCCATCCTTTGACTTTCAATCTATGAATCCCCCCACCCCAGTACTGGGGATTGAACTTGGGACCTTGCACTTGTGAGGCAGGCATGGTTCCACTGAGCTAAATCCCCAGCCCATCATTCTGTGAATTTCTTTTTGAATTAAATGTGTTTCTTGTATGCAGCATATTGTTGGATCTTGCTTCTTGATCCATTCTGCCAACTTGTTTGATTGGTGAATTGAGACCATTAACATTGATGGTTAAAACTGATATGTCTTGGCAAATCCTTGTCATATTGTTTTCTTGTTAGTTCCCTGTCTTTCCTCTCTGTTGCTTGTCTTGCCTAGTAGCTTCTTTCCTTTGGTGTTCTTGGAATTGTGGTCTTTGTTATCTCTTTACTAAAATATCCATTTGAAAAATTTTTTAGAGCTGGTTTGTTGGTCATAAATTTCTTCAGGTGTACTTTGTCATGGAAGTATCTTTTTTTCTCCATCAGTTTTGAAAGATAATTTTACAAGGTACATCAATCTGGGTTGGAGGTAATTTTCTTTTAGGGCTTGGAATACTTCACTTCAAGCCTTCCTTGAATGAGGGTTTGTGTTGAGAGGTCTACTGTGATTCTGATGTGCTTTCCTTTATAGGTGATTTGTTTCTTTTCTCTAACAGTTTTTATTTAATTTTTTTCATTTTATTAAATAAATATCTGACAACTAAACAGACCTCTTCATATAAACTTCTGCACATAATAACTCACATTACTCAATTACTAACATAACCAAATCTCCAGCTTAACAGCTTTTAACATTCTGTTCTTCTGTTGAATTTATGGAATCTTGAGTATTATATGCATTGGTGTAGTTTTTCTTTTTTTATCATGGCTAATTGGAGTTCTACATGCCTTGCTGATCTGTACATCAAATGCTTTTTCCATGCTTGGGACTTTTCTGCCATTACCTCTGTGAACAGGTTTTTTAAGTCATTTGTGCTATCTTGTCCTCTTCTGATCAATCTTTTGTTATTAACTCTGATCAATCTTATGTTATTCTTCTTTGCATCGACTAGCAGATGTTGGATCAATTTTTTGTGATCCCTTGCTATTTTTAAGAAATCTTTCTTTTCATGTTTGCTAACCACAATCTTGTCTCCCATATCTGATATTCTGTCCTCACATTGGCTCATTCTGTTGCATACACTTTCAATGGAATTTTTTTTTTTGCAGAGTACTGGGGATAGAACTCAGGACCTTGCACTATATCACTGAACTAAATCCCCAGGCCCTCAATGGAATTTTTAATCTCCTGGATATCTATTTGAATCTGTTTCATGGGATTCCATTTTTTTCCTAAGGTGGGTGTTCACAGTTTCCACCATTTTCTTAAACTCTTCTGTTTTCTTTTCCTGTATCTGCTCTAGAGTCACTAGTCATGCCTTTCATTATGATCACCATCTCTGTAGTTACCTGAGAAACTATTTTTCATTTGATTTCTTTCTAGAGCCTTATTCATTTGCTTTGTTACTTCTGCTGTTACCACTTCAGGCCATCCAAGTGGGTGGGTTTTGAATTGTTCCGCCTCATTGCCCCTGGGTTTGCCTTTGGTGAACTGAAAGTTTGGGGTTGCATCTTGCTTAAGTGCCTTCTCATTTTCTTTGTTATTTTTAAGTTTAATTCCTGGGTTTATGCTTGTCTATTGTGTACAGGGAGTAGCTTTATTGCTAGTATTTAGAACCCTTAAAAAATGATTACTTCTCGGAGATATCTTCGAGGTGTAGCTGTTTTTGGGTTTTGAGTCTGTTGCGAGATCCTACCTCTTCAATTTACTAGGGATGCTGCCTATTTGGCTTAGCCCCTGGTTCTTTGTTACTGGCCTATAGCATTGTTTATAACCCTTAGGGAATCTCAGTCTTGTCAAGAAAAATACTCCACCCTGATAGGGACTGTCATTTGGCCCCATTATTATAGCTTGCCAATGGAACAGATCCTCCTGCCTCAGCCTTCTAGGGTGCCAGGATCACAGGTGTAATCACTGTGCCCAAGTCAAATGTCTCAAAATTCAGAATGGCTGTTGATCTTTTAAAATTTTTGTTTATTTTTTAGAGAAAGAATATCACTATGCAGTCCAGGCTGGCCTTGAACTCATGCAATCCTCTTCTCCATCTTGGCACAGCAGGAAGAACAACTGATTAGAACAATTACATCACCTTTTCTAAAGTAGTACAATCAGCAATAACTATAGCATCAAACAGCCTAGAAAATGATGAATTGTGGTAACTTAATTTGCCACCTTTTATTGCATGAACTAGATTTGTGCTTATAGAACAAAATCTAAAACTAATCAGAAAATTGTATACAATTGTACAGCAAATATGCTCTCATTGTGGCAACTTTATTCTCAGGGGAGAACATTTAAAAGGGGTTAGGGGGAAAATAAAGCAACAGAAGGGGGAGGGGGAGGAGGAGGAGAAAGAGGAGAGATTAGAAACAAGGCTGGAGGACAAAGGAAGATTATGCAAACTTTGGGAAACTGGTGAAGACAGGAGGGAAAGAGAGATGGAAGAAATAAAAACAAGAAAAGAACAGAACAACAACAAAAAACTAGAAAGAATGTTCACAGTTATACAAAAAACAAGAACCATCAAGAAAAAAGAAAATAAAAACAAAGGAAAAAAGAAGAATTTTAAAACATCCATTAAGGTTGCATCTCTGCTATCACTCGTAGACAAATTGGGTACACAAAGCCCAGATCCACGTTGACTACTCCCAACAAGCCAGTCATAAGTTTACAGCAGGGTGGTAGACAATCCCAGCAAATCTGCACCTTTAGTTCTAAAGCTCAGTCTGCTTTCTGGCTGTTAGGCTAGAACCTGATTTTTTCCAGCCTGCAACAGTCTGTGTCCCTCCTGTTGGCTTGAACTCAGCTCCCTGCCAACTTGAACTTGGCTCCTTGACCTCCTGTTGACTTGAACTTGTTCCAACCTCACCCTGATGGAGCCAGCCTGCAGCTGCTCTGAGTTTCGAGCTTAGTTTGCCTTTCTCAAGATGGCTACCAGCTAATCATCCTCTCCTGGGGGACATTTGAATCTGAATAACTCACCAGCCACTGCAATCTGGCAATGTCCACTGCTCCATTCCACTGTTGCATTCCTCTGTGGAGGGCTCTGGGGTTGTCAGTAATCACTGTGTGTCTGCAAGTTCAAACTGCTCTTCCCATGCAGTAAGTCAGGGCTCAGGATGAAAGCACCACTTGCCACCTCTTTTTCTTCATTGAAGTCTCTCTCCTAGCTCTTCCCTTGGGCTTCAAATCTTGCTTCAGATTCTTGCTGGGTCCCAGAATCCCACTTCCCTTCTTCTTCTCCTCCTCATGTTGCTATATTCCAGTGTCTGGACATCAAATCTTATAGAGGCTGTTTCTCTGCTGGTCACCACTCTGCCATCTTCCCAGAATTCCACTCGCTTCTTTTTACAGTACTTGGATTGAACCCAGGGCCTTCTCACTGAGCTACATCACTCACTGTTTTTTATTTTTTATCTTGTTTCATTTGAGACAGGGTTTCACTATGTAGTTCAGGCTGGCTTTGAACTCATTATGTAGCCTAAGGTAGCCTTGAACTCACAGATATCCTCCTGTTCCAGCCTCCTGTGTGCTAGGATTACAGGACTGTGCCACCATGCCTGGCCCTATTATCTTTTTTTTTTGGTACTGGGGATCAAACTCAGGTCCTTGCACTTGCGAGGCAGGCCACTGAACCACTGAGCTAAATCCTGGTCCTATTATGTTTGATTTTGTTCTTTGTTTATACTTCAGGTTTCTCATATATATATGAGAAACAATGCCATATTTAAGCTTGGTTGTCTGATTTATTTCACTTAACATTATACTTTCAAGGTGCATCCATTTTCCAACAAATAACTCGAATTTATCCTTCTTTATGGCAGAGTAGTATTCTGTTGTGGGTAAATACCGAATTTTCTTTCTCCATTCATCTGTTGATGGGCATATGGGCTGCTTCCAAGATCTAGCTATTATGGGTTGTGCTGCTGTAACTATGGGTGTGCATGGATCACTGCAGTATGATGTCTTAACTCTTGGGAAGATACCTAGAAGGGAAATAGCTGGGTCGAATGGAATTTCTAGTTTCAGTTTTTGAGGAACTCTGCACTAATTTCCATGGATGGAGGTTGTGCTAGTTTACATTCCCACCAACAGTGGACAAGTGTCCTTTGCCCTGCACCTCTGCCAGCATTTGTTATTCTTTGATTTTATGATGATGGCCATTGTTTCTGGAATGAGATGGAATCTCAGTGATTTGTCTCTTCCTTTCCTGTTTCCTGTTTCCTTGTCCCTTAGCTCTAGCCTTTGTCTTCTCCCCTTTATTTTGAGTCTGACCTTTTCAACTTCCATCACTAAGGCCTCACAACCTCTCTGAAGACTCAGCCCTTATCCTCCCTTCTCCCTTGCGCTCTCGGGCTCGTCTTTACATCCAGCTCCCGTGCTCTGTGTTCCCGCCCGTCTTTCCCATCAGAGGTTTTCCTGTTTCCGGCCACCTGTGAGGCCAAGCAATGGGAACCTCAGTGATGGGAGGACTCACTCCAGAGTGTGGTGACAGAATGGCCTCACTGGGGAGTGGGATGGGTCACCAGCTCTACCACAGTATGTGGCAGGGGCTGGTGCAGCTCCTCCCTGATGCTAGTTGGTGGCTGTGGTGGCCCTGCCCACTGGTTCCTTGCATCCTGGGAGACAGAAGCAGCCTCTGTCTGGGACTCAGAAGAAGAAAGATCACGATGGGGGATTGTGAAATGACTCCTTTTCAGTCCAAGAGCAACTTGCCACTCTGTTTACCAAAGCAAATCATGTGGCCATCATGGCAAGGCCCAGTGAGAACTGAGTCCCTGTGGTGGCACTGCTGGGCTCCTGAGAGCCCCTTTGCCTTTCTGCCTAGAGATGCATTCTGGGTTCCCGAATGCCAGGAGCGATCAGGAAGGCCCAAGGGGCTGTGGCATGGTGGCTCCAGTGCCTTATCACAGCTCACTTCTGCCTCCCTGCCTGAGGCCCCAGCTCTGGAATCTCTCTGGAGATTCCACATCTCCTTCCCTGGGGACAGGGGTGGGACCGCAGTGTTGAAACAGGAGAGTGGATGGCAGGGCCTGGCCACAGCCAAGGAGGACTAGCAACAAATGACCCCAGGCTTCGCAGCTGAAGACAGTCACGTTCCTGGCTAGAAGCCCGGCTGGGCTGCGTCCCTTGCCCTGGGAATCCCCTGGATGCAGTGTCCTCCACCCAGCTCTCACCTGGAGGCTCAGCTGGGCTTCCCAGCTCCTTCCACTGTAGTGGAACCGGTTTCTTTGTGGCCATGTGACCAAGAGCCTGCATCTGGAGGCCACAGCAGTCGAAGCCACGTGGGCCCTCGGCAGGGCTACTCCTCCCTGCATGGGTCCTTGTCAGTGTTGGTGACGGGCCCCAGGCAGCCCACAGAACCATGCAGATGACTCCGGCACCATGGCGTCTGCTGCTGTTTGGGAGCAACACTGGGCCTGGCTGCATCCCAAGGGGCAGGACACCATCACTGTGGGTGCCTACATAGTCCCCCTGTGCTCAGGACCCAGCATGGGGCTGTGGGATGTCACATGGTGGCCTTGTCTCCTTCTCCATACACCCCTAACTCCCACCGAAGTTGTCACCACCTCTGTCCGTTCCTGTAACTCCTTGCTGTGTTCTCCTGACACTTCCTGAGGGTGCAGAGACAACAGCAAGTGTAGCCAGTGCCCCATCTGACAGGTCTGGGTTTGTTTCCTTGTTTGTTTGTTTGTTTTTTTTTCTTTTTTTTTTCAGCTTTAATTGAGTTTATTGGTACATTTTAGGGATACAATACAGTTACATTCATTGTTGGGATCTTGTACCTCTACATGACAAGTCTTGGTTCTCATTTTTTCCCCTTGTCCCTGCCCTCCCTTCACCCCCTCTGACAGGTCTGGGTTTGGATGTGCCCTGGCCTGCCCTGTCCCTGCCGGCCACCAAGCCCCGAGTGCAGGGCCCTGGCTGCTCCTGCACACACACCGGATGGACAGCCACCATCACAGCCTGTGGTGAGGACACCAGCTCTTCCGCCTCTACCTGGCACTCCTTCCTATCTCCCTTGTGTGCCTGCCTGAGCCCCTCCCCCTAGATCGGCCCAGTGCCGGGCACCAACTGGGCCACCACAGCAGGGCTCTAACCGGGTCCTGCAGACCTCTGCCAAAGGGGTGTTGCACCCACCTCCCTCCTGTCACCACTCAGACACGTCAGACTGAGGAAGCCTGGATGTAGCCTCACATGGCAACAAGATTCTTTTCCTTTCTTTTTCTTTTGTACTGGGGATCAAACTTGGGCCCTTGTGCTTTCCAGGCAGGTGGCGGAATCACTGAGGTAAATCCCCAGCCCAATAGTCTTTTTTGTTTTGAGACAATGTCTTGCCACTTACTTTAGGCTGGAGTTGAACTCACTATATGGCCCAGGCTGGCCTTGAACTCACAGTGATCCTCCTGCCTCAGCCTCCCAATTGTGGGGATTGCAGGTGTACCCACCAGATTCTTTCCAGGCTGGCAGGGCTCTGGGAAGACCCAGGGCACAGCAGCTGTGGAAGCCCTGTTTGCTCCTCTGTGGCTGGGCAAGGACCCAGAGCCCTGAGTGTCTCTGGACCGGTCTCTGCTCCCCGGCCCACCTGAGGGCCCTTCCTGGAGCCCTGGCCCTATGGGGCCGACAGCAGGTGCTTCCTCCCGCCATCCCCTCCACAGACCTGTCCAGGTTCACCTCCCCCATGCCTCTCCCCTCTAGGTCTGGGGTGCATTGGCCCTGCAGCCCTGCCCGCCTCACCCCAGCCCAGGGCAGCCCTGGATGGCCTATGTCACTAATGTGGTTGCAGACACTGCCCCAGGCCTCTCAGACAGCATGGGTCTTCCAGACAAAGCGATCCAGAGAACAGGGCCTTGGCCACCGTCCGTCGTGTGGGATTGATGTGGTAAACCAGGTCCAGAGGGCGCTCAGGGGCCAGCAGGGCCAGAAGACACCTCGGCCAGTGCAGGGCCCACCCCTGCCCACCGAGCCGGGCGCTGCAACACCAGGCTGGCACCTTCCCCACCCCAGGGTGAGATGGCCCTGCAGTGGCAGTGAGCACCCCTGTCCTCAGGACCCATGGGGTCTGCAGAGGGCCTGGCCAGGCTAGATAGTGGGACAACACTCGGTCCCAGGACATCCGGTCCCAGGCGGGGAGATCCGGGCCGGGATAGCCTTGCTCTGAGCCCCATGTTGGTGCCGCAGCAGGTGGGCAAGAGGGGACTGCAGTGTGTCCTCCCCCACAGGCCCAGGGACCCAATGAAGGACCCACCAGGCTGGCAAACAGTCACTTGGAGAAGAGGGCCTGGGTGGGTGGTCCCATGTGAAGGAAAGAACAGACCCCACTTCTGGTTTAGCACTGCTCTGTAATCCCAGTACTCTGGGAAGCTAAATCGAGAGGATGGAAAGTTTGAGCCCAGCACAGACAATTTATCAGGATCCTGTCTCAACATTAAAAATAAAAAGGGCAGGGCTGGGAATTTAGTTCAGTAGTTCTGCTGCCTCACAAGCACACTAGGACCTGAGTTCAATGTCCAGTATCAAAAAAATGGGTTGGGGATGTAGCTGTTTGAAGGCCCAGTCCTTGGGTGGGGTAAGAGTGCACTTTTCTCTGGACACTCTCTGCTGCCCATCAGAGCGTCACTGTCCCCTCCCCACAAGGCCAGGGCCAAGAGGGCGATGCAGCCAGTCTCCAAGGGGAGGGGCTGGGTGGGAGGCTGAGGGGTTCTGGGCAGCAGGAGCAGCCCCAGGGCAGGCAGGGCTCTGGTCCCACTGTGTCCCTGGGACGGGGCCTCCGATCCCAAGGCTGCTGACTGCATCCCAAGCTTGAGCCAGGTGGTGCCAGGACCTGGCAGCCTCGCAGGGCCTGGCCTGTGCTCTGGGCTCTGTCTTTTGGGGCGTGAGCTCTGACAGTCACGGCTCTCCCAGGCCAGCAGGGCTGCAGTGCTGGGGACCCAGCTGTGAGCCATGGTGCATTAGGAGAGCCTCAGTCTGGGACCCTGGCAGCCTGCTGGTCAGACTCAATGGGGACAGGGAGGAGGCTCTGGGCCCTGGCCAGAGACCTGAGGTGCCAGGAGGGCAGAGAGGCCCAGATGGGACTGCCAAGTGCAGAGCTGGCTGGGGAGAAAGTGAGTCCTGTGTTTCTGGGAGTGGGGGGACTCTTGGTGCCCTCTGTGTGCGCCCCCTCATCTGCAACCTCAGGAGCTCTGGGTCCTATCAATCCCAGGGATTTGGGAGGCTGAAGCAGAAGGATTACAACCTGGGCAATTTAGCAAGACCCTGGAGGATGTGGGGGTGCCCAGAGAGAAGCCGCTTCTCCGCCCAGCAGCCCACCAGCCAGCCTGAGCCCTGAGACCACCCACCTCCCCGCCTTTCCTCACCTACTGCCTCTCCTCTCACCTCCTCTGCCCTCCTGGGTTCCTCTCCTCTGGCTCATCCCGAGCTGGGCCTCCCGACTTCAGACCCCACGCAACTCCACAGGGGCCCTGCCCTGCCTCAGCCTCCCCATTCTGCCTCCCCGGGCTCAGGGGAATGGCTGCAGGATGGGGGCTGATCAGTGGGGACCTAGCAGGCGACCCTACAGGTGGAAGGAGGGGCCCACACAAAGCCCCCTGAACACCAGAGACCCTGCCAGGCCAGCCAGGCTGTTTCCGGGAGGTGTTACCTTGGGAGCAAAAGGCCCAGTGCAGTGACAGGGGGCTCTGTGCTGCTGGGCCTGGCTATGGTGACTCCTCCCACGTCCACACCCTGGCCCTCAGCCCCCAGCCCACCCTGCACAGGGCCAAAGTCAGAGGTAGGCCTGGCTGGGGTAGCTCACCCAGCATGTCTGGTGTGAGGGCCTGGGTTCGAGCTCAAACTCACAAAAGCCAGAAACCAGCTAAAATTCATCTTGGGAGGGGTTCAAGGCCCCTGGCGACAGGTGCCAGCCCCCCATGTCCACCAAGCATGGTGGCCATTATGCCAAGGCCCACAGGATGTTCAGGGTCACTAAATGTATTGGTTTCATCTACAATCAAAATAAAAAAATTGGACTTCAGGGTGAAGAAACTTTTTAGTTTGTAACATTGTTTGTCTTTATACCAATGCATTACGGAACCAGAACAAAATTTTCCTTTCCTTTTGCCATACTAGGGATTGAATCTAGGACCCTCACCTAGTGTAGGCAAGTTCCTCCACCACCGAGCCACACCCTGGCCCTTTTCATTTATTTTCAGGTGGGTCTCACGAAGTTGCCCAGGCTGGCCTTGAACTTCCAAGCCTCCACTTCAGCTTCCTTAGATGTTGGGATTCCAAGTGGGCACCATTGCACTATGTTCTTAAATAGAGAAAAGGGCCCACAGAAATGCAGCCACTCAGTCCATGAAGGTCTGCAGCCCCTGGCGGGGTCCCCTCTACCGTGGGGTGACGTGGGCCGGGCCTGGGCCGCTGTCCTCGTCCCTCCCTCCAGGGGTGGCGTCCAGTAGGAAGAGGGGATGCGGCAGGCCAGACACAAGGGGCACTGTGGAGGGGACACTGGCTGGAGACCCCTTTCCTCCTGCACAGTGGGGACACAGGCTGGGCTGCAGTGAGCACTGGCCGCTCCCTGTCCACTAACGCCTGTCCAGCCCACACTGTCCCGAGGCCCCTTTTGCCCTGGGGCCAGGCAAGGAGGAGGCTGAGTCACCCTGGGACCCGGTGCCAGGGAGTAGGCTCAGCCATGGCACAGGAGTAACAGCAGTAGGCGCCCCTGACATCAGGGTCCAGGGATGGGGGTGGAGCTGCAGCCCCTGCCAGGCCCCTCATTTGCTCTGGGGCTCCTACCCCACTTCCAGGGATGACAGAGGAGCCCAGCCAGAGACCAGGGGTTGTCCTCATGCATTCAAGCCTTGAAGATGGGTGTGGTGGCACACACTTATGATCCCAGCACTCAAGAGGCTGAGGCAGGAGGATGACTTTGAGTTCAAGGCCAGCCTGAACTAAATAGCAAGACCCTAACTCAAAAAAAAAAAAACAAAAAACAAAAGAACGAAAAGGATGCCCTTGAATTCACTATGTCTCTCAGGCTAGCCTCCAATTTGTGGTGATCCATCTGCCTCAGCCTCCTGAGTGCAGGGCTTAGAGGCGTACACCACCACACTGGCTCAGGTGCCCCTCCTAACAAGGCACCAGGGACTTGGTGCCTAAGGGTCGGGTTGCAGTGTGCATGCCCGGGTTGGGGGGGGCAGGCCCGACAGCTCCACCCCATGGGCCCCCACCCCACCCAGCGCCAGGGGCCCTCTCTGCCCTGCTCACCAACCCCTTGGCCCCTGCTCATTAGCAGGAATCAGCTCTGCTCATCTGGAGGCACTCAGTCGGGGTGCACTGGGGATGGGGACCACTTTCCTCCCCACTGAGAGCTTCTGTAAATACCCCAGGCCCCTCGGGAACTTGGAATCTAGGGGATGCAGCATGGCACCCCGGGGACCACCCCCAGGCCTGTGATCCCAGCACTGGGGAGGCTGAGGCAGGAGGATCACTAAGAGTTTGAGGTCAATCTGGCTGCACAGTGAGTTCAAGGCCAGTCTGGACTGTCCTGCCTGACCTCAGTGAGCCCTCCGGGAAACATGAAGCCCTCAGCAGGCAATGGGAGACCTCTAACATACAGCACTGCCCTCAGCAAACAGAGCACGTGGCCACACAGAAAATGAGGACAGAGCGTGCAACCTCCCCAGAATTACCTGCACAGCTGCACAGGGATGTGGGTCCCAGTGGTCCATTACAGATGTCTTAGGGTTATAACCCCACTCCAACCCTTTAAAAACCTAACTTCTCTGCCAGCTGGCTTCTGAAATCACTCACGTTCTCAGCCTCTCTGTATCTAGACAGAATAGGTCCAGCCTCCTGCTCACCTGCAGCCTGTGTCCAGATAGTCTCTTGTGTGCCATTTGTAACATGAACTACACAGTGAGACCCTGTCTCAAAAAAAAAAAAAAAAAAAGTAAAAGAAAAAAGAAACTGTTAAACCAGGCTAAGAGGGGTGGCACACACGCATAATCCCAGCATTCAGGAGGCTGAGGCAGGAGGAGTTCAAACCAACCGGGACTGCTTAGTAAGAACTTGGCTCAAAAACCAGGAAAAACACTCCTGTCAAACTGTTTTCTGAATCCTGCTTTACTCTGCATTCCCACCATGGCCAACGAGTGGCCTAGGTCCTCCTACTCTTGCACACAGCTGTCATTTCAGTTGTGACACCTGAGTGTTGACATCCCATTTGGCCTAACTTGCATTTTCCAGGCAACTAGTGACACAGGACGTGTTTCCACATGCTCACTGGCCTCCTGTACGTTGTTGAGGGTAAAGTGTCTGTTCTAATCTTTTGCCTCTTTGCAAGATGGAGTTGCGGGTTTTCCTAAGCTTGAAGAACTCTTGCTGTATTTTGTTACAGTTTTTTGTTTTTTGGTACCAGAGATCAAACTTGGGACCTTGTACTTGCGAGGAAGGTGGCAGAACCACTGAGCCAAATCCCCGGCCCCTCTTGCTGTATTCTGAACAGAAGCTGAGATTCACTCTGAGTCTGTGGCTTATCTTTGCATTTCATCAGTGTGGGTTCTTTAATTTTTTTTTTTTTTTTTTTTTTTTTTGAGACAGGGTCTCACTATGTAGTTGAAACTGACCTGGAACTCACTGTGTAGCCCAGGCTGGTCTCAAACTCACAAATGATCCTCCTGCCTCAGCCTCCCAAGTGCTGGGATTATAGGCGTGCACCACTACGCCTGGCATGGTTCTTTAATTTTGAAAGCCCCATTTATCAATTTTTTTCTCCTGAGACAATGATTTGGTTGTATTTTAGTTCTTTGCCTACCTCGAGATCACAAGCTCCTTGGTGAACTGATCTTTTCTCTGACAGCTCTGCTTCCTCAGTTTTTTCTCCCCCTCAGGCAGCCTTAACTTCACTTTTGTTCCCTTTCAGTAGTCTTTTTTTCCCACTTTTCTTTTCTGTTACTGCGAATTGAACTCAAGGCCTCATGCTTGCCAGGCAGGTGCTGCACTGCTGAGCTACATCCCCAGCCTAGTAGTCTTTTTTGTTGTTTCTGCTTCCAAGACAGGGTCTAAGTCCAGACTAGCCTCAGAGTCACTATGCTCCCCAGACTGGTCTTGAATTTGAAATCCTCCTGCCTCAGCCTCCTGTGTGTCAGGAGGACAGTCCTGTGCTTCCCAACCTGGCTTTAGCAGTGCTTTGAAAATTTCCAAGTCATATCCCAGCCCCAAGGGCAGAAGGTCTGTGGGTGCCATCCCCCCACGGGTGCTGGGTGCCTGCAGCATGACCCCCACATGTTATGAGCCCGGTGGACATAGTGCCCCTCAGTGCCACACTGGCCTCAGAGAAAGCCCAGGCTTGTCGTCCAGGCCCCACTTGGTTCATCCCACGCTGGAATGCATGGGGTTGGGCACCTGTGCTCCCTTCCTGCTGCCATCGGTCAGCCTCTTTCCCAGCCAAGGTTGCATTGTTTAGTGATGATTTCCAGCCCTGGATGAGCAGAGGCCTGCTGAGTCCGGCCTCCAGGTAAGAGCGCCCAGGTCAGCCTCTTAAAACTGCAGCTAAGGAAGGGAACTGAGGCCCTGGGATTTGGGCCCCATGGCAGCCAACAGTGCTCCTGAACAACTCCGAACACCTGGCCCTGTGTAGGTGTCACCAGGTGAGCCTGCAGACCCCGCCAGCACCCAGGAGGCAGAGGAAAAAGTGGGGCATCAAGGCTGTGCCAAGCCAGCCTGTGGAGTGCTTGTTACACAGCAGCAGGCACCTGACACACCTGTGGGCATCTCATTGTCTTTCAGACACACCAGCATGCAGCCCACCGCCTAAGGCCCTCCCACCAGCCCCGAGCTATCTAGCTGCTGTTTAATTTTGTTTCAATTTTTTGTTTTTGGTTTTTTGAGACAGGGTCTCACTATGTAGTTGAAACTGACCTAGAACTCACTATGTAGCCCAGGCTGGTCTTGAACTCACAGCGATCCTCCTGCCTCAGCCTCCTAAGTGCTGGGATTACAGGTGTGTACCACCATGCCCGGCAATGTTTAAATTTGATAGTCTTGCTACATTGTTTAGGCGGGGCTAGAATTTGGGATCCTCTCGCCTCCAGCTCATGAGTGCTGGGATTATGGTAGTGCAGCACCACACTCAGTACAGCCCTCTTAAAGCGGGGAGAGGTCACCTAGTCACCCCTCCTGAAGCCAGGGTCCCTTCCCTGTTCCCTTCCAGTGCAGCCCCTGTCCTCTCCACCGGAACCCTCGGGGAAGACGCTGCAGCCCCCAGAACCAAGCTCCCTGGTGGTGGTGGTGGGGCCTGGGTCTCAGTGTGCCGGTCTGGGCCGGGTAGCAGGCACTGCAGGCAGAGACTGCGGGGAAAATGACGCACTGCCCAGCCAGTGAGATCCCGGGCCGCCTGCCCAGCCGCATGGACGTGGATGAGGCGGGGTCGCCGCCCCGGGACTCCTGCAAGGCCCTCGGTGCCTGCCGCTCCAGGCCGCCAGGGGGCGGTGTCGCCGCGCAGGATAGGAGGGGACCCCGCTCGGGCCCCAGGGTCCTCTCGCCGCAGTTGGGGCAGGGACTTCGAGGGCACGGGACCCCGAGTCGCGCGTGGCTGTGGTTCCCATCAGACTCGTCTGAGCAGGGAGACCTGGACCAGGCTGGTCCTCTGGCCTCAGTTTCCCCTCTGGCTCGCTTCAGTGCAAACCATGGCTGCTTCTCCAGCACCAAGGAACCAGGGGAAACGAGGCTGGCGGTGCCGTGGGCTGGGGCTGCACCACCCCAGAGCAGGCACCCACCTCCTCTGCAGCCCTCCGCACCCCAGGCCCCACACCCGCAGCCAGCCAGGGCTGGGTCCAGGATGCCAGGAGCCCGGAGCTTCCTCTCCAGGCCTGCTCACCCAGGCTACGGGACCCCACCCTCACCCGCCCATCTTCTCCTGGTTTAGTCACTGCAGTTAGGGAGTGACTCGCCCTCCAGGCAGGGAGGGCCCCCGCACTAGACACACCAAGATGGGCTGTGCCTTTTTCCAGGAACCATGCCAGGCCAAGGAGGCAGCACCCACAGGGACCAGACTGCAGCCTGAGGTTCTGGGGGCTGGAAGGGCATTAGTGTGGGGGCAGACAGGGTGCAGAGAAGCTGGGGTGCTCAGAAGCTGGGTGGGGCAATCAAAGGTCTGGATCTTTGGCTCAGGTGGCAGGGCTCTGACCAGTGATGGGGGACAGGGGCACCCTCCTCCAGGAAGCCCCCACCATCGCCCAAAGTGCTCAAAGCCAGGTGGGCACCAACTTAGGTCAGGGGCAGACCTGGCCTTTGGAGTAGTGAGCTCGCTCTGGGCAGGGGACAGCGTGTAGGGGGCATGTCCACCCTTGGGAGCTGTGCTTGGCAATGCTGTCTGCAGCCCTGGAAAGATGAGGCACCAAGCACAGGTGTGAAAACGCTGGGCCACACCCTCTTCACAGGTGCCACCTTCAGCGGGGGTCCGTGCATGGCTTCTAGGGTTTATAAAATCAGGTT
>NW_022900933.1:39892033-39895601 GCF_012274545.1 Fukomys damarensis | reverse complement strand
TTTTTTTTTTTTTTTTTTTTTTGCCGTCCTGGGCATTGAACCCAGGGCCTTCGCACTGAGCTACATCCTTAGCCCTTTCAAAATTTCTTATTTGGAGGCAGGGTCTCTCCTAGGTGCTAAGTTGCCCAGTCTGGGCTTGAACTTGCAGTTTTCCTGCCTCAGCCACCAGAGAGTGTGGGATCACAGGTGTGCACCACCACCTAGTTTTGCTGTCTTCTGCCTCATTGGCAGCTGTACCAGCCCAGAGAGACTGACTGGTGGGGTGGGCGGGGACCAGGGCAGGTGAGGTGGCTAGTGCTGCATGCAGGTGGGTCAGGCTCTGCCGTGTCTGGCCAGGTTAGCTTGGCCTTGTGCAGCCAGGTGGCAGAAGAGTGGAGCCGTGGGACACCTCCGCCCAGCCCCATCCTTGAGCCCAGGAAGGGTCCCGGCCCCGCCCTGCCAAGGCACCACAGGTCCCTGCCACCTTGTCGCCCAAAGTGTGACCTCTCAGTGCACACACACATGCAAGACCCGCACCAGGGCCCCTGCACACTCACACAGCTGCTGCAACCTGACCACGCATGTGCCGTGTGGGCTGGTTGAGCACCCTGTGGGGCAGCACACAGGCGTGCACACACACACCTGCACGTGTCAGTGCCCTCCCACCACCCTCCCCCCACTTTCCATACCCCCACAACCTTTGTAGCCAATGTGGTGGCCCCAAACCCCAGCCCCACTGACACACCCTCCTCCTCGGCACCCTCGCCCCTGAAAGCCTCCTCCTTCTGGCCCTAGGGCCTCTCTTTGGGGCCCTGGCTTCTCCGCCTGGCTGTCCCCTGCTCTGAGCCCCTTCCTGTAGGAGGGCACAGCTGCTCCTGGCCAGCCAGCCCTTGTCCCCACTGCATTGCCATGGTACCTTGCACCCAGCCCAGCCTCATCTCCCACTCCTCCCCACTTTGGGGGTCTCAGGTGGTACAGAGAAGCTGGGACCCCCAAGCCTCCCTGTGCTCCACCATCGTGAGGATTGGGGTGGGGGCAGCACTACCCACTGGACCCCTTGCCACCACTGCTCTTGTCACCGCCAACACCCCAAGCAGCCCCTGCCAGGCCGGGGCAGGCTCTCCTGAGGGAGGGGGTCTGTGTGTTGGGCCAGGTCCCAGCAGGAGCAGGAGTGGCCAGTGGTCAAACTGAGTCCCCAACAGGAAGGCCCTCTGGCCACCTGGCTCATGCTGCACCCCACCCTGGCCCCAGCTGCTCTCCGCACCCCAAGTCCATCCAGGCCACCAAGGAGCCTGTTCCTCACGCCTTCCACACCACCTGGACAGTGCTCTCTGGCTCACAGGTGTGGTTGGTGTCCACTCCTGCCCAGACCCAAGGCAGTGTTCCCCTGATGGCAGACAGCATGTAGGCTGGACTCCAACCTTCCATCCATTTTGTGGCTAGGGTTTAGAGGGCGTGGGATTTGCTTCTAATAGGTCAGGGGCAGGGGATGAGGGAGACAGAGGGAAGGGGCCAGACTTGTCCTTCCCTCTGCCAGGGCAGAGCAGTACCCCGGCTGTCACCTCACCACCCAAAGCCCCCCCCAGCCCAACTCTCTTGTGGTTCCTCAGCACAGGGACCCAGGGACATTCCAGCCACAGCAGTGACCTTGGTGGTTGTGGTCAAGCTCGTGTGGACTGTGGTGGTGGGCATTGCTTCCCCTAGACTGCAGCCCCCGGCTGGCGCCAGATGTGTGTGCAGGTGTGAGCATGGGCAGGTGTGAGCATGCGCAGGTATGCCTGGCACCCCTCACAGGAGAATGCCAGGCGGGTCCTGGAGAAGGCTGGGGCGGTCCTGGCCGCAATGCAGTGTAGCTCTCCAGGAAAGGGAGGCCTGGAGAGACGCTTGGTGCTCAGGGCACGATGGGGGTGCAGGCTGGACCCTGAGTCGGAGCCAAAGCCCAGGTCACCGTGCTGGCTTTCTGCCCGGCTCTCATTTGGTGGATGCCAGGGTGAGGCCCTAGTGCCTGTGACAGTGAATTTAAAAAGCGGAGACCCTGAGAGTGAATTTACAGGAAAAGCCTGTGACTGGGAAGCGACAGGAGGCACCCAGCTCTGCCCTGCCAAGGACCAAGCTGCCCACAGAGAGAAAAGGGCGGGAAAGGCTTCGGGTTGCGCGTGTGCAAAGAGCTCAGACTGGGCGCGCCACCGAGTTTTCGGGCTGGAGGTCTGTTTCCTAGCAGCTATCCCCACTGAAATCTTGTCAAACTCCTCAGTTTTAAAGGGGTGAAGGGGTGAAGCAGGCTAGGCAAGTAAGGTCTAACAAACCTTGTTCTGCCCACTTTTATTAGTGCTTTAATTGGGTGCACATGGAAAACATATCTTAATTCTTTTCATGCCCCCTTCTCACCTTACTCCTCCCAAGTTTTTTTTCCCAGTGCTGGGGACTGAATCCAGTGCCTTTGCATTGAGCTCTATCCCGTCTTTTAATTTTTAAATTTGGAGACAGAGTCTTGCTAAATTTCCCAGGCTAGGCTTGAATTTGCAATCCTCCTGCCTCAGCCTCCCCAAGCATTGGGATCACAGGAATATGGCACCGGGACTCGCTGACAAAGTTTCAACATTCTCTAAATGACTACCATGTCCCTATTCAGAGGGGGTAGGGACCATCCCAGAGATATAAAGCAAAGGCCACCTTTGTTCTATTTCATCTTATCAAGCATCTGTAGGTTTGAGTCACAGGTTTTAGGAAAAGCCGATTTTACAATGAAGCACATCTGTAATCCCAGCATTCTGGAGGCTGAGGCAGGGGGATTGCTGCCAGTTTAAGGCCAGCATGGGCTACACAGCAGGACCATCTCACAAACAAAACAAAACAACCACTCTTAAGTCCTTGGCTGCCTGAAGAAATCTCAAATCATGCTTTTAATGAGTAACAAGTTAGGGGCCCAAGAGTTTGTCCTCTGTTCCTGTGGGGGTCTCTGGTCACCGCTGAGCATGGTGGGGCTCTGTGTGGCCGGCCAGTGAGCCAGGCTCTCTCAGCAGGCGAGAGGCTGGGGGGTGGAAACTGCCCCTATTGCTGGGGGCTGTGGAGATGAGGTGTTTTTATTTTACTGTTATTGGGGCTTTTTGGAACAGAGTCTCATTATTTTTGAGACAGGGTCTCGCTATGTGGTTCAGGCTGGCCTTGAACTCACTATGTAGCCCAGGCTGAACTCGTGGTGATTCTCCCGCCTCAGCCTCCAGAGCGCTGGGATTACAGGCAGTCAGGTACGGGCCTGAAGGTGTTCAGACAGGGAGCACACAGTGCCTCTCCCCATCTGGGCCCGCCTCTCCCACGCACGGTGGGAGTCCGCTGGGCCTGGGTCACAAATGTCCCTTCCCCTGCAGCTGGGGTGACAGCCCTGGGGTTTTTTCCCAAGGTCTTCGAGTCAAGTCTACCCGGCCTGAGACTCGCACGGCGGACGGCAGGGTGTTTACACGCGCAAACCGACTCAGGCGGGACGGGGGCCCCAAGAGCGCAGATACCGGGTTCCCGCCGGGCCGGGCAGTGCCAGACCCTGGCGCCCGGAGCTCGCGACCCAAAGCTAGGCTTCCGGAAGCCCCGCCCG
>NW_022900933.1:39880323-39889170 GCF_012274545.1 Fukomys damarensis | reverse complement strand
CTCGCTTTTCGTGCGCGCCATGCAGGTGCTGGTTGCCGCCATCTCGCCCAGCCGCTTCCCCGAGGCCCTGGACGAGCTGCCGCTGCCACCCTTCCTGCAGCCCCTAGACCTCACGGGCAAGGGCTAGGCCGCTTCCGGAGCGCTGTGCCAGCACTTTCCATACATGTCCCCCCCGCCCATCTGTCCTTCTGTCCATCAGTCTCACCTGGCCCACCGCAGGGTTTCTTGGGCGCGTCTCTCTCTGGGGAAGGGCTAGGGCAAGCTCCCAGTCACATGGGACCTTTGAGCTGGGCTGGCCCGATTGGGGCTCGGGCCTCCCAGGTGGGGCCCAGGCCAGCTCCCTGCACCCCAGTGCGTGCTGCCCGCCTCATGTCACAGCTGCCCCTCCCGGAATTGGGTTTGTCCCTGAGCTCCCGTTTTCCATCTCTGTCACCCACCTGCCGCTGCGCAGGCTTGGGCTCTGGGAGCCCCGATACTGGGGTTAGGAGGCCGCCTCGGTGCACCATCCCCTGCAGAGTGGCTTCTGTACGTGATGAAGAGGCAGACTCGATTGTCCCATCTCAGGAGAGAGGAACCCTGGCTGGGGAGCCTGTGGCCAGGCGGCCCCGCCCGATTTCTGCCCGGTGTGTGAGAAATTCGACCAGCGCTGTCTCAGCGTGGGGCCGGTGGCCTGCCAGGCAGGGAGGGCTCCAGTCGCAGGGCAAAGCAGCCAGTCTTGGGGCAGCTGCTGCCCACGCTGCCTCCATGTTCCTAGGGGAGAGGACTCTGGAAAGGATATGACCCCACCGTGGGGTATTGTGGCCGGGTTGGGGGTGCTTAGACACCTGCACTGGTCCAGGCACCAGGCTGCTGTATGGCCCTGCTTGTCCCAGCCTTGGAGCTTGGCAGGGATACTAACCAGCTGGAGACATCAGAGGGCCCCATTCTCAGAGTCGGGAGCATTTCCTTTGGAGAATGCACAGGGAGGCCTGGGGGCTGGGCTGGGGAGGTTCATGGAGCCCCGTGGCTTTGCCTGGGAAGGTGAGTGTCTTGGGGTGCGGAGCCCCATCTGCGCTCAGCTGCTCCTGTAGTGACAGCCTCCTGCCCAGGGTGGGCGCCCCCTGGAAGACTGGGCAGGCAGCAGCAGTGCGGGTCCTATGGGAGGGTGCAAGAGGATGGTGAGTGCTCGGGCAGGCAGCATGCCAATGGGACGCCGGGCCCACAGTGGCCTCAGTGGGCACAGAGACCTGGACCTTACCCCAGCAGATAAGCAGGACCCCAGGTTATCTGGGCGACGCTGTGCAGGGGAGGGCAGAAGCTTATCTATGCTGTGTGGCTTCAGGAAGGGCTGCAAGGAGGAGGGCGAGGTGCTGCCCAGGCATTAAGTCAGCCTCACTGAGCCTGCTGGCCCCGGGCAGACCCAGAAGAGCACTGGGACGGCCGAGCCACCCACTCCTGTCCGAGTCCTGGCAGATGGTGGCGGTGACCTTGATGTCTCAGGCAGTAGCTCTGCCCAGAACTGGCCTAGCTTGTGCTTTCTCGGGGCTGAGGCACACGGGCTCCACCTTCAGTGCGGGAACTTCACACCCAGTTCCTGGAGGCTCCTCATGCTGGCGGAGGTATCCCATGTGGCAGGACTGACGGGCGGAGGGGCCCCTGCGCGCACCACCCCAGGCCCATGGAGCCAAGGCGGGTCTGCTCACCCTGCCAAAGGCTGTTTAGGACCCGGCGGTCCGGACGCTGCCAGGTTCACTCCGGCTGTGTATGAACACGGGGCTCCTCCAGGTCTCTTCCAGACCTGCACTCTCTGCACACCACCTTTCGGGGTGGGTGCTGGGGCGGAACCTGGTACCCCAGCCCCCCAATCTAGGACCTGTCACCTTCCTGTAGTATAAGTATTTCCTCGTATTTAAAAGCCCTAGTAAGGACTGCCGAAGAAGTCTTTCTGTGTTTATTTTGTGAGATTTGACTCAAGTAATGTTGATACTGTGAAAAATTAGCATTAGAAATTTTTAAAATGTAAATTTATTTTTGGAATAAATACATTTACATGGCTCAAACTTTAACATACAAAAAGGCATATCCTTACAAGTAAACACCATGACACCAGCTTCCTGTCCCAAGGAGGACTCGTTACTGCAGCCCCTCCTGTGGCCCCTGGGATCAAGACAAGTTCAAACCTGCCACAAGGCAGGAGGGACACCTCCCATGGTGTCTGGTTATGAATGTCCTCAGCCGTGTGAGTGGCCCCACTAAGACCTGGGGACATCACCAGGGTGCAGCCTGTGGCTTGGGTGAGCTGTGGGATCAGAACACCTGTGGTCCTTGTGCAGGTGCCAGGTGTCTGCAATGGTTGTGTGAAGTGTGTTTTCACCTTTGTCCACACTTGTGTCTTGATGCCCGAAAATGCCCTTGTGCCTGTGCCAGATGTGCCCCTCCCTGGAGGCAAACATTTCAATGGCACTAGCCTCAGAATGTGCCCTTGCCCAGGCAGGGCTGGGCAGTTCTGAGGTGAACACAGTGCCAGGCCTGCACCTACGTGGATTAAACCTTGGGCCTATGCACACTAGGCAGGCATGCAGGACTGTGGTCATATTACATGAATTTTCTTCAATTGCTTTCTCCATCAATTTTTTGGTACCAGCAATTGAACTCGGGACCTTGCACTTTTGAGGCAGGCAGTAGCACCACCAAGCTAAATTCCCAGCCCAATTTTTTGTTTTGAGAGTTGTGCTGTGTAGTAGTTCAGGCTGGCCTTGAACTCATGGCAATCCTACTGCCTCAGCCTCCTGAGTGCTGGGATGATAGGCCTGTGCTTACCATGCCTGGCCCCCATCAATTCTGAGTTCAGAAAGCTGCTGCCATCAAGAAGTGAGACGGCCCCCTACCCAGTTTTTAAGTTTCCTTAATCCATTTCTATTCCTTTGTCCCTGAAACTAAGCCATGACCCACAGTGGCTGTGGAGTTGCCCTCTGTCCACACTGCTCACTGCTGTCTCAGGTGGCTTCCATGGACTCCAGCCACATAGTATGGGCCTCACCCATCCAGGCTCCTGTCCCTACTCATACTGCTCACCTGTGAGAGCCATCCAGCAGCTCGGGCCGGGGCAAGTGTGCAGGTGCTGGTGGCCTGGGGTCCTAGGGTCCTCTGGCCCTCCTTCCTCTGCAGCACAGGGAAGCATCCAAGTGTGATGCGGAACACAGCAATCTACGCCTTCCGGGCCTTGCCAAAGACAAGTGTCTTACTGTCCTGAGTGTGAGTGAATCCTCCTAATTAGGTTTCCTTTCTTTTGAGGCAGGCTTTTTTTTCCCTTGGTACCAGGGAACAAACTCAGGTTCTTGCACTTGCAAGGCAGACTGGCGGAATCACTGAGCTAAATCCCTGGCCTGGGTTTCCTTTCTTTCATTTTCAGTAAGAAGGATTAAACCCATGGCGTTTGCACTGAACAATATCCCCAGCCCTTTTTAAAACTCTGAGTCTGGAAGGCTCTTGCCATCCATGAGTCAGACTGTTTCCTCTTCTAAGTTTCTTTAATCCATTTGATATTACTTTGCCCAAGCTGGGGTAAGATTTGTGATCTTCCTGCCTCAGCCTCCCAGAGCACTGGGATTGCAGGAGTGCACCACCATGCCCAGTCCTGGCAGCCTCACCTTCTCCATGAGGTCTGACCTCAACGGTTCAGGCGTTAATTCCCATAATGCACTTCGGTAAGGTTTTGCCTGCTGCTCCTGCAGCGCTGCCCTGGGCTGTGGGAAGACAACCTGTGCTCGCCGAGGGTGCACCTCATCCTGGGGTGGCTGCAGCTGGGCAAATGGGACACACATTTTACCACTGGTCAGGTCTCCAGCCGGGCCCTTGGGGGCACCTGAGAGGAGCTTCCTCCTAGACTTGCCCAGGTCTGTTAAAAGTCAAGTTTATTGCACAATCTCAAAGCATAACTGAAGAAAACCGCACGCACACTGAAGGTAAAAGGAGTTGAGAGAATCCACTGGACCTGGCTCAACTGCAGTTATGTCCCGGGCCCAGGATGGCACAGCGCTGACTGGACTCCCAGGCAGGCTCTGTGAAGGAGTGGAACAGCCTGGTCGCCTCTCGCCCTCCCCCACATGGCTGGTGGCTGTCACACTGTGTCACTGCCACCACCTGCAGCCTGGGCTCCCGACGCCTTGCTCAGCAGAAGCAGGCATCGAGTGTCACCAGGCAGAGGTGGCTAAAAACAGCAGCCGTAGCTGCCAGGACTCGCTGGGCCCTGGCTGGAGCTCGGGTGCCAGAGGGCAGCATGTCCACCAACCCCGAGAACCCAGGTCCCAGTGATGAGGCCAGGCCACGGCCAGCAGGCCCTGGCTTCAATGCCCTGAGGGTGCCAGGTGGTGCTGGACAGCATGGGGAAGGTTGGGGCCTCGCTGCTCTCAGGTGTTTCTCTGCTAAGGTAAGATCTGATTTGGGATGAGGTATCTCACATGGGTTTGTAATACAGCAAACACGAGGCCATAGTCAGCAGTCCCGCCTGGAGCAGGTGTCTGGCTTTATGGCGGCCACAGTGGCACCAGTCCAACGTCACCCAGCCCGGCCCTGGTGTGCAGTTCCTGTCTCTGGCACCCGTAGTCCTGGTGGTGGGGCAGCAGGTGACAGGTATGTAGCACTGTGGTCTCCTTGCACACAGCCCAGTGCCACAGGAGACCTGGTCCAGCCTGGCCCATTGTGGAGAGGGCCGAGGTGCTGCGTCTCAGAGGGACAGGGACCTGTGGCTGTGATGCTGGGAGCAGTGACTGCCTGTCACCTGGAGCTGCTGTCACAGTGTCCACAGTCCCGGCTCCTGCCTGGGGCTCCTTCGTGTCCTGCACACAGGCCCCAGGTGTGACCAGAGCCTGGCTTCAGGGGAGGAGCCACACAGTGGTCGTACCCACCTGGAGGCCACTTACAAGAGGCCATAGGTGCTGCCGTGGCGGTGACAACTCTGAGCACTCAGCCAAGGCCATAGGTTCTTGAACAAGACAGGAACAAGATGGATAACAAGTGTGGGTGCTGGGGTGGCTGGATGTGGACATGTGTCACGAGGCCAGCTTTCACAGATCTGGGGCCTCAGATGACCTCCCACTCATCCTCCAGGTCCTCAGTGTGCGGGTCGGCCACCTGGTTGCACCTCGGGGTGCTGTGTGCATGGCTGAATGTCCTCGTGAGCCGCTGGAGGAGGCAGCCGGGGGGGCCCACTGCCCACAGCTCGTCTGATGAGGTCACTGCAGGGATGACAGCCAGGTGCAGTTGGTGAACACATGGCAGGCGCAGACACTGGGGTCTCTCTCCAGATATGGACATGGCCACATGCTGGCTGTGGGGCCTGGGATGAGCCACATCCAGCCCTGGGCCTCCCTTCAGCCTCCACACAGCACACAGCACCCCAACCTGCCCAGAGCTTGCAGGGTACGCCACACTAGCCTCGCCTGGACTCTGGCTCAGGTACAGGGCCACGTGCTAGCTGTTTCTTCGTGATACCCCGGCCCGGCCTGGCCCTTGGTCCCCAGGGTAGGTGGAACCCACCACACCCAGCACCTGCCTGTGACACACAACGCGTTTCCGGGCGTTTTCTTCCAGTAGTCGCCAGCAGGGTTCTTGTCTGTGATGCCATAGCGCCGGGCAAGGTCACCATTGGGACAGCGGGCCCACACGGTCCTGGTGCTCAGCGCCAGCTGGCAGGCCTGCAACCCTGTGGGCAGATGGCACCGCTCAGCTCCCAGCCCCTCCTGGGCTGCTTGGGACACCAGGCTCGCCACAGCGTGGCCTGTGGGGCAGGGTGTCCTGTGCCACGTCAGCACTGTGGAAGGATGCCCAGTTGGCAGGCGAGCCACACCATGACAGCCGCAGGCAGACACAGGGTCTGGGTGGCCTGAAATGGTCATCCTGTAAAGCACTGGGAGACTGCCTGCCTCAGCAAAATGGAAAAACGAGACAAAGCCCGAGCAGGAAGCAGGGCAGTGGGGGACAGGCTGCCCAGTAGACGACGGGGTCCTGGAGCCGCCAATCCAAACAGCCCCACATGGCTGTGGCACCCCACACAGAAGCCACCAACACCCTGCTGACACCCGTGGCCATGCATGGGATGGCGGGCTAGTCAGCTGGGGCATCCCTACCTGGCACATGCTCCCAGTCAGTGCCCACGGGCATCTCCTCGGTGATTCCGGAGCGGACATGCACGTTCCACCTGCTGTCCAGCGCCCACAGCATCTGGTCATTGGGACTGGCATAGACGCTGACCAGGGTGACCCCAGCAGGCTGCAAGCAGGAGGGGGCTTTCCTCAGGGAGGGAATGCAACCAGGGCACCAAGTGGTGTCGGTGGGGCCCGGGGTGGGCAGCTGGCAACTCTGGGTGCTGGGTGCTGCCCTCAGGCACAGCAGTGCCCCCTCAGAGTCACAGGTGAGCCAGCCCAAGGTCCCACCTAATACCTAGCCGCTGCGGCAAGAGACAGGCAGGCAGGCTGAGTTGCAGGGGACAGGAAAGAGCAGCAGGAAGCACTGCCCACCTTCCTGTACCCCAGCTGAGGCGGCTGCCAACCGGACCAGATGCTTCAGGGGCCACGACACCCCAGGAAGACTCCTGTCTGTGCACAAGGACAGGTGATGGCCCTGCTTCTGGTTGCGGGGGACAGTGCCGGCCCCACCCTGTCCGCAGGTGGCTCCTTCCACTTCTCACAGCTTCGTCTGTCCCAGGGCCACTCGTCTTTGGCCAGACGAAGTCTCCATGCTCTGAGGGCGCCGCCTGGGTCCCAGCCTGGGTTACCAGCAGTGCTGGCAGCGTCCGGAGCCCACGGGTCTCTCCTGGGCTCAGGCTCAAGGCCTGGCCCATGTGACCCCCACTCCACATGCCCACTGTCACTCACTCCACTGTCACACCCGCTGGCCCCAACACACAGGCCCCAGGGTTGGAGAGTGGGTGAGTGTCCCTTGCTGGCCTCTGCCCCCACACTAACCCAGAGACCAGAAAAAGCAGTGACCCTACCCTGCTAGTGTTCAGGGCCATGGGAAAACGGCAGAGAAGAGGTGACTCGGGAGGAAGAGGCACGGCTGGCAGCTGTGCAGTATGTGCAGAAGTGCCCCAGCAGGAGGCCAGCCAGTCCGCATAGCAGGTGCTGAGCTGCCGGGTCCTCTCCCTGCCGAAGGGGCTGGACATAGGAAAGGCCCTGTCCCTCCCACTGCCTCCCCAGCCCCTGCCGGGCATGGTTGCCTGGCTTCCGGCTGTGGCGGGGATGGTCATATCTTCCCTCAGCCAGCTCCACTGCCCTCGCTGACACCACCTGCCCACCCCTGGCAAGTGTCCTCCCGCCCACAAGCTCTGCCCGCTGGGCTCTGGGGGTTTGGTATAGCCACCGCACCCCTAAACCTGCCAGTGCAGCCTGCACTTGCTCTTGCCCAGCGGAAACAGCACTTTCCACAGGAGGCCTCGTCCACAGCACCAAACACAGTCTTACATGTGCAGCACCGTGTGAGGGGCCACTGCCCCGTCCGTCACAGGGTGTGGTGGTGGCTGCTTGGCCCAGCACTGCTGTAAGGCCAGCAGGGTGCTCGGCCTCCCAGTCTGCCTCCCAGCGGGCACCGAAGCGGTCAGAGAGGAAGGGCGTGCCCTCACACATTCCCACACTGGGTTCAGTGGAACACCACGCACGCCACCCCCACCCCACCATCAGGGCTCACATGGCCCAAACTTGAGGGGCAGCGGCTCCTGGACACCTCTGCCTAGGGCCACTCACTCAGCCATGGGCTTTGGGCTGCAGATAGGTACCAGCAAGAGCCTAGCCCTTCCTCCTCTCTGGGTTGGTGGGGGTTTTCTTTCTGGGGGATGCTGGGATGAACCCAGGGCCTCGTGCTGACAGGCAAGTGCTTTAAAACGGAGCTGTGCCATCAGCCCATGCACCAAGGGACTGCCAGCATCGGGACAGTGTCTGCCATTAAAAAGACTGAAGACAGAAGCCAGGAGGCCGCGGAAGCCATGCGGGAGAAAGCTCAGACACATCCAAAGGAGGCAGGAAAGAGGTAAAGCCATGAAGCAACAGTGGACTTTCAGAAACGACCTACTGGGAAGGCTGGAGGGATACAGGGAGAATGTCTTCTGGAAGGGAAGATGAAGGCACAGAGGGGAAAGGGATGAGAAGCAAAGTGGAGGCCTGGCAGGAAGTACGCACTGCAGAAGGAGGCATCGCAGCAGGACCCAGGGGAGGGAGGGGACCAGCAAGGAAACAGGATGCACAGGTCAGGCAGCAGGGTGGGCACCCTGGGAAGAGCTCACACAGCGCAAGTACCAAGGATCTGGCGTCACTACAGCCTGGGCTTCTGGGCAGCGATCTCGGTGGCCCGGGGACAGTGAAGAAAGAATTTCAGAAGTCTTAGTGGAAAATGAGCTCCACTCAACTGCTCCACTCAGCAGAGGCCAGGGGAGACGCAGGAGAAAGGATTTTCAGACGCACAGCACCTCCAAAGCATGACCTCCTGCGAGCACAGCGGAGGACAAGCCCCTCCAAACCAACACAGGCAGAGGAAGCCAGACCAGGACCACAAGGAATGGTGCGGCAGGCCTGGAGGGACCTCGGCAGCGGGACAGGCCACCTGAGGTGGGGCCCGAGCTGAGTGCGAAGCTGCTGAGAGCCAGCAGGGACAGCACGGTGACTATCACCTCTGAGGAGGCAAGGGGCACACAGCAGGAAGCTGCCTCTGGGCTGAGCGCACTGAGGACAGGGACCAAGGCCGTGGGGGTCACTGCACCCGAAGCTAGTGTTGTGCTCAGCTGCAGGCTGCGCGCGAGACTCCACCAGCACAAACAGCCACGAGGTGCCCTGTTGGTGTGGAACGTCCAGCCTGGACTGGGCTAAGGAACTCCCC
>NW_022900933.1:39874177-39880206 GCF_012274545.1 Fukomys damarensis | reverse complement strand
AGCCCCCCCCCCCCCCCCGCCACAAGGATAGGACCCGGCAGGGAGACCAAGGGCAGGGAGTTCAGACAATGGTCACTAGGCCACACAGAAAAGGGCAGTGTCCCTTCCCAATCTCGGGTTTGCAAGGAATGGACTCTGCCTGGGAACAGAGCTGGCTGCAGGTCTTGGGGAAGGCACCTGCCACCTCCCAGTTGCTCTGGTACCTGTGGGCCCACCAGCAGGAATGAGCCTCTCACTGTGTTGTAGGTACCTGGCAAGGTCCAAGCAGTGATGGCCATGCTATGTGGCACACAGACAGGTAATCTACAGTCACCAAGAGGCGGAGCTGATGTGGTCACAGGCCCAGGCCTGCTCCCAGTAAGGGATCAACTGCTCTCTCCGCCCAGAACCAGCCCATGAGTTCTGCCACCCACTCCATGCCAGCCTTGTATCTCACACATGTGCACACATGCGGCAGAAGTGACCACAGAATCCACAGCCCAAGTGAAGACCCTCCACGGGGCCTCTGGGGGCTGCCAACTGTGGGCCTGTGTGCCCAGGGCCAAGGCAATGCCCTCTCCACTGCACCCCCAGCCTCTGGCCTGTGCTGCTCCCAAGCTCAGCTCTGGAGAGGCACTTGGGTGCCTCTGGAAAGACACGGGACAAGGGCTGTGATGAGGCCATAAGGTTGGAAGTTCCCTGGCTGACAGGTCACACGCATGGGGTCAAGTGCACTCCCAACTGTGGGCCCGGACATGTGGGAGACCCTGGGCCTGCACTGGCCTCTGCTCACTCACGCCCACTGATAAACCCTAAAAAGAGAGTAGCGTCCTCCAACTGTGCCCATGGGACGCCTAGATGCCTTCTGGACAGCATGCTATCTAGTCCTGTGTCCCCGCGCCCGCCTTTCAGGAGGTATGTTAGAACCAGTGCCCTCATGTCCAGGAGGCTTGGGCAGCTCAGCACAGGATGGGCCTTCCTGTCCACAGCACCAGGAGACTCCCCTGCTCGCAAGCACCAGGACAACTTGACTTCCTTGCCGGTCACTGAAAATGGTCATGGCACCACAAGGCCCTCCAAACACCGCTGCCCACAGCCCCAGCGGCCTGGCGCCTGTACCTCCATCACAGCAGCTCCCATACCTGCTTACCCTCTTCTCTGATCACAGACCTCAACACAGCTACACCTTCTCTTTTGGCAGATTGAGCCTGAACCTCCACATTGAGCTATATCCACAATACTTTTTGATTTTATTTTTGTTCTTTTGGTGCCAGGGATCAAACTCACGATCTTGTACTTGCAAGGCAGGTCCAGTGCCATTGAGCTAAATCCCGGGCCCCTCAACCCTTTTTTGTTTTGAGTCAGGGTCTCACCAAGTTACTACATGGCCTATCCTGGGCCTGAATTTTCTATCCTCCTGCCTCAGCCTCCAGAGTGCTGGGATTGTGGGCCTGAACCGCCACACTGGCTGAGCTGCACACCCAATACAAGGCACTTGAGGCTTCATTTAACCTTTGGCTTTATGGTTTCATAAATACACAGGGAAAGCAGCCCCAGAGGTACACATCTGCCACCCAACAAACACACCATTAAGTGCATGGTCCACGCATCAGGGCCTCTGTGTGTGAGCAGGACACCACTGCCACATGGCCCCGTCCCTCCTTGCCCCACTGCCTGTTGTGTCAGCTCTCACAGTTGACACGCACGACTCACACAGTGCTGCCTCCTCACTGGCCCTGGGCTCAGCACAGCCATTTCCCCCAGTGCAGGCTGCTTCCAGCTGTGCTCTCCTATAGGGAACGGGAAAGGAGACATTACCAGAACCCTTCAGTGGGCCCTGGTCTCCTGTGAGCCACGACAGCACAAGGCTACAGGATAAAGACAGAAATGAGACTTAGGGAAAGAGCTGGGTCTTAGGGCTGAACAGTGCTGCTCTAGACAGCAAAGACAAAGGCGCTCGAGCTTGCCACTATTTACTGGGCTCATAGGGAGTGACCATAACTGAGGCAGTGGTGATAACCCTAAACTGACGAGGATCTTCTAACTGCAGGAAGTATCAGATGACTCAAGGGTGGTGGTAAAGCTACAACCATGAGGATCTTACATGACGAGGCTCCTAGGTCCATGAGGGTGAGATGGACGTTAAGCTGATAACTCATCCCTGCCCTGGTGAAACCTTTCTCTCTCTGTAATGCGACTCAGTTCTCAAAGGCCCAGGACGTCATCAGCTGATGTAATCCCTACCCTTGAACACCACAGCATCACAGGACCACTGAGGCCTCAGGGTAACCAGAAGCACACGGTGTTATTTCCCATGCCATAGCCAGCCTGCAGGCAAGAAGACCAGGCCTTACGTGGCCCTAATCATAATTTGTGAATGATTTTTCCCCCAAAATTATGTAGAATGGGTTCTGACACCCTCCTCTGTCCTGGCTAGGGTTTCTGGCCCCTCCTAGGTGCCATGACCTGGCCATACTCACCGCCACTCACAGCTTCTCTCTCTGTTTCACTCTGAGTGGCTCTTACTACTGTGCTTCCAAGTTCATGCATCTTTCCTTGTACAATGCCTATTCTGCCATTCATAATCCCATCTAAGTTATTTTTTCAGATCAGAGATTGAAATTTTACCTCTTGGAATGTAGGATTTCTGTTTCCTGTTTGCCGATCTAACATCTGGGCCCCGCTCCCAGCCCCGCGGACACAGCTCCGACCAGCTTTGTGCCTCCATCTATACCACTTCCAGGTCAGCCGCTGTCGCCAGCCCCTTCCTTGATTCTTTGCCATTTTCCTGCTTCTCTGCTCCCTTGGTAACTTTGGACTGGATGCCACACAATGTGAATTTACTCTGCTGGTGCTAGACGCTTTGTGATGTATGCGTGCTCCTGAGCTATGCTCAGAGACACTACTGACTCAAAGAGGAACGGCTGGATTCTTCTGAGGCCTGGTTTCGGGCTTCAGCAGTCAGGACTAGAGCAGGACTTGGTACCAGACTTGCTTTGTCCCATCACCAAAGAACGTACCCGGGGATTGACTGGAACTGCCTTTGGGTGCAGAGTTTGGTAGCTGCCCAGGCCAGCCCGTCTGAGCTCGGAGAAGCACCCCTTCTAACCCTGCCGTGTCCCCCTCCCCTCCCCGCTGGCCTTAGTGGTTCCCTCCAGGGAAGCCCCTGCTGATCTCTGTGTTCTGTTCCTGGATTTTCAGCTCTGTACCCTCTGCTCAAAATGCTGGCTGGGCTCTGGCTCAGCCTGGCGCCTTCCTGCCTGTGTTGTAGCCCAGACATGCTTTCCGGGCAGACAGCAAGACAAGTGTAGGGGTCCCTTGATTTGTTTCCTATTTCACACTTGCCCTGTCCTTTGATGCCCCGTGTCCAATGTCTTGAAAAACCACTGTTTTCTTGGCTGCTATTTTAGTTGTTTTCAGCAGGGGTAAATCAGGCTCTTGTTATTCTATCTTGGCTAGAAGTGGAAGTTCGTTTACCTGGCCTAAAACTTCAGCCTTCTGTCCAAGTGACTGCCTTTTCTGTTGTGTGGCATCTTTTAAAAGAGTGACTCACATTGGGTGAGACAGCACACACCTGCAATCCTGGCTACTCCAGGGGCTGAGGCAGGAAGATCGCAAGTTTGAGGTCAGCCTCAGCAAATAAGTACAGGCCTATCTCAACATAAGAAAATGAAATGAAAACTAAGGACGGAGGTGTAGCTCAGTGGTCACATGCTTGCCTGGAATGCAGGGGACTGGTGACTCAGACACCAGCTACTAATCCTGCTAGAAGAACAAGACATCTGGAGCCCCCTCCCTGTTTATGGGTTGACACCCTAACCTCAGGACACAAAGAGAAGTGAGTCAGGATCCCTGCTGCTGGAGGAAAATGAAGTTTGGTGGGGGTGAGAAACTGTATTATCTTTAACTAAATCCTGGCTAGGAGGTGTTGCTCTGGGAGGTAACTTCTCTCTCCATTTCCTAAGAACAAAAATGTATTTTTGAAGGTGTATTGTAGTGTTTTTGTTTTAAATGTTTGTGATTTTTGCTATTCCAAATTGGTTGGGAAAGTTGTGAAAATACCTTACTTAATATGTACTTAACATATATTTTCTTTGTACCAGGTACTTTATATACATTACTGAATCCCCTCTCCTATTATGAAAATAATCACACATACAAAGCTGAAGGGATTTTACAGGAAACTCCATATACTCACTACCAGTACCACTCTACTGTATTTCACTTTGATGTATCTGTCCATCTCCCCTCCATCCAACCATTCCACACCCATGCACCATCCACCTTACTTCTGGTCGCACTTAAAAGTTAAGGTGCAGGCATCAGCACCCTTCTCCCCTAAATACTTCAACATGCAAATCCCGAAGTGGAGGTCCATATTTGCCTACCATTCTTCCTGATGTAAATTTATGTACAACAGATACATAACTCCTAGGCCCGCCGTTCCGAGCCTGCACAGGGCCCGTGCAGCAGCAGCCGTCTTGAGGTGACCATGATTTGTCGCCATCTCTGTGACTCCTGGTCCTGTTCCAGAACCTCACACACTTGGGGCCCACAGGAAAATCATCTGCCTGTGGCTTCTCTCCCTCAGGGTGATGACTGTGAGCTGGTTGGCTCCGTTCTCTCTGAATGTCTGTTTATAGTGCCCACTACTGCCCTCTACCATGGACTGGGCCACAGGCAGAGGGCAAGAGTCCCACCATGGTGCTGCCAGGACCTAGTCCTTCCCTCCAGCTTCTCTGCTGTTTCTGCCCCTGGCTGGCCCAGGTCCTCATAGCCTCCCTGCCAGGAGCAGAGGTATAGGGGTCACAACTGCTGCTTGCCCGCACTCTGGGCAGCTCCACCTCTCCCCCAGAGATCCCTGTGCCTGGGCACCGAGTGTCACTGCTGCCCCCTTGCTGGCTGCACCTGCCCTGTTCCAGGCATTGGGCTTGAGTGCCACCAGGACAAAGCAACAGAGCCATGGGTGTGGGGCAGCCCGGCCCTGCCTCTCTGCCCAGCAGCATGCTCTGGGCTGCCCTGCCCACGGAATGAGGGTGTCCCACGCTGGCTGCGCCGTCTGTGCACCAGACGCTCAGGACAGTCAAAAGTCTCTGGTAATCGAGCCTGTGCTGTAGATCAAACCCAGGGCCTTGTAAGCACTGCAGCTGTGCACTACCACTGAGCTGCAGGCCCAGCCCCTCCTGCGTCACTTGAACCTATCATGACTGCATGTTGCAGTGATAATGTTCTGAGCCCCGTGTGGTGGTGCACACCTGTGATCCCAGCACTTGGGAGGCTGAGGCAGGAGAAATGCCATGAGTTAAAGGCCAGCCTGGGCTACCCAGCAAGACCTTGTCTCAAATACAACAACAAAAATGCAAACAAATGATAATTTTGGGATACACCCGAGTAAATGAAGTATATTATCAAGGCCAAGCACACCTGTGTCCTCTTGCTGCATACTGCTAATGCAAGGTCCTGTGCGAAGCTGAGGACTTCTGTTCCTCACCATTCCATGTCTGCATGCGACACGACTGACTGGACTCAGGGCCACCTCACCCCGGCTCCTCCTCACTGCGGGCCTCCACTCTCACAACAGCGCACACAGGGATGCAGCCTGAGCCGTGTATGCCAGGCCCCTCTGTGCTGTGTGCCTGGGGCTAGGCAACCCCGAGCTCGGCCAGCGCCCTCCTCACTGTGAGCACTGCCAGCCCGGCCATGCCAGCTTCTCCCCAGCCTGTCCCTACCCACAGGGTCACAGCATCCAGCAGGCTGCTCCTCAGTGCTCCAGCCCAGCATGCTCAGTCCCTGCGGGACCTCAGGGTTGCCCGACATGTGTACAGTGCTCCGCTCACCACCCAGCTTCCTGCCCAATGCACTACAAAGACAGACAGCTCCAGGCCCCTCCAGCCCTCGTGGCATTCTCGGCCCCACACCCCCCTGAAACTCTGTTCCCAGCTCCGGAAGCCCAGGGGCCAGAATTCTGCCTCAGAGGCAGTGTGTGTGAGTGTCCCCATGGCAGCCCATGATTAGAATCCCCGGAAAGGACAGCTTTTTTTTTTTTTTTT
>NW_022900933.1:39849692-39873965 GCF_012274545.1 Fukomys damarensis | reverse complement strand
GTTTTTTTTTTTTTTTTTTTGAGACAAGGACTTGCTATATAGTTCAGGCTGGCCTTGAACCAACCCATGTGTCCCAGGCTGGCCTCGAACTCTCAGTGATCCTTCTGCTTCAGCCTCCCAAATGCTGGGATTACAGGCCCAGGTGGGCAAGCTCTTGTGTCACCATCTCCTGAACTGTGAGCACTGAGGATGAGGTCTGAGGAGTTCTGGCCAAATCCTGGACCCCCAAGACCACAGCATTTGCCTTTTCACCCTAGAAGAGGCACTTCTGATTTTCTCACCAGTTGCTAAATTCCTGTGTGGGATGGCAGTGGCCAGGAAGATGAGCAGGGATTCAGATTCTATAGCTATAGCTGGGCCCTCGAGAGGGGCCCTAGGGCACAAAGGCTCCACAATGAGCCACAAAAGATGAGTCCTTTGCTTGGCGTGGTGGTACCTGTAGTCCCAGCTACTGGAGAGGCTGAGGGAGGAGGATTGCTTGAGCCCAGGAATTTGAGGCCAGCCTGCGCAACATGATGAGGTTCTGTCTCAAACACAGCTAAACAAGGGTGGGCGGTGTAGCAAAGTGGCCCTTTCAGCCATCCACAGGTCCTAGGAGCCATGGAGGCCCAGTCTGTGCAGAGCCCACTGTCCCCAGCACACCGCAGGGCTCCATGCAGTCACCTCCTATGGCACCACAGCCCAGGGCTAATTCTCACTGGCTCATCGGATCCGGTTCTGAATCATCACCCATCTTGCTCACATCACTAACAAAAACTCCATGGCAGCCGTGTTCCAAACGCTGAGATGCCATCGTGGCTCCCTGCCACAGCCTCCACGCCATGTTCCTCCTCCAGGCAATGCCATCATTAGGCAGAGCATGTGATGCTGTGGAGCTGGCAGTGCCAGTCCCATGGGAAATGGAGGAAGCAGGTGCCACGGCCACACGACGATACGCATTGGTGACAGGAAGAAGCAGGGCCTGTACAGAGTGGCACTGGAGTTGGCAAAGGAGGTACCCGAGAAAGACAGGGTTCCTAAAGGTCACTCAGTTGCCCAGAATAGCCTTGAACCCGCAGTCCTCCCTCCTGTCTCGCCCCGCACAGTGTGGATTTCCAGTGTGCTCTGCTGCCCAGCACGTCCTCCAGGAGCCAGGCCCGTGTGCTGTGACTGGTCACACCACAGCTGTGGGGCTCCAAGGCTCACATGCTGCTTAACAGTTATAGACATCCCCAAATCCATCCACATTAGTGACTCTGAACAATGAGCCATTTGTTTTCAGTACTTTGTTGAAGCTTCACCCCAAAGCCACTACAAAAGGAAGGTTTTACCCGAGAATAGGAAACAAAAATAAGCAGAAGCTGCTGCTAATCAGCTGCAGGGCAGCCACTGTAGAGGCTCACTCCTTCGCCAGCACGGGCACTCGGGTGCCATGGCCATCACCCCCTGACATTTGGACTCAGCCACATCACTCTGCTTTCAAATCTTTTTCTGCTGTGGGAGCCAGGGCCGCTCATGTGCCAAGCCCACGCTCTTCCAGGGCTCTGGCCTCAGCCCCAAATCCCCTTCCTGCACTGGGCCTTGTTTCCCAGGACCCTCCACAGAAGTCCTGCACCCCGTGGGGCTGAGGCCCGCCACCCCCACATCCAGGACCACAGCGCTGAGGGCTCGGCAACTTTCTGAACCTCTCCAAGCTGTCGGATGGGAAGGACCAGCCATATGCTGCACCACCACGAGAATGGCGGGGAAAGCTGTGCTTAGAGCACCTAACTGGCACAGGGTGAGCATCCATTACAGCTTGTTGTCACCTCGGACCTCAGCAACGGCCTGGGGGAGGCTCAGCACTCAGGGGTACCTGGAAGTGGCCAGAGTGGGTGGAGGTCTGGGCATGGCTTCACACCAGGGCTGCGACGCTGGATGCTGACCTGCCGTGAGTGACAAGTGTCCTTGTCAAGCCAGGAGAAGCAGTCCTGGCTTTCCCACTTCCAAGGTGAAAATGGCGTCTAAGACAGCAGCATGGTGACGGCACAGGTGGCAGCTCACTCTCCCCACAGCACTGACACCACATGCATTTCGGGCAGAGGGAGATTCTTCTATAGCCTGCGAGAAGCTACCCGAGGGGCAGCAGAGCTACCTCAGAAAGGCGTGTAAATAGCAGTCACTGCTTCATCCAGGCTCCACTTCCAGGTCCTTTTGTGTGAATTTGTCCTGCTTTGGCTACTTTCCTGGGCAGAGCTGTTAGCGACTACAGTGAAGGGGACTCCAGTCAGAGCTCTCCCCTTCGGCTGTGCTCCCTGGAGCTCACACGAGGCTCTCACTGGGGACAAAGACTTTGCAGAGCTCTCAGAATAACATCATCCTCAAAGTACCATGAGCCAGAATGTATGTGGGGAATATTAAGACTGGGTGCCAGGCACAGCGACACAGCTACTCAAGAGGGAGAGGCAAGAGGATCACAAGTTTAAGTCCTGCCTGGGAAACTTAGTGATACCGTCTCAAAAAATCAAAACTAAAAAATGGGTAGGAATGTAGCTTAGTGATAAGAGCACCTCCAAATCTGATTCATGATGTCACTAAAAAAGAAAACTGGAAATAGACAAAATATAGGAGAACCACAGAGATAATCAACAAAACTAAAAGATGGCTTTGGAAAGATCAACAAAATTGATAAATCTTTGGCTGTACGTAGAAAAAGAGAGAAGACAATGATTAAAGTCAGAAATAAGAATGGACTTTACTACCATCCTTACAGAAATAAAAAAGCTTATGAGAATATTATAAACTGAATGCCAATAAATTAGGTAACATGGGGGAAATGAATCATTGCTGAAAAGACAGAAGCTGCTCCAACTGAATCAGGAAGAAACCAGAAATCCTGACTAGACCTAGAACAATGACAGAGACTGAATCAATAAAACATAAGAAAGAAAAAGCTCCCTAAAAACCCCAGGCCCACAGGCCTACATAGAAAATTTTAACAAACTCTTCACAAACTCTCCCCGAAAGCAGGAGAGGAAAAAACACTTGGAAAAGCATTTTAAGTGCCCAGCATTACCTTGATACCAAGCCTGGCAAATTCTCAACAAGAAAAGGAAACCAAAGATCAAGATTCCTCATGAATATAGTTACAAAAACTCTCAACAAACACGAGCAAGCACAACCTGACACCCAAAGACGTGGTTCAACATTAAAAACAAATACAGTACAGACTGACGAAGGAAGACCACCGGTCATCTCCAAAGACCCAGAAAAAGCACTGGATAAAACTCAGTATCTTAGCCGGGTGTGGTGGCACACACCCGCGACCTAGGCTGAGGTGAGAACACTGCCTCATGTTCGAGGCCAGCGTGGGTTACGCAGTGAGTCCACGGCAGCCTGAAATGCAGAGCAAGACCTTGTCTCAAAAAAGCAAAAATGAAGTAAAGTGATGTCTGTGTGCAGATGTAATCTCGTACATGAGAAATCCTGAAGAATGTACAGTGGACCCCTGACTTACAAACTCAATTCATTCTCGAGGCTGGTTGTAACTCTAGTTGGTCAGGTGAGGCTCAGGCTCCTCTCCACAGCCTTCACTGTCCCTCTCCTGCACAGGCGGATCTCAAGAGAGATGCTGGGCCAGAATTTCTCAGTTAGCCCCACACAGGAAAGGATGCATAATGTTCCTTCCAGAGCTCTCTAAGGGTTAAATCTGTATCTGAGACCATCTGGAAGCATGAGCAGATGACATCTGGGTCATAACTCAAGACTTGGTTGTAAGTGAAAACTAAAACTCCAGTCAGAAGTTGTTTGGATGTCAGGCTGTTCGTAACTCGAGGATCTACATAAAAGAGCAGCCAGATCCAAAAAAAGAGTAAGGGGCCTCCAGAGGCATCCTGGGGTGCTGTGTCCGGGACCTTGGCTGCCTAAGGCAACTGGGATGGGAAAGGAGAGGTGGACTTCTGAAGAGGGCGAGTCCTTCACTTGCTACAGGACATCTTGGCCAACTCCAAGATCAGGCGAGAAAGGGCAAGAAAGTCTCAGCCCCGTCCACAGGCAGGCATCTGCCCAGGACAGGGCCGCTTGGCAGACCTAAGCGCAGCTGACCACTGTCAGCCCACCGCAGCAGGGCACAAGAAAACTCGACCACTGGGAGCTGCCTGTGGTCACCAGTGGTCCAAGGCCTTCATGAGAAGAAATAGCTTGGAAACCTGGCTCTGGCTAATGGGAACTACTGAACTTTCACCCGCTTCAGCACATGAATAAAATCGTGCTGCTCTTCGTTCTACAAGCAGCAGCTTGGTCCAAAATAAGTAAGTAAATAAATAAATAAGTTTTGTAAAGTTGCCAGACACAAGATCAACATACAAAAATCAGGCAGATTTGTGGTGGTACACGCCCATAATCCCAGCACTTGGGAAGCTGAGGCAGGAGGATTACAAATTCAAATCCAGCCTGCCTGGACTATGTAGTCTCAAAAACCAAACAACAGCTTCAAAGCAAAACAAAACAAAACCTAGAAAAATAAAAACTCAAATCTATACTATCTGAAGGTAACAATTCTACATTATTCCATGTTAGCATCAAACAAAAGAACTCAGGAGTTGCTTTAACTACAAAGTATAAAATATATATTCTGAAAACTGAAACTTTACCGAGTGTAATTAAAGATGTAAATAAATGGAAAGGTAGCTCATGGACTGCCAGGACCCATCCAGGGAGATGGCAACACCCCCTGTCAGTGGTCAGGGCAATTCCTGATGAAATTCCAGTTGGCTTTTTTTGGGGGCAGAAATTAACAAATAGTTGAAAATTCACATGGTTATAGGAGGGACTCTGAGTAGTCAAAACAATCTTGAAAAAGCTGCACTCTTGATCCCCGGATTTCAAAATTATAACAAGGCTGTGCACACAGGACAGTGCGTATAGGTTCGGGTCAGAGCTGAGGGTATGGTGATAAAGCTCTGTGCCTATGATCTGCGGACTCTGACAAAAGCGTCAGGGTAATTTAATGGGGAAGGAACAATCTTCTCAATAAACGATGTCAGTACCTGGCTATCCACACGTGAAAAAATGAATCTGGGCACCTACTCATAGCATAAACATTAATGCAAAGTGCATGAAACACCTCAACAGAAGAACTAAAACTATAAAACTCCTAAAAAACATTTGTGTACATCGTTATGACACTGGATTAGGCAACAGCACCCAGGCATAAGCTTACCAGGATAGAAAACACATCCTCCCAGCACTTGATCACACAGTGTCCTGAGAACAGAAATAAGCCATGTGGCAGCCATCAGCTGCTGAAAGTAAACAAAAGAAGGCCTCTGCTCAGGGCAGCGTCATTAGGCCCAAAGAGGAGGAAGGAATGGGCACATGGGGACACAGCATGGATGAGCTCTGAAAACACAGTACTCAGAAAGGTGCCACCCGAAGGCCACGTTATGGGGCTGCACTGACAGGAAGTCCATGGAACAGAAGCTAGATGCGGGCAGTGAGGGCTGTGATGCTCTTGAGGCTGGGTCTCTCCATTGCGTGAGGAAACCATTCCAACCCTGGACAGTACAAGTCTGTCGCACAACCTCACTACAGGGTTACTGGGCCATCAGGTGAACTTCACGGTGCATGACTCAACACTTTTCATCCCTGGGGACTGAACCCAGGGACTCATTACCAGGGCGATAGGGTGGGGCATGCACTTCTCCCCTCCTTCCTTCCTCAGCAGGGCTGGAGGGCCGGCAAAGGGTCCCCCGTGTGTCAGTCTGCTGTCACTGTCACTGCACAGCTGCTGCTGACAAGGCAGGAGATGCTCTCTGTGGAGGCAGCCTGGCGTGCCTTATGATACACCACCGTGTGTGAGGGTCACAGTGCCTGACACATGACGGGGGGGACGACACACAGCAATTCATAATCCACGGTGCACCGCAGTCCCCACTGTGACACTTGCCCTCCTGCAACCCACAGAGAAGAGCCCAGCTGCAGCCACACCCACTGGTGAGTGGCCTACTTGGCAGTTAGGCCAGTTTTTGTTTTTTGAAATAGGGTCTGGCTATGTTGCCTAGGCTGATTTCCAACTCCAGGATTCAAAAGATCCTTCTGCCTCAGCCCCAGAGTAGCTGGGACTGCAGTATGTCACATACCTGATGATGTCACCACAGGTGCACCTTGTGTGCTTCTACCTCAGTGGCCTCATCCACATCCCCAAAATGTACAGCCAGGAGCCTAGGCAATTAGCCCACTCTAGATCTTGCTATCTCCACTGCAGGGGCCTCATCCTGCCACTGCTACCTCCACACGTGGCAGCTTCCAGTCTTCTCCAGCAAAGTCACAGAATGGGGACCAGAAGGCTCTCACGAAGCCATGGCCCAAGTCACAGACTCCAGGAGAACACACATGGAGGAACCACACCCACAGGTCTGAGGCATCAGAACCAGGAGAAACCAGACCTCCACTTGGGCTCTGCAAGTGGAAATCAGCAGGAGCCGGGCAGAGGCATTCAGACCAGCAGCAGACAATCTTATACTGGGGAGGTGCTCACAAGACACTAACTGGACACAACTCCATCACATTTTCCATCACTTTTGCCTTCTTTACACCTTGAATATTTGGTTTTTCTTTTTCAAATATTTTTTGAGTTCCTACAGAACCTAGGCTGACTTCAAACTCTCAAGCCTCCTGCCTCAGCTCCCCAGAGTTCTGGATTGAGGGTAAGTGCCATCACACCCACCTGGTATTGTTTGATTTGGAAAAAATAAGGTTCATTTTGCAAAAACTCAGATATAAATATTTTTACTTTTACATGGAAAAACTCAAGCATTTACTCAGATAACCCTTAACAATCAGTTCCGATTCTGAGCCTGTGAGCAGCCCTGTGTAGCGGCCTGTGGGGCCATGGGCCTCTGCCCAGCACCCACCCCTTGCAGCTCCTGCTTTTCTTGGGAGCAAGAGCTTGGGGGACACCACCTACCTGGGTAGGCGGCTCAATGGAAATCCAGGCCGGGAGCATTAGGCTGGGATTCAGAGGCTGGGTGCCGACCCGGAAGTAAACTCCGCCCCTGGAATCACAGGCCCAGATGTGCTGGTTTCCACACGCCAAGCTGGTCAGCTTTATGGCTCCTACAGGACAATACAGGAAAGGCACCTATGCTGTAATGATGTCTTAAGAGTTTCTCCTGTGAACAGTGACTTTCTACTTCAGAAGAGGCGGCGGCTGCGCTGGCGCTGAGCCCTCCAATACTATTGACACATGGCAGTTGGTCTGCAGCAGGTGTGCACCTGGACAGGTGGAGGACAGAGCAGCTCTGCCACCTGCCCGGCGCTTCATGGTGCCTCCCACACTGTGGGCAAAATAGTGGCGAATGCCCAGAGCCCTTCGGAGATCTGCGCCTCAGCCTGGGCCCCATGATGGCCCTCCCAGACAGGCACTGATGCTGGTGAGGCGTGGACCTGGGAAGGACCTGTACCGATGATCCTGAGCCCGATGACGATTAAGATTAGTTAAGAATCACTTTGTTACAGTTTCCTTTAATTATCAGAAGATGAAAAGTTACGGGAGGAGACTTCAAAGAAGGGAAATTACAGGCTGGCGAGTGGATCAGTGCTAGGTGTTTGGGAGCATGCACAGGGACGAGGTCCCATCCCCAGCAAGCCCTGCCTCATAACAGAAGAGAAAGAGATAGATAACATGTGATAATAGTCTCCCTGGAGGATGGCAGCCTTGGCAGGACAAGCTTTCAGCACCCTCCACACCCCTAAACCACAGCAGTGGCGCCAGGGCAAATATAGCAGCAGGCCCAGCCCGGGAGCGGGCTCGGCCTGGAGATACAGGCAGGACATCAGGTTTGAGCCGGGTCAGCCTGGCTCTTCTGATGAGTGAGGCTGACGGACAGCAACTCGCACGGTCAGGGATCCGGTCCAACTGCCTTTGGTAAGCACAGCTCCTGGGCAACTCACTTTGCTGAGATACAGCAGAAAGCTCCCTCCAGTCCCCTCCTGTCAATGCCTCTGCCCTGAAGGTTCGCCCACACAAAACAGAGCGCCGTGTTCCCCTAGTGGCTGAGGGTCACTCAGCGCCTCCACCACCTGCCAAAGGACACAGGACTCCTCCCACCTTCTGCTCTCAGGGGTGAAGCTCTTGTAGGTACTCTTGTCAGAGGCTTCTTGGTGATGATGTACCATGTGGATGTGCAGGGTGCTGGCCTATGTGTAAAGCAGCTGCCTGTCCCCAGTGGCAGGGCCCGCAGTGGTGCCTTTCCAGTAGTGTGAAGTCACATCTCATTGTGGCTTTAGCCTATTTCTCCACTAGCAAATGGTGCTTTGACTGCTTTCCTCTGCCAACAAGGGATCCTCATGCCTCCTTCTGTGTGGCATCTGCTCACGTCTTCTGCCCACTTTGAAGACTGGATTGTCCTCCACCTAGACAGGAGCTGGAGGGATTCCTTCTGTATCCTGGATGCAAAGTTTCTGTCAGCTATAGGTACTGTGACTCTAAGCCCAGGCTTGCACTTTAATTTTCTTAACTGCTTTTTGATGAAAAATTGTTTTGATGGGTCGTTTTAACTTTAGGGCATAGCCAAAAGGTGGTGTGAGCAAGCAGGTGCAGTGGTGCACACCTGCACTTCCAGCTCTCTGGGGGCTAAGGCAGGAAAACTGCAAGTTCAGGCCCAGCTGGCAAGCTTAAGCACACTGAGCAAGACCCTGTTTAAAAATAAAAATACAAAGGGCTGGGGGTGCAGCTCAGTGAAAAGACCCTGGCTTCAGTCCCCAGTACTGGAGGGAAAAGAGAAGCAGCAGCTGGTGCAGCCAGCCAAGCCTCAGATCCTGCAGGAGGGAGGAAAGCGTGTGTGGTCTGTGCACAGGGTGGGAGGGAGCTGCCTGCACAGGTGAGAGCCCCAGACACGTGGGCACAGGTTTAGCTACGCAAAGCTCATCTCCTGCCTTCCTGATGCCAGTGCAAACTTACTTCAACACTGCCCAAGAAGTATCCAGGGTGCCCTCGGTATCCACGGCTTTCCCACCTGGGGAGTTGTAGTGGACTGACTACTGGTTAACTTATAACACCCAGCTGAACTGAATCAGCGTGGTCTGGGCGTGGAAGATCCCCCTGAAGATTGCTATCAACAGCCATAAAAAGAGAGCTGGGGAGGAAGATCTGGGCCTGATTTTCTAGAAGCTTGCTGTGGATGGTTTTCCTGAGGTGAACTAGGCTGCTCTTGTCAGAGGAGCTCAGGACCTCGCTGTTGCTGGGAGTGGCTGCTGCTTTCAACAGGGGAGCTCTGTTCTTCACTGTGAGCATCACTTCCTGGCTCCAATGTGGATCCCTCAGCCTGGTGGCACAAATCCTTCATCTCATGAACATAGATTTTCTGGCTTCCACCACTGGCCTTGGGCCTTCCAGGAGCAGATCCTTGATACGGACAAGCATGAGACACTGCTGTGGGCTCTAGACCTCTGGTTAGACTTGAGGATGACATTGCCTTGGACTCTAAGCCTTCAGCTGGGCTTGTGTGGGAGACTGCTGGGATCTAGGCCCTCAGCTGAATGTTTAGGGCTTCTAATGTGTGGTTAATCTCTTGTACTCCTTACATTTGACTCTTGGGTAATTATCATAAAATAACCTTATAAGTTATGTGTCCTGTATTTAATGTATTCCTGCCCAATCCTACCTCTGGTTAGACTTGAGGATGACATTGCCTTGGACTCTAAGCCTTCAGCTGGGCTTGTGTGGGAGACTGCTGGGATCTAGGCCCTCAGCTGAATGTTTAGGGCTTCTAATGTGTGGTTAATCTCTTGTACTCCTTACATTTGACTCTTGGGTAATTATCATAAAATAACCTTATAAGTTATGTGTCCTGTATTTAATGTATTCCCTTGCCCAATCCTGCTGACTACAAGAGGAGTCAACCAACTGCAGCCCAAAAATACTGATGAGAAACATTCTGTTTCTACTAAAATACATGTGCAGACTTTTTTCTTGTCATTATTCCCTAAACAGCACAGCCGTTTATGCAGCAATCCTATTGTATCGAGCCTTACACTGAATAATCTAGCAGAAGGCCAGACGTGGTGGTGCACAGTAACTGGGGAGGCGCCCAGTCATCCTAGCAAAACCTTGTCTCCAATTTAAAAACTAAAAATAAAAAGGGCTGGGTGAAGCTCAGAGGTAGCCTCTCATTCAGTCTCCAGTACCAGAAGAAAAAAAAAACACACAAGAGGAAGTGTGTAGGTAAAGGCCCTCCCTCCCTCCTTCCTCCCTCTCCCCTTCTTCAGCCCTTACACTAGGGTACACCTCCAACACTTTTTATTTTGAGGCAGGATCTCACTAAGTCACTAAGTTGCCTAGACTTTGGTCAAATTTACAATCTTCCTGCCTCAGCCTCCTAGTGCTGGGATTACAGGTGTGCATCACCATGCCCTACTGTGCACAAATGTGCTGAAGAACATACACAATTTCTGTAAAGGCGTATACCTAAAGAGTGGGGTTCCGGGGTTACAGGTGTGAGTCACCCACCCTAGCCAGGATGGCAGTACTGTATTCTTCTGTCCAGTCCCTAAAGATGGTGACTCCCCTCTGCTGAGATTCTCAGCGCCTCTTCCTGCCTCGACAGGACGTCCGACTGGGGGCTGACATGTCCTCCGAAGTTTGTACTGCAGAAGCAAAGACTGGTACCAGGGGAGACAAAGTGCCTTTGGCACGAGACTTAGCAGAAGCTGAGACACAAGCTGACTAACACACATCCTTACACAGTCTTCATCCTGCCTGCAGGGAAGTCGGGACCATTGGCAAGCATGCTAGGAGTCACTCAGTGACAGGGACCCACTGGGCCACCCCCCAGCAGGACCTGTGGTTCAAGGGACCAGCTGGGGCTTAGATATACACTCCAGTATGACCGTGCTGGTTCTGAACTGAAGAGCCAGGCCAAGGCCAGGAAGTTTCACCAGGGGCTTCTGTGGAGTTCTTCCCAAGCATCACCACACTGCTCACAGGGATTCTCATAGGAGAAAAGGTTATCTTGGTTTTGGCACCATGGCTGCCAGGCCCAAGGCAAGGCAGAAGCATCCCAACAGAGGCTGGAGGGTGTAGTAGAGGACAACTGCTCACCTCATGGTGGCCAGGAAGCACAGAGGGCACAAGAGTGAGGAGGGGTCCAGAGACAACAGTCTCCAAAGACTTGCCCCATCCAGCAATGCCCCACTGCCTAGGTTTCCACCTCCTTCCAATAATGCCATCAAATGATGAATCTCCCAATGGACCCACCTTCCAGTGGCATCAGAGCCCCAGTGGCCCATCGGGAGCCCACCTCTGAACACCACTGCACTGGGGAGTGAGCCTACAACCCCAGGAGCCTTTTAGTACCAGGGATCAAACTTGGGACCTTGCACTTGCAAAGCAGGCAGTGGAACCACTGAGATAAATCCCTGGTCCCCAGGAGCCTTTTAGAGGCCTCAAATCCAACCATAAAACCTGGAAAATGACGTGACTGTGGGAGGCCACCAATATGCTGGGGTTGTCACTAAGGCATAACCTCACAGAACAACAGGCACGCTGACATTTCCCTGCCTTTGCTTTTGTTTTTACTATTAAAAATAAATTTTTACAATTAGTTTATTCAACAAAGCAGACACTTCCACGCTATTACTTTTTTTTTCTATGATTACTTTTTAAATATCTGTTTTAGAACAAAAAGTGGCATTAGCTTGGTGCTTTATTTATAAAACACCATTCTACATAAATTACCATACAAGCCTATTTGCTACCTAAAGGCATAAACTAACGCTGAATATTTCTTTGTTACATGCTGTGATCAGATGAATTAAATTACAAATGACATCAGTTTGTTAAACAGTCCAATGCCCAACATAATGCATATTTATGCACACTGGAAATGAAATGTAAGTATCTTAAATATCTGCTAAATATGGCATATTTTCTTCCCCAAAACCAAGATTATAATAAATCACTGCTAAATTTTCCATATTTAATCTTTACAACCGAGATCAATAGCCAGCTATTTAATCATTCCTTTAATTTTTCTTTTCTTTTTTTTTTTGGTACCAGGGATCAAACTCAGGTCCTTGTGCTTGCAAGGCAGGTGGCGGCACCAATGAGCTAAATCCTCCCCCGCTTTATAGAGTTTTAAAGCAGCATTTTTATTTGTGTAAAACTCTGTCCTGGCCCCCACCGGCCGCAGGGTCCTTTGGTTAGCCACATCAGGGATGGGGCTGGATGGGAAATGCTCTTGGAAAGTGAGGAAGGCACTGGCCAGAAGGACTGAAAGGTGGTGTGGGGCCTGACACAGAACCCCAGTTTGGCACAGGGTTCAAGTCTACAGTAGAGGGCACAGTGGGTGCTGTCCAGGCCCTCTCTCCCTAGCAGCCAGTAGAAGAGCTGCTTGGCAGGAAGCAGCTCAGCACTGCCAGCCTGACCTGGGCTGCCCTGAGCAGTGCCCGAGTCATAGGTGGTGGGACCCCAAGACACAGGAGGGAGAGGGGAGAGACAGCCAGCCCTCCGTCTCACTCTCGTTTCACCATGAATACATCTGGTTGAGTTCTCACACGTTAAATGCTTGTCTGAGTCCAGCCTATGAAATACTGGTTGTCAGTGGATTGTTTGGTTTGGCTGGGGTTTTCTTTGGGGGGCGGGGTTGAGACAGGTTCTATGTAGTTGAGACTCACCTGGAACTCACTATGTAGCCCAGACTGGTCTTAAATTCACAGCAATCCTCCTGCCTCAGCCTTCCGAGTGCTGGGATTACAGGCATGCATCACTATGCCCGGCTTGGGTTTGGTTTTTTGAGACAGGGTCTCGCTATACAGTCTAGACTAGCCTTGAATTCACTATGTAGCCCAGGCTATCCTCAAATTTGCAGTGATCCCCCTGCCTAAGCCTCCTAAGTGCTAGGGTTACAGGAGTGCACCCAGCTTGGTTGTCAGTGTATCACGGGAAACCTCCAGGGAACTACACAAGTCCAAGGTTCACACAGTCCAAGGAGCTGCCAGCTGTGGCCTGTGGCTTCCAAAAAACTGTACCCCTGTCCACCGAGGGTTTACCCAATATTGTGGGGTGAAGGTCGTTTCCTAGACTATGAATGAATTACTCACAGAATGAATTACTCTGGGGAGGTGAGCAGCCATTGGCAGGCAGCACACAGCCTGGCTGAGCAGGCACCCACAGCACAGCCCCAGCCCGTTCCGAGAGGCTCCTGCAACTGGTGAGGGGACTTGTGGTGCCAAGCTGGTCCTGAGGCCACCCACTCTCCAGACTGAAAGGTCACAGGGCTCTGTTCCACTCAGGAAGACAGACAGGGGCCCACATGTGACTCCAGAACAAGCCACAGACACCTGGGTCGTGGAGCCCTGCAGACCCTAAGGCATGGGACAGGAAAGCCCTACCTAGCTGTGAGAGGTCCAGCTTTGTCCAGTGCAGGCCAGTGGGGCAGCTCTTGGATAGCGTGCGGATGAACACCTGCCCAAGACCGTCCAGGGCCCACAGTGCATCCAGGCAGGCAGCGTAAGCACATATCTCGGAGTCAGGTGGCAGCTGCACCGTGGACGGCCGGCACTGCACACTCTGGGTGCTGATGCTGCACAGGTCCTTGCTGCTCTGGCACAGCCACAGGGAGCTCCCTGTGGAAGAGCACGTGTTAGTAAAGGCACACTGCCACAGGCAGACACTGACACCCACCAAGACGCCAGCTGCTCCTCGCTGTGCCCACGTGGTACGCCATGACCAAGCCGAGGCAGGCAAAGAAATGGCAAGAGGGCTTGGGAGATGAGATGAAGGCCACAGGTTGGCTCAGTGGCTCGACCTCCCACTTACGTCAGGCTGGGAGTCTTAAACAAAGGCCCCAAGGAAGTATGTGCAGGACACAAACCTCACCAAGAGCAAAGGACTGCTAATCTGTCCCTGAGAAAGTTGGGTTGGCCCCTCCTTGGAAGGTGGCAACACAGTGCCGTGCTGGCTGAGGACCTGGGCTGATGGGCAGGCTGTTGGAGAAAGCCTGCTCTTCCTGTTCTCACCTCAGAGTACCCTCTCCCACCCTTCCACCTCTAGTAGAATCCTTAGGAGAAGCTATTTTATTTAATTTTTATTTTATTTTTTTGGTACCAGGGATTGAACTCGGGCCCTTGTGCTTGCAAGGCAGGTGGTGGAACCACTGAGCTAAATCCCCAGCGGGAGAAGCTATTTAAAATGTGAACAACCCTTGGGAACTTAAAACCCTGGTTATAGTACATGATCCAAGATATTAACTAAAAATTGTGGCCAGATACATTTTGGAATTTAAACTTCTGCAGGTTGAAACCCTATGGGGAAGCTCTGCCAGGAGGAGGCAGCGAGGCATCAGCACCACAGAGTGGGTCACACACAGAACATGGCCTCCTCCAATCACTGCAGGGCAGATACCACTTCCATGTGGACTCGGGTGAATCTCAGGAAACAACTGAGTACAAGGTTCCAGGCAGAAATGTGGTCGGGCCAGCTGAGTGTGCACCATATGACCACATCCCGAACACTGGGGATTGGCTGCTGAACTAAGCAGGCTGCTTCCTCTCCGTCACGGACTTCCTGGCATCACCTTGATTAACCAGCAGTGTGGTTCTGGGTGGAGGCTCTGGCCTCTTCCCAACCAGGTCACCTAACGTTCCACATCCCAGCTACATCCCAGGGTGGCAGTGTTGCCTCTCCTGACTGCAAAGCCATGTCCAGAGGGTTGTGGGCTTTGCACAGGGGACAGCAGGGACTCTGCTGAGGCTGTAAATAGGAGGGAAAGAAAGAGGCTGCCAGGAGCTGATATAAGAATTCTCTAGGGCAAGTGGGAGAACACCCAAGAAGGTGTAGCCTCTGCAATTGCCATTGGAGGTTGTGGTGGCTGCCATGGTCCTTTCTGCCAGGGCACCCTGCCTCAGGGCAGCTCCACCACCCCAGTCCTGCCTACCCACTGCAGAGGTGCAGCCTGCAGGGCACCTGGCCAGGACACCACCATGTCCCCCAGGTGGGGGCTACACTGCTGCACCGAGACCCCCACAGGCCACAGGCAGATCAATCTGAATGTTCAACTCTACCCAGAGAGCATGGACCAACCTTCCTTGGTAGGAGCTGCAGAAGCCAGCACGAAGGCCCATTTTGTTGCGGATGCTGTCCCGCGGGGAACAACATTATTCCAGTAAGTGCCTGGAGAGAATGAAGAGGAAGGGTGGGTGAAGGGAAGAACATAACAGAAGTGCTTCAGAGTCTCACTCCAAACTACAGCTGGCCTGTGGGGCCTGGCACAACAGAGCTGACGTCCCTCACTTGGGCACTTCGAGCCAGCACTGCCTACCACCACAGCTGTGGCCACTGGAGGCCGGGCGAGCAGGAGGCGGCTGTGGGGAGCTCAGAAACTGGGGTTCCCTCACAAAAACAACCCCAGCTCATTCCTAGACCTGGCTGGGCCTTGCTTGTTCTACAGTGGCCGTAATTTTCCCTCCAGGAAATGGACTCTTCTTTGTCACTGGGCTCTGTGGGCTTGGTGGATTTTTTTTTTTCAGTTAAATGTAAAATTATTACAAATGAGCTCCATTTGCTTTTCTTCTACCATAATCGGTTCCCACAAGAAGCTGAATATACACTATCCAGACACCAGGCCCCAAGCCTCGGGAATGTCAGGCTGAAAAGGAAAAGGGAGCAAGAATGATCATAGAGCACAGAATGTCCCCATCACAGGCACTTCCGCCCACCAGCACCACATGATCTTTTCCAGCTGAGATCTTGAAAGCACTCCTTTAAATGCTGCATGAGGCCCTAGGTGTGATCCTGAGCACTGCAAAAACTAAAACAAAATAATAAACTGAAGCTGTGCATGAAGCCACGGTGAAGACAAAAACCTTCACTCACCTATGAGACTTCCCTTGGCGACATGAAACTCGTTCTTGCCCGAGGAGATCCAGACACCGCTGCTGTTGACCCCCAGCAGGCTGGGCTGGCACTGAAGCTGCTGGGACCAGAACGCCATGCGCAGTTTGTCCGCCACCTTCTCCACGGGTGCTTGGGCCACTGTGGCCACCGAGTGTGTGGCATGGATGATGGTCTGGAATAAGCTGCACTGGTCAAACACCACGTAATCTGTGATGCTCACCTGCAGGGAAATGAGTGGAGGCCCAGCCAGTGCAGCAATGGAGGCGCTGCCATGCCCACAGCTCTGGGTCTCCAGCAACAGAGCAACCAAGCAAAGAAAAAGTCAGTACCTTCTGGCATAGACCCCACCCGCCTGGCCTGAGGAAGGAGTCAACAGGTGAAGCACAGCCCTCAGTGAAGGGGCACGGCGGCTCCTGACCATGGCAGCCCCCCTTGGTCTCTGTGGCCTGGGAACGAGCAGTAGGGACTCCATACCACAGCAGTGTGACAGGCAGCCCAGGCAGCCGTGTCTTCCCCAGGACTGTGCCACATCTGTGACAGACTCGGTCCCCACCCAGACGCACAGGGCTGGCAGAGAGGAGGGCTAAGCAGCCAACCTAATGCTGGCTCCAGCACTCAGGGAAACACTCTCAGAGGACTGAAGTAACTGCTCCACACTCCTCAGATGGCTGCCAACTTAAAGCTCCCTGAAGTATTGTAAGAAAATGGTACCTAGCTTCAATCTGCTGCTTAGAAACAACTTAGGGTACACAGGCTCCTAAGTACATAGACAAGATTTTAAAATCTCTTGCGTAATTTCACCAGATACTACCTGAGTGTCAAACCAGAGATTTATGTTTGATACATGTGTTATTTCTCAGATGCAGTGCAACCAATGGAAAACAAACCTCAATAATGTAGGGCTGAGGAGACAAAACACCTGGACCATGAAGACAGAATACAAGATGTCGAGTACCTCACAGTGGAGACAGCAACGTCAAGCCAGTGTGGAGGTAAGGCACTGAGGTGACGCTGGTCCCGGAGGGGCTGCACACACTCCTGGGAAACCCATGCAGGCCACTCGGGCCAGGACTAGGCCGCCCTGTCACACAGGGAAATTCTCCTTCGGGGAAAGACCACTCATGGAGGTCTTTCCAGCACAGGGGTATGGGGAAGTTTTGATTGTGGGTCAGGTTTGCAAACCTAGACTCTGCCTAGTCTCTTCTGAGTGCACTGTTCAGAATGAAACATCACTATCGCCAGAGGGCTCTGGGTTTACCAGCCTTTGTGATAAATGTCTAAACACCACCAAAGGACATACAGTCTGTGTAATTTAAGCAAAGAAATCTTTGCAAGTTCTTTTCTATGAAAGGTCCTTAATGTTTCTAGTGGGCCAAAACTCTGGAAGTCTAACCCATCGCACAGTGAACATGAGCACTGCTGTTTGGACTGGGTCGTTCGACAGGCAGAAGGGCAAAAAGGGGGCCTGGCACCTACCTGCCACCAGTGATCATCATCTCCTTGAGGCTTCTTGGGCACCACGCCAGTCCTGAACCACAGCTTCCCACAGATGTCCAGCGCCCAGAGGGTGTGCTGGTCACCGAGAGTGATGCAGATGGGCTCCAGTGCTTGCTTTTCACTGGAGAAAGCAGAAGAGCATAGAGTCAGCTCCGCCAGTGTGCCTGAGGACTTGGCCAGAGAGGAAGAGTGCCCAGCACTTAGGACAGGGCCAGCAAAGGCCAAGCAGAAGATGTCACACAGCAGTGTAGATGACCCAGGTGTGGCAGCTTATGAAAGACACGTTTGTGGGCTGGAGATTTAGCTCATTGGTTCTGCTGCCTGCCTTGCAAGCACAAGGACCTGAGTTTGATCCCCAGTATCAAAAAAAAAAAAAAAAAAGACAGTTAAGCCAGGAAGGTGGGGACCACTTCTGAGACAAAGGGAGATGGTGGAAGTATCCTAGCCCAATGTGTACCCATCTCTCAACTGCCTCCTTCCCCATGGAAGTGACTGCAAACCCCCAGCTGGCTGTTCCAGGCCGCTGTCCCCAGGCAGACACTGCCTCTACTTGTCCATCCCGCTCCTGCCCTGTCCAGATGTCTTCAGCTTTGAGGCTCCGTGTGGCTCCTTGGGCAGCTTTCTCCCCACACACCACACCTTGCCCAGAATCCTCTGCACTCCAGGCTGCCCACGAGGAGGCACCCCACTCAGCCCGTGGCCTGCAAAGGAGTCGAGTTTCAGCCATCCTGACACAGTCCAGCCAGTCCTGGCTCACAGCAGGTCTCACTGGCTGCTATGTTCAAACCAAGGTCAAGCTCATCCAGATCTGATTTCACTAAGGCTTTTTTTGTTTGGTACTAGGGCTTGAACCCAGGGCCTTCACACTGAGCTACATTCCCAGCCCTTTTTATTTATTTATTTTTTTGGCTTTTTGAGACAGGGTCTCACTACGTAGTTGAGACTGGCCTGGAACTATGTAGGCTAGGCTGGTCTTGAACTCACAGCAATCCTCCTGCTTCAGCCTCCCGAGTGCTGGGAGTACAGGCATGTGCTACCACGCCCAGCCAGCCCTTTTTATTTGATACAGGGTCTCACTAAGTTGCCAAAGCTGGCTCAAATTCATGATCTTCCTTCCTTCACCTCCCATAGTGCTGGACTATTGACAGGTGCCTTTACATCTGGTCAAAGACTAAATCTTAAAACACCAGAAAGTAAGCTAATAAATTCCAGTTCAGAGCCAGGAATTAGCTCAGTGGTTCTGGTGCCTGCCTCACAAGTGCAGGTCCCGAGTTCAATCCCCGGTACCAAAAAGAAAAAAAAAAATTATAGTTCAGACACCAATTTCAACTGAGTAGGATGAATATAAAACAGTACTTGTACCCAACCCATCACAGACCCTGGATGGAACCCAGTGTCTTCAGCATGACAGCTCTGAATGGAGATCACTACGAGGTGCGTGACTGCAGTGCTGGAGTCACTGAGGGCCCTGTGCACAGGTTGCCGGCTGCAGAAGTCAGCTGGGTCAGCTCAAGCGCTCTACTCCCTCGGAACCTGTGGGGCCTGGAAGAGCAAGGTGAGGCACACCAGGAGCAGCCAGCCAGACAGAGCGGCCTACCTGATGATGTCACACTTCCACTGCTCCCCCTCGGGGCAGAAGCTGCTCACGCCCTCACGGTACAGCAAGGCCCTCTGCTCTGTCAGCGCCCATACCACGCAGTTCCGGGCGGCAATCTGGGATAGCGGGTAGGGACAGTCCACCTTCACGGCACGGGCACAGGGGCGGTCCACGCTGAGGCCTGCATGAGGGAGGAGCCTAACATCATCAGCTCTTCCTCCCATTCTGGTACCAGTGTTTGTGGCTGTGTGGTGTGCTGTGTGTATGTGTTATTGTCATGTTCTCAAGGAGCGCCTTTTCTTTGTATAGTTTAGTCAACACAAAAAGGTTAGATTGTGCTTCACTGCGAGATACTCTGGAAAACAAAAGAACACGGTGTCCTAGGAGTTTAGAGGCTTCAAGGGCGGACGGGGAAGCCCAGGGCAGGGGCACTGCTGGGCCTGGGGCAGAGGGACCCAGCAACTGTGGGGCCTCCCCGTCCTGCTCTTGCAGGGTTAGGTTCCACTGTGAATGCCAACTCCTGGCTTCCCGCTGGCACATTGCAAGGCAGTTGGTCTCAGGCCCCTGTCCAAGGCTCTTTCGCCTGCCACCTTTGGCCTGTCAGTAGTGTGTCCAAATGAAATCAAAAGCCACTCCTAAGGTAGAGGACTGGCACCTAAATCTATGTCCCACGCCGCCTCAACCTGCAGGTGGGCCTTGGTGCTGTAATCACAGACGCACCCAGGGTGTGCTCGGCTCATGTAAATCACCTACAGGACAACACCCCACACTGAGTGCTGGGGACTGAATCCGGCCTTTGCACTGAGCTACATCCTGGCCCCATTATTTTTTCTTTGTTTTGAAACAAGGTCATGCCGGTCGCTAAATCGCCCAGGCTGAACTCACACTTGCAATGCCCTGTCTCAGCCTCCTAAGCTGGGATTGCAGGCCTTCTCACTCCACATCCCCCAGAGGGCCCCAGAGACTCGGCAGCAGGCCTGAGAGGGAGGACCTGGCTCATAGGAAGCCATGCACCCCCGTGGGGAGGTGACAGACGGTTCCTCACTGGGGCCACAGCATGGCCTCGCTCACATGCACACATCCAGGTCCTAGGCCTGAGAGTTGTGCCTCAGGCACTCTCTTCATTTAAGGGAAGACCCAGGACGCAAGGAGAGCCCAGAGTCCAGACCAGCACCTGGCCCACCAGGCTGCCCGCTGCTATGTAGGTTGCAGGAAGACAGGGGAGCGGAGCAGGCATGCTCAGCGGCCACCACAGAGACCTCATCAGGCTCCCAGTCAGCAGTGCTGAACAACAGGAGGGAGAGCAGCAGGCCAGGCAGGACTCCTGCCCTGTCCTTCCCAGAGGATGGACATGCTGCCACTGGCAAGCCATGTCCCACTGTACCGCACACACAAACGTGGACCATCACTACAGCTTATTTTCTTAGTAAACCAGTCCCACTGTGCCACTTCCAGCAGCTAATGGTCTCCCTAAGGGTGGCTTCCCAGGACAAGTTAACTGCTATCTAGAACAAACAACTTCTCATTTTCCGAGGGAGCTGGGCCTTGACCTGGCTGAAGAAAACCCAGTCCCTCAGCTCCCGGGGAGGGGCTCTGAGGGCCCTCCTGTCATCCTCTCCTCCAGGCTGGACACTGCAAGGCTCATGACATCCAGCGCTCAGCCATGAGGACAGAACGTTCCTAGGAATTCTTGCCTTAAATTTGTTCTAGAACCAACCTGCATCGGTAGCAGACAGCTGCTAAATGCATTCCAGATACTCATTCTTGAAATGTTTTTGCTGAAATCGATCTTGAACCTGTAAATTGAGCGCCTGTGAGTGTACTGCTTCTTACCTGTCTGCAGGTATAGGTCACTGTTGGTCCTGATGATCCAGGCTGTGTCATCGCTCAGGGCCACAAACACAGCCTGGGGCAGTGCTTCATACCAGTGCCGCTTGCCCTTGATGGTCACCTTCCCACATGCGAAAGCACGGTTGGACTTCTGCTCAATCTTCCAGAGCAGGGCTCCTGGGGAAACAAACCTTCACTCACTGCAGGACAAACATTAGAGTTGCATCCTGGTATGTGAGAGATTTCCAAACACACCTGCTGCTTCCACACCACAGGGGCAGAGGTCTGACTCTCTGCCACCACCCACGATGTTTGGTGTCAGTGCCACGTGCCTCAGTGCCCTCCAGCCCCCACTGCCACCTCACAGGGCTGAGCTGAGGCCAGAGGTCCACAGAGGCACACATCGCCTGCTCTCATGCCAGGGGCATAAGAATAGCAGTGACATTAAAGGTCTGAAGAGTTGTTTTGTTATTTTGAGACAGGGTCTTGCTATTCAGGCTGGCCCGAACTCAGTGTACCGAAGCTGGCCTCAAACTCACAGCAATCCTCCTGCCTCAGCTTCAGAGTGCTGAGAATACAGGCGAGCACTGCCACGCCCAGCTATCAGTGAGGGTCTAAATGGACATGCTGCTGAACAGCCAATGCCCAGGACTGGCTGGAGTGATTCCTCCCAGGAACTAAAGGGAAGGACTCCATCTCCCAGCCAAAGGGAGAGCCACACAAAAGGGACACACGTATGTAGGGAGTGTTCTGACCAACCGATGAAAAAGGAAGACAGAGGACACAGCAGGTGGCAGGTACGGCCCAAGCTGAGCTGGGAAGGCAAAAACAGCACCAGGATGACCCAGAGCAAGCAGGGACAGCCTACAGTCTGTCAGGCTGCTGTGCCCACGGCATCCCCTGGATGCCACCGGGCTCTGGTGCCCCGGAAGCTGATCAGGATGCTGTCTCAGGCAGAGACCTCCACCCAGAGCAGCCAAGAGAGCACTAGCACTTCCAAATGGCTGGGAGATAAACCCACAGGAAAAGACAACAGGGAAAAGTAAGGCACTCAGTTACATGATGCCACCGGGCAGGTGGGCTGTTGCCTCAGCGAGTCTCCTGGGGAAAACAGCTTTGAAGCAAGCAGTGCAAGAAAGCAAGCAGAACAGTGCAGATGAGGGTGATCAGGGGCCAGTCATGGTGTCGTTGGAGAGGACAGATCCATGTGCATACTCAGCCTCCAACTTCTGTGTTCCTGTCCTCAGGTAGAACTGTGTTCTCAAGGCCCAACACACATGGACACACACACACACACACACACACACACACACACACACTTGTGGTCCACTTGCCCCACCACACAGGAAAAAAAGTGGCCACACTAAAAAAAAGCAAGTTGGGCGTGGTGGCACACACCTGTGATCCCAGAACTCTGCCAGGCTGAGGCAGGAGGGTTAGAAGTATGAGTCCCACCCAGGTAACTCAGTGAGACCTTGTCTCAAAATAAGAATGGCCTGGGGATGTAACTCACTGGTGGAGTGCCTGGATTTGATCCCCAGTACTACTAAAAATAAACTAAAAGAGAAAGGAAGACAGGCAGAAAGGGACAGAAAGATGGAGGGAAGGAGAGGAAAGAAAAGGAAAGACCGAAGGAGCAAACACTGACTTGGACAGAAAGGGAGGGTTTCGGGAACTGCTGCCATGACCCCTTGGACCGCTCAGGGACTGACGTGTGCTGGTAAAGGGTGTCTCCTCTGCATCTGGGCATGGAGCGTTCACCCAGAGCACAGCTCTCTGAAGGCTTTCCAGAAGGGAGGCTGAGACACTGGACTGTACCCTGCATATCCCCAGGCCCGGCCTCCTGAGTTCAGTGGCTTCAGAGATGACAAACAGAAGTACATTTTTAGAAAAGCACAGCATGTTAGTATCACTAAAACCCTCAAAATTCAAACTATTCATATGGTTTACAGAAATATCATCCGTTTGTCACAATTAGTAAAATCCCCAACTCCAACTGCACAGCCACAATGCGCCTGATGGAGGTGGAAGTAAGGGATTCTGGACATCCTTGGCTCCGTCCAGATCCCATCGCCCCTTGAAGGCCAACCTGAGGGCGACACCGCCACCTGCTGGACAGCATCTTCGAACTTCTGCCAGCGTAGCCCGGCTCCCGGCAATGCGCTGCAGAACAGACTACCCTTGTAGTCCAGGCACCAGACGTACTTCTCGGAGACTGCCAAGCTGAGGATGCCGTAGCCAGGGCCAGAATAGCCCATCCAGCTCTCTGCAAACTGACAAGGACAAGGATGCAGCCGTGAGGCCAATGCAGGCAATACTGCTGCCACCCAGAAAGCCAGAAGGGCTGAAAGTGCTAGGACTGGCTGTAAGGCTGAGGAACTGCGTAGGCTCGCACTGCACTTTGCCCTGCTCAGAGACCTGCTGGATGGCACTGCTGGCTCGCAGGAAGACTGCAACCTGTCATGCTCTGTTATCCTCCCTGAGTAACGCTCAGCATCACAGGACGAGGACCTGGCTCCTGAGCCCCACACAGGCCTACTCGGCCACCTTCAGTGCTGCACTCCCAGTGGCTGGGAACCATGGGAAAGAGCAGTGTGGGCTGGAAGCCCATCTGCCCCTGAGTGAGTGGCAACACGGTGAACTCTGAGGCCCCAGGGTGGCACAGGCTCCGGAGCATGCTCTCGCCTTACCACCACAGGGCTTCGGACTCACAGACCTGCTAGCCTGTACCCCCTCTCAGGAAGTGGTCAAGAGCCCCTGGTTTTGCTCTCATGACAAGCACAGCACATTCCAGCATGTGAGTGTGGGTGGGCCATGCTGTGAGCACTGGGAACTCCATGGCCACGTGGGAAAGTGAACAACCACAGCCCACACCATCAGGAAATGTTGAAAGGCACAGTTTTGAAACCAAGAGCATCTCACTGTAACGATGTACTACAGACAGTAAGTGCCTTTAGAACATTATTTTCTAACATAAAATGTCCCCAGTCAATAAAGCCTCCTCATTCCCCAGGCTGGGCAGACACACGGAGGACTGGCCACGCACAGGGTCGTGGGGGCAGCAGCTCTGTCACAGCCGCAGGTCATGGGTATTCCCATCTCCATCCACTACACCGGGGACCCTGCCCAGGGCTCTATAGCGGCCTGGACTGATGCTGTACTGAGCCAGAGCAAACAGCAAGGTGCTGCGCTGCACCACAGTGGGTCACTGAGTGGGGTAAAAAGTAGCTCAGGAGCCTGCAATGGAAATTCCCCCAAACCTGGGCTTCAAAATATATTTGGCCTGTAGGTTTTGTAGCAGGATTATAAGTATTTTCTATAAGAAGAAAATAATCAGTCTTGTTAAGAATTCTTTAAGGAAAAAAGAAGTTTTCCAGGTGCAACAGGGCAAGCCTATAAACCCAGAAACTCAGGAGACTGAGGCAGCAGGACCACAACTTTGAGTCTTGTCTGCACAATTTAGCAAGACCCTGTCTCAAAAAAAAAAAAAAAAAAA
>NW_022900933.1:39827743-39849555 GCF_012274545.1 Fukomys damarensis | reverse complement strand
AAAAAAAAAAAAAAAAAAAAATTGCAGGGGATATAGCTCAATGATAAAGCACCCCTCGGTCCAGCCAAGTACTGCCAAAACATAGAAAGAAAGAAGAAAAGGGCAGTGAGCAGCAGCCTTTGATGTTGGTTGACTGTCCACACCACTCACCTGATCCGACTTGAGCAGGGTGGGGTCGTCTGTCCCAGGCTGGCTCAGGTCCTGCAGGGAGCAGCCGGCTCTGAGCTCCATCACACTCGTCTCTGAGGATGAGGACGGCAGCCCGTGGGCATAGATGTCCTCCTCATCACTAGACGTCAGGGCCAGCTCCTGGGAAGGTGGCTCGATCCAAGGCTCCTGGATACCAGCCGCCGAGGTGGTCATCAGAGGAGCCACCAGTGTCCCCCCGCTGCCGTCACCTTTGGACATGGGTGTGTCCTTGTCCCCTGTGTCATCATTAGAGACAGCAGGCCAGGGGTCTGTGCTGATGTGGCCAGGGCCGTCCTGCTCTTTGCTGGCCTGCTGGGCACCTCCCTCTTTGGCTCCGATGCTCGGCAGCCATGATGCTGCCCTCGGGGCACAGCTGGAGTTGGGAGTCGCCATGAGCAAGTCCAGGAGCGGGGGTTCTGGAGAAGGGCTCTGGGGGCTCTCAGCCTCTGTGTTCCCTTTGGGGGTCTGGGCAGAGCTGGCCTGGCCTGGGCAGGGCACCCGTCTGTGGCTGAGGTCAACATTCCCAGGACCAGGATATTCTTCGCGTCCTTGGTCATGGCCGTCTTCTACACTGTCCCTCAGGAGCAAGGGTAATGTCAACACCCTAGGGAGCAGCTCCGGCTCACACGCACGATGACACTGTGGAAGTTCAGTGGCAACATCATCTTCTTCATCTAGTACATCAGGGACAGATTCAGGCACCTCCAGGACACTAAATGTTTCAGGATCATTATTTTCCAGCAAGACACCGTTCACCCCGCTGCCCCCAAGGCTGCTTTCCTGGTCAGGTGACTCAGTGCTCAGCTGGTCCACACTGCTGCTGCCCAGTGTGCTTGACACCACGGACAGCTGGTCTATGCTCAGGGACTGCGGGCTACCACCAGGGAGCTCGGAGCAGGGAGTTGGTTCCAGGGAGCTAGGACAGGCGTCACTGCCACCTCCTTCTAATTCAAAACAAGAACACACAGGGAGAGTCCAACACAGAAACAGTAAGAGACAACTGGGAACAAAGTTCTAGCTCAAGAAAAAAATACTTTAAATGAAAGAATAAGCCTCTTAAGTAAAAATAGCCCTGATGCATGTTCTGTAGGACAGAAATGTCACACGCTGAGGGGCTCGCCGACAGATTCCCGGGAAGGGGCTGAGAGCAAAGTGAGGTGTCTGACTGGATCACAGGCCATCTCACAAGACCATTAAGTACTAAGGGATCTGGTCACATGTTCCCGACATTCTGCAGTGACCTTCAGCCAGAAGCCCAATAGGCACGAACATACACAGTTTGAAATGGTCCATGTCAAGCCTGGGTCTGATGATGGGCCAGAGCTAATGTGCAATGTCCCAGCTCCACCAGCACCAACCTCCCCTGGGCCATGACCCCACCTCAGCCTGCAGAATCTTTGGCCTGGCACACAGTCCCCACAGAGAAGAACAAAAGCCAGCCCCCCCGTGGGGTGTAGACACATGCTCTAGGGTCACTTGCACCTTTGAGATGCCTTGTGCCTGTGCATGTGTGTTTTCTGCTAGTCTACAGAACACTCTGCAGGGAGGCGGGGGGGGCGCACATTCATTTTTCGGAGACCATCACTGCCTCTCCAGCACCTGTAGACAGGCACACCCAAGGGACAGACGCACCTGTCCTCTTCTTCTTCTTCCTCCTCTTCACCCTGATGGGCTTCACAACCAGCTCCTGCTCGAAGTCCTCCGAACTGATGGTGCTGAATCTCTGTGAGGTGGGCTGGCTGCCCTTACCGGACTCTGGGGCAGCCAGGGGAGCGGACGGGAGCAGGCTGGAGCCGCTGTCGGTAGAGGTGAGCGAGCTGCTCCTGCTGCGGGGCTCACTGGTGGCTGAGCTGGCCAGGGAGGAGCCTCTGAGCCTCATCTCCAAGGTGGCTGTCCCCAGGGGCTTCTCCAGACCCTGAGCGTGTACTTGCTCGGGACACCGCACCACCTCCAGACCATCTCTTGCTGTGTGAGAGGAGCTGGGTAAGCACTGCTGCCCATGAGACTTTGCTCCCTGGGAACTGGCTGGCAGTGGGAGCCCAGCCTTCAGCTGAGGAATTGGGCAACTCTGTGTCCATAGGCACCCAGGGTATGTGAAAGGAAGTAGCACATGTACTGGAATCAGGAAAATAACTCACTCCTGCTGGCATCTCCTGACCAGCAGTGAGGGAAAGCAACCAAGTATATGGCATTTCTTATCTCAAATCACAAATTCTTTTTTTTTTGGTACAGGGATCGAACTCAGGACCTTGCATGAGTGAGGTCAGCAAGGCTTGGTGCCACTAAGCTAAATCCCTGGCCCTAACTCACAAATTCTTAATCTTAAAAAAGTCTTTACTATTTAGCTATATGTCATACTTACACTATGCCTTGAATATACCTGTTTGACTCAAAGGACATTTGAAAAACACATGTGCACTCATAACGAAGTTTCCTGAACTGCAAAGCAGGATAAGTAACTTCCTGCTGGCACGAACTCCAGATGGAGGAAATACAGGAGGTCAGCGTCAGCACAAGCTCAGAGCAGAGCCAGGGTGGCAGACCAGGGGTCCCACGCCTGTCCCGAGACTGCGAGTGGTGAATGAGTCCCTGCAGGGACCCAGGCCTCAGGCCAGCCCCTCAACACAGACACCAGCGCACCAGCTATCCTCGTCACTCAGTATCACTGGTGCTGGGCGCAGGGCCTGGCTCATGGCACCAACCTGCTAGGGTCATTTGTCATGAGCCAGGGGCAGGAACTGCTCGGGGCAACCTGTCAGAGGCCGCAAAATCAGTTAGAGCCCACTGCCCGAGATGGCAGCCACCAGCCACAGGGACTTGTTCACATTCAGCTAAGAGTACAAAATGTAAACTTTGGGTGCTCAGCAGGGCCAGCAGCCTCGGAGCAGTCATTGCTGTGGTGGGTCCTAGACGGCAGCGGCCCTCCTGTAAGCCCCATGGTGCTTACATGGGGTCAGGGCTCCCACACCCAAATCTGGGGCTGTGTGAACTACCAACAAACATACTCGCTTATTTAAGTTGCCACAGCCGAGCCGGTAATGATAAGTCTAACTACAAACCACAGCGCGCCGTTCTCTTTGGGTGCATGGCACACTTTACATTCATTACGAACCTACAGGTGCTAGTCCTTCAGGCCTGCTCGAAATTCTGATGATGTTCCTGTCTCCCTTCAAGAAAAAGATTTCATTTTCTGTGCAGGAAACTGACACAATATCACCCGATCCTTCTAAACCAGCAATGGTGGCCTGTTAAAACAGATAATAAATAAAAACTTCAAACCAGTAATAGTAACAGTTCAAAGCATAAAAAAGTACGTGTAAGAACCCAAACAAATCAAGTGACAGCTACCACTTTGTTATGACAACTTTCTGAAAAAAAATGTTTTTAAGGAACTGGGAATTGAAGCCAACATTGCTCTTTCACTGAGCTACATCCCCAGCCCTTTTTATTTATTTAAAGACAAAATCTCAGTTGCCCAGGCTGGATTGTGACTTGTGATTTTGCCAGTTTCACCCTCCTGGGTAGCTAGGATCAGAAGTGTGTGCCACTGCACCGAGCTCTAAAGATTGGATACATACATATATATATGTATGTATATATACCGCAGACACACACACACACACACACACACACACACACACACACAAATATATATATGCATGTGTGGTACAGTGAATGGAACTCAGTCTTTGCAACGAGCCATATCCTCAGCCTATTTTTTTTTTTTTTTGTAATTTATTTATTTTGGTACTGGTGATCAAACTCTGAACCCTTGCACTTGCGAGGCAGGTGGTGGCACCACTAAGCTAAATCCCCAGCCCATCAGCCTGTTTTTTGAGACAGGTCTTGCTAAGTCCAAACAAGGTCTTGCTGGGCTCAAACTTGCCATCCTCCTGCTTCAGCTTCTCAGAGTGCTGGGATTATAAGCCTGTGCCACGACACTCAGCTGAAAACTGCACATGCTTTTTTTTTTCTCTGCTCAGATTCCATTCTGGTCCCTGTTGCTGGGGACTTCCAGTTTTACTCAGATGCCACCTCCCCAGGTCGTTGGTGCTTTTCAGCCAACAGTGCAAGTAACAGACTGGTTCCCTGCGTAAGACAAAAGGCCTGTGTCCCTGCTAATTTTCAGATAGCTCAGCAGATGGCTGGAAGCAGAACCCTGGCTTGCAAGACGGGAGGCACAGACCTGACCCTGGCCATCCTGTTTCCCAGTCCTGGCTGGGAATGAGGTTAATTATACCTATGGGCAAAGCTCAGGTGACAAGGGCTTGTATGAGATTACAGACTATCCTGACACCACTAATTAATGAGCTCCAAAGGAGCCCAGGGAAAGAAGAGAAGTTACCCATAATTGGCAAAGGGTATAAAAACTGCTTTCTGAAATATCCCTCATCAATGAAGTGAACGAAGAGCTATGAGGTGGCCCCTTCCCCAGTACCACCACCCCACTTCATCGGTCAGGAAACCAAGCTCAGGCAGGCGAGGCCTGCAAAGCAAGAGGCTCAAGGCTCAGATTTTTACCAAACCAGTATTACCAGGCTGGGCTGATGGATATGATGAAGAGCCTTTGACAGGGAGCAGATGACTTCATTTCTGCTGACAGTGCCTGGCGAGAAAGCCCTTTGCTTCCTCCAGTGTGGCTCTGCCACCCTCGGGCTCACAGTAGAGCTCACAGGACTGGCCCCTCGGGAATGTGGGTGACTTCTGGGGGGCGGGGAGAGGCAGGCAAAGCTTTGCTCTTATGACCAGAAGAGAATGAATGTACCACTTTCTTTAATGTCCTGACTGTCTCTAACAGTGATCTTTTACCATCCTGACACAAACAGAAAGTGTTTCCTATTATGGTTTTTTTGGGGGGTTCTGGGGATGGAACTCAGGACCTTGTGCTTTTGAGGTGGGCGGCGGCACCACTGAGCTAAATCCCTAGCCCTACCATGGTTTAATAATACTAGAAAGTTACCCCAACAGGTCATTAAGTTTAAAAAAACCTGGCAGAATAACAGGACTTCATTTGGGTAAGAACAAGGGTAAGAGAGACCCCTGCCCTGTGCTGGGGACAGCCCTGCTCTGAGTTTTCACTGAGTATCACATTTTGTTGGCATCAGAAGAGGCATGGCACTGGGGTGCTGCTCAGGGGTAACGTGTGCTTAGGGGGCACCGCTAGGCCCCAGGTTCCATTCCCAGCACTGGGGGAAAAGGAAAAAGAAAGAACACGGTCCAGACAGCCTATAAGGAAAGAGTTTAGCTTGGCACTTCACATGAAACATATACATCATTTCCCGGCAGGGTAAGTACAATTATGAATTTAAAAAGCAAATTATTTTTTCAAATCCACAAATATGACTAAATCTTCGTTCCATTCCATGGAACAGCCCAAAGGTCAGGCACAGCACTGGGGTCAGGGACCAGAGCAGGGCCCCCAGGGACTCGCTCTCTGGGCAGACCCAACACCTGCGGCCGTGGCTACCACTCACCTGGCTCACAGTGTCCAGAAGGTAGATGCTATACTCGTTCCAGCTCAGCACCCAGCCTTCCCGGAAGAAGCAGGACACTAGCCCCAGGTGCTTCTCGGGGGAGCTGCAGCCTCCCTTGTCTGCGGGCTCCACACGTGGGTACAGCTCGAAGGGCGTGACCCCACCAGCAAAGACATCCTTCAGGATGAAGGTGGCCTGCACTGTGCCCTGCGCGTCAGCCTTCCACAGTCGCAGCCCAGGCCGGGCCGCATACACAGTAAGGTCGCTCTGTTTGCACAGTCCTGGTATAAAACAAGCACCAAATTTTCCAGTACTACAATGAGGAGAAAAAAGAAAGAAAAAACCAGGCATGGGCTGATTTACAGTGATGCAGCTGCCAACCCTGCTAGTAACAAGAATCTGGGTAACTGGTCCCCCTTCCTTCTCCGCCTATGGTGATCTCACTAGGCTGGGAGCCCTCAGTAACTAAATCCCTATAGATAGTGTCCAAGGAGGGTACCACGTATGGAGTTCAGCTGTGGAGCAAAGACCAGCAGACCATCCTACAGATGTCTATCAGTACAAAGGACTGAACTCAGCAGCGCTCTAACGCCAAACTGCACCCCCAGCCCCTTCTAGAATTTATTTGGAGGGGGTGGTCCTCACCAAGTTGACCAGACTGGACTTCAATTTGCAATTCTCCTGCCTCAGCCTCCCTATGCCAGCCCGTCCAGCCCCAGAAGGGTGTGATTCTGAAGCTTTGGGAACTGACAACGGACTCTGGTGGGCTCAACCAGGAAAGGAGTCTACACAGAGGCCCAAAGGGATCCCGAGGCAGCTCAGAACGGTTCCCTCTTGCCTTTCTAGTCAGGCCAATTTCTGTTCAGTGATTTTTTTTTTCCCCCCTAGCACTGGGAACTGAACCCACTGAGCTACATTCCCAGCCATTTTTTACTCTAAGACAGGGTCTTGCCAAGTTGTCCAGGCTGGGCTGGAACTTGTGTTCTTCCTGCCTCAGCCTCCCAGAGTGCTGAGATTCTAAGTGAATGCCACAATGCCTGGCTTGGTGACCTACTTTTAAAATTTCTATTTATAAGACCTCTTAAACTCTGGTCACCTCTGTCTAGGTTTGTTCGCCTTACGTAACTGCAACAGGGCCTGGCACACTGGACACTTCGGCTGCGGAAGGCCTGACCTTGCCATGCCCAGGAGAGGTCCCCAAGCCTCCCAGGATACCAGGTCTGAGGGGCAATGCTGAGTGTGGCCTGGCTCTGCTCTCACCCACGCTGCCACCCAGCAGGCACCGCAAGGCAAGGCAGTGCCAGGCGGGCCAGGACCTGGCTCCAGGCGGTGGGACCCAGGGAGCTGACCTGCCCCGAACCTGCTCTGCAGGGATTCTGCCGGAGACTGTGGTCACAGACCGCCGAGGACCCAGTGAGGCACCACAGGCCACAGAGTGGGGGAGGTGGCCTCTCTAAGGGTCAAGGGACTTGTGCAGAAGGGAGAATAAAGCCCTGTGCTGCTGCCCAACATATCACATGGGGACAGCAGGGACTCCCTCACTGGTGAGCTCACCCCCTCCTGCTCCTAGCACCACCAGCCTGAGGCTTCACCACATTGCCCCTCTCCCTGTGCTCCCCGTGCTTGGCCCGGCACCACCTGCTCCATCAATAAGGCCAAGCAGGGAGGACATGGATGGGAGGCCTCAGCCCCCACCAGCCACAACCGCCCCTGTGCCACCCTCTGCTCCCCACTCATCCCACTCCTGCTCCCTTCTCTCTGCCTCCCTTCCCTACCATCCCCCGCAGGCTGGTGGCAGAGGCCACAGGCTGTTTCCTGGGCATTGTGGAGGGCTCCACCTGGGAGGGGACATGGGCCTGGGCACCAAGAGGAGCACTGCAGCCGTGGGTCCCTGTGGCTTCTTGCACAAGCAAAGAGGGGCCCCTAGCAGCTGCTCGGTCCCATGGCCTGGCCGGAGTGAGTTGAAAACGCAGCTCACCTCTTCCTCGCTTGCGTCCCGATCTGCTGCACAGACTTCTCCTCAGTGTAGAAGAGCAGACTCCTCTGCAGGGTGGACACAAGAAGCACCTTCTGGCTGTAATCCAGCTGCACGATAGACGCCGGCTCCTCCAGCACCAGCAGTGAGCTGCAGAGCCCCTATGAAGACGGAGGCTGCCTGTGAGACAATTGCTGTCCTGTGTGGGGCTCAGGTCAGCCCAGGCGGGGACGTTGGGGTCCCCACCACACTATGGGTTTCATAGGGTCAGTCAACAGTGTGAGCCATTTTCCTTAAAATGATCCCAGTAAAGAAAGAGTTCAAAGAGGAATCCATAAGATCTAAACAGAAACATGTCATGCTACTCATGTTATTCTATTTCAATATCCAGTGAAAGGGGACTTGCTATGGATTATGGTGACAGTGATAAGCTCTCCTGCTGCTGTCCAGCCACACGCAGTCAAGGCCATCAGAGAACATGATCATCTTGCTAGCTGAAAGGGGCCCAGGACAGGAGAGGTTAGGAAGAAGTCATCCTGGCATTAAATACACAAGGTGACAGGGTCCAGGGATTTAGCTCAGTGGTTTTGCTGCCTGCCATGCAAGCACGAGGACCTGAGTTTGATCCTCAGTACCAAAAAAGAAAATACATATGGCGGTATTAATGCAAAACAACTCACACACATACAGTATATTCTAGCAGGCATTTTACTACTGACACAAACTACTTTTCATGGCATCAAACACTGGCTTCTGTGAATCACTCTTCTCCTGAAGTAGTTTTGTTGACTAAGAAATATTACTGCAGGCATGGTATTAGAAGCCTGCAATCCCAGAACTCTGGGAGGCTGAGGCAGGAGGATTACAAGTTTGAGCCCAGCTCGGGCAACCTAGCAACTTAGTGAGATTCTATCTCAAAAGAAAAAAGAAAAAAGGACTGGAGATGTATTCAGAGAAGGCCTTGGCTTCAATGCTCAATACAAAAAAAGGGCTGTAATATTTGAGTGGCAAGGGGAGACTGGGCAGATTTATGGGCAAAATTTATATACAGTAAAGTTCATCACTTTTGGGTGTGTGGTTCTATGATTTTTTTTTTTTTTTTTTTTTTTTTTTTTTGTGTGGGTAAAAATTTTTTTTTTTTTTTTTTTTTTTTTTTTTTTTTTTGGTACTGGGAATCAAAATCAGGACCTTGTGCTTGTGAGGCAGGTGGTGGGAACACTGAGCTAAATCCCCAGCCCGGTTCTACAATTTTTTAAAAACTTGGTAGTTATGTAACTTCCACTGCGCTCATCCCCACACAGAGGAGGCGGAAGGAAGTGTCCCTTCCCTGTGAAGCTCTTCGGGGTGCAGCTTTTCCGTTTTTAACACAGCTCATGATGAACTCAAAGTGCATTTCACAGCAATGGGCAACACATGTCTGCTGGGACCTCCTGTGCACCAGTGTCCTGCAGTGCCTGTGTCCCCAGGGACCAAGGACCTCAGCTTCCAGAGGCTCACAGCCAGCTGCTTCCTCCACAGAGTGGTGGGCAGGCTCGGAGTCTGGGTTTCTCACAGGAGGGGAAAGGGCCCCTGATGCCTGCTCTGCCTAGATCCGAGGCCCTCTCCAAGCCAAAATTATTTTCACGATCACTCTAAAATTCTGTCTGTCCTTTGTGCCAATGGAGCAGATGCTGCCGCAGGCACCATGCCCTTCACCACCACATGGTGTGGTAAAACCGGACCTCAGTGAAGAATTCTCAGCAAAGAAACGATGATCTCAGTCTCCACCCTTAAGAGAGAGATTTCTGCGTGTGATGTGATACACCAGGATGTGCACATGCAGCCCTTCTGTGCATTGAGGCAGGCTGGTTTTCTTCAGGAAAAGCCTCGAGCCTCACTGGAGTTGGGAGGTGAGCCAGCTGGCTTCTTCACAGAGCACCAATCTGACTTGAAATAATAATTATTCAAACTTGGGTATTTGGCAAATATTTAAGAAAAAGGGAGCCTATCACTTCAAGGAAAACAAGCGATAGTATTTGTTATCTCCAGGTGAGGACTGGTCTCGACCAGCCGCTCTTTCTTGTCAAATGGACAAAGTGGGTGGTGATGTGTAAATACAGTGTGTCGCCATTCATGGGGGTGCACACCTGTAATTCCAGCTCATGGGAGGCAGAGGCAGGAGGATCAACGTGAGTTTGAGCCAGCTTGGGAGTACAAGGGCAGCCGGGAATACATAGTGAGACCTTGTCTCAAGAAGCCCAAAACAAAAAACAACAACAAATTATTCCAACTTGTTTGAATAGTTTGAGTAATTTGGTGTCAACACCAAAAAGGTGCACAGCACCACACATTACGAGGACAGAAATCGCACCTGGGTAAAAGGTCCTAAGTGTGAAGCAGCCTGGCAGAAGAGCTCGCCCCTGTGGCGTCAGGCCCTACAATAACTTGTATGGCAGCCACCATGTGTCATTTTAACTGTCACCCGCAGGAAACCCCTTTTGTCACAATTCTCCTCCTACATTCTCTGCATGTCTTTGTGAGGCCAGATTTTAACCACGGCACATGCAGCAACACTGTCTTCCAGTAAGCCAAATGTTTTTTCCTGCCTTCCTTCCTTTTTTTTTTTTTTTATTGGCACTGGGGATTGAACCCAGAGCCTTCACCCTGAGCTATATTTCCAGCCCTTTTTAAAATCTTCATTTTGAGACAGGGTCTCACTAATTTGCCCAGGCTGGTCCTGAACTTGGGTCCTCCTGCCTCAGCCTCCCAGAGTGCTGGGACTGCAGGCATGTGCCCCCATGACTAGCTAAGTCAGGCATCAGAGAAATCTGTAAAAATATAAAGTAATGCCACTCTTCTCAGTTGCTTTTAAATAGGTATTTTCATTTTTTAAAAAGGTATCTCTGGGGGTGGGGATTTAGCTCAGTGCTTCCACCTCGTGCTGACTCACAAGCACAAGGTCCTGAGTTTGATCGCTGGTACCAAAACAAAAAAGGTATCTCTGCTAATATATAGTGGATTTATTATTTCAAATTATAATTAATATTTTGAAATTCCTCCTTTTTAATTTCCAGCATGGCAGACTTGATAGATACGATCCACACAACCAAAGCTCTTCCTCACCGTCTTTCCAAGCACACAGGAGGCCGGTCACTGAGGTACAAACTGGGCTAGCGACTTCCACACAGCCCCAGCAAGTTGGGCTAGTCAGTCACTTGTGGGGAAGCCAAGAGGACCAGACAGGGCTGGAGCAGTAGGGTCTGCCCAGTGGGTGCCCAGAAGAACAAAAACACAAACATCGCAAAGCCCAGGGGCGGGGTAGAGCCGGGTATGTGCACCTGCGCCCACCCTGGCACAAAGGCCCTGACCCTTGGCTGCCCCCTGCCCTGACATGTTCCCTTCTCATCATTGCGGTCTGGGTTGTGACTGTGAGTTCTCCATTTGCTGGGACACCAACCTCTGTCCACTGGGGAACTGGAAAACGGTTTGAATGACAACCGTGTCTTCTTTTCTAAGCACTAGCAGTAAGAATAGCAAAGTGAAAATCAAGTGTTTCACATAAGGGTTAAGTGCTAGACACAGCCCAGGAGCATAATCCCAGCACTCTGGGAGGCTGAGGTGGGAAGGTCACAAGTTCAAGCCCAGCCTGGGCAATTAGCAACTCAGTGAGTTGTGGGGAAGCAGCTCAGTGCAAAAGACCTAGGCTCAATTCCCAGCACCTAAAAGAAAAAGTGCTAGAAACATCTATGTGGATTTGAATATTCACAACATGCACATGTATTAGGATGTCACATGGCAACCCTGAAGGGTGTGCAACTTTTATATATCAGGAAATTTAAAAAAATAAAGTGAATGCTGTAGCAGGCCAACTCTTGAGTCAAAGAAACAGGAACTTACAAAGATTTGGAAAAAATCAGGAAAGAAAATGTTGCAGATAACAGATGCAATGAACAGAAACTTCGATCAAAAACCCAACTACAAATTGCAAACACAATCGGAATATAATCGCCCCACTGTCAGTGGGAAGGGCCTGCGGCAGTCTATAACTGTTACCTGGTCCAGATCCAGAAAGGAGTACACGATTTTCCCTCTGTCGTCTCCTGAGAACAGTTTCATCCCATTGGGGCTCCAGGCCAGCGCGGTGATGCTATTTCTGTGCACTCCAGTGATGTCAAATCTCCGAAGCTACGAGCAGCCAATAAAACAAAGGCAGGGCAAGTGTGACCCGCTGAGGCTCGGGCTGTGGGGAAATGGCTCCATCTGCGCACCTGGGACCCACAGACAAGACACCCAGCGTGTCCCCAGGCCTCACAGGGCCCCACATGCTTTATGCCAAGGGTCCACGGGGGAACAAAAGCACTCCTGATTAGAAACAGCACAGAATTACAATTTTCCAAGCATACATTTGCTAGGCACATGAGGGTCTCTAATTTTTAAATCCATGAGAGCTGGGTGTGGTGGCAAGCACCAGTTATCCCCACACTTGGGAGGCTGAAGCAGGAGGATCTCTGTGAGTTCAAGACCAGCCTGGGCTACACAGTGAGTTTAAGGCCAGCCTGCGCTCATAGTGAGACCCTGTCTCAAAAAACACAACAACAAATCCACTAAGAATTTGCTGAGCGCCTACCTGCTTGTTCCTTCCTGGCAGTGAGGACACGAGCTGGAAAACTGCAACCCTCCCAGAGGCCGTGCCAGCTGCCACCAGGTCATCGAAGCAGCTCAGCAGCTTCACCACGGTAATGGACTCTGTCTTCCCCTAAAGAGCAAACAGACAGAGTGGATTAATCCAGAGGCTGATACACTTTCCCAATGGAAAACAAGGACAGAACAAGTCAGAAAGAAGAGGAAAGCATCACTGGTAAAGCCCACAGATTCCTAGCTGGAAACGCGCACAGCTGGGAAGAACATGAGATATGTAAAAGACCTTTCCCTTTCTAGGGTTCCTGCCCTTATTTTTAAATTACATTAAAATAGAACACAAGGGCCAGGGATGTAGCTCAGTGGCACAGTGCCTGCCTTGCATGTGCAAGGTCCTGAGTTCAATTCCCGGTACCAAAAAAAAAAGATATATACAAAATTACATTAACTTTTTAAAAAAGTGGTACTGGTGACTGAACCTGGGACCTTCATACGAAGCTGAAACCCCAGCCCTTTTTTATTTTTTGAGACAGGGTTTCACTGAGCCACCAAGTTGCCCAGCTGGGCTTGAACTTGAGATCCTCCTGTTTTAGCCTCCCAAGTACTGAGATTACAGGCACACACCAAACATCTCAGCTTATTACACTGATGTTTTTTAGTGTACATTTCAGTACTCACAATGTTGTACAACCATTACCACCATCCATCTCCTCTTGGAAATGGGAACTCTTTCAACCCATTAAACAACAGCCCCAGAGCCTCTTATTTTTTGTATCGGGGACCGAACTCACGACCTTGCACTTGTGAGGCAGGCGCGGTGCCACTGAACTACATCCCTGGCCCTTTTGGGGGTTGGAGGGAGCCCTCTTTTCTCCTACGGCCCTGGTTCTTGCCAGGAGGGCGCAGTGCTATCTCTTAGTGTATGACCATGTCCTCACTGCCAGCCCAATGGCGCTCACATGAGTACTCCATGTCTTCATGGTCCTGGGCCACAGATTCCGCTCTCATCTCCTCTTATCTGTGGCACTGGGGAGCAAACTGGGGCCCTCACCAGAGCCACACCCCAGCCCCTTTCATTCTTTTTGAGACAGGGTCTCAGCAAGTTGCCCAGGCTGGCCAGGAACTCCGACCCTCCTGCCTAAGCCTCTTGAGTAGCTGGGATCACAAGTGTGCACCACCACACTCAGCTTTATTTTTAATTTTTGAGAATCACCAATTTCTTAAAGCAACTATACCATTTTATGTTCCTGACAACAGTGTGCAAGCTACCATCTTCCACACCCCAGCAACACAGGCTGTTTCCTGTTTCGTGCTCCTAGCAGCAGATATCCTGGGGGTCAGGGGTCACTCACTGCAGTTCTGATTTGCATCTCCCTCATGATTAGTAATGGAGAGCAGCTTTTCACAAGCTTGGTTCTACAAAGAAGTGCCTACTGAAGTCCTATGCCCATTTCTGAGCTGTTTGTTGTTATTTCCTATGTATTCTGGGTATAAATCGATTATCACAGCTGGGTGCGGTGTGGTCCTAGTACTTGGGAGGCTGAGGCAGGAGGACTGCTGCCAATTCAGGCCAGCCTGGGCTACACAGTGAGTTCAAGGCCAGCCTGAGCTATACTGTAAGACCCTGTCAAAAAAAAAAAAAAAAAAAAATCCGTTATCACATATGTGATTCTTGAATAAACGGAGTAAATATCTCTCTCCCATTCTGCCAGTTTATTTTTAGTCTATTGATAGTGACTTCTGAAGAACGCATTTTTAAAATTTTCATGAGATTCAATTTTTCTTAGTGCTTGTGCCCATGATGTTATATCTAAGAGATCACTGCCAACCCCAACATATCATACCTTTGCCTGAAGTTTTCGTGTGCTTGCATCACTAGCCCACTTCAGATGTTACACAGGGTTAGATGGAGTAGGCACACCTTACTTCGTGTGCAGATGCCCACCCCGACTGGACCCTGGACACCCTGAGGGTACAACCCTGGGTCTGTCCTTCGCTTGCCTGGTCTGCACGAGTGTCTACACCAGGCTCACACAGCGTTGATTTGTACTGAATTTTAAATTCATCATGTGACATTTCTGGATTTATTCTTTTTCAAGGTTGCTCTGGAGATTTGGCATCTATTGCCCACTGACACACAGTATGAATTTTAGGGTGGGTGCCCCTATTTCTGTGAACAACTGTTGAGGTTTTAAGCAACTGTACGAACAGGCTGATCACTCTGAGTGACATGGACACCTCAACACTTTGCAGTCTGCTGCTCCAAGAACACCGTTGTGTCCACTCATTCTCGTGTGAGCTTTTCTTCTTTAGTTAATTCCTAAGTGTATTCTTTTTTATGCAATTTTAAGCTAAATTGTTTCCTTAACTTCAGACTGTTCATACTTAAGAGTTTAGAAATAATGATACTTAATTTTGAATTTTCTTCATGTGCTGCTTGCTACCATACAGATGTATCAGTTGGAACAAAGCTTCGGGACAGAATATTTAAGGTTTTCTCTACATAAGATCATGTTATCTGCAGAGAGAGACAGATGCTCTTACTCCTTTTCCAGTGGTGACAGCTTTTATTTCTGTTTCTTGCCTAGTTTCTCAGGCTAGAACTTCCAGCTTGGGCTGAACAGAGAAAGGCCGGCTTCTTTCACTGTTCCCGACCTCAGAAGAAACTTCCAGCTTTTCCCCACTGAATTCGGTGCTTGCTGTGAGCTTTCCCAACAGACTCTCTTTCTTTGAGGTAGAGGTTCTGGGTACCCTCACAGGGTAGTGAACTCATCAAAGGCTTTTCCTGCACTAGACGAATAGGGCTGTGATTCTCCCCCTTTCTTCTGATAACACAGCAACCACAACGACTTTCGCATGTTGAACCAGCCCTGCCTTCCAGGAATGAGTCCCACCTTGGTCAGATGGAAAGCCTGTCAGTCTGCCGCTTAATTCAGTCACCAGGATCTTGCTGAGGGTTTTTGCATCAATGTCTGTAAGGCACATGTTCATGAGAGTTTTCTTGTGGTGTTTTTGTCTGGCTTTGTTATCAGAGTACTTCTGGGACTTCAGGGTGGGCCACTGTGAACGGTGACTGCTGTGGCCCAGCTCCTTCGAAACCTGTGTTTCGATGCTCCCAGCTGCAATGAGCTTTCTCAGTTTTCCACCACCGCTGGGACAGCCAAGGGGCTCCGGCACCAGCAGCCAGACACTGAGGCTGTGCTGAGTGGGAAAAGCCTTGGCACTGGCACCCTTTCCATTGCAAAGAGCCACCTGTCTCCGTTAGATGGTTCCAGAGTAGGATTCTCACTGTTAGTTTACATGCTGTTTCCAGGGACCTAAATGCCTATCCATGAGGACATCTGCATGCTATGGTGAATGCTAAATTTGAGAAGAAATAAAAGACTCTCTTGATGATGAAGAAGAGGAAGACCATGATGATGACATCGAACCTATTACTGAATTGAACTTTGTGCCGAGTGATGGCAGCACTGGAGGCGATGTCCATTGCAATGTGTGGACACCAGGCCTTGCACCCAGGGTGAAGGCTCTGGTGATTATGATGCAGAAGAACATGAGGTGGAAGCTCAGGAACAAGGACAGGGGAATAACCCCACACCTTATACCCATGAAGGAGGATTATCCCGTCTAACAGCAGAAGGGCAAGCCTCACTGGAGAGACTGAAAGGGATGCTTTCCCAGTCTGTGAGCAGCCAGTGTAACATGGCTGGGGTGCGGACACAAGATTCCTAAGGACTATGACAATATGGAAGCAGATACTATGCCAGCTGTTGCAGGACAGTTTGAGGATTCAGATGTTGATCACTGAAAATTATTTATATTGATTTAAGGTTCTGCCCATAACTGTAGGAGAGAACCCGATGCCTCTTCCCTCTGAAGAGAGGTTGATGAAAGTCTTTTTCCTTCTCTAAAACTCACCTAAACCAGTTCTTCCTCAAGATAAACTATGCTGAGACAACAAGCATACTTCACAGACCTTGAGAAAACAATCCAAAAATTCATTTGGAACCAGAAGAGACCTAGAATAGCAAAAGTAATTCTAGGCAACAAAGACAAGAAGGGGGTAATCACAATCCCCAACTTGAAGCTATACTACAAAGCTAATGTGTTAAAAACAGCATGGTATTGGCAAAGAAACCTGAGGCCCGGTGGAACTGATTAGAAGATGCAGAAACAACTCCAGACACACTCAGCCACCTCATCTTTGACAAAGGAGCCAAACACCCACACTGGAGGAAAGATACCTGTTTAATAAATGGTGCTGGAAAAACAGCGTTTCAACTTGCCAAAGATTAAAACTAGACCTGTATCTCTCACCATGCACTAGACTAAAATCAAAATGGATTAAAAATCTAAATATTAAAACAGAAACACTAAATCAACTAGAAAAGAGGTTAGGTAGAACTTCTGAAGACATTGGCAGAGGAAAAGATTTCATGAACAAAACCTCAGCTGCATATGAACTGGTGCAAAAGAACCAACAAGTGGGATGTCTTCTTATTAAAAAGCTTCTGCACAGCAAGAGAAACCACCAACATCATGAAGAGAAAACCCACAATGTAGGAAAAAATTTTCACCAGCTGTTCCTCACTACTATCTAGAATACATAGAGAACTTAAAAAAAAAAAATCAGACCTCCCAAATTTAAAGACCCAATCCAAAAATGGGCATCTGCAATGAACAGACATTTCTCAGACAAAGGAGTAGAAGCAGCAAATAATCATATGAAAAAATGTTCAGCATCACTGGTCACTTGAGAGATGCTGATGAAAACAACTCTGAGATTCCACCTCACCCCAAAAAGAATGGCTGCTACCAAGAAATCAACCAATAACAAATGCTGGCGGGGTTGTGGGGTGAAAGGAACCCTTCTCCATTGTTGGTCGGAGTGCAGACTGGTGCAACCACTGTGGAAATCAGTATGGGGATTCCTCAAAGAACTAGGATTAGAAGTCCCGTTTGACTCAGCTATCCTACTGCTGGGCATCTTCCCAAAAGAATTAAAAGAATCACACCACAGTGATATATGCTCACCCACATTCATAGTGGCACAGTTTGTAACAGCTAAAACATGGAAACAGCCTAAATGCCCATCAATAAAGAAAGTGTGTTTTTTTATAAAATGGAGTACTACTCAGCCATAAAGAATGAAAAATTAGAGGCACTTACAGCTAAATGGATGCACACTGAGGCCATACTCTTAAGTGAAATAAATAGGACATGCGTATAAATACCAAATAGTTTCTCTTGTGTGAGAAAGTGAAAATGTAAATAAGGATCAAAATGTGTAATAGATAATGTGAAATAGGAAGAAAAGGCGCAAAGGGGAAGGGGAAGTGGGATGGGTATGGGAAAGGAAAGAGGGGAATGGAATTAACATAAGAAAATGAAAAAATGGAAACAAAGACTTCATAAAAAGGGAAGGGTGGAGGGGTTGGAGCGCAGGATATGAGGAAAAATAAGAATCAAGATATATTATGTAAAGGTACAAATCTCCAATGATGAATGTCATTATACTGTATACCTAAAATGTACCAATAAATTTTTTTTAAAAAGTAATTCTGACCTCACGGAATGAGTTAGGAAATGAGAAAGAGACCAAGAGATGGAGGGAAGGAAGGGGAAGTGGAAGGGACGTAGATAGAATTAAGACAAGTGTTTCTTTTTAGCACCTTGAATACATCAGCTGGGCCTCCCAGCCTCATGTTTCTGCTGAGAAACCTGCCCATCGCTTTACTGAAGTCCCCTGTAGTAAAAGTAATATCCCTCCTTGCTTTCAAGCCTTTCTCTTCCTCTGGCACCGGAAAGCTTCATTAGAATAAGCTTGGTGTGGGTCGGAGTACACTTTACTTGGATGCCTCTAATTGTGCCTTTTGTCGTGTTTGGGAAGTTCTGTCAGTAACTCCCCAACTGCTCTCTGCCTCCTGCAACTCCCACATGAATGTGTCCACCTAACAAGCCCACAGTCCCCATGCTGGGTCCACCTCTCACCAAATGTATTTCTACATCTTCCTCAGTCCTGATTGTTTTCAGTTGTCCTATTTGTAAACTTGTGGATTCTATCTTTTGCCTGATCAATTCCAGCTTTAAGTCCTGTTTCAACTACTGTAAGCCAGGGCTGGGGATTTAGCTCAGTGGTTCCAGTACCTGCATGACCCGAGTTCAAACCCCGGTACCCCCCCAAAAAAAACCAAAAAAACCAACTACTGTAAGCCAGTTGTGGTGGTGCATGCCTATAATCCTAGCACTCGGCAGGCTGAGGCAGGAAGATCACTGCAAGTTAAAGACCAGCCTGGGCTGCATAATTCCAGGGCAGTCTGAACTACATCTGAATTGAGGCTCTGTCTCAAAAAAAGAAAAAAAAAATTCAACTATTATACTTCCCAATCTTCCTTCAGTCCACTGGGCATCTTGAGACTGCTGTTTTAACCCTTTCCCAGCAGATTTGCTACCTGGTCTGTTTTGTTTTTTTGGTACCAGGGATCGAACTTGGGACCTTGTGCTTGCAAGGCAGGCAGCGGGACCACTGAGCTAAATCCCCAACCCCACTACCTGGTCTTTATCGGGCAGTCTCTGTGGCTTCCCCTCTGGATGGCTATGGCCCCCAGATCCCTGTGTGCCTAGGTTGGCTCTGTGGCTGAGTTCTGGACATCCCAGTGCAACAAAGAGGCCCTTCCAAAAAGCAATTCCTTCCTGCCCCAGAGCGTGCCAGGTCTCCTTGGTACCTGGTGTTTTTGCTATTGGGTTACCATAGGCTCTCATGCTGGGAAGCAGCCTGGAGTATAAACTTGAGGTTTTGCTGGTCTTTTCTGAGCTAACAATTTTCTTGGCCAGGCAGAGTCACATTCTAATTTCCCCCCTACATGCAGCTGTTTTCCAATGTCCTATTCCTTAATGTCTGGCTCCGGCTGGGGAAGGGATGTGTGACCATGGGGGAAGCACAGGAACAATGTCCAGCTGCCTTGCTGTCATATCCACGTGATCAGAAAAACAACCAGGCCCAAGATCCCAGGTACTGGAGGAAGCTCCTGGACAGGTGCACAACTGCTCTCCATGGGACAGGGTGGGGTGTGACAAGCTCACACAGACCTTCCTTAACTACCAGCTACCATCTAAGCCTTCCCAAGACATCAAAGAACTCCAAAACTGCTACCTCAGACAGCTTCCACCGGGTAGCAGAAACAGTACCAGGATCCTCTCCTTCCTCTCCAAGTCTGCAATCTTCAAATGACAAAATTTTAAAGATCTTTCTAATGAAAGAAATGATGATTAATCAAATGAGCCCCTAAGAAAGAACTAAAACATCACCAGGAAGGTGCTTCCTAAATAACAAAACAAACCCTAACCCACTTGAGAGCCCAGAGTCAGAACAGCCAGGCCCTGACTTACCCTCCAAGTCTCAGGCACAGGAGTAGAGCCTTGCTATCCACTTGCGACCTGTCTGCCAGGCTGGCCGGAGGATTAACTGGACCACATACACCACAGACAGACACATCTCAGTTATCAGATCCACAGCCGTAGTAAATGCTGGCTTATGAAAAGGTACCTGCTCAAGACAGGCAGGCTTCCAGACCACCTGAGTGATCATTTTTACTTTGAAATCATTCATTCAGAGAAATTACATGGCCATTTGGAGCTTGCTAAATACACTGCTATCTCCCATGTGGTCACTCAGTTCTGGTAACAAGCGCAAGGCTTCTGCTTCATAAACGGAAGTCACAGCCAGCCTCCGGACAGCCAAGCGAGAGCCCTGAACAGCAGCACACAAAGACCCACCTACAGCAGTGGAGTGGGGATGGGCTTGCCCCCCCAGAGATGGGACAGCTTCAAGTGTTTCCCCAGGCAACAAACACACCCAGCACCACCCAATACTGATGCTGAGAGCTGGGTCTTAAGTGACAGGAAGGAGCAGAGGGATGCCTTGCCGACTCCTGGTTCTGCTGTGTCATGATCAGGTGCGTCGGACAGCCCTGCTCAGGAGGACAGGCAGGAGCAGGCAGTGGGAGACCAGACTGGGACGCTGCACCAGTCCTGGTCCTGGCCCAGGCCAGCAGAGCAGGCAGAGGCAGACAGGCCACAACCAAGAAAGTCCACGGAGACCACATCAGAGCCCTTCCCATACACTTGGCCTGTGACCTTATACTTCAGCAACCTGTGCTGTCTACACCAGGGCCAGGCCGAGGACCAGGGATCTGTGCACATGCACTGATGTGACCTGAGTCAGGACACGCACAGCTTGGGCTCTGCTCTGTGCTTTCTCCATGAGCCAAGGCTGAGAGAGCGCATGGCAGACAGTGCATGGGGCTTGGAGAGAGAGGGGCGGGGGCCCTGTGATGGTGGGAGCCAGAACATGAGACCAATCGTACCATCAGCCGGTGCACAAAGGGGAGGAGGGCACAGTCAGTCCTAGCTATGCAAACCTAACACGATGGCATGAAGCTGAAAAGAGAGTATTCCCTGTAAAAACTATGTCAGATGCCAGATGTGGTGGTACACGCTGTAATCCCAGCACTCGGGAGACTGAGACAAAAGGACTGCCAGTTTGAGGCCAGCCAGGGCTACAGAGGGAGAGTCTGTCTCAAAAACCCAAAAAAACCTAAAAAATACCAATCCAGTACTGCCTGTCACACAAGTGTACAAATATAGACAGACTTTAAAATATCAGCTGAGCCACCTAAAGAATGGCTACAGTTTAAGGTAAGGTGCAATGAAATAGGGTTCAACTTACAGATGTTTCCTGACGGCTTCACTGTTCCTTCGAGGATCATAAATGTATGCTGTCTTTAGTGGGGTCTCACGTAGGAGTTGCCCACAGGCCCAGGACAAAGCAGGGTGGCAGCAACCCCATGGGGCAGGCGTGTCACAGAAAGGGTCCCATCCACTGGAGGGTCGGGAGGGGCCCATGGCAACCCGGAGTTCCGGCAGCCACATGGGAAGTGTACACAAGTGTGCACTGCATGCACGTGACCACCCACAGCACACACGGCTGCCGAACAGTCACAGTTGTGCACCCACACCTAGACCTGGCTGGGCCCTGAGCCCCACAGTACACAGCTCTCCCAGCACAGCTCAGCCTGGGTACAGCCATGTGGAGGGCCATGTCGTGCCCTCCTGGTCCAGCGTACAATCTGCTCAGTGTTTGGCTGCTCCTCGGCCCAGGCAGGTTGTCCCCACTGGGCAGGCAGAGGTGCACTCTCCAGCTGGCCTGTCCTTCATCGTGACATCTCAGGCACACAGCCAGCGTGCTCAGGGCCTCAGCACAGCACCCAGGTACCCTCCCGGAGCCAGCCTGCCAAGGGGCACTGATCTCAGAGGCTCTCCCTGGCCAGGCTGGTAGCTCAGCCTGACCTGTAGCAGAATGAGTGACACAAAGACTACTGATCCTTTTCCTTCTATCACCTCTTCTTTTCAAATATGGGGACAGTTCTGTCTTATTCTGGCCTGGGATATATTCTTCTGTCTCTTTAAAACAACTTTAAGAGCTGGGGATGTTGCTCAGTGGCACAACATCTGCCTGGCAAGCTCAAGGTTCTGAGTTTGATCCCTGGCCATAAATA
>NW_022900933.1:39815941-39827660 GCF_012274545.1 Fukomys damarensis | reverse complement strand
CTGCCTGGCAAGCTCAAGGTTCTGAGTTTGATCCCTGGTGCCATAAATAAATAAATAAATAAATAAATAAATAAATAAATAAATAAATAAATAAATAAAACAGCTTTGGCTGATTGCACAGACCTGTAATCCTAGTACTCTGGAGGCTGAGGCAGGACGATCTCAAATTCAAGGCCAGCCTGGACTACACAGTGAGACCCTGTCTCAAACAAAACAAAAAGACAACTCTGCCCATCTGTGATCCCCTTTACTGTGTGTGTGTGTTTAACCTCCTCACTTTCCTCATTTCCTGTGTCCTAGGGGGGCAGCTATTGTTGCTCTCCTGGTAGCAACAAACTTCCTCAAATGGAAAGCCAGCAATCAAAAACTTCAAGGAAAAAGTCTTTCACTTGAAGGTGCCAGGAATCCTTTTCTGGATAAACATCTCAGGCTAGACTAGCAGTCCTGGACCCTGAGGCTCCCTGGTGGGTAGCTCCACCTCTATACTAAAAAGAAGTGCTCTTTGCTAGTAGACCATGGGAAATCATGGGCTGACAAGGCTTTCTTTATGAGCACCTGTGGCTGGCCCAGGTTAACCCTGGGCAGGAACTGCCAGCAACCAAACCACCAGGGTGCTAGGGATGCGTGGAGATCAGCAGTGACACAGGCTGGTTCACCGTTCTCCTTCTTCACCTCCGAAGAAAATCCGCAGGACCTGAACCACCTGAGGGCTACAGAAGCTGCCTGCTTTTGTGGAGTCAGCAAAACGGAGTGGGGACCTTGCAAGGAGCAGAAAGGAGGTGCAAGGCTTCAGCAGGAGAGCTGTGACACTTCCCTTCTTCTGTGCTCTGCGGAGCCACATCCTCCACCCCATACCTTCACAGCGGGGGACCTGTAGCCTGAGGAAGTCAGAAGGGGTCCGGTTTCACTTTCTCCTCTGTCCTCATCCAGCTATTCCGCAATGTTTACTGGGAAAGGTAGCAGTGCACAGGCCAACCATCCCTAACCCAAAACCCAAAGGCCAACATGATGCTCAAGAAGTCTGGAATTTCTGACAAGCTGAGGCAGGAGGACTGCAAGACCTATGCCAGGCTGGATAACTCACTGAGGTCCTGTCTCAGAATTCAAAAATAAACAGGGCCTGGGATTTAGCTCAGTGGTAGAGCACTTGCATAGCACCCTAACTCCAGAAGTATATCTCAGTGAGTCACTGTCAAAAATAACTGAAAGCCAGATTCCTAGGAACCAATGAAACAAAGCAATTAATGCGAAGGACCCGAGTGGGACTCCATCCGGTGATGCTACAGACAGTGCGTAGCTGTCCACAGCTGCTCATACCTGGACCTGAGAGGTTCTTCCAGCTGGGGGTGGGCAGGGGCGAAGGCGTTACGCAGATGAACCTCTGGCTGACATGGCAAGAAAGAAAATTCACTTCTGTATCACTTCTTTTTTTTTTGGCGATACCAGGGACTGAACTCAGGACCTGTGCCAGGCAGGTGTGGTACCGCTGAGCTAAATCCCTGGTCCTATATCACTTTTATAAATGTACTGGGTTTCAGTGATCCCTCACCTAGGTATCTTCCCCAGAGAGCTTAAGACATCATTCTACAGCAGTTCATGCATATCAATGTTTGCAGCAGCACAACTCACAACAGCTAAGTCCTGTGCGCAGCCTGTGTGCCCATCCACAGACTGGACAGAAAAAGTGTGGTATCTACATGACGGAATACAAAATGACACATCTGAGACAGGTACAGGAGAATGGGTGCACGTGGAGAACAGAATGTTGTGTGAAATAAACCAGACACACAAGCTTAAGTGCCACAGGGTATCTCTCATCTGAGCGAGGTAAAGTAGAAATAAAGAAAATGGTAAGGGACGGATGGAAGGAGACAAGGGGACAGAGTCCCTGCAACAGGGAAGTGGACCAAGGAATGAGGGAGAGGGGTGAGGAGGAGGGGAAGGGGAAAGAAGAAGAAAGATGTGCCACACACAGGAACCCAATTAACCCCAATTAATGTACACACTGTGCCATACATGGGGAACCGGTGGGGGGGGGCTTAAAAACAGCATCACCCTGTAATCTGTACATACAACCACACCCCCAGGTGACTGCAAACTGCAGAACTGCAAACATGCACAAATAAGATTTCCTTTATGTGTCCGGGTTTAGGCAGGCAAGGTGGCATCCACCCAGATTCCTAGCTCCTCAAGAGGCTGAGGCAGGAGACCGAATGGTGACTCCTGACATGCTGTCAGGCTCGTGCTTCTCCCTCCTCCCACAAGAGCCCTCTGCTGAGAGGTGGCCTGGCCACATCTCCCAGCCCTGCCCGGCTACATCAACCTGTAGCCACTCCTGACACTTGCGCTGTGAAGACTGATCATCCTCACCCACCTCTTCACGGGGCCACCACACCATCCCCAGGGGCAAAATGACCAGGACAGAAATGTTCTAGAGCAATGGAACATGGAGGCCACCCCCAGGAAAGAGGGCTCAGGTGCTGCTGCAGCAAGAGTAGAACCAGGGACTCTTAAGCAGAGCCAGGAGGACCCTGAGGGGGGCAGCGGTCTTCTCCCTTCGCACACCCACACTGCCCCACACCTTGCAAATCAGGCCTGTCTGCTCTATCGGCAGCAGCGTGCAGCCCACCTGACACTAAGCCAGGAAGCAAGCAAGGGCTGAAAGCCATACAAAGAGATTGGAAAGAGATTGCTCAATTGGGGCCCTAGGGGCAGGCAGAGGGAGACGAGGGCTCTCCTGAGCTCAAGGCCAGCTTGGAGCACAGACTCCATTCTCAAGAAAAAACAGAACAGGAAGGGTCCAGGTTTTAGCCAAGAGGTGCGGCCACCTGCCTCACAAGCGCAAGGACCTGAGTTCTATTCCTGGTATAAAAAAAAACCCACCACACAAGAAGAAGAAGAAGAGAAAAGGCCCAGGTCAGTTATCTTTTGGGGATGTTTTCCACTCACATGTCATCCTTGTATTTACCAATTTATGACATTTTTGTGCTTGCTGCTGGTTCCCTGCCAGTCTCTCTGTGCTTTCGGCAGCAGCAGGAAGGACTGCGTGTGCTGCCATCTGCCTCTCCCTCTGCCTTCTTTGGGGAGGCAAGGGTTCCTAAGCACCACTTCTGAGAACAAGTGCTGGGCTATATTTACCACAGAGAAGACCCACTTTCTTCTTCAGGAACATAACTTCGCTTTAAACTTGACTTTCAGCCATGCGATGCATGAATTTGAGGGCAAACCTCCATCTCTGGACATCCTAGAGCCCACGAGTCAGAAGTCCTGTGCTTCAACTCAAGGCCCAGGGCAGCCCTGCCTCCCCAAGGGAGCGAGCACAGGGTGCCTGTGGCAAGACTCAGTGCTTTATTGCATGTGCTGTGGACAGAACTCACACTCTGTACAACCCAGGCCAGCTCTCTACCATGACACTACACACCTAGCCCGGGTTTCATCGTAAAGTGTGTAAATCATGCCCAGTGACTCCAAGAACCAGCCAGCTCCAACAATAAAATGGTAATTACAGCACGGGATTTAATTACACCTGTTGGGTCTGACACCTGGCAACACAGGCTCAAACGATCTGTGCTATTTGCAATCACACAACTACCATGGTTCTTAGTCTACTTTAAGGCAACTTCACTATGTTGTCGGGTTTTCCCTCTTTTGCAGTCCTGGAGACTGAAGCCAGGACTCGATCACTCAGCTGTGACCCCAGTGCAACAGGGATGCAGCAGCTACCAGCACCCAAGGATGCGTCTGCCTCGTCTTCTCTTCACAGCTATGCTCCCCAAGCATGGAACCCTGGCCACACAATCCCTCCCACAAGTTCAAAACGTACTGCTGCCTTCCAGCCCCAGAGTTCCTGACCAGAAGTCCGCCTCATCACATCCTTGTGTCCCTGAGGGGAACATGCCAGTTTTCTCTAGCTCCATTTCAGACTGTTTGTCAGGTTGATTACGTCACCGGGAATGGATTCTGTCATTTATCCTTTTGGGGTTCACTGCTGGAGTCATAAATCTTCCTCATTACCTGAGGAATTTCAGAGTTCAGTTCTATTAAGTTCATTACTAAAGCTTAAAGATTAACTGTGTAATGATCTTAAGTGTTAGGGAAATTTGATCAGTTAAAGATTACAGTTAAGATTTCATGAAATCTACTCTTCCTGTAAGCGGCCAGAGGTGACCTGTGAAAATGGTTCGCTACTCTCTTGACCCAGAAAACCCCACAAAATCATGCAAATCAAGAGGCTCAAATCTTCGTGTTCACTTTAAGAACACCCGTGAAACTGCCCAGGCCATCAAGGGTATGCATATCCGAAAGGTCACCAAGTATCTGAAGGATGTCACATTAAAGAAGCAGTGTGTGCCATTCCGGCGTTACAACGGTGGAGTTGGTAGGTGTGCCCAGGCCAAACAGTGGGGCTGGGCACAGGGCCGATGGCCCAAAAAGAGTGCTGAATTTTTGCTGCATATGCTTAAAAATGCAGAGAGGAATGCTGAGATTAAGGGGAGATGTAGATTGAGAGTAATGCTGAGCTTAAGGGTTTAGATGTAGATTCTCTGGTCATTGAACATATCCAGGTGAACAAAGCACCCAAAATGCGCCGCCGTACTTACAGAGCTCATGGCCGATTAACCCATACATGAGCTCCCCCTGCCACATTGAGATGATCCTTACTGAAAAGGAACAAATTGTTCCTAAACCAGAGGAGGAAGTTGCACAAAAGAAAAACATATCCCAGAAGAAACTGAAGAAACAAAAGCTTATGGCACGGGAATAAATTAACCATAAAATAAATGCAAATGAAAGTTAAAAAAAAAAAACAAAACATTTCATGAAATCTTAAAGAAAAGGAAAAGCAACAGTTTTAACTGGGGGCCAGGGTCTTGCTATGTAGTGCAGGCTGGCCTTGAACTCACAACATAGCCCAGGCTGCCCTCTGACTCATGGTGAGCCTCCTGACTCAGCCTCCTGAGTACTGGGATTACAGGTGTATGCCACCATACCTGGCAAGAAAAACTAACTTTAAAACCAGGTGTATATCCCTGCAATCCGTGTACTAAGGAGGCTGGGGCAGAAAGAGCACAACTTCAAGGCCAGCCGAAGCAGTCTAGTGATACCCTGTCTCAAAATAAAGAATAAAAAGGGCTGGGGATGTAGCCCAGTGGCACAGCACTTGCCAAGCACATGTCAGGCTCTGGGGCTGGTCCTCAGCACTGAAAAAGAAAAAAAAAAAAAAATTTAAAAATCAAAACTTCAGGGTCAGGGATTTGGCTCATTGGTTCCACCGCCTGCCTTGCAAATGCAAGGTCCTGAGTTTGATCCCCCGTGCCAAAAAAAAAAAAATCAAAACTTTAATTTTCATTGAATGTATTTTAAAACACAAGTGTGGCTGGGCATGGTGGCATATGCATGTAATCCCAGAATCCAGAAGGCTGAGACAAGAGCATCACCATGAGTTCAAAATCAGCCTGGACTACATAGTGAGAACGGGTCTCAAAAATATTTTAAAAACCAAGTGTTTTGTGTTCTCCTTGATGCAAAAACCCACTGTTCACAGGCAGAGGAGCCCTGCTAAGCCACCTCTGAGCACCACCACAACTGCCTGCTCAAGTGAGCTAACAGATCTGACCAAGCCCTGCTGCCATGGCCGTCCTCATCCACAGCACCCAGATGGCCAGCAGCAGCAGTGCCGGGGTCTCCAAGCGGCAGGCGCCTTATTCAAGGTGTGCGTGACTTCGGCCACTCACCAACACTGAGCTAGGTCCTCTGCGTAACCATCCCATGAGGACTAGAGATCACTCTAGTCAGCCGAGTGCTCAGAGAAACAAATGTCTCCAAAGTTCTCTAGCAAGTGTCAAATGCTAAAATACTCTTTAAACGTGACGCAGTCTTTGGAGAGAGGAAAAACAACTGAAACACACAGTTTTCAGTTACACCCCACCTGGTAACGCCAGAAGGTGAACCGCAGCAGCCGGAAGTCAGGGACCTTACCTGGGAACCAGGCACCCGTGCCAGCAGGACTCACCTCAAAGTTGTACTTCCGCATGTGGCTGAAGCGGCGGCAGTACAGGTAGAGCATGCCAATGCTGCTGCCCACGGCGATGTAGTCCCCGTTGGCGTCGAGCGCCGTGAGGTAGACCACCAGGGAGCGGAAACCCTTCTGCACCTTGGCAGGGATGGCATTGAGGAGATGGTACAGGGGGCAGAACTCTCGGAAGGTCACGGGGTCCGGTGTCGACGCCATGGCCACAGTTTCCACACACAGTCTTCCAGCAGGAAAAGGGGTGCGTGCTCGTCATCGAGGGAAAGCTGGGGTTGTAGAACAATGCGTTATCCTTTAGTGCCCCACCATGCAACCAAGAGGTGGTTTAACAGTGAGAAGGCCACCAGGCATGTCAGCATGTGCCTACAATTCTAGTGTTCTGGAGGCTGAGGCAGAAGGCCACTGAGAGTTCAAGGCCAGTCTGAAATACACAGTGGGACCCTGGCTCAAAAAAGAACGAAAAAAAAAAAAAAAAAAAAAAAAAAAAAAAAAAAAAAAACAAAAAAAAAAAAAAAAAAAAACAAAAAAAAAAAAAAAAAAAAACAAAAAAAAAAAAAAAAAAAAACAAAAAAAAAAAAAAAAAAAAACAAAAAAAAAAAAAAAAAAAAACAAAAAAAAAAAAAAAAAAAAACAAAAAAAAAAAAAAAAAAAAACAAAAAAAAAAAAAAAAAAAAACAAAAAAAAAAAAAAAAAAAAACAAAAAAAAAAAAAAAAAAAAACAAAAAAAAAAAAAAAAAAAAACAAAAAAAAAAAAAAAAAAAAACAAAAAAAAAAAAAAAAAAAAAAAAAAAGAAAGAAAAGAAAAAGAAAAACCTAACTAACATACCCCTCTTTTAGCAGAACTAAAGCTCCAGAAGGCTCTGAAATTGGCCCTAGGGCCAGGGATTTAGCTCAGTGGTTCCACTGCCTGCCTCACAAGCTCAAGGTCCCAAGTTTGATCCCTGCTGCCAAAAAAGAATAAAGAAATTGGCCCAAGGCTGCACAATTTCAGTGTCCAGTGCCACCGAAATCTGGACCATGAGCGCTGGTCCTGCCCAGACCATAAACTGACAACTTCCTAAGAGCCAGCCAGGCTTAGGGAGAGATCCCGACTTCAGAACTCCTGAATTACACAGGTGTTCTGAAAAGGCAGGTGGGGGCCCCCAACTCAGCCCTCAGCACACACACAGCAGCTGCCACCGCGGGCTGGCACCAAGGGAGAGCACTGGCCACCACGAGGCCACCAAAGACAGGCGTGCTGTGGCACAGATAGTGACGGCCAGCACTGCTCCTCAACAGCGCCACTCTTAGCACCCTGGCTCACGAATTCCTCCCATGGAACCCATGGGGGAGGCTCCACGGCCATCCCCACATCACACACAAGACTGTCCCCACCTGGATCATCCCTTCCACCTGCAAGGGACAGATGGAAGTGGCAACGGCTCTGTTGCATATGTACACAACCACACATCAAGGCAACAGCACTTATTTAATTTAAAGCAGTATTTTCTTTGTTCAACAGTCCTAAGTGCTCACTATGGGAAACTTGCTAATACAGATCTAGAAAAGCCCATAGCTGGGCACCGTGGCACTTGGGAGCTGAGGCAGGAGGATCCCCGTGGGTTCAAAGCCAGCCTGGGCCACATAGTGAGATGCTGTCTCAAAAAAACCACAGGGAAAAGTACAAAATAGAGGTCACTCATAAACCATCACGCAGATGAGTAGTATGCAGGCCACGTCACTATGCTACATCACTGTGCTGTGTGCAGATCGATATCTAAACAGCTGCAGATATGTGCACACACACAGAGCTTCTCACTTAATAGATCAGGAGCGTTTTCAATGTGGTTATTATTAAATATTCCCTAGCACAGTGACGGGGAGCCCGTCAGAGCTTTCAGTGATAACAGCCTGCCACGGCACATATGCCACACGTCTGCCACTGCCCTAGAACACAACTTTTAATGACTACAGAAAAACATGAAAGAACACACTGTAGATATAAGCTAAACCCTTCTCAACCAAAATGTTCTGACTGCACCATCATACACACCACTGACACAGACCCAGGACTATTCTCGGGGTGGGTGTCAGCAGGTAAAAAGGTCGAGCTGTTCCATGTCTTCTAATACCTTCCAGAGCAGTCACACTGACCAGGGTCACCCTCCTGTTTTTTCAAAGGACCCTGTGAGCACCTGGGGAGCAGGCTGAGGCAGCTCAGGTGGGCCCCTGGGCGACTGCACATGTCTAGGGCTCAATTCCCTGAGGCTTGTGCCTGCACCCAGGGTTCACATGGAAGGAAGACTGAGGCCGCCTCCCAGCAAAATGCAGCACTCCAGAGGCTAAGGCAGGACTCCATGAGCTCAAGGCCAGTCTGAGCTACACAGCAAGATCCTGCCTCAAAAAACAAAAGAGGGGCCGAGAATTTAGCTCAGTGGTGCCACTGCCTGCCTCACATGCACAAGGACCCAAGTTCAATCACCGGTGCCAAAAAAAACAGGCCACAGGGAGGAAGGCTGGGGCACTGTATCCTGCCTTGGGCTAGGCCTGTGAGAAATACTTTAGACCACAAACACTACAGTGGAGACGCTGCCCCTCCTGTGGCCAGTTCTCACACAGCCTCCTAGGCTCCACTCCAGCACACGGTCCCAGTAACACTGCCATCAAGCTGGCCCTGTCCCCCATGGAGAAGCAGCACTGTGACAGGATAAGGGCCTGGGAGTGAAAAGGCCAGGGCTCCAATGCCAGTACTACCCCACACTCTCGGTGGGGCCTGGGAAAATTACTACCCGCTCTTCATTTCTATTTACCCAACTGAAGATGGATTAACATGGGTAAATGGCTAATGTCTAGCACACACTTAGCCTTCCTGCTATATACTTTTTTAAATAGGGCCTTGCTAAATTCTTCAGCCTGGACTCAAACTTGTGATCCTCCTATTTTAGCCTCCTGGAGTGCTGGGATTATAGGCAGGTGACACCACCCCTAATTTAGCCTTGTACCTTTATCATTTTGATTTGTGCTGTGCTGTTTTGTTGTTTTGTGACAGGGTGCCAATTCACTTGTAGCCCAGGATAGCCTTGAACTCACAGTGATCTGCCTGCCTGAGTCTCCCAGGCCTCCAAGTGCTGCTGGGATTACAGGTATGTACTGACACGCCTGGCTGTGTCTGTCATTTATACAGCTGCTGGGGCCACACTCCGCAAGTTAGAAGAGAGTCATCATCCCCATTCCTTCTTCCCCCTCCCTTCAATCACTAGGTTTCTTCATTTTAGTCCCTAATACAGGGATGGCAAACCTTTTAGTGACCAAGTGCCCAAACTGCAATCCAAATCCACTTATTTATCCAAAAGTGCCAACACTGCAATTAAACCTGAACACTGAGATTTCAGTTTAGGAAAAACAACTTATACATTAATATCTCTTGTCTTACAAAAAAAACAAATCACAAGTGTGCCATAGGTTCACCACCACTGCCCTGAGGCCTCCCACGTGCCCCAAGCCATTGACCTCCCAAGGCTCAGGCCAATGTCACTGCCACCCCAACCTCTCCTGGGTGCCTGACCCAGCTGCACCACTGGCTCCCTCCCTTCTCATCTGTGGGCAAACAGACACGCTTTCCCTGGGACACCAGGCAGCCCACATATGGCCTCTGCCGCCCTGGGGCTCTGCGTCCTCCACCTGCCCCAGCCTTGCTGCGCAGCCACAGGTGCCAACTCAGGCACTGCTCACCTCCTGGCTTCTCCACACTCTGCCTTCGCCTCCCTGGGCACTGGCTCAGGCCATTCCCTTTGCTCTGAGCAGCTCAGACTGAGCAATCAGGGAAGAAGGAAGGCGTTTTAGCTCAGGTTGGACAGTGGCCAAAGGCCTGAGGCCCTTCTCTACAGAGCCCCAGGCAGCACAAGGCACAGAGGACCAGGCCAAGCAAGCTGGCCTCCTCTGCTTTCTCAGCCCTGCACAGGAAGCCACTAATCTATTCTTGGGGCTCTGCCCCCATGAGCACATCTAACCCTTCCTTTCTGGTGAAGGTCCCCTTTCCAAACACTTACCATGACTCCAGGCTAAATGTCCAATACAAGATTCCAGACTCACCCAACCACTGCAGAGCTTCCTTATCTGCTAGCTGGTGAGATACCCGAGAAGCTGAAGGAGTAAGGGGCACTTCACACCTCAGCTACTGTTATTTCCTCTTTTAAACTCTTTCTTAGCTGGACCTGATGGCATACACCTGTAATTGCAACACTTGGGAGGCTGAGGCAGGAGATCAAAACTTTGAATGGAGCCTGGGCCACTTAGCAACTTAGTGAGACCCCATTTCCTCAAAGAAGTTCTATCAAATTGACAATTTCCAAAACTTAGCCTGATTTGATAATGTTCACTGAGAGTTCCATAATTCCCATGTGAGAGTGGGTTTCTCTTTGGCACAACTGTGATCCTACTAACCAAAGTAACTTCCAAAGGTGCAGGGAAGGAGTGCAGGGCTGCCCTGGCCAGGCAGCTCCAATTAAAACTGTCCTGGGGTGGGGGCATAGCTCAGTGGTAGAGTTTTGTCCAGCAGCATAAGGCCCTGAGTTCCAGTTCCCAGAACTACAAAACAGAAAGCAAAACACTGTCACAGTTCTACAGTAGTACCACATAACCAAATTTTGAATCAAAAGTGTTGATCAGCCAGGCATGATGCATGCCTGTATTCCTAGCACTTGGGAGGCAGAGGCAGGAGGATGGCCACAAGCTCGAGGCCAGCCCAGGCAACAGTGGAGAGTTCAATACACAGTGAGACGCTGCCTCAAAAAACTGAAAACAAAAAGATAAAATTAAATCATTTGTAGGAAAATGGATGCACCTTGAGGCTATGCTAAATGAAATAAATCAGACGCACAATATTAAATACCACATTTACCACCTTATACAAGAAACTCTAAATATAAACAAAGAGCAAAATAAAAGATAATAAGGAGTTGGGAGATAGATCTTTTTCAAAAGAAGAGGATCAAGAGGTGGAGGAAAGGAGAGTGGGAAGGGAAAGCAGATAAAGAAAGGAAAGTGTGTATGTACACGTAAGCACACAAAGAATGTCAACATTACACACTGCAAACATGGACTAGGACAAAACCAGACCCCAGAGGGAGAGACACAAAGCAGCTCCGAAGACCAGGACTTAATGGCGACAAAAGACTCCAGGGGCTTCACTCCCAGATTCTGCCAAGAAAATTTCCCAGAACTCCCTTGCCTGAAGTTTCTAAACTCCTGTCTGGGGAGAAAGTCACCCCGAGTGTGACTTGGTAGCCCAGGAAAGGGTGCGCCTAGGCTGACCGCCCGCTTTCTGCCAACAAAGGGAACAAACAGAACAGAATAAAATTCTGAATCTCGGTTAAAAAGAGGAAAGACAAAGAGCAGGGAAGAGAAGAGGAAGGAGAGACTTAAATCAGGAGAAGTGAGGAGACTAAACAGCGACCGGGGCAGAGGCAGTGACAGGCACAGGAGGCGAAGCATTGCTCGGGACGGAGATCCCCCGACTCCACAGACCTGACTATCTGGCCTCCACTCCATCTTCCCCAGCAGCCCGGCCTTGACCCAGGCGCCCATTTTGACCCTTGATCCCCATTCTGCGTCCTAGGCCTCCCAGTAGGGATGACGGGGGTCGCTCACTGTCCACTTCGGAACACTCTCTGGACAGCCCCCCGTGTCAAGGCCTGAGGCGGACGGTGT
>NW_022900933.1:39793510-39815304 GCF_012274545.1 Fukomys damarensis | reverse complement strand
CGCAGGGCCGCGGGGGCAGCCGGGAGCACGTTCCCTGGCAACGGGGTTGACTGGGCCAGTGGCGAACGACTCCGCTGCGGGCTAGAGCGGCCGAGTCGCAAGTGTTGGCCACCGAGGCGTGGCGGAAGTGACGTAAGCTTCCGGGGCGGGCGGGGCGCCCCAAAAATCCTCTTTCGGGGTTATCTGCGGCTCGCATGGAAGGTTCGTGAGGGTCCGGTTCCCCGGGGGCGTGGGTTGAGGATCTTACCGCTTAACTGAGCGCTGGCCGAAGACCGGGAGCTCCTTGCCCAGCCTAGCCGGCTGCCCCGCGCGGGCTCTCCAGTCGGCCCGGCAGCCTGTCCATGTGGCCGAGAATTTTTCACGTGTGGAAAGACAGCTAAACGGGATGGTGTATGCAGTGTGTCAGCGATCTGACACTCCAGTTGTAATTCCTGCCGAGCGTGGTGGCGCACGCCTGTAATCCTAGCACTCGGAAGGCTGAGGCAAAAGGATTGCTGAGTTCAAGGCCAACATGGGGCTGCATAGTGAGTTCAAGGCCAGTCTAAACTACATAGCGAGTCTCTGTTTCACAAACAACAAAAATTGTATTTTTTTTTTTTTTTTGTCCTGGTACCGGGGATCGAACTCAGGATCTTGCACTGAGCTACATCCCTGGCTCTGTAATTCCTATTGTTGTTGGTTTTGTTTTGTTTTGTTTTTTTGGTACTGGGGATCAAACTCAGAACCTTGCGTTTGAGAGTCAGGCTGCAGCACCACTGAGCTAAATCCCCAGCCCTTATTATTCCTTTTTCAGACAGGTATTGCAAAGTTGCAGAGTCACTAAATCGCCCAGTCTGGGCTTGAATTTTCGATTCTTCTGCCTCTGTTTCCCAGTGCTGGGATTACAGACCTGCATCACCACACCCAGCTTCAAATTGTAATTGTGGTCCTTATGAATTAGCATAATGAAGCAGTTGGTGCCAAGCTTTGCATGTTCAGCCCCTTCAGAACCCTTTCCCTGAATTCCCACAATCAGGATGGCTGCTGCAGAACCTGCTTCTGAAGAAAAGCGCCTCTCAAAGTGTCGCCTGGTGCCCAGCAGTGTCCAATGCTTGCAGCTGAGTGGTGATCCTGAGCAGTGACAGTCATACCTCACTCTGTGTGTCCCAGAATGACTGATTACTTGTCTCTCCCTGCCACCCTGGGAGCTTCTTGAAACCGAGCTGTTTCTGATTCCTAAATACATGCTGGGTATCGGGTAGACAGGAGCAGATGATGAATCAGGTGTGATCCTCGGGAAGAGAGGCCCCTGCACAATTATAGTAAGAGAAGTTATGCCATTTAACAAGTTTTATTCAGCACCTACTATGTGCAGAGGGCATGAGAGGAAACGGGTAGAAAGTCCCCACATGGGTGCACCCCACAGAGACATTAAACAAGAAACACACTGCTGCTGACTGTTGTGGTAGCAGAAGTATAGATCCCTGATACAGTGAGTCCAAATCCTACTGGGGATCTGGGAAGACTTTCCAGCAGCGAGAACTATTGCACAAGGCCCAGGGGTTCATCTGGACTGGAGGTGGAGAGATAGCCAGGCCTGAAGGGAGTTCCTGAATCATGGCCAGGCAGGGACTCTGTGCCTCTGGCATCTGCCTTCTCTGTGAATGATGGGCTCATGAGCTGAAAAGCTCTGTCCTTTAAAGCCTCAAAGTGCCTGAGACTAGAGCTGGTGAGACGGTTCACACTTGTCATCCCAGCACTCCTGAGGCTGAGGCAGGAGGGTTGCCATAAATATTGAGGCCCTGTCCCACTCAAGCAAAAAACCAAATAAATTAATAATAAAAATGTTAAGTAAATAAAAATGTTAAATTGTCTTTGTCTCGTTTCAGGAACTTGTCCTCTTCTAGGCCTCCTAGTTTGTGCTAGCTGATGCAGCATTTCCAGCTTCTTGGGGGAAGCATTTGCCCCCAGGCTCTGAAGAGTTCTCCCTAATGGCCCTGTCTCTCTCTCTCCCTATTAGCAAAGGCACTCGGAGCTGCAGCACCCCGGAAGCCTGTCTTACCTGTCAGTGCAAGAAGAATTAAGGACAATGCAGCCGATTGGCACAATTTAATCCTGAAATGGGAAGCCCTGAATGACGCAGGTTTCGCCATAGCCAACAGCATTGCCAACCTGAAAATCAGCTTACTGTAAGTCACTCCGGGGCCTCTGGCTCAGAGCTTCCCCTCCGCAATGGGCTCAGACCTCATGGGAGGCATTTAGGGTGAGGACTTGTTGACATTAACAAATTTTGAAATAAAATAGCAAGCTAGAAAAGTGGTGAGATGAGATGTGGAAGTATGAGCTGTATGTGCACATTTTAAATACGAAATCATGGCTGGGTATGGTGGCGCACGCCTGTAATCCCAGCACTTGGGAGGCTGAGGCAGGAGGATCACTGTGAGTTCGAGACCAGCCTGAGCTACATAGTGAGTTCCAGGTCAGTCTCAACTATACAGTAAGACCCTGTCTAAAAAAAAACAAAAAACAAAAAAAACCAAATAAATACAAATCATGCAACATATTATTCGTGGCCACATCAGTGCATAAATTTACACAATGGATTGGAAGGACAGGCTCACCCATGGCACTGGTATCTTCTAGGTAGAATGGGTGTTGGGGGGTAGGTAATGGGACTTCATGTTCATACTGTTTCATGTTACAGTTTTTTTTTTTTTTTTTTTGGTTTCTACGTAGTTGAGACTGACCTGGAACTCACTGTGTAGCCCAGGCTGGTCTCGAACTCACAGCGATCCTCCTGCCAGCCTCCCAAGTGCTGGGATTACAGGTGTGCACCATCACACCCAGCCAGTATTCCTTTTTAAAAAAACTTATTTTTATTTCTTTTTTTTGTTTTGTTTTTGAGATAGGGTCTCACTATGTAGTTGAGACTGACCTGGAACTCACTTGGTAGCCCAGGATGGTCTCAAACTCACAGCTATCTACCTGCTTCAGCCTCCCAAGTGCTGGTATTACAGGCGTGAGCCACCACGCCCGGCTTTTATTTCATTTTTTTTAAACTGAGTCTCACTCTGTTAGTCTTGAATTCCTGGGCTCATGTGATCCTCCTGCCTCAGCCTCCCAAGCACCTTAAGAGTACTGATGTGTACTACAGCACCTAGATCATTTCATTTCTTTATCTTTTTTAATTTTTATTTTGTGGGGGAGGGTCTTACTATGTAGTTCATCTTGGCTGAGAATTCACTATTGCAGCCCAGGCTGGCCTTGAACTCCCAGCAATCCTCCTGCCTCAGCCTTCCAAGTGCTGGGATTATAGTCACGTGCCCCCACACCTGGCCTAGCTCAGTTTAGTTCGACAGAGGAATTAAGAAGAACATTGTTAGCAGCCATCAGGTCCAAGTGAGGCTTTGCCTTATTGCCTTTGTGTTTTCCTGTGTGTGCTGTGTATGTAAACTTCTCGAAGTCGCATTAAAAGCACACGGATACCCCTCAGCTTGCCTGTCCACCAGCAACGATAGCTCATCAGCCTCATCCCTGGTTCTCCGGACTCCCCTCCAACACTGCTGCTTGTTTGGTGCCATCCCACTCAGCAAGTTCCAGAAACAGCTCCGGCTTTACTACTTCAGTGTCTTCTGATATTTTGTATTTTCTCCTTTTTTGGTGTTTTTGTTTTGGTTTTAGACAGGTCTTGTGTGGACCAGTCAAGGGCTTGCTAGCATGTTTAAGGCCCTGTGTTTAATCCACTGTACCCTCGGGAGGCTGAAGCAGGAGGATTGATGCAAGTTTGAAGCCTGCCTTAACTACACAGTAAAACCCTGTCTCAAACAAACAAAAAAAATAATCCATAGTACCTTAAGAAATAATAATTAACCTTGTGCTGTAATGGCACAAAGCAGTGTCAGTGCAAGATGACTGGCTCAGTCATGTGGGTAGTGAGTTTTCTAGGATAATTTGAAGGAAACAGGCAGACCTGAGCGATCCATCCTCATTGTCCTCTGTTCTCCAGGAGTAAAGACAAGGCAGAACCGGAGAGCAGCAGGCCAGCCTCTGGGGAAGATGAAGGAAAGACATACCCGTACTACGACAAGGAACTCGAGACACTGTGTGAGGAGCTACAGGCAACCTTGAAGGGTCTGGTGAGGCGCCAGCTGCCTGTGGTCCCTGTCACCAAGTCCCACAGACCTGTGTGGGGTTTGCTTTACTGCCAGCACATTTGGCACCATAGTGACCCTTTCCTTCTCTGGTCATCTGTTCCACTCCGCATTCCATAAGTTATTTATCGTTGTTGTTTCTTTTTTGGTGGGGAGTTAAGAAAGGGTCTCACTGAGCCAGAGATTTAGCTTAGTGGTTCCACCACCTGCCTGACAAGCACAAGGTCCTGAGTTCAATCCCCTGTACCAAAAAATAAAAAGTGTTGCAGGGCGTGGTGGCACACACCTGTAATCCCAGCACTCAGGAGGCTGAGGCAGGAGGATCGCTGTGAGTTCGAGACCAGCCTGGGCTGCATAGTGAGTTCCAGGTCAGTCTCAACTACAGAGTGAGTACATAGTGAGACCCTGTCTCCAAAAAACAAAACAAAACAAAAAAAAAAAGTGTCTCACCAGATAGTCTGGGTGGGCCTTGAACTAGTGATCCCCCTGCCTCAGCCTCCCTGGGATTACAGGTGTCCATCACTGTGCATGGCCACCCCACAAATCTTGAGGCACTGTCCTGGACCCTTCTCTTCCTGCCCTGGGCGTTGTCCAGGCTATTTTCACTCCCTTCCAGGGTCACAGAGCTAAAATGTGAGCCCAGCTCGGAAACTCGGCACTCATGCTTGGGAAGCTCTTCCCAAGCACTGGCAGCCCAGGCTGAGGACCTGGCTGTCCAAAGGCTGAGGTCCCACACCTGTCCAGCTCCCTCCCCTCTCCCTGGACATGGCTGTCTGCAGAGGTAATGACATCAGTTTTACAATTCTAGTTTCAACTCTGGACTTCTTAGCTTTGAAATTTTAAAGTTATGGAATTTGAGACTGGAGATGTCAAATAGTATTCTTACATTCAAATTATCTTTTCAGACCAAAATACAGGTGAAAATGGAAAAGCTGTCTTCAACCACCAAGGGAATCTGTGAGCTAGAAAATTACTACTACGGGGAGGACAGCAGACGGCCTCCTCTGTTCCACACCTGGCCCACGGCCCACTTTTGTAAGTAGCTCTTTGATGCTGATGTATGGGAGGACAGAAGTTATAAGAGCATGTAGTATCATTTAGACCAGGGACTTAGGACAGGAGGGGGCTCCGTAACACTCCCACTGGGTGTGGGACATATGCTTATGACCCACCACTCTGGAGGCTGAGGCAAAGGATATGTGGATTTAAGGCCCACCTGGGCTCCACATTGAGTTCCTGTCTCCTGGCGCCCCGCGTGTTTCAGATGAGGTCTCCAGCAAGCTCTCCGGCATGTACAGGCGGGAGCTGCTCCTGAAGTGCACAGTGGGTGCGGAGCTGGCCCACACCGTAGACCAAGACCTGATCCTGAGCTACCTGTCCATGTGGCTACACCAGCCCTACGTGGAGCGCGAGGGCCAGCTGCTTCTGGAGACCATGCTGCTGGAGACTGGCCACCGCGTACTGTGACCCCGCTGGTCCACACAGGGCCCCACAGCCACCTTGGGAACCTGGAAGCTGCCACCTGGGAGCCCCTCTCCGGGACAGAACTGGGTCCCAAACAGGACCGTGGGGATCTCGCTTGTGTCACTGAGTGCACACTCGTGCAGAAACTCCTCCCTTCATAGCTTCACTGTGTTCCAGCCTATATTTAAGTTTTTATGAGAATGTATGAATTCCCTAATTAGGAATAGCATATAAAGTTGCGTGGAGTTTGGCATCCTAGAGACGAAAGCTACCTCTCCACAGTTGCCACGGTGTGCACGCTGAAGGAGCGGGTGGCAGGCCAGGAGGAGCCCGGGTGTCCCACCACACATGCTCTCTGTGACCCTGCAACACCGAATAAACACAGCATGGGGGTTGGAGCCTGGCCTTGAGCACTCCAGGCAAATGCTCCACCCCTAAGTGACATCTCCAGCCCCTTCCAAGTGAGCTTTTGTGCCATTTCAGTTTTTTGACGTTTAGTACATGCTACTTCACTAAGTTTATCAGAACTTTCTTCGTGGTACCAGGCTGGCCTGAAATGTGTGAGCCTCCTGTCTCAGCCTCCTGAGTGCTAGAATGCCAGGTGTGCACCACCATGCCTGGCTCATCCAGATTGACGTAACTTTAATTTACCAACTAGAGAACTCTCAACCATTTCCCTGCTTTGTCCTACAGTGAGGAAACGCCCAGGTTCTATGACCACTGCTCATTGGCAGTGGTGGGTGCACTCCCTTTGGTACCCTGGACTCCTGCACCCATAGGTGCAGCCTCAGCTTCTGTTTTCTCCCCGCTCTCCTGCTCCTGCTAGGAGCTCAGCCCTGTGGTCAGAATACAGGTTCAAGCCCAAATCAAAACCTTACCAGAGAAATGGGCCAGGGGCAAGATGGCCAGCTCGGTGGACCCACAGAGTGGACAGTACACACGCAGCCACATGCACATCACAGAAGCACAGCGTGAGCTTCAAGTGTGCCAATTTCTTCCTCAGAGGAGGCAATCTAAGGGACTTTGGGCTGAGGAATAGGTGTCACCCTGTAACAGGGAAGCTCAGGCTCCAAAGAGCAGATGCTTCTAGAGAAATAAAATAGGCTCAAAATACAAGACTACAAGCCAGGCATGGTGCACACCTGTAATCCCAGCACTTGGGAGACTGAGGCAGGAGGATCACCCCAAGTTCTAGCCAGGAGCCAGCCTGAAGTACATATCGAGACTGTCTCAAACAAATCCCAAAAATGACTGACAGACTCAAAAGTACTGAGTTTTTACTAAGCTCTAGCCCACTATAGGCCCCAGTAAGTCACCCCATCCTTGGGCCTCACTTTTCCCACCCAGAAAACATAAGGAGAATCTGGGTGTGGTGGCATATACCTGAAATCCCAGCACTCAGGAGGCTGAGGCAGGAGGATCACGAGTTCAAGCCTGGGCTACATAGTGAGACCCTGTCTCAAAAGAAGAAAACTTTTTCCTGCAGAGACAGCTTGGCTTCCAGTCCTAACAGATGTAGACCAAGTCTGGTGACACAACAGCAGGTTCCCAGGAGAGGGGACACTTTCTTGAAGGAGCGCGGTGTTGCAATCAAGCAACAGCTGCATGATCCTGAATGCAGTCACTGACCACTGCCAGATCAGCTGTCTCTGGAGGACCTGTCTTACTGTAGAGCGCCAGGGACGGTTGGACAGGAGTGGAGCAGACGTAACTTTTTTTTTTCACTTTTGTTTTTAATTCTTTGGTGCAGAAAACCAAACCCAGGGCCTCACCCTTGTTAGACAAACATTCAACCACTTAAAATCCCCAGCTCCAAATACTTCTGAGTTGAGAGAAATCTATGTACCAAAGGGCCACGCCCTGCCAAATTAGGGTACCTAATAGTTTTTGTTTTTGGACACAGGGACTACATAGCCCAGGCTGGCCTTGAACTCATGGTGATCCTCCTGCCTCAGCTTCCTAAGTGCTGGGATTATAGGTGGTCGCCACCATGTCTGGCTCTAGACATTACAATGTACACCCGAGGCTCATCTGTGTCAGGGTTCACATTAGAAAACTACCGCTGCCCACCACAGACTCCAGATAAACAAATACAGCCCATGCCTCTGCCAGCCTCACTGCCAGGGCTCTGCCTACACAGTGAGGGTGGTGCCTGCTGCCACAAGGTTGATGCCTTCTGAGGTCCCGATGTGCAGGCCACACCCTGCCGCACCAGTCACTGGAACAGTGCTGTCCCAGGACACTGCCTGTCAGCAGCGGTCTCAGTGAAGACCTGCCGGCCCTAAAACAACGCCTCCAGGTACCCATTTGTGATTTCAAAAGCCACGGTGTGCCCCAACAGCAACTACATGCCCCAGTCCATCCCGCGGAGAAGATGCAGCAGGTCCCCCTGCGCAGCTTCCTGTAGTCAATGGTGACCCGTCTGGGTCAGACCTGTCAGCACAGCCCCCTGGCCTGCAGTCCACAGGCAAGAGCTCTTCATGTGGTGGGGCCCTGTGCCTGGCACCTTCAGCTTCTCCCACTGGTGACGGAGTGCTAAAGACTCCAGGGCTCCCTGGGGCGGCCCCAGGGTCAGGAAAGCTGTCCTCGGGCTCTCCGAGCTGGGCACAGGGAGCTGGTCTGCAGCCGTCCCCACATGGGACAGCAGGCCCTGAAGGCCCACGTCTGGCTTCAGAATCAGCAGATGCCCTGAACTGTGGATGTGGGTGTGACACACTTCTGTCACCACCGGAAACTGTCATCCCACAGCTGCCTTCGCAATGGGGAGGGGCACAACCTAAACAGATCAGAAAAACAGGTGAGCATACATGTGCGTAAGAGCCTATTCAACTCAGCAAGCTGGGCCAAACCAACTTTCATCTATTCACAAAGGCAGATTTTGTTTTAAAAATGTGTCCCAGCTAGGCATGGTAGTTTATGCCTGTAATCTTAGCACTCAGGAGGCTGAGTCAGGAGGATCACCATGAGCCAGGGCTATGTAGTGAATTCAAGGCCAGCCTGAACTATGTAGAGACCCAGTCTCAAAAAAACAGTGCCCTGGGGCTGTGGATTTAGCTCAACGGTGGTGGCCTGCCTTGCAAGCGCAAGGACCCAAGCTCAATCCCTGATACCAAAAAACAAAACAAAACAAAAAAACAACAGTGCCCTGGGAGCCAATCAGTGGTGTGCTTTCCTTTTTTTTTTTTTGGTATGGGGGAATCAAACTCAGGACCTTGTGCTTTTGAGGCAGGGGTGGCACCACTGAGCTACATCCCCACCCAGCAGTGTGCTTTTATTCTGTGGCTGAGTTTAAGTATAGGAGTGATCACTGGGCTTCTAAACTCAGGAGGAAACAGCAGGGAGGGAGCCAGAGCCATCACCACCCTGGCACACCTGCCTTCCCAGGCAGGGAGTTCTAAACTCCCACTTCTCTTGGGAACCTGGGTGCAGGCAGGGACAAGGCCTTGGTAAGGCCACACAGGCTGGGGGGCCATGTCCACCACCAAATGTGCGCGGAGCCTAGCAACAGTGTCTCCAGTCCTGAGAAAAAGCCAGGAGGAGCCCTGTTTTCCTGTGTGACTCTTGGCCATCAGTGCCACGTCTCGTGAAAGCCACGCCTCAGGACTGTGTCCTTGGGGTCAGCTCTGCCGACCTCTAGGGACCTTGGATACAGCCCATTCCCCAACACAGGGTGACTCCTCCCTCTAAAGGGACCCAAGGCCTGAGGACTCAGGGCTGAGCACCAGAGACGGGGGCTCCCCCACCCCTGCACCTGGGGCACATCTGCACTGCATTACCCTCGCCGGCAGTGGGCACACACAGCCCAGGCATCTCCCAGCCTCCACCATGGGCAGCAGGGGCCTCAAAGCTGCCCCAGGACCTCCTCGCCACAGGCACTTCCTGCGCAGACTGTGGAGAGAGACACTGGCTGAGACTAGACCCACAGCAGCCCCACTCCTGCCCCCAGGAGACCACTGGGAACCCAACACCACTGGACACAGCCCACTCAGCCATGCCCACCTCATGCACCCCCTGCCGACTATGGCACCAGGCTGCAGTGCAGTGTGGATGTGCTTCTGTCTTCTTCAGGAATTCTGTGATTCCTAGGGACTCAGCCACCTGCAGAGAAAGGGCCCGGTAGACAGGAGTTTGCCAGCTGAGCCTAGTGGTGCACACCTGTAATCCTAGCATCCAAAAAGCAGAGGCAGGAGGACTGCCATGAGTTCAAGGCCAGCTTGGACTACACTGTGAGATCCTGTCTCAGAAAACAAATAACAAAGCCAACAAAAGTTGGGCCTGGACTGGGGAATTTAGCAACTTACCAAGACCCTGTCTCAAAAGAGAAAAAAAAGGAAGGCTGGAGATAGAGCTGAACACAAAGGCCCTGGGTTCAATGCCCAGGGCTAAAAAAACAGTAACAACAGCAGCAAAATCCCCACAAATGATAGCTGCTGGTCCCTGTGCACCCATCCCCAGTTTGTAACAAAGAGAAAAGCGGCCCAGGCTTTGGCCCCAATCATTATGATCATAACATCATCACGGAGGATATGACTTTCACTTTCTTTTAGCGTATCTGTGTTTCAGAGTTTATAGGTCAGGCACTTAGCATTCTTATACCAAAGAAACCAAAACTTCACTTGTAGGGAAAGAGCCAGAGAGGTGACTGAAGGTGTCACCCCTCTGCCCTCCCCCAGCACACTCGGCCCGAGCGCAATGTCACCTGAGGGTCGATGATTTCCAAGGGCTCTGGAGTGGCAGGGGCCCGGCCCAGGTGCTCCTGACACATGGTCTTGACCCTGCTGTGCAGCTCTTCGAACTCCTTATACACGGCCGGGAAGCGGGGCTGTCCTGCGCCGCCCTCCTTGGTCTCCGTGAGGGCAGGAAACAAGAAGAGTTCACACCTATAGTAGTGACACTGACGTCCGGGGAAGGAGGGAGGAACACGGGGCCCCGTGCCGCACGTGGCCACGGCAGTGGGCCCTTCTTCCTGGGCACCTGCTGTGAGCCTGGCCACAGGAAGACAGCAGCCAGGGCGGCAACCCCCAGGCTCCACAGCACTGGGCAGGGAGGCAGAGGCTTGGCAGAACCAGGAGGGCCCAGGCTGCTGCTCTCTGACACAGCCCATGGCTCAGGGCCTGAGAGAGGCCTCCCTCACCTCTGCCCCTGCCGTGGGCTCTGTCCTGGGGAAGTGGTGCCAGCCCAGACACCTGCACATCACGGCCTCGTGGTCACAGGCCTGGAAGACTCACCTTCGCCAGGAGAAACTCATAGACGGTCACCACCTGAGCCAGCCGGGGCAGCACCAGCTCCACCAGGTCCTCTGGGCCACACTGCTGGAGTGACTGCCAAAGAGAGTGTCCACCACCTTCAGGATGGAAGACAGTTCCCCCAAAACTCAGCACCTCAACTCAAAACACTCTTTTTTGTTTTGATTTAGATTTGCTTTGGTTTGGGTAGTTTTTTTGAGACAGGGCCTTGCCTCACTTGAATCACTATGTAACCCAGGTTGGACTCAAACTCTTTTTGATCCCCCTGCCTCAGCCTTCCAAGTGCTGGGATCACAGGCGTGCGCCACCAAAGGTAACACTCTGCTTTATTAAGAACCTCACTTGTTCACCCATGAACAAAGAATTACAGTCAATTCCAGGTTCTAAGTTTGAGTACTGAATAACAGAACTGAATTCCAGGCCTTCAAGGAAATGTGAGCATTCCCTACAGGGCTCCCTGACACATGCAGCGGGCTCAGGCAGAGGAGTCAGGAGCTGTGACATCAGAGGTGTGCACCACGTTAAGGAGGTATCCGAGGAAGCAGCGGCCCCTGTGGGCCAGGGGCTGGAGGCAGAAGGCTGCAGCTGACAGGAAGGGCCAGGCTGTGTTTCCTCCCAGCAGAGGCAGGCGGAGAGGGCTTAGGGCAGGGCCCTAGGTGTCGGTGCAGGGATGGAGCCGGGGCTGGAGGCCCTGATTTGCACAGCAAAGTGCCAAGGGACCAGCAAGAGAGGGTGAGGACACAGCTAAAGACAGGGCTGTGGGTGGAAGAGAAGGCTCAGCAGCTGTAGGGTGTAAAGGGAGAAAGAACAGAAGAAAGAACAAGAACAAGCTGGGCGCAGTGGCACATGCCCATAATCCCAGCATTCAGGAGGCTGAGGCAGAAAGGTCCCTGAAAGTTCAAGGCCAGCCTGGGCTACCTAGAGGAGTGCCCTCTACAACATAGTGAGAAGTCAACCTGTGGGCTCCTCCGATGTGGAGGAGCCCGTGGCAGCCGAGGGTGGAGAGGTTTCAAGGAAGTGAGCAGAGCTCCAGAGGGATCTGGAGTCTGCTGTGAGTGGAAGGGTGTGGAGCCAGGCACTGAGGAGCTCACCCAGGGACAGGAATTGGGAGGTTCCGGCCCCTACTGAGGGCGCCTAGCAGGTACGTGAGTTCACACGCACTTCCGGGAAATCCTCTGAGTGAACATGTCTAGGTCGCTCTGTGCACAGGCGGCCATTTGTATGCTGACAGTGTCACCACCCTGGAGCTGCCGTGTACAGAGGGCAGTCCTCACCACCCCTTCCACCGGACAGACACAAAACAACCTGGACCCCAATTCCCGACCTTCCCTCAGGGCCCCACTGTGGTAGCTGACCCCTGTCAAGCGGGGACAGTGACGGCCATGGAGCTTGGTGCAGAGGCTGAGGAGCGGGGCGCCTGTGCTGCCTCCCAGGCAGCACGAAATCCTGGCGCTGTTTTCACCATCAGCCAATGATGCCAAGTGAAGCCACCAGCTGCCCACTGCTGAAAATTGATCCCCAAGGGCATCCAGCACAGCCCAGACAGAGTGAAGCAACTCCCCAGACTCCTCTGCTGGGGAAACGTGCAGCATTGCTCAAGGAACTCTGAGGAAACTACTTCCACCTCCCCTCGGAAACCCACTTGCCCACGCTGGCCTTCGCCCACCAGCTGCGGAGGACGTGTGCCCTGTGTGCCGATCTGCTGCTGAGATTCACCTGCACAGAGCAGGGGTGAGAGCACTGGGCCTCACACACAGAAGGCCCCGGGCTCCATCCTGCCTGGCAGGACAGTCTGAATATAGTTAGGGTATCATTCCTTTTAGTCAATCCAATTTAAAAAATGTTTTCTTGAGGGTCTCACTGTGAAGCCCAGGTTGGCCTCAAACTCACAGCGCTCCTGCTGCCTCGGCGTCAGCATTCAGGTACCTTTAAGAAATCTACTTTTTTAGACAATTGGAATGGAAACGAGAGGGTTGTAAACCTAAAACGTGCTTTGTAAGCCTCAGCTTTTTACAGAAAAGGAAGAAGGCCTTTCTGTTCTCTAAGTGCTTCCCTGTAGACCTGCTCATAACTTCCCCAAACTCACAAAGATGAACATCTCCGGGAGCTATGTGGACACCCTGCAGACATTTTAAACAGGTAAATGCACACCTTACATCAGACAATACTGGGCAGCCCAGGCTTGCCTCAAACTCATGGCAACCCTCCTACCTCAGCCTCCAGAGCGCTGGGATTACAGGGGTGCACCACCACGCCCGGCTCTAGCAGGTTATCTTGGATTCAGAGAGCTAACAATGATTTGCCACCTACCGTGCCAAAGAAGCTTCCCAGGCGGAGTGTAAGAGCCACGTACCTCCCAGAGCTGGGCTCTGCTCCTGCAGGTGGTGGGCCCTGTGGCCACTGCTCGCCCCCCACATGGCCGGGCTGCCCCATTCTGCAGGACACCGGTTGTGCCTGGCTCTGCCGGGCCCTCAGTGTCACCTCGTGGAAAAGCCAGAGCTGAGTGACTTCCGTTTTCTGGCTCCAGCACCATCGCCTCCTCACCTTCTATGTACTGAGTGTCCTAGATGATGTTTAACATCCAAACAAAGCAAAGCAAAATAATCATGTTCTCTATGCTACCAGGAAAGCCTTCGTGCAGAAATACGTCGAGGCAAGAACTTGCTCTTTTTCTTGTGGCTATCCTGACAACTGAACAAAGCACTATTTCTGACCTGCATCCCCAACCCTTTTTATTTTTATTTTGAGAGAAGGTCTCACTGAGTTGCCCAGTTTGTCCTCAAACTTATGATTCTCCTCCCTCTGCCTCCAAGTAGCCACAGTTATAGGCATGTGCCAGCACACTTGGCCACCAATTATTTCTTCTTCAACCTGGACTCTAACTACAACCAGTGCACCTTAGGTTTTCCAGGGATGATACCCCTTTGGCCAATAAATGATTATTAGCCAGCAGTCTCAGCTAACAAACTACCCCTGGGATGCTGATCAAAATGAAATATGAATTCCTCTGAAGTGACCATCTTAAAAACCAACCTTGGGCCAGGGGTTTAGCTCAGTGGTGCTGCCACCAGCCTCGAAAGTGCAAGAACCCAAGTTCAATCTCTGGTACCAAACAAACAAACAAATTAACCTGGTCACCCAGTAGAATGGAGCACATCTATAATCCTAGCACTTGTGAGGCTGAGGCAGGTGGATTGCCAGAGTTTGAGGGCAACCTGGGTTAGTGAGATCAAGGTCAGTCTGAACTCCATAGCAAAACCTCATCTCAAAAAACAAAACAAAGTAGGGCCGAGGATTTGGCTCAGTGGTTCCAGTGCCTGCCTCGCAAGCCCAAGGACCTGAGTTCGATCCCCGGTACCAAAAACACACACACACAAAAAAAAAAAAACAAAGTAAAACATAGCAAAATTAACCTGGTGACTGGAGATGGAGCTCAGAGTTAGAGTACATGTTTAAGAGGCACAGTGCCCTGGATTTGATCCCAAGCCACATCCCCCACAAAAACAAGGAAAATGATTTAACCTAACTGGGTGTGATGGTGCACACCTGTCATCCCAGCACTCTGGGAAGCTAAGGCAGGAGAATCTCAAGTTCAAGCCCAGCCAGGACAATTTGGTGAGACCCTGTCTCGGAATAAAAAATGAAAGAAGGGCTGGCTGAGCATGTAGGTCATTGCAAAGGCCCTGGGTTCCATCCCAGTACTGAGCAGGTGAGTCACTAGCCGACCCTTCTGTGGTGCAGAGCATGCCTGAGTTTTCACGCCTTTGGGTGGGATGTTTCTCCCTCATGCTTTTGTTGACATGTCACTTGTCTGATGTGGAAAAAAATGTCCCTAACACCCTACCAAGAAAAAAAAAAAAAAAGCACACAGATTAGGGAAATACTTGCAAATCAAATCTTATAAAGTATTAAAATCTAGAATATATAGACAAAACTCAGCAACAATAATCTTTTTCTTTCTCTCTCTTTTTGGTTTTTTAAAACAGGGTCTTGCTATGTAGTGCAGGCTGCCTTCGAACTCACTATGTGGGGTTTTTTTTCTTCTTCTGGTTCCAGGGATCAAACTCAGGACCTTGCACTCGTGTGGCAGGCACACTGCCACTGAGCTAAATATCTGGCCCCTGAACTCATTATGTAGCCCAGGCTGGCTGAACCTCCTGCCTCAGCCTTCAAATACAGTCCAGCACCACCACACACACACACACACACACACACACACACACACGGCTAACATCTTTTAATCATTACAAAAACCACTGGGCTAAGCTGTTGCCATGGTGTTGTAAGCATACAGTGAGCCCGGAAGCAATGAACGGGGAGAGGCCGCGCTCAGCGCAGCAGCTGACCCTGCTCATAACCAGAGCCCACCTGCGGGCTGCCACCTAACCGTAACTGTACCCGGGATGTGGCACTGGTCAGGAGTACATCCCATCAACCATACTGACCAGGTCCAAAGAAGTGGTGGCTGCATGCCTGCCACATGCCACCCAATGAGGCCAGGCAGCGGACGCGTATGTACTGGTCTTCCTGCTGGCAGTGTAGATAGCATGGGCCATGGCTGTATGATGATGGCCTGGCCCTACCCCCTACCCCTGGTTCATGTAAGGAGGGAAGCAGGAAGGCACAGGGGCAGGGCACTGTCACCAGGTAGAAGTGTTACCTGCGGGCCGCCCTGTGCTGCCTCTGCCCTGTCCTGGCCAGGCGCAGGCAGTGTGGGCGGCTCCAGGGAGGCCAGATGCCCCTTCTCAGGTGACGGTGTGGGCTGCAGCTGGCCATGGCCCGGGTTCAGCCTCCAGTGCCGGGCCAGTCCGCCCTGCCCAATGTAGGCCTTGTCACAGGCCGGGCACTGGAAGGCCCGGGGCCGCAGGGCACAGCTGGCGGCAGCAAACAATGCCCACGGGTCCTGCTGCTCCTCCTCGTCCCCAGCACTCAGCTCTGCGTAGTCGTCTGAGTCTGATGGCCGCCCGTCCACCAGGTCCTTTGTCTTGATGAATTTATAGTCTTTGGCTTTGTACTTGGGAGGCCGGGAGACCCGCCCAGAACGCGTCTTCACCTTCAGAGACTTTTTCAGCTTCTTGGCACACTCTGTGTGCCAGCCGGCCGGAGACAAATGCACTGAGCCCGGTGCAGCCAGGGCAGAGGCTGGCAGAGGGGTCAACATGGCTCCCTGGCCGCTCAGGGCAGGAGCAGTCTTCACCCTCTTGGCCAGCATGGGTCCCCAAGGAGCCTCAGACTGCACCCCGAGACCCCGAGGGTTGGGCCAGCTCCCAGGCAGCAGACACTGTCCTCCAGTCTGGGGTTGCGTGGTGGCTGAGGGGCGCACTGGCCTCTCCTGCCCTTTCTTATCTCCAGATGTCACCCTGACACAAATGGCTTCCAGTTGCTTCAATACAGAAAGAGGAAAACAGGAAAGAGAAGAAAAGCATTATGATGCCGGTGTCTCTGCAATTCGCCCTCACAGCAACTCCATGGTTAGAATTGTTTTAAGTTATACATCTTACATACAATTATTTGAATTCGGGTCTTTGCGCTTACAAGGCAGGCAGCAGAACCACTGAGCAAATAAATCCCCGGCCCAGGTTAAAGCAGAGTTCATCTGGGTTGGTGAATTCACTAAAGGAAGACATGAAATTGTTCCAAAAGATAAGAGGGAAGAAGCAGAGAAATATGCTGTGGAATGACTGAAGGAAGAAGATGAATCAGATGATAATTAACATTTCTTGTTTGTTTGTTTGGTACTGGGAATTGAACTCAGGAACTCCCAGGCAGGTTCTGTGCTGCTGAGCCACATTCCTGGTCCTCTGCTTTAAATTTCTATGACCATCCCTTGTAACTCTTTAGCCCCTGGATTATACATATCTGTTGATCAATTTTCTTAAAATTTTGTCTTATAAAAAATAAGTGGTCCAGGAATTGGGTACTAATGAAAGAAGGCTGAAACACATTTTGTTGGACTGAAAACTTTTAATCTGTTAGATCTATTAAACTCTAACCACCTTTTTTTTTTTTTTTTTTTTTTTTTTTTTTTTTTTGCTTGCTTGTTTGTTTTGAGACATGGTCTCACTATGTAGCCCAGGCTGGCCTAAAACTCATGATCCTCCTGCTTCAGCCTCCCAAGTGCTGGGATTACAGGTGTGTGCTACCATGCCTGACTAATCTGCTGTTTTTCAAACCTTTCAGACCATAGAACATAGGAATACACATTACATCCAAATAGTGCACATGTGCTGAAACACTTGGAGCTATGAATGAAATAAAAAGTTCATGACCTCCAGGTGCAGCACTCTAAAAAGCTGAGTAGGAAGATCACAAATTTGAGCCCAGCCTGGGAAAGTTAACAAGATCCTGTCTCAAAAAAATAAATAAATAAATAAAATAGCCAGGCGTGGTGGTGCACGCCTGTAATCCCAGCACTTGGGAGGCTGAGGAAGGAGGATCGCTGTGAGTTCAAGACCAGCCTGGGCTACATAGTGAGTTCCAGGGCAGTCTCAACTACATAGTGAGACCCTGTCTCAAAAACCAAAAAGAAAGAGAGAGAGAGAGAGAGAGAGAGAGAGAGAGAGAGAGAGAGCAAGCCTGCTTTAGTTTTCCCAGTGTGTTTTCACTTAGAATCCTCAGTACTGGATTCTAAGTTGGACTCAAGTCACTATGTAAGCTCATTTTAAAAGTTTTCTCTTCTTTTCTTTTTCTCTCAATACTGCAGATTGAACCCAGGTCCTTCATATTGTGCCACATGCCCAACCCTTTTTATTTTCTATTTGTGAGACAAGGCCTTGCTAAACATGCTGGGCTTGAATTTATAATCCTTCTTCCTCAGTTTCCCAGAGTGCTATAATTCCAAGCACCACCATGCCCAGCTGCAAAAAAGGTATTTAATGAAATTGGGGGAGGGTAAAAATAAATTTTGGAAACTAAAATAGCCACGGAGAACAACCTAACTGGGTCTGTACCACCCCCCTCTGGACAGGCAGCACTGGCGCCAGTGAAGCACTCTGATGTTCCCCAGCCTTTGCGCCTTCTCTTTCTCCAAGCCTAAATGTGCGATTATCCATCCTGTGTGTCTTAACATTTGTATTGCACAGAGTGAAACTAGCATTCTGTTTGGAGGTGCTTCAAACTTTATACAGATGCGACCATGTCCCAAAACTTCGTGGGCATCTCAAGTCATTGTTCCTGACCCTGCCCTGGGAAATGCTCCACATCTGGGTGCAGCCCTGGTGGCTCAGTCCTCTGTAGCATGGGGCGGACACTGCTCTGCTAGGCCAGCTGGCTGGTAGCTCTGTTCTGATGGTGTTCTCCGTGCCTTGCATGTGTGTGTGCACACACATTTCTCCAGGGACACACTTAAGAGTAGGGCTGCATATGTCCAAGTTTTTATTGAAAATATCTAGCTGAGTACAGTGCTTTAGTTCCAGCACTCTGGAGGCAGAGGCAGGAGGATCACAAGTTCAAGCCCAGCCTGGGCAATTTAGTGACTTAGCAAGACACTGTCTCAAAATAAAATGAAATAAAAGAGCTCAATATGCTGCTCAATGTGAAGACTTGGGTTCAATCTTTCTATGTAAAAATTTATGGAAGGGCTGAGGATTTAGCTCAGTGGTTCCGCCACCTGCCTCACAAGTGCAGGGAACTGAGTTCGATTCCTGGTATCAAAAAATAAATAAGTAAAATTAATTAATTACAGAAAATGAAAATATACAACAAATTGCCACTCCTGTAATCCCAGCACTTGAGAGGCTAAGGCATGAGTACTGCCATGAGTTCAAGGCCAGCCTAGGGTATGTAGTAAATTCAAGTTTAGCATGAACTACATAGTAAGACCATGCCCCCCCCAAAAAAGAAAACCTAACAGAATTTTTAATACATGTGCTTTTTAGGCTGGGGATTTAGCTCAGTGGTTCTGTCGCCTGACTTACAGGCACAAGGTCCTGAGTTCAATCCCCAATACTCCCCGACAAAAAAATGTACGTTTTGACCTAACAATTTCACCTTTAGGATTCCATAAAAAAAAATTCAAGCCAGGCATGGAGGTGCACCTCTGTAATCCCAGCACTCATGAGGCTGAAACAGGAGGCCAACCTGGATACACAGTGAGCTCAGGCAAGAACTACATGGTACAAACATGAGAAAAAGAAAAAAATGGAAACAAAGTTTTTGTAGATAGGGAGAGGTGGAGGGGTTGAAGGGAAGGCAGGGGAATGGGGAAAAACTAAAAACCAAGATGGATTATATAAATGTGCAAATTTCTGATGAAGGTCACCACATTGTATGCCTTAAATTTAGCAAAAAAATTAATTTAAAAAAAGAAGAATTACATAGCACAGTGGACCCTCGAGTTGCGACTGGCCTGGCTTTCAAACAACTTGAGCTACAGCTACAATTTTAGTTTTAACTTATGAACAAAGTCTTGAGTTACTACTCAAATGCTGGCTGCTTGTGCTTTCAGATGGTCTCAGACACAGACTTAACCTTTAAAGAGCTCTGGAAGGAGCATTACAGCATCCTTTCCTGGGTGGGCCAGCATCTCTCTGAGGACACTGAGATCTGTTTATGTGCAGGAGAGACTGTGAAGGCCATGTAGAGGAGCCTGAGCCTTCATTGACCAACTTGAGTTACAAGCTCTCAAGAACAAATTGAGTTCTAAGTCAAAGGTCCATGCAAGACCTTGTCAAAAAAACCACAAAAAAGCCCCCAAACCCCACAAGTGTGGTGAGAATAAGAATGGCCCAGGGGATGGGGTTCTCAGAAGAGTGAATGCTGAGGAGGGCTTTGAAAGCTGCAGAATCCTTGCCACATGAGAGAGGGTACCTGTGTGTCTAGGCTTAAGGAAACCATGAGCCAGTACCAGGCGGGATGACGAGGCCCCCGTGTGGTGGAAATGTTCCTGGGTGAGGACTGGAATGACAGGGACAGTGACTCCATGCTTCTGACCCGCACCAGGCCTTCAGTGAAGCGCTGAGCCCCCTGCCCTGGTGCCCCGTCTCTCCTCTCCTGCGGCCTCAGTTCAAACCTACCCTCTTCACCTTGTTCAAACACCCACAGGGTCCAGATCCCTGCCTCAGATGTCCTCTCTCTTTCGGTAAAGGCAGTTAGTCCTTTTCCTCCGTCTCCACCTGTCTGATGTTGACTAGAAGCACTCTGGGTCAGCCTTTACTTCCTGTGTCTACACGCATGTCTCCCTGGAGACAAGTGCAGGTCTCCTTTGCCTTCTGGCCTCTGTGGCATACCTGAGGCTGGAAGCTTATTAGCAAAATGGGCCCCAAAGGGACATCACTGTGGTTGCAAGTGGAGCTTACCCCTTTGCCACTAGACTGGCTGCAGAGGACAATCCTATCATGCGGCTTGACCTGGATTAGGTTTTTCTACTTGATGGGAATGTTATTGTTGGTATCTTTCCAAAGTTGCTATGCCAAATGCAAGACATGGCCACAGATACAGTAAGGACAAAGTCACCCAAGAGTAGCCACACCTGCAGGGCCTTAGGCAGAATTACACACTCTGAGCTGGGAATGGAGCGCTCAGCCACAGTGGCTAGCTGGGAAGGAGCTCTGCAGACAGGAGCAGCCCCAGCATGGTATCCCACAGCCTCCCGATAGGGCCTGCTAAGCACAACAGTGACAGAGGCACTGGGCTCTTCAGCAGAGAACCATGTGAAGAGGCTGAGTGGCCTAAGGCGATGGCCCAAGTGTAGCGTTGGGGAAAAATATACACTTGTCTTACAAGACAGCTCTCCAATCATTTTTTCCCCTTTTCATTGTATTGGGAATGAACCCCAGGCCTTTGGACTGTTATATCCTTGGTCCTCTTTATTTTGAGATAGGGTCTCACTAAGTTGCCCAGGCTTGGTTCAACTTGTGATTCTCCTGCCTCAGCCTCCCAGAATGCTAGGATGGCAGGCATGTACCACTATGCCCAGCCAGCTCTCCAGTCTTGATGGTCAACTGAGTTTAAGCCTGTGCAACCAAAATCACTTGGTCAATACCCTATTTCTTCCAGTAGAAGAAGTTTTTTGTTGGTGGTGATTTTTTGTTTGCCTTTGCAATATTGAGGAATTGAACCTAAAGCCTTTGCACTGAGCTATATCTCCAGCTCTTCTTTTATTTATTGAGACACATTCTTGCTAAATCACTAAGCTGCCCACACTAGGCTGGTACTTGTGAGCCTCCTGCCTCAGCATCCCAGAGTGCTGGGATTACAGGTGCACTGCCCTCATGCTCAGCTACAAGCTCTTTTCTTTTGGCAATTTTAAGATGAGAAGTTTTTGTCATTTACAACCCAGAGCAAAAGGGACGTGATTCACACTAATGTGTAGGACCTCCAGCTTCAGAGGCTACCTGGATCCCCAGCGCAGGAAGCCACACTCTAGTGTCAACTACCCCAGAGGCCAAGACCTGTGTGACCTGGGAAAGACACCCAATTAGAACAGATGCTGTCACAGAGTGTATTCATGAGTCTTGCTCTCTAAGTTGTCCTGCACACTGGGCTGGGCACTGGGGTCACAAATCACAGCCACTGCCACTCCAGACGCTGCTACTGCAAATTACTAGAGTAAGTGCTGGATTTTGTCCTGAGTCTGCCTTGGCACTGGCTGCGCTTCTCATCCCACAAGAGCTCTGCGTGGTTTCCTTTAATGAATCCAGGTCTGGGCTGCCGCATCAGGCCCAGGGATCCCCGGATCTGTCTTATGTTCTTCATCACGTGTGTGCCAGTGTACCCCTGCACCTGGGGCAGTGCCGGACGCAGTGGGGGCTCAATAAATGCTGCACGAACCAAGGTCGTGGGAAGAGCAAGGCGAGGCGAGCAGGGACCGCGGAGCTCGGCCCGGGTAACTAGAGCTCTAAAGTGGCGACAGGACCACTGCAGCCGGGTCGCCCAGAGGCCGACGAGTCCGCCCCGGCCCCCTCCGGGCCTGTTTCCCTCCTACCCTCGGCGCCTCACCTGGGGCGGCAGCAGA
>NW_022900933.1:39781358-39793230 GCF_012274545.1 Fukomys damarensis | reverse complement strand
CCCCGGCTCCGCGTCCGCCATGGAGGCCGAAGCGGGACTCGAACCTGGGTTCAGGAGCGACGGCGCGGCCAATGTGCGTCACGAGAGAAAGGGGCGGGCTACGAGTGCCCAGCAGGCCAAAGTAGCTCAGGAGGCCCCCTGACCGCGCCCTGCTGTGCTCTGCAAAGACTGCTAGACAAAAGGCCTGGCCTTGGTTTTTTTTTTTTAATTCTCCCGTGTCACTTCCTCCAGGAGCTGTCCTGGGTTTCCCAGGCCTCTAGAGGTCTTCGAGATTCCAGAGCCCCTGGCCTAACGCCTCACACTATTCAAATGTTCTCAACGCCCGTTCTGCAAGATTTGTGGATTCCTGACCCACCCCCGCCGTAAATCTGACAGATTGAAGAAGGGAACCAAAGTTTACAATTGTTTGTTTGTTTGTTTGTTTGTTACTTGACCCAGGATCGTGCTAAATTTCCCAGGCTGATCTCAAATTTGTAATCCTCTTGCCTCAGCCTCTTGAATAGGTGGGACTAATATGTGCCCAGTTTCTTTTCCTTTTTCCCCCGCTAAATTTGAAAGAAAGCCCTCCAGCTCCCCCATCTTCACATGTCCCCTCTGACCCTTAAGCGTAGAATCACTCCTACCATCTGGTCCATGGTTCCCTGTTACCATCTTTTTGATCCCATAGAGAGGAAAATATCAGCGTAATCTATGTGGTCACCACTGGTACAGGTTTCAGAGTAGGTATATGGCAAATATATATATATATATATATATATATATTTTTTCTTTGAGACAGGCTTTTGCTATGGTCTTGTTGTTTTGTTTTGTCTTGTTTTGTACCGGGAATCAAACTCTGAACCTTGTGCTTGCTTGCAAGGCAGGCAGGTGCCACTGAGCTAAATGGCCCCTGAAAGTACCTTTCTTTGAATGAAGGCCTTCAAACTAAACTGAGTGAAGACAAAGTGACAAGAGAAAAGACCCAATTCAGTTCTGTATTTTTATTCACAAAAATAAAAGAGTGCACAGAAAAATGTGACTCAAGTAGTGGTTAGAGTGTGGGGTTTTGTCACAACTGTCCCCCATCCAACCCCTGGTGCTGGGAATCAAACAGGGCATGCAGTCATCGAGCCACCTTCCCAGCCTTTCTTACTTTGAGACACTGTCTTGCTTGATTGTCCAGGCTAGCCTAGAACTCATGGTCCTCATAGCTGGGGTGACAGGCCACACCATACGCTGCAGTAATAACCCTCTTAATAGAAGAGGGAGCGGAAGGGACTGTGGATTGAGAAGTGGATCCACAGGAGAGAACCGGGAGAGCTGATGGTTGTGAGGCCCTGTCCACGTAGCCTTGGTGCTGACGTCTCCATCCCAGAGGTCCAAGTCGATTTTACTAGCTGCTCCTGGGGGTCTGTGATGGCTGAGTTCTGCTGACTCATTCGGGAGGCTCTGGTTTTTGGCAGATGTGGGATTTCAGGTGCTCCATCGCCTTCAGCTCAAAACAGTCTTCACACCACCGCATAGCATTTCCATGGCTCGGCGGCACATTTGGAACCCCATCAATTACCCAGGCATGGACTGAGGGCCATATCTGTCCTGCGATACCGAGCTATGTCCTGGCACGCATATCCCAACGTGAGACGCACAGGAACCGGGTGTTCAGGTCTCTACCAGGCGCCGCAGTGCGGGGCTCTTCTCAGACTCAGAGTCTGCAAACAGCCCACTGCACTCTGAGTGCTGACTTGCCAGGGACTTGAGCCTGTGGCTGAGCTGGAGCTGCTAGTGGTTTAGGGCAGACCGCACAGTATGAAGGGTTGGAGACCTTTCCACAGTGCCTGGTAATTAGAGATTTAGCAAAACCCTGTCTCATAATAAAAATAAATAAATAAAATTAGGAAAAATATTTTTAAAATTAAGTTGGTGTGGTGGCACACACTTGCAATCCCAAAACTGGGGAGGCTAAAGCAGGAAGATCACCTCCAGTTCTAGGCCAGCCTGAGCTATACCGTGAGACACTACCTCAAAAATAAAGTAAAAATTTAGAAGGTCTGGGAATGTAGGAGTTGGTGTGGGGGTGCACACCGTAATCCCAGGATTCCAGGAGGCGGAGGCAGGAGAATCACGAATTCAAGCTCAACCCGTGCGATTTAGCATGGGCTGCATTCACTCCAGCCCTGGACTGCCCCCTCTGGGTATTCGGGCAGCACCGAGGTAGCTGCGATGGGGACCCCACACGGTGCCCTCTGAGAGATCTGCCTTGGTTGTTCGGCACTTCCCTCCCGGCTGGAGCCTCTGGGAGTGTCACGGCTGCTGTTCCGCCATAAACGTCCTGAAATGGACAGCGCGGGGACAGAGCCTCCCTGCGGGCTCCAACGGCCGCCTGGAGCGACTTCTGAGCGAGTCCAGGGAGGTTTGTCCGTTCGCTGTTTGTGGCCTCAAAAGACTTGTTGTTTTTTGTTTTTGTTTTTTTAAATGTTGCAAAATTAATTTTTGAAAAGAAAGGAAAAACCTCATGGCCCGTACGGGGATCGAACCCGCGACCTTGGCGTTATTAGCACCACGCTCTAACCAACTGAGCTAACCGGCCACTGAATGTGCTGGCTGCAGGACCGCCTGTGAGCTCCTCCCGCTGTGCCTACAGTCTTCCCCTGGGTTCGCTCAGCGGCAGGCGCAGCCGCAGACACCCGGGCTGTGGGAGGCGGAGCGGACGGCTTCCTCTGAACCCGGCTGTCCCAGAAAGCCTGGGCGAGGGCTGCTGCTCTGCTTCCTCTGTGATCCGCGTCCCTGCTTGGCCTCCCTCCTGTAGCCCCGTCTGCCTAGAGATGTCAGGAGGTATCGCGTGGGTCCACACTCTTTAGGGGAGGCCCGTTTCACCCTGTTTACTTTTTTTTTTCCTGTTTACTTTGTTTTTGGCTGGTTTTGTTTGATTGATTTTCCATTCTTTTGAGACAGGGTCTCTCTCTGCAGTCCAGGCTGACCTGGAACTCACTATGTAGCTCAGGCTGTCCTCAAACCCCACTATCCTCCTGTTTCAGCCTTCTGGGTGCTGGAATGACGGGTGTGCCCCGCCATGCCCTGGCCATCCTGCTCTCTGCAATTGACTTCCTGCTAGAGTGCTCTTGGAGGAACTGCCTTCCAGGTGCAGGGTTCAACTGTGGATGGGATACAGTGCTCCTCCTCCTCTTCTTTTTCCTCTGTTTTCAATGCCAGAAAAATGTTTTAATCTTGCTGTCTCTTGTCAACGGAATACATGACATGGCACAAGGTAGAAAGAAGGGTTCAGCTGGACTGGGGGGTGTGCCTGCAGTCCACCATTGGGGAGGCTGAGGCAGGAGGAGCACAGACATGAGTTGGAGGCCAGCCTGGACTATTTAGTGAGATGCTGCCTCAAATAAAGCTCAGGTGCTGTGCTGAGTGCACCCGTGCCCGGTTGGGAGGCAGGCAGGCTTCCTGGAACCACTGGTGTCCCCAACAAGGCTGGATCCGTGAGGCTGAGGCAGCAAAGTCCTCCCTGCCAAGAGCTGTGTGCAGCCCAGTGCCCAGAGCCAATTGACAGGCCACGGTGTGTACCCAGTAAACAGGTGCCAAACGGATGATGCATTAACCCACAAACATGTTTTACTTGAGTCGAAGGCCTCAAGGTGTTGCCCAGCCTAACCTCGGACTTCAGGGCTCAAGACATGCTCTTGCTCAGCCTGCTGGTAGATGGGACTTCAGGCCCAGGCCCAGTACAGCTCATATTTACATGATTAAAAACATGTTTTAAAGTTTGAGACAGTTTTGCTGTTGGACTCAGAACTTATAATCTTCCATCTTTGGCCCCCTGAATACTAGGATTATGATTATGTGTGACCACACCCAGTCAGGAGCTGGAGTCCTTTGTCTCTGCAAATTGACTCTTTCTCAGTCTCCCTCCCTCCTTCCTTCTAACCTGGACCTAATAAACTGGTCAGGTTTGGCAAATGAAAAGTCAGGCAGCCCACTTAAAATTGCATTTCAGACAAACAATGAAGTATTTTTGTCTTTGTTTGGGACAGGGTCTCTCTACATTGCCCATTCTGGGCTGGAATTTTGGATCCTCCTGCCTCAGCCTCCCAGGGTGCTGGGAGCCATACACTGCTCAAAGCATTTCTGAGTATCAGTGGCCCATGCGGTATCCGGACCAGACTCAGACTGAAACAGTAACTGCTGTGTGTCCAGTGACCCAGGCCCAGAGGGTGGCAGGAGGAAAGGGACCCTTGCTCCAAGACTGTTCTCAGCTCCTGCAAGTCGCTGTGCCCCCAACACGTCCTTCCTGCTTGTCCCCTTATTTGTTGATAACTCCTCCAAGTCTCTGTGCCCCCAACACGTCCTTCCTGCTTGTCCCCTTATTTGTTGATAGCAGTCCCCTCCCAGAGGAGCCCAAGAGGGGTAGCAGTTTGCAGTCTTCCCACACCCAGGACAGAGCCCCAGATTGTGACTGAGCCACGCAACCCTACCCCGGGGAGGTCACGCTTCTGCCAGGGACCAGGCTTGGGTGAGGCTCAGTGAGTAAGGGTGGACACCAGGGGTCGCCCATGATCCATTGGGCAGTGGCACGATTTCTATATTTATTTTTAGTTTTTGAGTCAGGATCTCACTATGTAGATCAGGCTGGCCTCAAACTCACTACAGTCCTCCTGCCTCAGCCTTCTGAGTACTGGGGTTACAGGTGTATACCACCACACCAGACCTCCCTAATATATTTTACTTTTTAATTTTTTGTACTGGGATTTGAAGCTAGGGCCTTTGCACTGAACCACATCCCCACCACTTTTTTTTATTATTGTTTTGTTTTGTTTTTTGAGACAGAGTCTCACTATGTAGTTGAGACTGACCTGGAATTCACTATGTAGCTCAGGCTGGTTTTGAACTCATAAGTGATCCTTCTGCCTCAGCCTCCCAAGTGCTGGGATTACAGGCATGTGCCACCAAGCCCGGCTTTTTTTATTTATTTACTTTTAAGTCAAGGTCTTGCTAAGTCACTAAATTATCCAGGTTGAGCTGGAATTTGTGATCCTCCTGCCTCAGCCTGAAGCATCTCTGGATGCTGGGTCCTCCCTTCTGGGCATGGAGAAGCACCATGGCCCCACCTGCGTGCCCACTTGCTCTTCAGCGGTGACTGTCACAGAGCGCAGATTTCCTTGCTTGGGAAAGGACACCGTGGCAGGTGGCCACGGCTGGTGTTGGCTGTGCTGGCGCATGGGATAGAATGGGGGCAGTGTGGGGTGGTGGGGAAGGAGGCGGCAAATCCTTTGTGCATGATGCCCAACTTCCAGGAGGCTGACAGGTACTGTGCTTTCACCGGCCTCTTTGTGAAGCAAAGTGTGTAAAGGTTGCCAGAAGGACAAACAAGTGAAACACTTTCTACATTACAGTGGCTGGAATAAAAACTGGGACAAATGGGTTCTAGAAAGCAAGTACTCAAATATGTGGATAGCAACGTACAGAAACGGCACAACTTCAAAAACCAGTCAGGAGCAACATGCAAAGGGAAAGATAAGAGGGACTGCACCTGGAAGGAAGGCATCTGGTCCTCAACAGAAAAATGTTGAAGTAAAAACAAAGCCCCCAGGAGCCGCCTGCATCACAAGCACAAGGTCCAGAGTTTGATCCCCAGTACCCCTCTCAAAAAACCCCAAAAAACAAAAAACAAAAGTCTCTGGGAAGGGAGATGGTGGCAGTACCGGGGACATAACTCACCCTCCTTGGGAGAAGAAGGCCTGAGCAGATCCTGCTGTTGGGCATGAAGGAACATCTGTGAACACAGGTGAAGATCACTGAAGCAGCTCTTTTATCTTCCTGCCAAGAAGAATGTGGATTCCGTTCTAGAGGACCCTACAGAATCTAAGCAGATCTGGAGGAAACACGGGTGCTAAGGAGCTCGCTGTTGAGGAAGTTGGGGCAAGGATAGAGGGATACTTCACTGCAGGCCTGGGCGCTAAGCCTCTCAGATTTGAGCAGCCACAGTGCTCTGAGAGCTCCCCCCATGGCCCGGGGCACGAAGCGCCTCATCTTCCGACACTATACACCCTGGATGAGAAGCTCTTCCTGCTTTCCTCAAGTGGCCGGCAAAAGAGTTCGGCAGCTCCATTTAGAACCGGGATCGCAAAGTGCCCACCAGTACTGTCGCCCCACCTGTGTCTGATCTCTGTCAGCACATTGTTCCTACCCTTCTCTTGTACGGACAGTGTACTTTGAAGATGTTAGTGTATAGCAGAGTTGGTGTTTGTTTTGTTTGATTTTAAACGGAAAACAAAAGGGGTCACAGCTCCTTTTTTCCTTTTTCTCTTCATTTCAAGCATGTATTCAATGATGGGCAACAAAGAGACACAGTGTAGAGTTTTATTGCCTAGTTGCCCATCATTGAATACACGCTGAATTCCTACTTGTTGTTGGTGGAGGGGGGAGGAAAACAAAAACAAAAAAAACGAAGGAAATGCTTTGTTATACAATAATTACTTCGGCAAAACAGAAATACAAAAGAAAAAGAGACAAACAGAAGTCTTTTCAGATGTTGCTTCTAATTTGCTACAACAAATCGGTTCCAGGGACAAATTGATTTTAAAAATACCCTTCTGGGGCCAGGGATTTAGCTCAGTGGTTCCACTGCCTGCCCTGTAAGCACAAGGCCCTCAGTTTGATCCCCGGTACAAAAAAATCCTTCCTTAAAGCATAGACACTGTTGAAAGCTTGGCAAAGTCTGTCTGGAAAGTGAAAGGGCTGTCCAAACCCAGGCCCCCCACGCAGCCCGGGGTGACTTTGGCAAAGCATTTGCCTGTCTAGGTCTCCATGCTGGCCACCCAGCTTCGGCAACCCAGGTCTGCTGTCTAATTGGGTCAAAGAGTGAAACTTAGCCTGGATCCTCACAGGTCATGTAAACATTATTTTTCATTTCTTTTTTTTTTGGTACTGGGGTTTGAACTTGGGATCTTGTGCTGGCAAAGCAGGTGGCGGAACCACTGAGCTAAATCCTCAGCCCTGTTTTTTATTTCTTTACTGGCACAGATACATGATGCACAGTCATGCAGTCCTTGAACTCACTATGTAGCCCAGGCTACCCTCGAACTCACAGCCTCACAAGTGCTGGGTTACAGGTGTGTGCCACCATGCCCAGTTCTCACTAGTTTAAAATCAGGCTTGAGTTGGCTGTGGTGGGTGGCCTGTGCCTGTCGTCCCGGCTTCCAGGAAGGCTGAGTGTAGTAGAATCGTCTCCTGACCCCTCCCCAAAGTGGTTCCATCTTGTCATGGGCCCCATTAGCTGTCCAGTGGCCTCTGCCAGACGGCAGCACAGCACAGTCACCCACCCTGTGGCTGGACAGCACTCACCGAGCCCACAGGGTCCCCATAAGGATGGTTGGGAGGGTTGTGCACTCTTCCTTCTGTCCCAGCTTTGGCCATTTTCATCAGAGCCCGGTAAAGCCAGCAGCCAAGGGTTGGCGACTTCAGTGCTGCTGCCCTGGAAGTCAGCCTCCTGCTGTAAGTGCCCCCCGTGCCGTCCTTGCCAAGCTTCACTGGTGCCTGGTATTGTTCTTCAGGCCCTGGGTATTCTCTCCATTCTGAAGCAGATGCTTCTTTATCTCTCTGTGGAAATTCACACAGCACTGAGGCAGAAGTCACTCTACCCATGAGCTTGACCAGCTTGGGCAGCATGATGAGTCCTTGTCTCCTAAAAATACATAAATAAAATAAAATAAACCAGGAGTGCCCTAGACAGAAAGGAACAGCAGAACAGGTGTCACAGGATGATCTATTTTTATCCAGCAAATGTCTGTTGAGTACTTGCTCTGAGCCAGGGCCTGTTAGACCTCAGGCAAAAGCCAGGCAGGATTCGCATAGTGTACCTGAGCAGCTCACTAAGTTTTCTCCAAGACTCTTGCAGTGGGTCTGTCTTTCTCTCTCTTCCCCCTCCCTTTTTCTTTTCTTTCTACTGCAGACTAACCCCAGGGCCTGTGTACCCAGCTACATCCTCAACCCTTTTATTATTGTTTACTTTTGAGGCAGAGTTTTACTAAATGGCTAAGTGCCCAGATTGAGCTCATATGTAGGATCCTCCTGACTCAGCCTCCCAGAAGAGATCACAGGTGTGTCACCACACCCAGCTTATTTCAATTATTTTTGAATCTTGAACCATGTAAGTGTATGGTCTACTTACAATGCAAACTGACAGCATGTAGAGAGCTGTGTTGCCTGGTGGTCGAGCCCTTGCCCGGAATGCTTCAGACCCCTGGGTGCTGTCCCCAGCCCCACACACACCAATATTATTTAGAGAGGATATAATAACCTAAATGGAAACCAACAGACAATGGAAACAGAGTTTTTGTACATAGAGAGTGGTTTTGCAGGGGGGAGGGGATAAAATAAAATTTATTTATTAACAAAAGAGAAAGAAAACCAACATGGCACAGAGGGTTGAGAGGAAGAGAAGGCAGGAGCATAGCATGGGGAAGACAGTAGAGACTAAAGATTTCCCGTGGAGGGGGACTGCATAAGGAGTCAGAAATCTGGACTCATCTTTACCTGTTCATTGTTTTTGTTTTGGGACAGGGCCTCACGACGTAGTCCTGGCTGGCTTCAAACTCACAGAGATCATCCTGTGTCAGCTTCCCAAGGCAGTGTAGTGCTGGCATTGCTGGATGTGGGACACCACACCCCACTGGCCTCATCCTGTGAATGGTCAGTGTTTGGGAGACTTGGCCTCCTCCTTGGCTGGAGAGGGAGGCTGGGGCAGCAAGAGGTGAGGAAGGATGGGGAGAGGAGGGTGGGTGTGTGGTGGGTGACAGGGTGTCGCAAGGGGCGCTGACTGGGCTTTCCTTTGGCTTTGCTTTGGCTGAGTTGGGCGCTGGGTGTCCCAGGTCTGTGTGAGACTGCAAGGCTGGCTTGTAAGTGTTAAGGGCTCATCTGTGTGGGAAAAGCTTCCCACCAGAGGAGTGGTGTGCTGTCCATTCCCACTCCCTTGGATTGTTTTGCTACAGTTACTCTTTGACCTGTAGGAGCTCTTTTATATATTAAAAAAGTTGGACTTAGTGTCATCTTTTCCACTTCTAGTATTTTGAGACTTTTCTATTATCAAAAGACAAAATCAGGACAAATTTAGTTTCGGATCTGATTGGCTTTTACTCAAGATTCATGAACTGGTACAGCCTTAGTCTGTGGAGAAGAGGAGCAGGGTAGAGCTGTGGCTTCCTGAAGTGGGAAAAGGGAAACCGAGCAATAGAAAGAGGCTGACTGGATAACATCAGGTTGTTTAGGGTACTTTTCTTGTCAGCATTAACCCAGAGGGAATGTCCTTATTACACGGATTCAAGTGGACTGGAATCCACTGTTTTAGGGAACACTGGTCTGTTTTGGGGTCTTCCTTAGTGTTTCACTTTGGTTCTGTGGCATTTAGCATGGATGGGCTCCACTTTGGTTTGATCTGGTCCACTGGGGCCTGGTGCAGGAGCCCAGCCCCAAGCAATAGCCTCCCAGGTAACGCTGGTATTATTATTGGTATGTTTAAATCAGAATTTTGCTGTATACTCCAGACTGGCGTTGGTCTTGCTTTGTAACCCAGTCTGGCCTCATACTCCTGCCTCAGCCTTCTGAGTGGTATTTATTTAAACTACAAAAACATTTAAATTTCTTTTTGGCATACTTCAAGTCTTTTCCTGAATGGTTTCTTCATCTTACTAGATAATATCCAGGGTCCATGTTAAGTGTGGAGAAAGAGAATTTATATCTACTTTGTTGGTAGACCACCACTGGAGAGCAAATCACATACATTTATGTGTATTCAAAAGCATTCTTTTTTTTTCTTTTCTTTTTTAATTTACTGTGTAGCCCATGCTGTTTTTTTTTTTTTTTTTTTTTTTGGTACTAGGGATCAAACTCTGAGTCCTTGCACTTGCAAGGCAGGCAGCAGAACCACTGAGCTAAACCCTGGCCCCGGCCTTGAACTTTTGGCAATTCTGCTTCAGCCTCCAGAGTGAAGGGACAACAGAAGCTCAAAATATTCATGAGAACATTTTTTGAAGTCTTGTTTGTAATATTAAAAAAATTCAAGAAGCATCTTTATGGAATTACTTAAAAGATGATACCATGGTGCTGGGTGTGGTGGCACAAGCCTGTAATCCCAGCACTCAGGAGGCTGAGGCAGGAGGATCGCTATGAGTTCGAGACCAGCCTGGGATACATAGTGAGTTCCAGGTCAGTCTCAACTACATAGTGAGACCCTGTCTCAAAAAACCAAAAACAAACAAAAAATACCATGGGACTGGGGATGTGGCTCAATGGTAAAGCTCTTGCCTTGCATGCACAAGGCCCTGGGTTCAATCCACAGCACCACATAAACAAAAACAAAAACAATGTAATATTATGGGGTCATTGAAAAGTATAGAGCAAATCTGTGTGTGCTAATATTAAAAGACAACTATGAGGGCTGGGGATTTAGCTCAGTGGTGCTGCCACCTGCATTGCAAGTGCAAGATCCCAAGTTCAATCTCCAGTACCCCCCCAAAAGAAAGACAACTATGATAATATTATGTGAAAAAAGCAAACTGTAGAAGAATATTTATGCTCTTCAAGTACAGACAAATTAGTGCAAATACACAGAAATTCTGAAATGATGCCAGCCTACTATTTCCAGTTAACTTTTATTTTTCTTTTTAATTTTTTGAGGCAGGGTTTCCCTCTGTAGTTTCACTATGTAGTCCAGGATTGCCTCAAACTCATGTTGATCCTCCTGCCTCAGCCTCCTGAGTGCTGGAATTATATAGCATGTGCCACCACTCCCAGCTCTCCAGTTAAGTTTTCTGAGGGCAAATGAGAAGAAGGAAAAAATTGAAAGGATTATTTCAAATTTCACACATTTCTTTTCTTCTCCTTTCCTTTCTTCCTTTCTTCTACTCCTCCTCCTTCTCCTTCTACAGTAAACATATTTAATGTTTTCACCCTCAAAAAAGAAAGAAAAGAGTAATACCTCATGTCACCAAGTTGTAAGGAAACCAAATTAATGACCGTTACTTCCTTTCCTGATGGACTCTGAAGGCCCAGACCCTGGTCTGGCTCTGTCATCGCATTTGTACGAACAGCAGTTCTCTTATTTATTCATTCATATATTCAACTTTACACTAGAGAGTAAGTCTCAAGAAGCCAAGAACCTTGTCGACACTCTTCTTTATATCCCAATGTCTTCTACAGTGCCTGGGACAGCATAAATGTTTCCTGATGGAAAAAGAAAAGTTAAAACTTTAGTGGGGAATCACCACATAGCAGACTGGTAAGGCTCAACTGCAGGATGAGGCAAGGAACAGTTGCCAAGTAGTGTGACGGCTCAAGAGCCAGTACAAGCTCAAGACTATTGTCCGGGCTTAGGCTCCAAATTCGCAGTACAGAGTTGTGAAAGCGAAGCTCATCGCCTACCCTTGAAGGCCGGAAATTGTATTTAGAATTAAAGCGGTGAAAGGTTGCTTAGCAACAAGGCAGAAGACGCCGGCTGAGCGGTGCACGCGCCCAAGAGCAGGGGATTTGCGCACGCGCGGCCGGCGGCCGCCTAGGTGCTGCTGGGCTGACGGTTGTTAGGGTGACGGGACTACACTAGGGCGGCGGGCTCCTAACGCTCCTTAGTGAGGGGCGACCGCTGAGGTCCTAGCGGAGGACCCGCCTCGGGGGAGTGAGGAGTAGGGCGGCACCTTCCCGCCCTTTCTTTCCAGTCCAGGGTCAATTTGGGGTTATCGCCGGTGCCCGTTCCAGGATGAAGAGTGAGTGGGCCCTGGAGGTGTGGGGGTCCGTGGGGCCTCCCAAACGGCCGGGGACTGGGGACTAGGCCGGGGACGGGGCCCGGGACGGGGGACAGGGACGGGGACGGGGACCTGGGGACGAGGACGGGGGACGG
>NW_022900933.1:39777463-39781164 GCF_012274545.1 Fukomys damarensis | reverse complement strand
GCTCAGCGCCGCAGGCGCGGCTGGGAACTCGACTGGGAACTCCGGGCGCGCTGGGGAGCCTGTGGTGCGGAGTTACACGCAGGAGTTCGAGAGTTGTGATTTTTCTTTTTTGTTTTTTTAGCGTTGCACTGACTGAAATTCTTTTTTTGAACATTCGCGGCGTGACTCGCTGCCCTGGCTGTGTACTTTTTGTTATTTTTTGGATCAAGCAGTCCTGGTTTTAGAGGAACTTCGAAACAACCTTTTAGGAAATTAAAAACGGTTACTGAGAGTTGGGAACTGAGGTAGCCTAGAAAAAGTAACTGGTAACAGATTTCACCTGCGGTTGGATTTGTGGTTATGAACCAAGTGCAGCCAACTAGGGAGTAGTTGTCGTTTAGGTTTGTTAGCCAGAGGTGCTGAAAATCCAGCCTACTTGGCTCTGAAAAGATTAATTATGTTAGGTGAAATTGTGATGCTAAATTCGCCTTGTGTCCTGTCATTTGCTCATTTGTTTACCCTATAAATTGCATAGCATATTTAAAATAATTCATCTCGTTTAGCCTTTACATTATTTGCTCTTATTGGATGACATGTTTACATGTTTATCTTTTTCATTAACACATAAAGCTGTAGTTGGAATGCAAGGTCTAGGACAAGCTTTGCACTTCACAAGGACACATTTTGTACCTTGTTGTTTTTTCTTCCCAACTATTTACTTTGAAAATTTTCACATGTATAGAGGAGTTGTAAGAAGAGTACTACCTTGAATTTTTTTTTTTTTTTTTTTTGGTACCGGGGCTCAAACTCCGGGTCCTTGCATTTGTGAGGCAGATGGCAGAATCACTGAGCTAAGTCCCTGGCTACCTTGAATACTTATATTGAATATTTATAAAGCCTTCAACTTGATTCATCATTTTGCCATTTTTTTCATTACTGGGGTCGGAACCCAGGAATGCACTACCATTGAGCTACATCTTTTTAATTTTGAAAGGATCTTACTAATTTGTCTAGGCGGGCTTTGAACTTAGGATCCTCTTGCCTCCCCAACCCCAAGTAGCTGGAATATATGAGTGTACCACCACGCTGGCCTTTTTGCCTTACTTTTATGTGCCCACTATTGCTCTGGTGTTTATATATATTTATTTACTTTCACCTACCTTTTGAGAGTTAATTGTAGACATGATGACATTTCGATACTAATAGCTCAGCAAGTGTCTCTAACAATAAGGATATTCTCCTAAATAACCATATATTAGTGTTTTACTCATATGTTAATACACGTTCCCCAATAACATATCACATAATCATATATTTAGGAGATTTGACATTGCTACAATTCTGTTATTTAATATGTAATCTGTATTTCAATCTTTCCAGTTATTCCAAGAACGTCTTTGTTTTGTTTTTTGAGACATGGTCTCACTATGTAGTTGAGACTGATCTGGAACTCACTTTGTAGCCCAGGCTGATCTCAAACTCACAGTGATCCTCCTGCCTCAGCCTCCTGAGTGCTGGGATTACAGGCGTGCGCCACCATGCCTGGCTCCAAGAACATCTTTATGGAGGGTTTTCTTTTTTCTTTTTCTTTTTTGGGTTTTTTTTTATTGTTCCTGGGATCCAATCACAGATTGCATTCTGTTGTCACATTTTTTGATCTCCTTTAATCTGATACAGTGCGCTTCATGCCTTGTGTGTCTTTTCATGACAATGGCATTGTTAAAGAATCCAGGCCAGGCATTTTGCAGAATGTCTCCCAATTTATATTTGTCTGACTATTTCCTTATGATTAGGGTTATTTTTTTCTTTCTTTTTTTGAGACAAGGTCTTGCTGTGTAGTGCAGGCTGGCCTTGAACTCACTCTGTAGCACAGGCTGGTCTCCAACTCTCAATGCACTTCTAGCCTCCACCTCCCAAGTGCTGGGATTGCCAGCATGCACCAGCACACCCAGCTGATTAGCTTTAGTTTGTATATTTTTGTGAGGAATACACCAGATGATGTATCCCTGTTGGTGTGTCGCTGTACAGACTGCCATTTGCTGCTCAGCACAGTCTGGGTGGAGTTGGGTTGGTCTTTGTGTTGGTCTGTGCATCCTGTCCCTGGCACCCTTATGCTCCATTCCTTAGAGGCGACAACTCTTACTAGTTTGCCAGTGTGTCTCCCTGTATGTGTGTAAATGTGCATCTGTCCTGGGGAGGGGAATGGGAAAAGGAGGTGGGAAGTGTCATGTATGGGTACAGATTCCCAGTGATGAGTGCTATCATTATGGATGTCTAAAATGTACCAATAAATGTGTTTTTTTAATTTTTTTTCCGTTTTATTGAGTTTATTGGTACAATCTCGGTATACAATACAGTTACATTCATCATTGGGATTCTGTACCTTTACATAATAGGTCTTGATTCTCATTTTTTTCCCCTTACCCCTGCCCTCCCTTCACCCCCTCATCCCCTCCCCACTTACAAACACTTTATTTCCATTTTTTCAGTTTCTCATATTTTTTTCCTCTCCCTTATTACTTTTCCCCCACCCTTCCCACTTTCCCTACACCTTTAGCCCTTTACTTCCTATTTCACATTATTAATTATCTCATTAGGATCCTGTGTACTATTATAGTTTTTCACACCAAAGAAACTATTTGGTATTTCAGTTAAAGAAATCTCTGTATGAACATTCAAAATAGGGAATCCTAAAATAAAACTAAAAAGGAAAGTAAAAGAGAAAAGGCAGTGATGTTACATTAAAATAATCCTTAGTTCTGGAGATGAAAATGGTCCCTGAACATATTTAAATTGCTTCTCGCTCTTATAGTCTTATCTTATTCTTTTTTTCATTATTTAGAGAATACTTTATTAGTTTCTGTAATCAAACTCACGTAGATAAGACCTTACATATTTAGTACGATGTGTTACCCCTGTATACATGGAAAAAAAATAAATTAACATTTCTAGACCAATATGGCTGTCCATTTCTGTACAATGCCAACTCAACACAGTAAACTGGGGTGACTTTTTCCAAAATTGGCAGCACCGTTAGTTTCCCAAAATTCAGTTTATAAAAAGACTAATAATAGTATGTTATGCATTGATAGCAGCAACAGCTTTTCCAGGTTCTGCAGTCATCTGAACAAAATTATAGACATTCAGCACATTCCATTAAACAAAACAAAACAAAAAGAAACAAAGAAAAGAATAATATCCAGAAAACAGTAAAGTTCTGTTGCTGCTGTGGTACCTGGCACCATTTTTTCTGTTAGCCTCTTAATCATCATCTGGAAAGAGAACATTCTAGAGTAATATCATTAAATGTAGCTCTGATAAAGCACAGTCCCTACTATGTATCATACAGCAGGTATAAGATATTTTACATTCATAGAGGTATGATACAGTACTGTCCTACATCAATAATACTAGAATCAGTTTTGGTTTGAAATTTACTTTATCTGCAAATAAGATTGCTACCCCTGTTTTTTTCTGGGCTCCTGTCACATGGAGAATTGTTTTCTGTTTTTTTTAATTTTATTTATTTTTTTTCTTTTTATTGAAATTATTGGTACAATCTAGGTATACAATACAATTACATTCATCATTGGGATTCTGTACCTTTACATAATAGGTCTTGATTCTCATTTTTCCCCTTGTCCCTGCCCTCCCTTCAGCCCCTCCTCCCCTCCCCATTTACAAACACTTTATTTCCATTTTTTCAGTTTCTCATATTTTTT
>NW_022900933.1:39748942-39776224 GCF_012274545.1 Fukomys damarensis | reverse complement strand
ATCCATTTTGAAAGAGAGTTTTGCAGAATACATCAGTCTAGGTTGGAGGTTGTTCTCTTTTAGTGCTTGAAATATCTCATTCCAGGCTCTCCTTGCCCTAAGGGTTTATGTTGAAAAGTCTGCTGTGATTCTGATGGGCTTTCCTTTGCCTGTGATTTGTTTCTTTTCTCTTACTGCTTGTAGTATTTTGTTCTTCTGTTGGGTTTCTGGGATCTTGATTATTATATGTCTAGGTGTAGATTTTTTTTGATTGTAGCTAGTTGGAGTCCTATATGCCTCAGTTATCTGAATGTCAAATTCTTCCCCTCTGTTTAGGAAGTTTTCTGTCATTAATTCTGCGAACAGCTTTTTAAAGTCCTTTGTATTTTCTCCTGCTACTTCATGTATTCCTATTAGTCTTATGTTATTCTTCTTTGCATCATCTAGGAGTTGTTGGATCGATTTCTCATGATCCCTTACTGTTTTTAAGTGACCTCTCTTTTCATGGTCACTGACTGCAATCTTTTCTATATCTGAGAGTCTATCTTCGCATTCTTTTATTCTGTCAAGTACACTTTCTATGGAGTGTTTAATCTCCTGGATATCTTTTTTAATCTGTTTTATGGATTCTGTTTCTTTCCTATGTTGGGCATTTATTTTTTCCATTTCTTTCTTATGCTGGGCCTTCATGTCTTCTATCATGGTCCTGAGCTCATCTATTTTTTTGTCAGTTTCTGCTCTAGAATCTCGAATCATGACTTCCATTTTGCTCACTATCTCTGTGGTTATCTGGGAAATTATTTGTGTTTTGAATTTTTCTAGAGCCTGATTGATCTGTTTTGTTACTTCCTGTGCTTTGAGTTCAGGGTGTCCTGGTGGTTCACTATCGGTCTTTTCATCCTCATTTGCCCTACTGTTTGCCATTGGTGAACTGGAAGTCTGTCCTTGTGTCTTGCTTAAGTGTTTTCTCATTTTTATTTTTGTTGTTGGACTGTCCTTGGTTTAATCTCTGGATTATCACCCAAATCTTCCTGATATAGTTGCGCCCTAGCTTCTCTGTCTCTAACGACCCACAAACATTCTCATCTTCATTACATCAAAGAAACAGCTCATCAAATCAACCACAATGCTTTATCCCAACTGATACAATCAGCAACACATTAAGAGCAAGCACAACTTGGACACTGACCACCTGTGGTAGTCACTAATCTATCACCCTTAAATCATTTGAATTAAATTTAAATCAAGAAGCAGTCCAGAACATGTCTGCAGTGAACAAAATTTCAATATAGTGTATTTACCATTTAATGGCTCAGACAGAGAAAGGATGCAAGTCCCCTGGTCTCAGTTAGCTGATGGCTGAACCCCATGACACTGACTAACCTCGGGCTGCAAGGCCCAGATTGAGTTCCCCAACCTTCTGAATGGTTGAACTCCACAACATTCTATTACAGGTTTCCCATGCCCTTTCTTTAAAGATGTTCAAAGTTGGGAACTCAGAAAAATACCCTTGATGACCACCTCTGCCTCTGCAGAGTGGGTCCAAAGACTGGCACAGTCTGTAGGTCTGAGAGTGTGGGCGGGGGGCTTATGGGGGTTCAGGGGCGCGCTACCTTCCTGGCGCTTGAGCGATGGCAGCTGGGTCGGGAGCAGGCGTGGCTCTCCTTCCCTTGGTGGATCGGGGCCCAGGCTACCTCCCAGCTCTTGAGCGATGGTGGCTGGGTCGGGACCCCCATTAAATGTTTTTTTTAAAAATAAATTTTGGGCTGGGGATTTAGCTCAGTGGTGCTGCTGCCTGCCTCACAAGCACAAGGTCCTGAGTTTGATCCCCAGTACCAAAAAAATAAAAAAAAATTTATTTTATCCCATTCCTCCCTCAAGCCCCCTCCCCTTCCTATGTACAAAAGCTTTGCTTTTGCTTCCATTTTTTTCCTTCTATTTTCTTTTTTTTTTTGGTACTGGGGTTCAAACTCAGGTCCTTGTGCTTGCAAGGCAGGCAGAGGAACCACTGAGCTAAATCCCTGGCTCTTTTCCTTCTATTTTCACTTTTTTTCTTGTCCCTTTGTTCTTTCTCCCTCCCCCCTCCCTTGTTAAGATTTGTGTGTGTGTGTCTTACAGGTATAGTTTTTAAAATAAATCTTTTTCTATTTCAAGAATTACTTATTCCTGTTCCCAGTTGCCTGAATTTTCCATAAAAATAAGACTATATTTTATACACATTATCAGAATTACATTATTTTTCTTCAAATTAAATATTTACTGGGGTCTGTGTCTCTAAATTTATCTGTATTTGCTTTTTCTTTTTTTAAATTTTATTTTCTAATAAATGTTTTGCTATAAAAAAAAAGAAAATAAGAGGCCTGTAACCTTCCCTGTTAGAGCCACTGCTCTGTGTGTGCCTGTGTGCATATGTGCGTGTGTTTGTATTGGTAATCTGAACATTAGGACAAGTCGATTTGTGTCATATTTTTTAAATGTATAATGTATTCAATTATATTAATAAATGATACTTGATGGATAAACCATATTTAATGAATCCATTTCCCTGCTGGTGGGCATTTGGGATATCAGTTTTTCCCTGTTAAGTAATGTACTAAAATATTGGGTTTTTTTTTTTTTGCATTTTCGTATTTATTATTAGAATAAGTTTTTAAAATTAAAATTTTTAAATGCTGCAATAACAGATGTAAACTGAAAAAATATTTTTTGCGTAAGTTCTAGAATTGGAATTGCCAAGGCAGAGTGCATTTATAGCTGCTGTGCTCTGAAAGGCGGCTGTGTCAGCTTATACCTCAGTAACAGTGAACGAGGACATAGCAGAGGGCTTCGTGTAAGTCCCAAATGCCATAGCATTTCATTCCACCTGGAAATTCCTCTGTATGCCCCAGCCCTTTTGAGGCAGGGTCTGGCTACATAGTTCAGGCTGGCCTTGAATTCACTCTGTAGCCCAGGCTGGCCTCTATTTCACAGTGAGCCTTTTGCCTTGGCCTCCAAGTACTGGCATTATAGGTGTGTGTCACCACCCCTGGCTACCTCTGTATGTCTTGCTAACAGATAATAATTCTTCTTTTTCTTTCTTTTTCCTTCTTTTGCATTTGAGACAGGGTCTTGCTTTGTTGCCGAGGCTGGCCTTCAACTCCTGGTCTCGGGCAGTCTTCCTTCATCAGCTTCCCAGCCTTCTGAATAGCTTGAAATTGTGCTCGCTTCAGCAGCACATATACTGAATAGCTTGAAATTATAGGTATATACCTTGCTTTGGACTTTTTTCTTTTTAAACATAACCATTAACACTTCAAAATAAAGTAGTATCTCTGTATCTTTGATTTGTTTAAATGAGAATTTGGACAAGGTGTTCAGAACGTGCTTGTCTGTGAATGGGTGTAAGGATGCCCCCCTTCAGGGCTGAGCTGTACACAGCCTGCTGGCTGGTCACTTTCTGGCTGCTGGGACCAAATACTGTACTTGACACCCTCAGTTTAAGGGAGGACACAGTTGGCTGGCGCCATGGCAGGACACATGGTGTGGGGCACTGGCAGAGCAGCTCACAGCAGGGTGGAGAGCAGAGAATGAAGCGAGGAGCTGGGAGCAGGACAAAGCTTCCAGGCTGGGCACCTCCCACACCACAGTCTGCTCCCCAAAGCTGGCTCCTGGCACATCTGGATCTAAACTGTGACACCCACTGTATCGCTATGTGGCCAGGACTGCAGGTGAGGGCACCTGGCTCTGGACTGCCCCTGTCACTCGGGTTCCAACTGCAGCTTCTGGTCAGTTCCTCCCCAGTTGCTGCCTAGCCTGCCTGCCTTCTTCATGGTTTGGCCCTGGGCGGCTCTGTTTCACTTCACTTGAGCTGCTGTCACACTCTCGGCTGCCTCTTGAGATCTTTGCTCAGCCTGGTATCATGGTTTTGGGTTTTGGTTTTTGCAGCACCAGGAGCAGAACCCAGGCAACTCATGTTGCTCACAACCCTGAGTCCAGGCTGTTTGTCCCAGGGAGCAGGATGCCCTCGTCCCTGGTTCTCACTGTTCTGTTCCCCGGCTGTCTGAGCTGCAGGAACTGCTCCAACCCGGAGCAACTTTAGTCTCAGGACTTTTCCTACCACTTCCATGTTGGCTTGAGAAGTGGCAGTTCTGGCCAGTGCCACAATCCCTGGGAAGGCAGCCGTGGGGCCGGGTCAGGCCCACTCGTGGGTTGTGACCCTCTGTCTGCAGCAGCCTCCTGCCTGTCCCCTGCCACCTTACTGCTTCCTCAGCACTGCAGAAGTGTAGGGTTCAGCCAGGCGTGTTGGTGCACACTGCAATCCCAGCACTCAGGAGGCCAAGGCAGGAGGATTGCCCAGAGTCCGAGGCCGGTGTGGGCTCCATAGTGAGACCCTATCTTAAAAAAGAACTTTAGGGTTTTATTCGCAGCATTAGCTACAAGGTACTTATTGGTGTTGGGGTGTGGCAGGAGACTAGAACCTTCTCTAGACATTTTAAGCGAGAGCATGTGAGTTAGGCTTACAAAACCTTCATAGATGGGTCACACCGGAGCAGCAAAGCTGGGCAGCCACTGGACAATGGAGGTTTGCATGGAAGTGCCACAGTACCGGGCGAGTTTCAGATACCGCAGGGCCTACCCAGGCGGAAGCCAGCGATGGATGGTGTGGGCTGTGCCTGCTTCCGCTCCTACAGGCACACAAAGAAAGCTGATCTTGTAACTGCTTCCTTCTAGACTATAAAGCAATCAGCAAGATAGGAGAGGGGACGTTTTCTGAAGTCCTGAAGATACAGAGCCTGCGAGATGGGGGCTTCTATGCGTGTAAACAGATGAAGCAGCGCTTTAACAGGTGGGCAGGTGAGGAGGAGCCGCAGGCCCGTTCCATGCCAGTAGAAATAAGCTGTTTTGTTAAATTCTGTGTAACAGACAGTCACGTTTCCCTGTGCTATGAGGGTTATGGGCTAATATTATGTTTTGGAGTTTTTTGTACTTAAAAATTTTTATTTTGCCAGGGATTTAGCTCAGTGGTACTGCTGCGTGCCTTGCAAGTGCAAGGACCCAAATTCCATTCCCTGTACCAAAAAAAAAAAAATGTATATTTTTAAAAATTATATTTTATTTTTTTCCTGGACCAGAGATCAAACTCAGGACTTTGTACTTACCAGGCAGGCAGGTGTGGCACACTGAGCTATATCCCTGGCACCTCTTTTTTAATTCTTAAAATTAATTTTATTGATATACTTTTGATATACAGGAAGATCACATTCATCCTAGGGAATAGAACCTGTACATAATATATCTTGATTTTTCTTTTTTTCCTTATTCCTCTCCCTTCAGCCCTTCTCCTTCTTTACAAAAATCTGTTTCCATTTTTGCTTCTTTTCTCTTTTTTTTCCTTTTCCCTTCCTTCCCTTTCTTCTCCCCCGTTCCTTGTCCCCTTTTATATTTGAATATTTCCTTCCTGCTTCCCAATATCTGTCACCTATTTTGGTCCTTGTTTGCACTTTTAGTTTCTTAAACCAGGGAAACAAATAGATAATTAAACATGTGTGTGTATGATTTATTTCATTTAAAAGTATGGTCTCAAGGGGCATCCATTTACCTAAAAATATCTCGTCTATCCTTTTTGTGGCAGAGTAGCACTCCATTGTGTATTTAAAAAATCACACTTTATCCATTCATCCAATGATAGGCATCTGGGCTGTTTTCAAGATTTCTGTTTATTTATTTTTTTTTATTTTTTTACCAGGGATTAAACTCAGGACCTTGCTCTTGTGAGGCAGGCAGCAGCACCACTGAGCTAAATCTCCAGCCCCTATTGGTATTTTTTTTGGAAACAGGATCTCACTATGTAATTCAGGCTAGCCTTGAACTCACTATGTAGGCCAGGCTGTCCTTGAACTCACAGTGACCCTCTTGCCACAGCCTCCTGAGTGCTGCAATTACAGGCATGCACCATCCAAGATCTAGCTATTACAAATTATGCTGCTATGAACATGGGTGTGTGAATTCTGCTGTGGCATGATGCTTTAACTCTTTCAGGAAAGTACCTAGAATGATTCAAGTGGAACCCCTAGTTTCAGCTTTTTGAGGAATCTCCACACTGATTTCCACAGTGGTTGTACCACTTTACACTCCTACCAACAGTGGAGAAGGGTTGCTTTTTCCCCAAGCCCCACCAACATTTGTCATTGATTGATTCTTGCTGATAGCCTTTCTTTCTAGAGTGAAATGGAATCTGTGTTGTTTTAATTTGTATTCTCAAATGTTCAATGTGATGTTGAGCATTTTTTTCATATATTTATTTGCCATTTGTATTTCTTCATCTGAGAAGTGTCCATTCATTTCAGATTCCTGTTTTTGGATTGGGTCTTAAAATTTAGGGGGTCTGATTTTTTTGAGTTCTTTGTATATTGCAGCTATTATTCCTTTGAGCAATAGCTGGCAAAATTATTTCCCATTCTCTGGGTGTCTCTCCATCCTGTCAGTGGTTTCTCTTATCGTGTAAAGCTTTTTAATACAATGAGTTCCGAATTGTTGATTCTTTATCATGGTTCCTGTGAATCAGGATTTTGTTCATAAAGTCTTTGCTGACACCTATGTTTTCAAGAGTTTTGCTTATTCTCTCTCCCAGCAGATTGTTTCTGTTTTAATATTTAGGTCTTTGATCCATTCGATGTAGCTTTAGCACATGGTGAGAGGTATGGGTCTAGGTTTAATCTTTTGCATGTAGAAAGCCAGTTTTTCAAACACCATTTATTAAAGAGCCTATCTTTCTTCCACTGAAAAGGTGTTTAGCTCCTTTGTCAAAAGATAAGGTTGCTAAATGCATATGGAGATGTTTCTGCATCTTCTAATCTGTTCCATTGATCCACAGGTCTGGGTGCTTTTTGTTTTGTTTTTTTCTTTGTTTGTTTGGGTTTTTTTGCCAGTACTGTGCTGCTTTTATCAATAGCTTCGTAGTATAATTTCAAGTTAGAGATTATGGTGCCTTATCTTTGTTGCCTAGAATTGCTTTCACTATTCTAGGTCTCTTCTGGTTCCAGATGATTTTTAGGATTGTTTTCTCTAGCTCTGCGAGGTTTGATATTGGTATTTTGATCGGGATTGCATCAAAGCTATATAACAGTTTGGAAGTATTGTCATTTTCACTATATTGATTCTTCCTACCCAAGAACAAGAGATATCTTTATGATATTCTCTTCAGTCTTCTTTTTCAGAGAACTGTAATTTTCAATGTAAAGGTCTTCTACCTCCTTTTTGTTAGATTGATTCCTAAGTAATTCATTTTTCTTGATGCTATTCTGAAAGGTGTTGTTTCCCTGATTTCTCTCTCAGTGAGTTTGTTATTTGTGTAGAGGAAGGCTATTCATTTTTGAGTGTAGACTTTCTATTCTGTTATGCTACTGAATTTGGTTATTAAATCTTGGAGTCTTTCTGTGGCATTTTTGGGGTCTTCTATGTAGAGCATCATATCCATTCATTTCTTCTGCATAAATAATGATAGTTTAAATTCTTCCTTTCCTGCCGCCATTCTTTTTATTTCTCCTAATTGCTTTGGCTAATGTTTCCACAACTATAATGGTGCCATTGGACATCCTTATCTTGTTCCTGATTGTAGTGTGAAAGCTTTCAGTTTTTGTCCATTTACTATGATATTGGTTGTTGCTTTGTCATAGACAGCTTTTATCAGATTGAAATAAAGATCCTCTATTTCAATTTTCTGAAGGGTTTTTATTATGAATGTTGGACTTTGTCAGATGCTTCTTTCTCCATCTATTGAGTTGATGATGTGGTTTTTGTCCTTGGTTCTGTTAATGTGGTGTATTGCATGTTTTTTTGTTTTTTTGTTTTTTGTACTGGGGATCAAACTCCAGCCGTTGCACTTGCCAGGCAGGTGGCAAAACCACTGAGCTAAATCCCCAGCTTATATGTATTGATTTGTATATGTTAAACATATCCTGCGTGCCTAGGTGAATCCTACTTGGTCATGGTGTACAGTCTCTGGATGATTTGCTGCATTCTGTTTGCCAGTATCTTCTTGAGGATTTTTGCATCTGTGTTTGTTTATTAGGGAGATTGGACCATAGTTCTCTTTTTTTGGTTGGACCTTTCTCTGGTTTTGGTATTAGGGTATTAGGTATTAGCTTGCTTTTAGGAATGAATTTGGGACTATTGGTTCACTTTTCAATTTCTCTGAAGAGTTTGAGGAGTAGTGGTATTAGATCTTCCCTAAATTTCTTGTAGAATTTGGCAGTGAATCCATCTGGTGCTGGGCATTTCTTTCTTGGTAGCTTTGTAATTACTTCAGTTTCATTGACTGATACTGGGTTGTTTAGAATTTTTATATCTTCTTGGTTGAGCTTTGGTGATCCATGTATTTCAAGGAATCTATTCATTTCTTCTGCATTTTTCCATCTTATTAGATGTGTTTTCCATCTTGTTCCTTACCTTACTAGAGTACAGGGTTTTGAAGTAAGTATTGATAATCTGAATTTCTTCAGGATATATTGTGATTTTACCCTTTTCATTCCTAATTGAATTTTGAGTCTTTTCTTTCCTTTTTTTGATAAGGTTGGGTAAGGATTTTTCCATTTCATTTAATTTCAAAGAACCAACTCTATTTTTTGTGTTGTTTTCTTAGCCTCAAGTTCATTAATTTCTCCTCTGATCTTTATAATTTCCTCTCTCATATGCATTTTGGGTTTAGTTTGCTCTTCTTTTGCTTGAGATTCAATATTATGTTATTCTGTTTTTCTGATGTGAGAATTCACCAGTATATGTTTCCCTCAAAGGACTGCTTTCATTGCATCCCATAAGTTCCCTTATGTTGTATTGGCGTTATGATTTAGTTGTAGTGACTAATTTCTTCTTTAATTTCAGTTGTGATCCATTGGTTGTTCAGGAGGGTGTTATTTAACTTCCATGTGTTTATGCAGTTTTTGTGGTTTCTTTTGCCATTGATTTCCGATTTTATTGCACTATGACTTGATAATATGCATGGGATAATTTCATTTCCTTTGTGTTTCCTTAAGTATGTTCTATTGGCTAGTATGTGGTCTGTTTTGGAGAATGTCCCATGTACAGTTGAGGAGAATGTGTATTCTGTTGTTGGGTAGAACATTCTGCAGATAATTACTAAGTTCGTTTATTTAAAAGTTTGGTTTAGCTCTGATACTTCTTTTTTATTTTTTGTCTAGTTGATTTGATTTGTGACAGTGGGGTACTGAGGTGTCATCCATTGCAATTGTATTAGTTTTTATTTGATTTTTCAAGTCCATTAATGTTTGTTTTATATAGTTCAGTACTGTTATTTGATGCATTTTTGTAATTGTCATCTCTTCCTTTTGGATTGTTGCCTTAACAAGTATGTAGTGACCTCTTTGTCTCTTCTAATCAGTCTTGGCTTGAAATCCGTTATGTCTGCAGATAGAATAGCTACCCCTGCTTTTTTCCATGTCCTATCCCACAGAGTATTGTCTTCCATCCTTTGACTTTCAGCCTATGGATTTGTTTTTGAGTTAAATGTATATGTAAATGTATATGTAGCATATTGTTGGATCTTGTTTCTTCATCCATTCTGCAAATGTTTCTTTTGGAAGGCAGCTATGCTCACCACTATACCACCAACGCAAATGTTTCTTTTGATTGATGAATCGAGACCATTCACATTGTTATAATTGGTATGTATTGACTTATCCTTATAATACTATTTTCCTTTGGTTGGTTCCCTTTCTTTCCCATATGTTTAATTGCTGCCTTGCCTCGTGGATTCATTCTATTGGGATTCATTGAGTTGTTGTCTTCATTGTCTATTTTTTTTTTTTTTTTTTGGTGCCGGGGATCAAACTCAGGACCTTGCACTTGTGAGGCAGGCACTACTATGCTTAAGTCCCAGCCCTTGAAAGATAATTTTGTGGAGTTCATCAATCTGGATTGGAGGTTTTCTGTTAGTGCTTGAAATACTTCACTCCAAGCTCTCCTTGACTTAAGGGTTTGGATTGAGAAGTCTGCTGTGATTCTGATGGGCTTTCCTTTATATATAATTTATTTCTTTTCTCTAACAGCTTTTAACTCAGGACCTTACACTTGTGAGGCAGGTAGCAGAACCACTGAGCTAAATCTCCGGCCCTCTAACAGCTTTTAATATTCTGTTCTTGTGTTGAATTTCTAGAATCTTGACTATTATATGCCTTGGTGTAAATTTTTTTCTGATCATGGCTAATTGGAATTCTATATGTGTCACTTATCTGTATGTCAAATTCTTTTTCCATGCATAGGAAGTTTTCTGCCATTACTTCTGTGAACAGGTTTATTTCCTATCTTCTGATTTTTCATTGATTCCAATTAATCTTGATGTTATTCTTCTTTGTATCATCTAGTAGCTGTTGGATTTATTTTTTGTGGTCCCTTGCTATTTTTAGGAAGTCTTTCATTTAATGGTCACTAACCACAAGCCTGGCTTGTAGAGCTGATAATTCTGTCCTCATACTGGTTAATTCTGCTGCATATACTTTCAGTAGAATTTTCAATCCTCTGGATATCTATTTGAATCTTTTTCATGGAATCCATCCAGTTCTTTCCTGTGTTGGGCATTCATGTGTTTCCATCACTTTTAAGCTCCTCTATTTTTTAAATCTGTACCTGCTCCAGATTTATTCATCATGTCCTTCATAATGGTCACTATCTCTTTAGTTATCTGTGAATTTATTTCTGATTTATTTTTTTCTAAGCCTCATTTATTTTCTTTGTTACTTCTGCTGCCATTTTAGAAAGTTCAAGGGGGTGACTTTTGATTTCTCCCACTTCAGTCCCCCTAGATTTGCTTTTGGTGATCTGAAGGTGTGGGGCTGAATCTTGCTTCTGTGTCTTCTCATTTTGTATTTTTAAAAATTTGCTTTCTGCATTGATGTTTGTAAATTGCTTGTGGTAGGTAGCTTTTGTTACTAGTATTGAGACCTCCTTAGGAAATGACTGCTTTTCAGAGATGTCTTCTAGGTGTAGCTGGCTTTTGACTTTTGAGTCTGTACCAAGGTCTTACCTCTTCAATTTATTAGGGATAAGAATTTGCTACCTGTTTGGCCTAGCACCCAGTTCTTTGGTGTTGGACTATGGTGTTTGTGACCCCAAATAATCTCAGTATTGGTATGCAAGGACGATCAGTCGATCACAACAACTGTGTCACTTTGGCTAAAGTAACACCATCAGGAATAACAATAGCATCAAGCACAGTCCTGAAAATAAGCTGTGGTAACTGTTAATTTGCCACCTAAACCATGGGCACAATACAACAAAATCTAAAACAAATCAGAAAATTATGTACAGTAAATATTCTCTCAGATCAATTTTAACTTTGAGGAGAAAATTTAAACAGTTGAAGAAGAAAAAATAGAAAAATAATAGAAGAGAAAGCGATTAGAAGCAAGGCTGAAAAACAAAGGAAGATTATCCAAACTTTGAGAAACTGGTGAAGAAGGAAGGAGGGAAAGAAAGAAGGAAACAGCAAAGACAAGACCTAAATATAACAACAACAAAACAGCTAAAAACAATGTTCACAGTCATAAAGAAACAAATCAAATAATCAAGAGGAAAGGAAGGAAGGAAGGAAGGAAAAAAAAAGAGGTAAAAAAGAGATTCTGCGATTTCTCTATGATTTCAAGCCTGTGGTTATCTTTTGGTATCTACAATTCTGTGGTAGTATCCACTTCAGGGCATGCCTCTGCTTTCTGGTCAACAAAGCATGCAGACAGAGCCCAGATCCGTGCTGGGTGATCCCAGCAAACATGCAGTAGGATCAGGACAGGGTGCTGATTCTGTTGCTTTCAACTCTACAGAAGGTCAGGCTGATCCTGGCCTCTGATCATGGAGTTGGGGCCTTGAGTTGTTCAGCTGCAACTTGCAGCCTGACTTTCACTGACCTAGAATGAATTTTTTTTAAGTACTAGGGAACCATCTTGCACTTGCCAGGCAGACATGGCTCCCTTGACCAAAATGCCTGGCCTTTTTTTTTTTTTTCACTATGTAGTTGAGATTGACCTGGAACTCACTATGTAGCCCAGGCTGGTCTTGGACTCACAGCTATCCTCCTGCCTCAGCCTCCCAAATGCTGGGATTACAGGCATGTGCCACCACGCCTGGCAGTACATTTTAAATATACATATTTATCACATTCATCATAGGGGATTTATACCAGTTTATGATATGTCTTGTTTCTTTACTATGTAGTTGAGATTGACCTGGAACTCACTATGTAGCCCAGGCTGGTCTTGGACTCACAGCTATCCTCCTGCCTCAGCCTCCCAAATGCTGGGATTACAGGCATGTGCCACCACGCCTGGCAGTACATTTTAAATATACATATTTATCACATTCATCATAGGGGATTTATACCAGTTTATGATATGTCTTGTTTCTTTTTTCCCCATAAATGGACAGCTTTTGCAAAAATCTTTGCTAATGTGAAATTTGGGTAGGATAAAAATAGTGACATGCTGGTAGCAGGGGACAAGACGGGCGGCACCTGGGGGCTCCTAAGCTCATAGCCAAAGTCTTTGTGTTTAGTTTGAGGCTTTTCTATCCACATTCCTGGAAGTGGGAATCTTCCCAATGCCTTGATGTGTGTGCCCTCTGTGCATCCACTTCTGCAGCTGTTCTGGGACAGCAGGGTCCCTGTCTCTGGGCTGCACCTCTGGGGCTCAGTTCTGTGACCTTGCACAGTTCCTTGCTTTTTCCATGCCTCAGTTCCCCTTATTGTGTGGTAGGAGTGGCCACGTGAGGTGAACAGTACCCCTTGGTGCTGGCTCAGGGAAGCAGCTAGGGGAGGGAGGCAGAGGAGGGAAGAGGACGTGGGAGGGGTGGGTGCAGGTGTGCAGTTCTGTGATGCATCAAGTGCAGTTTACGAGACTAATGTTTTTTTACATTGCTGGACTTTATACTGTTTATCCAGTATTTTTGTATTTATTAATTGCCCTTGTAAAAGTCTGCTAGGTTTTAATGTAAGGGTTCCCAGGCCTCGCAGACAAGCTGGGAAGTCTCCCCCACTCCCCCTCCCACTCCCTCTCCTGGGGATAGGGCCCAGGGCCTCTGCACTGAGCTATACCTCCCACTCTTTTTGAAAATCATTATTTTTGTGCCTGGCATGGTGGTGAGTGACTGTAATCCCAGCACTCCAGGGACTGAGGTGAGAGGATCACTGTGAGTTTGAGGCCAGCCTGGGCTACACAGCAAGACCCTGTCTCAAAATAAAACAAAATACACAACAAAAACAATAAATAATAATAATAATATATTATTATTATTATCATTATTATTATTATTATTATTTGGTACCAGGGATTGAACTCAGGACCTTGTGCTTGTGAAGCAGGTGGCAGACCACTGAGCTAAATCCCCAGCCTATTATTTTTTATTTTGAGACAGTATCTCACTAAGTCACCAAGTTACCGAGGTTGGGCTCAAACCTTTGATCCTCCTGCCTCAGTCTCTCACACAGAGACGCAGAGTGGAAGTCAAATAAGAAAAAGTTTATTTTGTTGACAAAAGGTTGATCACACTCAAAAGCTGTGCCAGTGATCGACCACCTACTGCCTTGGAGCTCCCTCTTTTTTTAAAAAAAAGACAGTCTCACTATATAGTTGAGACTGACCTGGAACTCACTATGTAGCCCAGGCTGGTCTTGAACTCACAGCAATCCTCCTCTCTCAGCCTCCAGCTCCCTCTTTTATAGGATTTTACAGCTTTGATCTCATGCAGGTGGTTACATTTCAGTCTCCCAGTTCACATTACCAATATACAAATCATGCTGGCAAGATAGTTAACTTTAACCCAGATGTAGCAATTCTTTGTAGTTAGGGGAGTTTACCTTCTTTTAAGATTTGCCTACCTATCTATTCTAGCCCACAGGAATGGAATGTTCAGGATCAGGAAAGCAAATGTTAATAGTGGTTCTTTTCATCTTGACACTTTTACAATCTTGGTTTACAGGATAAGACCAAATACCTCATTCAGTGGTTAATGCCGCTGGTGTCTGTTAATTCTGAACTCAACAAAGCAAACTGCTGTTCAAGACAGCAGAAGCCATTCTACATTGTGACATTTTGTAGGTTTTGCTATTTACAAGAGTTTTCTGTTTCATTGAAAGAGACAACTTAATTTTTTCTGTTATTTTCTACTTCCTTCGTTTCTGATCTTTTTTTTTTTTTTTTTTCATTGCTTTTCTTCTACTTACATTGGACCTACTCTTATTCTGCATTCACAGGGTGGACACTTTGATAACTGATCGCAGCTCTTCCTTTACAGTATAAACATTTAAAACCGCAGATGTCCCCTCAGCACTGTTTGAGGCTAAATCCCCAGCCCTGCCTCATCTGATTCTTTTTGAAGAAGATGCTTATATTTCTCTTATGTTCATCTCCATGATATTTTGTTTACAACCGGATAGTAAAAATACAGATTGAATATTGCCTGACCACAGAATTCAACTCCATGGCAGAGAAAAGTGATAACTTCTGGTGCTTTGAGGTATTTTTTTCATGATTTTTTTTAAATTTCAGCTTTAATTGAGTTTATTGGTACATTTTAGGGATGCAGTACAGTTACATTCATTGTTGGGATCTTGTACCTCTATATGACAAGTCTTGATTCTCATTTTTTCCCCTTACCCCTGCCCTCCCTTCACCCCCTCCTCCCCTCCCCATCTACAAACACTTTATTTCCATCTTTTCATTATCTCATATTTTTTTCTTTTCCCTTATTACCCTTCCCCTACCCATCCCACCTTCCCAACACCTTTAGCTCCTTTCTTCCCATTTCTAAATGTCAGTAATCTTACTAGGATCTTATTTATTACTGCAGATTATTCACACCAGAGAAACTATTCGGTATTTTTCATGATTTTTGAAAGTGAGGACAAGCTGATTTGAGTTTGGCCCCACTCTGTTACTTAGGGAACTCTTCACCTGGGGTCTAGCAGTGCCCTATAAATGTGCCTTTTGGAGTCTGTTCTCAGGTCATCCTCAGAGAATTCCTGGGGATGAGGAAGAACCCTGTGTGCAGTAGGCGAGATGTCCCAGGGCCTGGTGGCTGGTTTTCCATCCTGGCAAGCGAGAGGATGTTTGTCTAGGCAGCATGGCCATATGACTGTCTGTGCTGGAGACCAGCCCAGCGCTTCTGTTCTTCCCACCCAGCCCTGGCAACACCATGCCTGGCTCCTCTCATCTCTGCATCATCTCAGGCTTCTGCTTGGGGGCTGCCACAGTACTCTGTCCCTCATTTGTGACAGCTGCACTCATCCCTGGACAATGTCACATGTTCCTGGAGGGCAGAGTCCTCCCCAGGGGAGAACCCCAGCGGCAGCATGCTGCAGGGAGTGGCCGACTGTGAGCCCCCAGGCACAAGGCCATGCGCAGGAGCCAGTGGTCTCTTCCCAGTGGGTCTAGGGGTGGTCACAGAGGCTCTGTCCCTGGCGCAGGAGCACCGTGGCAGGACTCACTACAGGCTCTGCTCTGCTTTGCCCTGCCTGTGCCTCCCATGTCCTCCCTGCCCACAGCAGAGCTGTTTTACAGCCTCACTCCGCGGGGCCCAGACCCACAGGGTGGCAACCCGATCATGATGAGGGCCCTTGGCCAGCACACTGGGATGTACTGGTTTACCCCAAGCTCTTTTCCTGGCTTTGTAGTTTCTGAGAATGCCGAGAGTACCGACTGAACTGTGGCCAGTTCCTCAGGGCATGCTGGGGGAATACTGTGGAAGTCCTGTCCTGGCTCTGTGCCATGGGCCAGGGTGCAGTGAGCAGCACACCAGCTGAGCGGGTCCCCAGGTAGCCCCTGCCTCCGCAGCCTGGTCATGATGGTTGCTCCATGTCACACAGTTCTCGGGCAGGGTGACAGGCAGCTGCTCTCTCGGGCCCAGTGCGACCCTAGCCTCCCGAGGCCCTGAGCCCTGGCCCAGACCTGGCCCTGTCTTTCCTCTTAGGTGTTGCCCTGTGGGAGCAGTTACTGGTCCTGGCATGAGGGGGACGTGGGGTGGACTATGAGTGACACTGAGGCTGTGTCTCCACGCACACCTTCCCTGCCCTGGCTGCAGCCACCCTGCCTGCCTGGCTTGTCTGTCTTCTCAGGAGCCCTGCGGATCACACCAAGAGGAGGATGCCTTCCAGCTGCTCCCCAGCCATAGTGCAGGAACTCATCCAGCCGGGTCCTTCTGTGGACAGTTCCACAGCAGCTTAATAAGCTCTTGAGAGCTGTTTGCCTCGCAAGCACAAGGACCTGAATTCGATCCCCGGTACCAAAAACACAAAAACAAAACAAAAAAAAAAACTGTAGATGTTCAGTGATCTATCCAGACTGTGCTCTGGATACCCCAACAAATCACTGACCCCTCTGCATATTAAAAGAACAGAATCCTGTGGCTGGGCACGGTGGCACAAGCCTGTGATCCCAGCACTTGGGAGGCTGAGGCAGGAGGATCGCTGCAAGTTTGAGGACAGACTGGGCTATAGAGTGAGACCCTGGCTCAGACCAAAAACAAAAACAAAAGCAAAAACCAGAATCCTGAATCCCACTACTGAAGGAGAAAGGGTCTCCCCAGTACCCCGGACTATGGGCCATCACAGGGCCGGCAGGTTGCTGGCACAGGGTAGAGGATGCCTCCCAGGGCCTCAGTGGCTCAGGATGAGCATGGTGTCACCAGAGAGATGGGGTGCTAGGAAGACAGGAGGCTCTGCTCCTGGACACCATGGTTTCACTTCAGACAGGAAGAGTGTTACTCAGGCGCTCCATTCCCAGAAGCCAGTGGGTGCATTCTGATTAGTGATCTTGATTACTAACAAATCTTACTGGGAAGTTTAATCAGACATTTAAGTGTCTGTGTTTGTCAATATGTGAATAATACCAGATTGTCTAAGGGTATTAGGTGGGAAAATTTAAGGTGTGTTGTAATCTCTAATAACCTTGCCTTTAGCTGGTCCTGTAGTGCAGCCTGTGATCCCAGCACTCTCGGAGTCTGAGGCAGGAGGATCTCAGGTCCGAGCCCAGCCTGGGCAATTTAGTGACTTAGTGAGATCCTATCTCAAAATAAGAAACACAGGAAAGGGCTGGGGATGCAGCTCAGTGCAAAGGCCCTAGGGTCAATCACCAGTACCAGAAATAAAACTGAGTTTTATAAGATGATGTACAGACAGTGATTAACCTCAATTTCTGGTGGGGAAAAATGAAACCTAATCATATGGCTTTAAATTTGTGCATTTAAAGATTCTGATGATGGGTGACAAATCTGACTTGATAACCCTGATTATGAGGTGGGGCTGCACTGAAAATAGCTGTCTGTTTTTACTTCAACCCAGCGTGGAACAGGTGAACCATCTGCGGGAGATACAAGCTCTGAGGCGCCTGAACCCGCACCCAAACATCCTCACACTGCACGAGGTGGTCTTGTGAGTAGATCTGAGTGCAGCAGTTACACGAATAGATCTCTTTAGGAAAACCATGCAGACAGGTTACATAACTGCTTTGTAGCTCAGCACAACAACTTTAATTTTAATTAAACTAACTCAGGACCTTGTGTCTATTTTAATTTTTTAAGATAGGATCTCACTGTGTAGTCCAGTCTAGGTTTGAACTCACCGTGTAGCCCAGGCCGGGCTTGAACCCAGTGACCCTCCCGTCTCAGCCTCCTGGCTGCTGTATTTACAGTCACATGTCACTGTGCTGGGCTTCATTTTTTTCTGTCACATTTGTACCTGGACAGATGTGTGCCTGCATCCCTATGGAGACACCTTCCCTGAAGCAGGATTTGGCTCCTATAGCCCCGCTGGGCCTCTGTGGGCTTGAGTGTGAATCACAGGCTCCTGGGAGAGCAGGGTTCAGGACCACGTGCTCCCCTTGTCCTCAGCAGCTAATGCCTCTGCAGTCTCCTGTTTTGCCCTTACTGTTGATTGTGTTTCAGGGCATGTCTCTTTGTGGCCTCATGGTAGAGTAGGTTTGCGTACCTTTCAAGAAGGCCAGCACTCTGGGAGGCTGAGGCAGGAGGATCACAAGTTGGAGCCCAATCTGGGAAACTTAGGGAGACCTTTTCTCTACGCACACACAAAAAATATTTTAAGGGCTGGGCATGTAATTGAGTGCATAGTCCCTGTGTTCCCTCTCCATTACCAGAAAGAAAAAAACAAAAAAAGAGAAGGAGGAGGTAGAAGCACAGCCTGTCCTCTTGGCTCCTCCGGCCTGGAGGCTTCCCTGCAGCCTGGAACTCTCTGTGCAGGCTGGGGTGGTGGAACGCAGATAAAGGAAAAGCAAACGTGTGGCCATGGAGCATGAATTAGAGTCGGTTTTCTTTGTTGTTTTGCTGAGCCAACTGTCAGACCTCTTTTTGTTTCTCTTCTAGTAGTTAATTTTACATTTTAAGGTAATTTTATATTTTCAAATGTATCTCTTTTTTAAGAGGAGTACAGCCAGCCCAGGAGGCTGAGGCAGGACGGTTGCTACAAGCTCAAGGCCAATCTGAACTATTCATTGAGATCCTATCTCAAAAAAAAGAAGCAAAACAAAACAAAGACTTTTGGAATATTGCTTAAAGCAGGGTTTTCTAGCACGTTAAATTATTTTTAGCTGAAATATTGATTGAAAATAAAAGCCTCTATTATTTCATGACTGTGCCTTCCCTGCCCGTTGTGGGAATACCATGTGTTTACTGGAAATGTTTACCAGTGAATTAAATATTCAATTATATTTCATGATTAAGGTGAGGAAAATAGTTTTAAAATCCTGCTTTCTTCTTCAGTGACAGAAAATCTGGTTCTCTGGCACTCATATGTGAACTTATGGACATGAATATCTACGAGCTCATACGAGGTACGTAGACCATTTGGAAGTCTCACCTGGGGTCTCTGAGCGTGAACTTTACCTGTGCTTTGTCGTGGTTCTCTAAGTGATGCATCCCACAGTGCCATTTAGCATGGTTACAGTGGAGAAGGGTTTTATGTCAGGAGTGAACTTCACTGACCTGGTGTCTTACTCCAAACAGCCCGGACAGATGAGGTGGCTCTCCATAGCAGTGGGGGACCTATGGCACTGCGCCTCAGCGGGCTGTTTGTGTCAAAAGCTCTGAAGGGTTTGCCCTTGCTACTGTACAGTCTGCATTCCAGCCTGTGCATGTCTGGGGTGCAGAGCGAGTGCAGACATGAGGTGGGAAGTGGGCTGCGGGAAGACTTTCTCATCTCTGGCTGGTGACAGAGGGCTGGGGATCCCAGGCTGACATGGCCTCCTGCAAGGGCAGGAGAGGCGTCTGCAGGGAATACAGTGGAGGTCGAGAGACCCAGCTCCTGCACCCAGGCTCCTGGGAAGGGACCCAGAGAGCTGTCCTCACCCCGGCCACACAGTCCCGGCACAGCGACAGCAACCAGGGTGTGTGTGGCCTGAAGAGCCGTGACCGTGGGCATGAACCCCATGGAAAAAGTAAAGTACATTTGGTCTGACTGTCAGTTACAAGCAGCCTGCAGCCCATTCCCACGCATAGCTATGCTTCACCCCTTAAACTGAGCAGACACTGCTGTGTGAGATCAATTCAGTTGTTTTTGTTTTGTTCTGGTACTAAGGACTGGACCAGGACCTGTACACTGAACAACATGACAGCTCATTTTTATCATTATTATTATTATTGTTTTATTTATTTTTGGTACCGGAGATCATACTCAGGACCTTGTGCTTTCCAGGCAGGCAGGGGAGCTAAATCCCCATCCTGAGCCCATTTTTATTTTGAGGCAGGATTTCACTAAGCCCAGGCTGGGCTTGAATTTGCAATCCTCCTGCCTCAGCCTCCCAGGTGCTGAAATACAGGCATGCATTACCAGGCCTGGCTAACTCCGTTGTATTTTTATATTTTACCAGGTCTGACCCACTGACTGTAAGAGGCACCCTTTGTTTTTGGTACCCAGGATCAAATTTGGGACCTTGCACTTGTGAGGCAGGAGGTGGCACCACTGAGCTGAATTCCTGGCCCTGGCTTTGAACTTGTGATCATGCTCCTGTCCCAGCCTGCACAGGAGCTGCAAGCACAGGCATGTGCTACTGCACCCAGCAGATTCCGTATACTGTTACTGGTATTATATACCACATTTTTGAGTTATTGGGGGTTTTGTTTTTTGAGAAAGGGTCTCGCTGTACAACCCAGGCTGGCCTTGAACTCGGGTTAGTTCTGCCTCAGCCTCTGAGTGCTGAGCTCACAGTCACGGCCACTATGTGTCGCTTGGTGTCTGCTCTTTACCAGGTCCCAGAGTGGCCGTGAGGACCTGTGGGTGAAACTGCCTAACAGTCTGCCCTTCCCAGGCTCAGGTTCGGATGGCCACAGAGCCAGTTTCTTACACTGAGATTTGGGGTATGGGCATGGTGAGGGACCTAGGGGACTGTACTGGGATGCAGCAGTGGGGACTCAGGACCTGGAAGGAAGCCGCCTTGATTTCCTGGAGCCTTCACCAAATAGGCACCCGGGTTGGCCCAGCTGTCCCTTTCCCTGCCTTCCTGACCTAGACCTTGGGTGGGGTGCTCAGATGGGGCCCAGAGGCCCCTGCAGCTCTGCAGCTCTATGCAGCCCAAAGTTCACCTGCCGGGCTTCCTCACACTCAAAAGAGCTGGCCAAGGCAGAACAGAAAGTTACAGTATTCCATGAAAAAGTTAAGTGTACTTTGCTGTTTTACCATTTAAATTACTTTCTTTTGTTTGCTTATTTGTTTGTTTGAGACAGATCTTTCTGTGTAGCCCAGCCTGGCCTCAAACACAGTGTTTGTCCTGCTTCAGCCTCCCAAGTGTGTGTGTGCCACCACGCCCGGCTAAATTACTTTCTTTTGTCTCCATATTATAATGATAGTTATGCAGAGGAAAAGAATACATTTATTGGCCTAAAGAAATTGTTAACTTATGGGGACAGGGATTTAGCCCAGTGGTTCCGCTGCCTGTCTCGTAAGTACAAGGACCTGAGTTTGATCCCCAATACCCCAAAAAACTTTTTTTGTTAACTTAGAACTATTCAGGGAGGAATAAAGTGGATTTCTGAACTGTTAGGTGAGCATGATCATTTTGCAACTTTGAAATTTATGAACTTAGTCAAGCAGTGTTGCACACCTGTAATCCCAGCAATCTGGTAGTCTGAGGCAAGAGAATCAGCACGACTTCAAGGCCAGCCTGGGCTATATAGTGAGACCCTGTCTCAAAAATAAAATAAAACAAAATAATTTTTTTATTATTTAAAAGGACTGGGGGATGTAGCTCAGTGTGAAGGCCCGGCCCCAGGTTCAGTCCCCAGAACTGCAAAAAATGAAATGAAGGTACTGAGTCAGGGAGAGGGACCCTCTCCAGCACAGACAGGGCTGGAGAGCCTTAGGACACAGCACAAAGCCTCAGGCTGTCCTGAGCACCGTGGCACTGAGCTGAATAGTCATCTGCTGTGAAGAAAGGTGGTGTGGCTGGATGTTTATATGCCAGCACCCAGGGGGCTGAGGCAGAAGGATCACTGTGAGTTCGATGCCAGTCTGGGCTACATAGTGAGACCCTGTTTGGAAAATATAAATAAATGGGAAGATGGTGGCTCTAAAGCAAGCAGGGGGACTAGTGTTGAACCATAATCTCTTCCCTTAAAAATGGAGATCTCCAAAGCTGACCACTATGGCACACTCCTGTAATAGCCCATCTACTCCAGAGGCTGAGGCAGGAGGGTCACTTCAGCCCAGGAGGTTGAGACCAGCCAGGGCAACATAGCAAGACCTCATCTGAAAATAAATAAAGCAAGGAGCTCCTCGCAGACAGGAAGTCCAGGAAGGCCGGGTATCAGGTGGCTTCTTGTGTTCCCCACCAGCACAGCGTGTGGGTATCCAGAGGCCTGGCCATCAGATGACGGAGTTCAGAGGAAGCCGTGCAGTGTGCAGAGCTCTGGTGGCAGGCTCTGCAGGCGCACTGCTCGCTCTGGGGTCATTTCAGACAGCTTTCTGTGGGGACTTGGCCCTTGTGCATTATCAGATGGGAAGGGCATGAGTCCACCCCATGCTTCGTGCAGGGAGAAGACGCCCGCTGTCGGAGAGGAAGGTCATGAACTACATGTACCAGCTGTGCAAGTCCCTGGACCACATGCACAGGTGCGTGGGCCCTGGGGAGAGGGGCAGCCCACGTGTGGCTCGGATGGAGGTGCAGGCGGTCTGTGCTCCCTCTGTACCCACTGCAGAAATGGGATATTTCACAGAGACGTGAAGCCGGAAAACATACTCGTAAAGGTGAGGATCACAGGGAAGTCTGGTGCTGAGTGACCGTGGATAGCACACCTTTCTCCCTGGGTGAGCGTGCAATCCCTGGAAACAGGACAGCGTGCCTCTGGGAGGGTTCTTCCCTCCCAGGTTAGAGAAGCTTTAAGACCTATCATCAGCGTAACTGTCTACCTACAGGAGTGTGCTGTCCCTCACTCTGTGGGTGGGAACTCAGCCCATCCAGTTGCCACGCTCCATGCACAGCTGAGTGTGTCACTTCGAAGCTACCTGTGCTGCCTGTGTGTAAAGGGCCATATGCCATGTGCCTGTGCCTGTCTGAGGCCACGTGGTGGTGACTTCACGTGGCTGTGAGAGCTCGTGTGGGCCAAGCCATGTGAGGGCCCTGTTCCGAGCCAACACCAAGACATGGCCTTGTGCACCCATGGACAGTGGGAGAAACCTCAGCCTTAGCCAGTGTGGGCGCACCCCATGCGTGAGTTTCTGCGTGTGCTGTGCCAGCATGGGCCAGTGCTTGAGCACCCCCATGTGGCTGTGGCTGTGGACAGGTGTCCCTTGCCCCACTCTCACAGCAGGATGTCCTGAAACTCGGGGACTTTGGGTCGTGCCGGAGCGTCTACTCCAGGCAGCCGTACACAGAGTACATCTCCACCCGCTGGTACCGGGCTCCCGAGTGCCTGCTCACCGATGGCTTCTACACCTCAAAGATGGATCTGTGGAGTGCAGGCTGCGTCTTCTACGAGATCGCCAGGTACGAGTCAGCCCTGCTCGGTCACTGGGCAAGGCCACCCCACGCCTGTGGCCTCAGCGCCCCCGGGTTCAGGGCATCCTGGGTTCTTCTGATTTTTAATCCAGTAGATGAACTTCGCCGACATCTTCCGTGCAGGCCCTGGCAGTGTGTGGGGTCCTCTCTGTTGGGCTAGATTAGTGATAGACGGACACAAAGGGGCCAGGGAGAGTGGCAGCCTCCAGCCCCCTGGGGCCCCTGTGAGAGGCTCTTGCCCCCAGATTGAGGACAAGGTGCCTCGGGCAGCAGGCTCGGCCCCCACAGTTCACCAAGCGTCCTGAGAGTGGTGACCTCACTGGAACAGGCAAGGACAGAGGGCTGCCCAGCCCTGCTGCTCAGCAGCATCCCAGTGACTTGTCACTTTGCAAAGCTAAGTGGTGACTTCACCAAAGCCCCAGGCAGCCGAAGACAGTTCTTTTTCATGTGCCAGAGCCTGGAACAAGTCAGGAAGGGTGCCAGGACTTCCTTGCTAGACCCATGCTGCTGCCTCGCAGTTGGTACCCCCGCCCTCCCTCAGTGCCCTCTCTCCCATCGCCGGCTGAGTGCCAGCTGGGCCCCTGCCAGAGCCACATTTTGAGTTCTGCTTGGTGGCATGTAATGCATGAGGCATTTCTCCCCAGCTCTTAAATCTCTTACAAGTCCATCAGCAAGGCCTGGCCTGACCCACCTGACTGCACAGCTTTGCTGGAAGCCGGAGCTGCTGTGGTCGCCTGGTGTGGTCACTGTCACGTTGCCCTCAGGGAAAGAGGGCACGTGGGTGGAGGAAGAGCCACAGCCTCAGCCCCGATGTGGCTGCAGGGCAATCAGCCACCAGCAGAAGCCCGCACCCGAGCTGAGTGCCTGCCTGTCCCTGTCCCTGTCACCCCCAGCCTGCAGCCCCTCTTCCCTGGGGTGAACGAACTGGACCAGATCTCAAAGATCCACGATGTTATTGGCACGCCCGCCCCAAAGACCCTTACCAAGTTCACACAGTAAGTGTGGGCCCTGAGGGCCAGCTCGGCTGGACTAGCGCCCTCACCGGGCCCAGCTGCCCTGAAGGGCGATGCCCAGGCCCGAGCCAGCCTGGGTGATTGAATCCTGTGTTTTTGCAATGAACTACATCCCAGCCCTTTTTTATTTCATTCTGAGACAAGATCTCACTAAGTAGCAAGTTGCCCAGCCTGGACTTGAACTTAGAATCCTCCTGCCTCAGCCTCGAGTGCTGGGATTTAGGTGTACACTGCCATGTCTACTAGAACTTGTGTCTTTGAGGTCAGTCTAGTGTGCTGGGCACCACAGAAAGTCATGGGCATTTCTCTGGGACTTGGATTTTGTCCCTAGAATTTCACACAGCACTTGAAAAGCTCGGGTAGGAAGCACTCCCCAGGCAGTGGCCTTGGGGCGATTCTGGTTTTGTTCTGCTTGGAGTTGAGGCTTCTGCAGGCCAAAGGGACCCCAGGCGGTCCTGGGGTCCTGGAACAATACAGATCATAGTCATTCTGGACTTCAGGTTTTTGGTTGTTTTTCCTTTTCTTCAGCTTTATTCTTCTCAGATGAGAAGGTAACATTAATCTTTTACAGGAGAAGTAGTTTTGTCATGTTTATAACATAGAGGATCCCACATATACCCTCCCCAGTTTTTTAAGTGTTAGAGACAATCCTGCCTCAGCCTTGAGTGGTTGGGATTACAGGTGTGGTACAGTGTGTCTAAAGAGACTGTTTTAGAGCAAGTTTAGGCTCACAGCATGACACGTGCCCTGCCCTCCCCGGCACACCGTCCCTGTCCCTGCAGGCTGTACAGGCAGGACCTGCCCCTTGCAGACCAGTGGTTGTTCCTGGGCGGGGCCCTCGAGGCGGAAGTGATGTGCAAGGTCAGATGCAGCCTGACCCTGTACTGTTGGGCTTTCAATGCAGGTCGAGAGCTATGAGTTTTGATTTTCCTTTTAAAAAGGGATCAGGAATCCCTCTCCCAACAGCCAATTTGTCCCCGAAGTGCCTCTCTCTCCTGCATGCAATGGTGGCCTATGACCCGGACGAGCGCATCACTGCCCACCAGGCCCTGCAGCACCCCTACTTTCGGGAGCAGAGGTAGGGTCCCCATGCTAGGCCGTGTGTACCAGAGCCGGGGGTGGGGAGGGGGGCGGCTGGGGCTTGGACTGTGTGCGTGAGGGGCGGTGCCGAGACCCTGCCGTCCTGTCCTCTGTCTGCACGGCTGATGGCTGTCAGGAGGTGCGGCAGGCCCAGCGGCCTCAACACCAGGTCCTGGTAGCATGTGGGGAGGAAGCACAGTGGCCACTCCTGGTGGCAGATCCTCTTCCATGGCACCGTGGGCCCAAAGAGGGGGCAGCCACTGTGTCATCCTCCGCAGGGCGGCTGAGATGCAGGCCCGGGCCAGCCGCAGGCACGCGAGCTTCCCGGAGTACCACAAATGGCCAATCCCGGAGGACCGCAAGCAGGTAGACACTGCGATCAGCAAGCTGTGGCCCATCTCTGGCGTGCTGCTGGAAGATGGCACAGCAGGCTGGCATGCCTGTGCTTTGCACCCCGAGTGGCCCAGGGAGGGGACCTGGCCCCAGCCCCTGTGCCTGGCCTGCCTGCTCTATACCCAAGTCCTTTGCAGATGCGCTTGGCCCTCAAGCCCTCCCAGCCCATGTCCCCCACCTGTTTCATCCCTGCTCAGCCCCTGGCCACAGCACCGTCCCTGGAGGACGTCGCTTGTCACCCGCTGGTTTAGACGTGAGACCTTCACTTGGCAGTGGCCTCATGTGCTGTTCTGTTGGGGCTGGCGCTGCACCCCCCACCCCACTCTTTGTCCCTTCATCCCTGAGGGACACACGTGCCGCAGACACCCAGTATGTCCAGTGGTGCCTGGACATCTGCATGTCCCCTTGCCCAGTCTGGCCCTCTCCAGGTCTGAGGGCCTCCTTGGCACAGGGTCCCCTCGACACTGCCGTGAGTCCCTCACTGCAGAGCCCTCTGTCCCTCCTCAGCCCCATGGGTGGCCCTGGTACTGGCTCTGCCTGGGACACGGAATGTGACATTTGTGTGCACATACTTTTCGTGGGCCACAAAACCTTTTATTGAAACTTGAAAGATGTCAAAGCTGTCCTTCACCAGAGCTGCTGGGTGGGCTTGGGGCCTCACAGCGGAGTGGGTGGGGCAGGAGGCAACTGCCAGGTGGGCTGGCGGGGGCCGTTCCTGGGTCCCATGCCTGCCAGGGAGGGGCTGTGTGGGGACAGCAACGTGGGAGAGTGGGTGGGGACCATGGGGAGTGCACAGGGAGCTGGAGCCCACTCTGTTTGAAGAAGGCACCCCTGTGGCAAGCGGCCCCAGCCCGGCCTTCGCAGCTTCCCCCGCTGTGGCTGTCGGCCACCTCCAACCTGTCCTCGCACTCCAGCCCCACACTGAGAGCCCTGAAGTTCGGGGGCGCACGAAAGGAGGTAGAGTGCAGTCTCCCCTCTGCTGGCTGGGTGGGCCGGGCTGTGGCTGCCCACCTTCATACCCTTCCTCTTGCAGGTGGACACGCAGGACACCCAGTCCGACCGGCCATGGTGTTGCCTGCCCACGATCGACCAGAAGGGTGCGAGGGACTGAGCCCCACACATCCTTCCTGGACAGTGTGGTGGGTACCATGGGTGCTGAACATCGCAGCCGTTGCACCTGGGCTTCTGCTGCTGTGTACCTCCCACCTGACACACCAGTAGCCCCCATTCCAGGGTCAGCATGAGGACCTGGGGCAGGGAGTGTTTTGTAATTTTTTATGAATCAGAACAGATAAACGGAGGCGCGTGTCACTCGGGATCCAGGCTGCTGGGAAGACAGGTCCAGTGGCTGAGTAGAGCGCTTTGCTGTGGTGCCAAGTGATGCCGCAAGCTGACAATGCTGGCTTGGGTCCCTATTAAAGAGCAGCATTAGGAGACTGCACCCCACGACTCTGTGGTATGACCATGTCCTCACCCGGCTCTGAGTGGGCAGGGCACAGGAAGACACGGCTGTCCTGGCCCTCGCAGTGCCCTCCTGAGCTGCAGCAGGAGGGGCCCAGTGTATGGCGCCCCCAGGCCAGTGGGCCCTGAGCTGTGCTGAGAGCCCAGGGAAAGGTGAAATGGTGGCGCCGGACATCCAGCCAAGCTCCCACTTTCCTCTTTTTTTTTTTTTCTTTACCTTTTTTTTTGGTACCAGGGATCAAACTCAGAACCTTCATGGCGCCACTGTGCTAAATCCCCGGACCTTCTCTTTCCTTTTTTTTTCAGTACTGGGAATCGAGCTCAGGACCTTGGCAAGGCAGTCATGGTGCCTCTTTCCCTTTTTTTTTTTTTTTTTT
>NW_022900933.1:39736701-39748228 GCF_012274545.1 Fukomys damarensis | reverse complement strand
GTACTGGGAATCGAGCTCAGGGCCTTGGCAAGGCAGTCATGGTGCCTCTTTCCCTTTTTTTTTTTTTTTTTGGTCCTGGGGATCGAACTCTGGTTCTTGCATTTGCGAGGCAGGAGGCAGAACCACTGAGCTAAATCCCCAGCCCCTCTTACCCATTTTTTTAAAGTAAATATTTATGTTTTATTTTTTGCCATGCTGGGGTTCAAACCCGGGCCTTGCTCATCCATGGCTGAGCTACACTAGCCTCTATGAGGCCCCTTGTTGCCCTGGACGGTCACCTAGAATCGAGTTCCTTTTTATCCCATCTTCCCAAACTTAGGGTGCTAAAAAGCACAAGCTGAATTTCCCAGGCGAGTGTCACATCTTCCGTCCCCTTCTTTCCATGTCGCTCCAGTGGCCCCCAACCCCAGGCTGTAGGAGGGTGGACACCGGCCATGTGGGAGGTGGGAGAGGACAACTCGGATAGAGAACCACGCTGTGGGACGGGCTGGGCAGATCGGGGCCAGAGACGAGGCTCCACGACAGGCGGTGCCCAGTGCTGGAACAGCCTCCCTTCAGTGCGTCTACAGCCTGTCGGCCCTCGGTGGACCTGGGGATCCCGAGTCCCGGGACTGAAGCGGAGCCACAGAGCCACGGAGCCATGGGTGTGGGCAGCCTGGGTGTGTGCATGTAAGCTCTGGGAACCGTTACCAGTGGAGTGCATCAGGTGGTGGGAGATCTGGAAAGTTCCTCGCTGTGCTGGAAGTACACATGGTGCACAAGTGCTGGTGCCGCCCCTGCCGCCCACCCACCCTCTTGTCCCGATGCTGTCCCTCCCCAGTGGGGGCTGTGGCTGGGGCACCTTTGCTCTCCACCTATGAGGCCTGGCACCGGCCCTTCCTGGACACAAACCTAGCCGCTTGGGCCTGGAGCCCCAGGCCTCCCTTACCGCCTGCCAAGTCCTCATTGGCCCTGAGCAGGCAGAGCCGCCAGGCTGGAGTCTCACTGCCGTGCTCCAAGCTGAAGGAGCAGAGTCATACTGGCCTGTGCCAGCAGGGCCAAGTCCCCCACCAGCCGCCCCTCCAGAGGGTATGGTGGGCACAGCCCAGTGCTGCTTCCCCTCTGACCCCAGGCCCACAGCTGACAGAGCAGGTGTCAGGTCCCCCAGGTAACCCTCGCGTGGCCTGCAGCAGGCATGCATGGGGTCGCAGCCTGCACTCCCCACCATCTACCAGTGTGCTTGGCCCCAGGTCCCAGCGCGGAGCCACGTCCTCCACTTCCTGCAGTGTAGACAGCTGTGGTGGAGAGCAGAGAAGCAGAGCCGAGGGGACCCATGGCAGAGGGAAGTCCAGCGGCCCCCATCTCCTCCCCATTCGGTGCCACCCGGCCTGGGCCTGCGGCTGTCAGGAGCTGGGGTGTCAGGGATCATTACATGGCACAGAATTTGGCCAGGAGCCAGCGTGAGGACAGAGCCTGGAGACTTGTCCCCACACAGGCCCAAGCTCCACCGCTGGCCAGTGACAGCTGTGGACTCAACTGGATCATCTGATGGAACCCTGCTTTAACACGAGATTGTTTACGGTCCTGTGAACAGGAGGTGGGATGAGATGATGGTCACTGAGCACTTCCTGCGGACATCTTCACTTGTGGTTTTCTTGTGTTTTGCCCAAGGAGACAGAAACACCACAATCAACTGTGCTAGCACTTTTTCAGTAAGGTCATTCTGGAAGTGAACAACTTATACATTCTGATTGTTTCGTTTGAAATACAGAGTAGTCTTTGCCATGTGTGGTGCAGGCCAATAATCCCAGCTATTCAGGAAGCTGAGGCAGGAGGATCGCTTGAACTTGTGAGTTTGAGACCAACCTGGGCAACACAGCCAGACCTCGTCTCAAAACCAGAAAACTCAGCAGATCTTAGGGTTCTGTGCCATCGTGTGAGTGCCCAAGGGGCCACGAAGGCAGGAGCAGCTTTCCAGTGGGGCCAACTCAGGCCTGGGGCGGGCAGCTTAAGAACCAGGAGGGACTGAAGAGGAAGCAAACCAAGGCCTGTGCTGCTGCGACATCATCCTGCCCGGGCGCAGGTAAAAGGCTGGCCTTCCTTCAGCCCCGCTTTGATGCCATCCCTGAGACTCAGGGCCCCACAGTGGTGAGCAGAGCTTTGAAGGAAAACAGCAGCTGGAGCACACACACTGCATGTTCGCCACCACTGGTGTAATCTCACACGCAAGGCCTGGATCCGCAGGACCCAGATGTAGGTGACCCTTTTTTTTTCGGACAGGATTGAACCCAGGACCTTCCTCAGCTACATCCCCAGCCCTTTTAAACATTTTTTGGGACAGCATCTCACCAAGTCCCTAAGTTGCCCAGGTTGGCCTTGAACTTGTGATCCTGCCCCAGAATCACAGCGTCACGCACAGTGCCTCTCGTACTCATCTTGGAAACAGTGCAGCATGGCCGTGACTTGTCAGGAGACAGCACCATGCTGAACACGGTACCCACATGGCAGGCTGGGGCCAGAGGACAAAAGCGCCCACGTGAGCCATGACCGCAGCAGTGACGATCCACACGGACCAGTACAGTGAGTGGGACACTCAACACTGAGCCGAGCTAACAAAAGATAGAGCAACTCGTGCATCCAAGGCACTTTTAATATCAGTGTTTTCATTAATTAGAAATACCACTATTGTGTGATGAAAAGTTACTAATGAAGTAACTACCTCCAATGGCAGAACGACATCGTTCACACAGACTACAGAGGGGACTGCGCCAGAAGCAAGAACTGTACTCAGATCAGTTCTAACATGCTAGGGCTCTCCGCTCCCACCTGTGCAGCTCAGGCGGCCTCAACACCCATATTCAAAGAAATCTTCCATCAGCATTACACTATTTTAAGTGCGAATAACTTTTAAAAATCTATGACTGCAGCATGTGTCGTCCTGAATTACAGATTTGTCAGAAAGTAACAGCTTTCTTTGCCAGTGCATCCCGGGTGGCTCCAGACCACCCAAGGCATAACAGCATCAGTTCAGAGCCGAAGACAACCTGTCGTGGAAGCACTGCATTGTATTATATATGAGAGCTCGGTACAGTGAGTTCAGGAGTAAAATGCAACAAAACTCCATTTCTTGATTTTCAGTGCAGCTGAGTTAGAAACAGAAACAGCTTTCTGGGCTGGCGGCTTGGAGCTCTAAGTCCCGCACATCTGTACCGCACGGCCTGGCGCCACTGGCTCCACCACTCCTGGCTCCACTGGCTGTGTCCCTGTCACTCCTGCAGCCCGCGTGCACTCACAGATCGCTACACTACAGCCCCACCCGGAGAGCTGGCCTGGCCTGGCCTGGGGAGGACAATAAGCCCTGCAGATAGAGCAGCTCCCATTCATCCAGCAACACATGCAGGCGCTGGGCCCGTGCTCACCCTGGTCCGCTGCATGCAGCGGGCACTCCCCGGCGGTTGGGGACCCAGTGCCTACCTACCTGCTGCCCATGCCTAATACCGGCTGTGAAGAGCCTGCGGGCCAGCCAGAGCAGCCCTCGACCAGTGGCACTTTCCAGACAGCATTTCTTGTGGTAGGGACGGAACCCTGGCGCTAGGGGCTCCAGGAGGGGATTGGGCTTGGGGCGCCGCTGGGAGGCTGTGGGGGCCTCAGGCGGGTGCAGCTGCACTGGACTCTGAGGACAACACTATTCACCAGGCCGTGCCACCCACTGCCTGCCACACTGGCCAGTGCGGCCTGGACGGCAACCTCCAAGCTGATACCACTGAGCCTGCACTAGGGACTCGGTGGCAGGGGATCCTCAGCCTTGAGGGAAGAGAGCTGAGAAGCAGCCTGGCACCTATAGGAGCTCTTTTCCTGTCACCTCTCCAAGGGGACAGCACTGCTCTGACACCCTGCCCCCAGGGGACACATTGGACGAATGGGTGAAAACTGGACCCAGCGGGCTCCTGTCCACTTCTGCCTTGTGCACACATTGGGAGGTGGCAGCCCCTGAGCCACACAAGGCCCAGACACTTCCAGTCCCACAGGGCGAAGAGCCCACTCTGTCCCTAGGAGGAGAATGGCACTGCTTCTCTGCGGGAAGGGAGGTGGGCGTGTGTCATCCCCCACCCCCTGCACCGCCAGAGCCTGGCCTCCATGCACCTTGCTTGCAGTGCCTCAGGAGGTGACCCTGAGGCACCAGACCCCACCTGAGTAGGCTCTGCCACCAGGAAGGTGACACCAGCCAAAGAGAAGTATGCAGGTTCCTGGTGGCACAGTTACCAACTTCAAACCGAGGAGAAAATGACTTTTCCCTTTCAGCGAGCCGAGTCTATCTGGAAATCACTCCAGCACAGAGGCAGTGGGAAGAAAGGCTGACAGCCTTCTCTGTGCCCAGCCTTCAGTCTGCAGTGCAGGTGATGTCCTGAGGTCATCTCTTGGCGCAGGTGGCTTGTGGCCACCAGGGAGGGGTCAATGACACGGGTGACCTGACCTCAGAGTGAAGGCCTGGTCCTCCCTCGCTGCTGGCCCTGTCCCACTCCTGAGCACCCCATAGTACCCCAGACACTAGCCCAGCCCAGGCCCCTTCCTGCCTGCTCGCCCAACCACCTGTACATCCTGCAGTCCACACTTGGGGGACCCCAGGGAGGGGAGTGGGGTGCAAGCTCGTGACCCAACCCTGGTTATTACCGACCTCCAAGTGGGTTACCATACAACAGATAACACCCTTGGCTCAGTCCTCACACTGAGCCCAGAAGTGCCACTAGCAGGCTGGAGGCCGCCAGCAGCCTCCACCAAGCCAAGGGCCACAGGCTGGCAGCTGAGGAGGAGCTGGTGTGACTGACAGGGGCCTCACAGAGGACTGTGTGGCCTGGTCATAGTCACAAATGTCACCATGCCCGCTCACACTTTGCCACGATGAACGGTGGAGGCATGAGGGGAAAACTGCCTTCAGAGTCACCTTTCTTTTCCTTCCCTTGGTGCTCAGGACGGACCCAGGCCCTGTGCTGCCAGGCGCCGCCAAGCAAGCTCTGCCCAAACCATGCCCCAGCCGTCACCCTGTGAGGTGGCAAGGAGCCGTGGGGACACTGCCATCCTGTGTCTCGGAGGGGTCGCTTTTGGGTGAAACTGATCTTGTTGCCTGTGTCACTGCCACTGTCCCGACTTCAGGACAGCTGACCCTTACGGGCTTACAGACACCAAGCAGGCAGGTTTCCCAATGGGGACTCCCATAGCAGTCTGTTCTCTGCCGGGGAGGGGACGCAGATGGCCCCAACTCTGACTATCAGCAGTGGCCGTGTCTTCCCCTTGAGGACCCCGCTCAGCCGAGAGACTCAGTGCCAGCTCCCAGGGCTGTGCTGTGCTGTGCTTTATGGACTGAGTAATGGAACCGAGGCCTCACCAGATGAACAGGAAACTCAGCACTGATTCAGAAGCAGTCCACAACATGGGCACGTCTGTCCTGGGGACACTGCTGGGGTGTGAGACTGACAGCAAGACATTCTGGGGCCTCAGGGCCTCGTACCCCTCAAGCCTGCGCCAGCCTCCTATCCCCACTTCCCAGAAGTACAGGGGACAGCTGTGGGAGGTCTGTTAGTCCAGACCCTGCCTCATCCACTGGCCACCCCCAGTCCGCGCCCTCACTGCTGGGGAAGCGCAACCAGAGGAGCCAGGCTTCCCAGAGCTCTGGCCCCAGTGTCAGACCACAGAGCAGTGACACCGGGACTGAACACCCTGTGCCTGTGGAGGAAGTCACACTGCAGCAAAGCGCGGCAAAGCACCCGGCTAAGGCTGCACCTGGTGGCGACCCACTCGGGGTCCCCTGCAGGACACAGAAAGCAGGAGCTGCTGCTGGCTGCCACCCTGAGAAAGGCCATCTTGGAGCCCGGGAAGCCCGTGGAGGCGGAGCCACTGCTCCCACCACAGGAGCCACGCCCAGAGGGACAGCCATGTCTGTTTCTGTCAAGGTACAGATAAGCACAAGCTGTCCAGCTGTCTTCTGGGCTAAAAATTTCAGTGCTAAGGAGAACCACACACCACTGCTTGGCCATATAAGGTACTCAGAGGACAGTGGGAGTGACTGCCGCAGGGAGCCACCCTTGCATGCTGTCACCTCTGGAGTGGACCCCTAGGGGCAGGGCAGGGTGACAGGAAGTCTTGGATGGAAGCTGGCGGGGACTGCGGCATCACAGTCGGCACATGGAAGCCTCCACTGGCCCGACCCAGCCCAGAGTGAGTCCAGCCGAGGGCCCCTGGGAGCGGCATCCTGGCACTGGACATTCAGCAAGTTTCCAGCTGGGAAACGGATTGGGAATGAGGTGGCCACCTCTGCGGCTGTCTGCTGCATAAATGTGAACACGGCCCTGAATTTCAGAGCGCCGCAGAGCTTTTCTGTCCCCATTCACTGAGAATACCTAGTTTCCAAAGCATTCACACAGGTTTAATGGCAATAACAGGACACCCAGGGCCTCCAGGGTGCCAAGGGCTGGTGAGAATCTGGCTGTGACAGTGACAAGGGACAGCTAAAGACAGCAGGGAGACTAAAAGATTAAGTATCAGTGCTGATACCCAAGCTCCGCTCATTACCGCAACTGTCACAACTGAGTGTGCCATTATGTATGTTAGGAAGGCTCTTTATGAAATTTGAGTTTGTTGGTAACTAGGTGAAAACAAATATTACACCAACTTTTCTTTCGTGGAAGGAAATCCCGCGGATAGTTTTGCACAGTGTTGCCTAATAACAATGGCGACAAGCTCAGGCGTGCAGAGGTGAGCAACACTGGAAGCTGCCTTTCACACTGGTAACTCGTGAGACGACGGTTCCCACACGACACAAGTTGTGTAAGGTGCAGGAGGCCAGGTCAAAGCGCCCCTCGGTGTTGAGTGAGTTAGCAAACTGAACAGGTCTCTGCACAGAGCTCCAAAAGTAATCTGGTCTGCTGAGAGGGCCAGGAGGGCTAGGAGCAGGGAGCAGACAAACGCACACAAAACGAAACCAAAGAAGCCTCGCTCCCTTGTGGGGAAGGAAACGGGGCTCAGTACAGTGAGGCACCCGCGACACCTCCGCCGGCTCACAGGGGCTCGGTGCAGTCTCAATCAAACTTCTACAAACTGCTTCTTTGGAAAAAGATGTTTATTAAACAATTTTAATTGTCATAAAATGACTAAAATGGGTTTTAAAAATTAAGGCTCTTCTCTTTCTGTGGATTGCCAGAACAATGTAAAAATAATATCAACCCTGCTCAACGCTTTGTTCCTAAAGTTAAATTTCATAGATTCCTAGACAGTTTATGATTAAGATAAAAAATTGGACTATAAATGACAATTAATGGCCATCTGTACTGAACAAACACTCTGATCAGGTGTACAATATTCTAGGTGAGTGGTTAAGAAAATATTCCAGTTAAAGCATGGATTTTAAGTTCAGCATTTTAAGCCGTCGTTCCCCACGTCATGATTCCCTAAACTGCAGGATCGGATACAGGACGCTACCTTGGGCTCTACAGGCTCCCTGCAGGGTGCCGGGCTCGGCTGGCAATTAGTTTGATTATATAGTTTCAAATGCTCTAAGGTGAATTATCAAATGACTTGGAATTACATGGCATGCAGTATCCAAAATTATGGCTCTGATGCATTTAGATTTACATTAAGAATAAGAAGTGTCATTCACATTCATTGTACACCCCGCCCCTCCCGTGAGAGAAGAAATCACTACCTATTCAAGTTCTAGATCTGGTGCAGCATTAAGGGTTAAAACTTACCACTTTACCAGGCCTTCCCCATGTGCAAATAAATCCCTCCTGACAAGCAGTGACTATACAGTCTTCGAGAAAAATTAATACGGTCAGTCTTTCGTGTGCTATCTTTTTACAGATCAGCGGCTCTAACAAGGGAACGTCTTCCATCCGGGGACACAAGGGCGTCCCCAGCGTTTTGGCCGAGTCTGTTTTGGTTTTCGTAACGAGGTTCAGTTTGTCACTGCTCTTGCTGGAAATGTGCCCCATGCTGTGGTTCCGCTTGTGGTCTTTCTCGTGGTGCCTGTCCTTCCTGTCGTGCAGCGAGAGGGTTGCGAACTTGCTGACCCCGGACGCGATGGCCCCGTCCGTGACACTGCTCTTGCTGCCTGCGTTCGAGACAGCCGAGTGGGGGAGGCTGTTGGACCGCGGCAGCGGCGGGGGTGCCGAGTTCCCAGGCATCGTGACGCTGTTCCCGTTGCTCCCGGCTGGGGGACTTGTGGCATTCATGACATTGGTGTGTGTCCTTGCTCTGGAGAGCGGCTGGTGGGGGAAGAGGATGTCCTCCGTGAGGTCCCACAAGCACAGCTGCGTGTCCTGGCCCACCGAGCCAAACCGGTAGGTAACACTGACGGGGCGGCTGTCGGTAGAGTTCCTCTTGGACAGCCGTGACTGTGTGCTGTTGGCGCGATCCCGGCCAAAATGCAGGAGGTCCTGGAAGTCCTCATCACTGCCGCTGAACTCCATAGGGTCGCTCTCTTCTATGCTAGTGGTGTAGGGATCGAACGCCACCACGCTGACCCAGGATTTGTGCCCATGGCCTCGCGCTATCACTCGGCAGTCTACAAAGGACCAGACTGTCACCAAATCGTCCTCCCCGCCCGTCACAATGTACTTGCCGTCCGGGCTCCAGCACACACACAGCAAGCCCCCAAAGTAGCTTTTCATCGTACCATGCAGCTCCACGGAGTCGAAGTTGAACACCCGCAGAAACCCGTCCTGGCTCACGCACGCCAAGAACTTGCCATCTGGGGAGAAAGCAAACTCGTTGAGGGCCCCCTCGCCCACCGTCCACTTAAGGAGAGGGTTCCTCGTGGATTTGCTCTTGCAAGTGTGCACGGCAAAGCTCTCTCCCTGCTTCAGGAGCTGGTAGTGGGGGGCTGTGGCGCCACAAGTGTGCTCCACATTGTACAAGTACATGCTCCCACTCGAGTGGGCTACTAGGAAAAGGCTTTCCGAGCCGGGCACCCATTTGACACAGGTTACGCGTGCCTTGTCTATTAGTCTCTGTGAAGACAAAGGAGAAGAGGTTATCACCAGGGGGCAGTGAAGGCTCCACTCCTCCTCCAGCAAGCACCCTGTCTGCTCGGGGGCATCCGTCAGGCGTCCACCTCTGTCCTGTGTGGCCAGGCAGTCTGTGAGGAGCACTCACCCATGAGCGCTGCGGCCCCACTGGCTTCCTCTGTGCTGGCACTGTGGGGCCCGCACCCTGGCTGCTCCGGGGAGGAAGGCGACTGTGGCCTCTCTGCCTGCCGTACACAGGGCCAGGGCAGAAAGGGAGCAGTACCCCGGCACAGTGGCCCCCACCAAACTGACCCCTCTCTTGCTGCCTGCTCTCAGAAGCCCCTACCAGGCCTCACAGCCCCCAGGACACTGAAAGGGACGCTGCCAAGGGCACGCAGCCTGCTTCGTGTTGACCCCCCACAGCGGGAGGAGAAACTGAGGAGCGGCCTAGCGCCCAGCTCGGGTGGAAGGCAGTGTGGCTAATAGCGCCCCACAGGAAGATGCACCCCGGCCTCGGGCTCCATGGTCAGTCCAAGGGCACTGCGGCAGGAGCCACCACTCACTGGCATGGTGGGGGAGGCAGGTCTGGGCGCTCTTACATCCCAGGCACCGCCCTTGGGGACACTGCCAACACTGCCACCTGCTGCTTCCTCCTCTGCTCCCACTGACTACCCACGAGGGGAGGGGTCGAATGTCCAGAAAAGCAGCAGGTTCCAGGGGGCCAGACAAGGGCTGCAGGGCGGGGCGGGCTCTGCGGAGGGGGAAGCCCTGTCCCCGTGAGGCACCTGTGCCAGGTGCCACATGGCACGGTGTCCCCCGCCCTGGTACCCCACTCTCAGTTTCTGCCGTTTACCTCCACCAGAATCCAATCAAGACCCAAGTTTCCCAAGATCACCTCCCTGTTACTCTACCGTGTGTGGAAAATTTAAGGATATAAAAACTCCCAGCAGTATGGCTAAGAGTAAATTTTATTTTGGTCCTTTAAAAAAAAAGCACAAAACAATAAATTCCATTCAAACTCAAAAACCCTGTCAAGTAAAAACCATGTTCCTCTGTCATGGTGAGGTGTGAAGAGTGTCACGGGAAGTAGCTGTCACTGTGACACCACTGCTACACTTTAACCCAAGGAGAACCAGGCAGAGCCCAGGTCGGCGACCTCCTGCCTGCTGCCCTGGGACCAAAGCTCTCCAGCCCGCCTGCCCAGGGGGACAAATGGATCTGGGGTCCCAGAGCCTCACGCAGGAGGCCAAGGCACCGGCCCAGTGGGTGGGGCGGAACCAAGCCGTGCTCTGCGCTCAGTTCACAGCCGCCCCAGGGCACAGCCCGCCCCTCCGCACCCTCCGTTCCTATCACCCACGCACTCATGTAGCAGCCAGTAACCTCGGCCTGGCAGGGCTCAGGTCTGGGGAGCACACCTGCAGGCTAATGTCCTGGGGCAGTCGGGTCACTTCTTAAAGACAGTGGCAGCAGCTTCCCAGCAGGACATAACCACTTCTGCTCCCACTGGCAAGATGGCAGCCTGTTTCACTATGGGAAGTGCTGTCATGGCACTGTGACTCATGAGGAAAGCAGAAGGTCAAGGCCGCGGAGGCCTGTCGCCGTGGCTCTCGGTGGGTGTGGGGAGAGAGGACTTGGGGTCGGTACCTGACGCAGGGGCCTGAAGGCCTGCACACCCAAGATGCACTGTGTGAAATGCAGACCTGTGCATGGACAGAGGGCTGCTGCTCTTCACGGCCTGCACACGGCTGCATGCAGAGGCGGGAGGGACATGGGCACCCAGGATAAAATCAGATGGGCTCCTGGAGTGCATTTGTGGCTCACTCACTCTGTCTACTGGTTGTGCTGTAGACAGCAATGCACAGAGGCCTCTCTCTGTTTTGTTTTCTGTTTTGCAAAGTAGTGGGGTCAAACCTTGCACTGAGCTGAATTCCTAGCCCTTAATTTTTAAAATTTTGAGTCTTGCTAAGTTGCCAGTCTGGGCTCAAACTTGCAATCCTTGTGCCTCAGCCTGGAAGAGTTCTGGGGGCGCAGGCCTGTGTCACCACACGCCCGAGTGGCACCAAAGGTTTCTGACTAGAGAAGCAGCAGGAGAAATCCCCTAGCAGTAGGGACAGAAGGGAGAGGGACTGGTCAGGTGGCTATGACAACATTCTGGGCCACAGACGAAGTTCTTCCTTCCACTGTATGGCTGTGTGGTGGGAGGGTGGCAGCAAAGGGAGGCGCAGCTGTGCATAAACCCCAGGTTCTGCCCCGGAGGCAGCCAGGAAGGCCGGTCTGCAGCCAGGGAAGACAACCAGGAAAGCAAGTGAGCCCCCCGCCATAGCAAGACCCAAGTCTGGGGCCCCTGAGCTCTCCACAGAAGGCGACGCAGGGAGGAGGCAGCAGTGCGGGTGAGTGTCCACTCCAGCCGGCAGAGGGTATCGGAGCAGTTTCGTGGGCAGCTTAGGGAAGGGGAAGGGGAACAGAGCTTCCTCAGGAGGGCACGGCAGCGGGTCAGGCGCCGAACACACAGGGTTGTGAGACGGAAAGGAGGGGCTCGAGAAGAGAAA
>NW_022900933.1:39728801-39736610 GCF_012274545.1 Fukomys damarensis | reverse complement strand
CCCCTCCCCCCCCCCCCCCGCTGCAGCTGAGACAGAGACTGTCGCTTTGACTGATGTGGCCACGTGGCCAGTTAGAGTAGACTGCCAAAATGCCCTAGAACCCACCTCAGTAACCACTTCCGTAAAAACAAACAAAACCCAACTGAGCATGAAGAGCCTTAAAAGCACAACACAAGATCCCTGTGACAAACCGCGTGTCCAGATGCCTCCTCCTGGCCCGCTTTCGGGCGGGTGCCAGGGCTCCAGCACTGTCTCCACCAGGTCCTCAGCCACAACCTCCCTGCCTCCTAACCCCGGAGGCAAATAAATGGGTCCACTTTGGTTACAGCCAGCCAGTGAGAAGACCCGGTACCCGCTCAGGCTCCCAGTAATGCTCTGCAGACGCCACACTTGGCAGAGGAAGCAGGAAGAATAACCACACCCAAGCACCACTGCTTACGGCCGGCCTGGACTGAAGCTTTCGGAAGCACTTCGCTTCACTTTCCTCGCTTCTATCAACATAACAAGCAGCAGAGACTTCTTTGTGAGGGGAGTGGAAATTCATTTTACAGTGCGGATGCTAAATCAGCGTGGAAATACTAAAGCAAATGTTGGAAAGCCCAGGGCAGCTGCTGGAAAGGGCGTAACGTGACCACAGGCAAAGACGGCAACTGCAGGCTTCGACCACGCACAGGTGTCTGAGGGCCACAGGAAAGGGTCTCAAAGCCTTGTAAGAAAGGAACCAATGTCATTCTGCCAATGTCAAAACTTTACAGAGTGGATCACCGGGTACTCATTTCCTTTGTTTAAAAAAAGCAACAAGTGCCAGGGGTTTAGCTCAGTGATTCTGGTGCGTGCCTTGGAAACACAAGGTCCTGAGTTCGATCCCCGGTACCAAAAAAACAAAAACAAAACAAAAAAGCAACAAAACCCAAGCAGCAGGACGTACACAACTCCTGCCTCTCCCAGCCGAGTGGCCCTCAGCCCCATGTGCCCTTCAGCGAGACTGGAGTGGAGGGTCTCTCACCTGTCAGCTAGGATGGACAGGACAGGATGACACGCTCCAGAGCAACCTGAAGGTCCAGGGAGCCAACGTTCTGTGACAGCCCAAGTCAGAGCTTCCACAGAGAGGGCGAGGCGGAGGCAGCTGTGGGAAACAGGCCTGTGTGAGCCGCACAGAAAGCAAACTTCTCACCCCATGGAGCTGCCTACAAAGCAGCCTGCTGACCATGTCTGTGGCCCAAATACTGAGCTTGCCACAGACAGCACTGCAAACCCATGCTGAGGGCCAGGGGTGGTGTAGACTCAGCTTGGGAGAGCTACAAAGGACCTGAGCTGACTGGGCCAGACTCACAGAGCAGCCAATGGGCCATGTTTCTAACATAAATGAGGTGGGGAGTAAGGGCTGGGGCTACAGCCAGTGCAAAGTCCCTGGGTTCACCCCCCACTAGTGCAGAATCCAAATCTCTGAGCTAGTGTGTGCTCCTGCTCCACTCCCTGGGCCCACAGCTCGAGTCAAACAGCCCCTTCAGGCCAGGTGCCCTGGCCAGCCCTCCCCTCCCTTGGCCCTCTCAGTTCCCAGGGATCACGGAGAAAGTGGAGCTGTGAAGGGGTTAAGCCACTTGCTCACATAAAGAGCAAGCAAGCAAGCAAGAGCTGTATTTGAACTCCCATGGATGGAGTCCAGAGTCCAGGTGTGCAGCTGAGGCAGGAGCTAATGGGATCCCAAGGAGAGGCCTGAAAGGCAAGAGACAGGCAGCTGAAGCACGAGGGGTGGGCGGAGAAGGCAGTTACCCAGGGGCCTGCTGCAGCCTGGGGGCAGCCCTCTCTGCTCCTGTGTCCACCCAGTGTCTCTTCTAACAAACTGAGCCTGAGCCCAACCCATGTGCGACTCCAGGCGCTCTCCAGTCCCCTAACTATCAGCCACACATGTGACTGCCGTGGCAGGCCAAGCAGGGGTGCCAAGCAGTCCACTGGAACCACTCGCTGAAGCTGCAGACTCCTGGCCTGCAGTCCCGGTGGTTTCTTCCCACCCTAAAGCCCAGGTTGGAGACAGACCTTCCTTGGGGAGGCTCCCAAGCTCAGGGCTTCACCAGTTTCTCAGTGTGACTGCCTTGGGCTCACCACGGATGCAGGGTGTGGAGCTGAACCTGTAACTCTGGCTTCCTTTTCTCCCCTGCCTCCTCTCCCCTCTCCCCTTCTGGCGCCTACGGGTTCTGGGTTTTGTTTAACTTTGTGATATTAACTAGCAGGCATTAAATATAGTAGTTAAAGAAGCCAGAATGTTAGAAAAAACCCATTATGATTTTCCTAAGAATGATAAAGCATCTGGATGTAGCAGCATGCACCTGTGATCCCAGCACTCGGGAGGCTGAGGCAGGAAGCAGCCGGGCAACACAGAGTCTGTGTCAAACAAAAGAGGGGGGTGGGGCTGCTGCTGACCACGTGCCCCACGGAAAATTCTAACCAAGGCACCTGAAAGTGCACTCTGATTTAATGCAAATGTTGGAGATGTTTTGTGTTTTGTGTCCTTAGTCTGTTTATAATAACTGAATGCCACTGAACACTTCCCTGGGTTCCTGAAAATAACCTACACTAAGGGCAGTACAACAGCTTCTGTTCTTCTTTCTGTTCTGTAGCCTGTCCCATTCGGAGGGGCCAGGCTCACTCCGGAAGGCTAATGTAGTGGGCCTCACACAGGGGTCCCAGAGTCAGCTGTGAGGGATGCCCATTACCAGAGGAGCCTGGCACACGTATCATGGGCTTTACCCCGTTACCCCAGTGGGACCTCCAAAATGACAGGGGACGGCTGGAATCCCAGCTGGCTCGATGTCAGATGCACTGAGTTCGTGTTCCCTGAAGTCGGGTTAAGAGTGGGAAAATGTACGGGGAATAGGAACGGCTCCTGGGAGACAGGAGGGGTCCCCAGTGGGTTGCCCCAGCTCATCCCATGTTTAATTTTCCTTTCTTTTGGTTTTGTGGACCTGTAATTCTCAGACTGCACGGTAGGTTAGAGGGGCTTCTGCTTATTTTTTACTGGTTTTCCTGAAAAACTGGATAAGCGGTTATTTAAGTGTCAACAAACTCAGACACAGAAAAGGGGGAGACTCTCCCACGGTGGGGTGGGGCCGTGGACCTGTGGAGCAAAACTCGCTTGGCCCACACACAGCTGCATGAACCAAGTGCTGCATCCTCCACAGCGGGCAAAGCCGCTGCTCTCCCAGGACTACAGTCTCCCGTCTCTCCCTTCCCACCCTCCCCAGACCTCTGTCTGTGCCTCCGGGCTCACCCAGTGGGGCCACATGGGACAAGCTCAAAGGGTGACAGAGCTACGCACTTCAGGCTGGCCTCAAACTCACAGCATCCTCCTGCCTCAGCTCCCTGTGCTGGGATTACAGGCGTGCACCACCACGCCTGGCATTTATTTTTATTAGCAGACATGTTATACTGTAAACATTCTTTGTAGGGAGCTGGCACTTACACATACTTATCTTAATCCCTTTTTGCAGCCCCTTTCCTTCATCCCTCCCTCCCCGCTTGATGAGACACGATCTCATCAGGTCATTAAATTGCCTCCGCTGGACTCAAACTCCTACTTCAGCCTCCCACGGCATAGGAGTTACAGGTGTGAGCCAGCTCGCCTGACTACATCTTCTAGTTTATCAGGACAATTTTTTGGCTTTCTGCTGTTAGGCTTTTGATTACCTAGGACACTGTTTCAGCAGTCACCATTTAAGTGTCCATCTGTGGCAAGATCTCTTAAATGACCATTCTGTGACTGTGTTAAAGCTGAAGTGGAATTCCGGTCACGTAAACAGCACTGTTCTAGGGTGCTATATGTGACACCCCGTGTGCCCTGACTAGTGGTACACACGTCTCAGGCGCAGTGAGGCGGTGTATCTGAGCTTTGTGCCAATGTGCAAAGCTTGTAAAGTTGAAGGTGCACGAGCTAAGGTGTGCGCAGTAACTCGTAAGGGCTCTCTTACACTATGCTCTGGCCCTTGAATATACAAAACGGTCGGTAAAACTGCTGGTGTTTCTGCTGTTTGTATTCGATATCACTGAAAGAAGACACTCTACAGTCATTCACTCCTGCCATTAAAACCTGGCCTGCTTCGATCTGCTTGGACCAAACAAGAATTTTATTATCATACACATGAAATATGAAATACGCTCACATTAAGGTAGTCAATCTCTGGTCATTAGCATCCCCTAAACTTGTGGAGGAGGTCAGTCAGTATCCTTTGATTTCTGTCAGTGCTGCCAACCCATACAGGCTTGTTAAAGGATTCTACATTTTACTTCAAAAGTAGAAGTTCAGCCAGATGTGCAGGCACTTGACCCTGTCTTAAAAAACAAGAAACCAGGCAAAATATACACATACACACATATACATACATACAAACATACCTCTCTCTGACTGTCTGACTTCTCTGTAACCATGGCTGTGATCAGCGTGAGCTTCTCTGAATGTTCAGTGCCTGTCTATTCCCCGAGCCTTCAAAAATGTAAACACTTTCCCACACTGATGTCTCCAGCTGAAGCTGTTAGAGTGACAGCCTCTTCAGGGCGAACTACAGTGGGACCCCAAGCATCTGCAGAGGGCTGAGGAGGGCAGCCTGAGGCACTGGTGTGACACTGCCACGCACAGCGGGTGACGTACGATCCTCACACAGTGAAGGCATGACACAGTTCGCCCCTTGCCAAGCTGTCCGTGCTGCTGTGACAAGCATCTGCAATCAGACACCAGCAAGGCCCTAACAAGCCCTCTCCGAAGCAGCTCAGAACTACGATGCAAATGAGGCCTGGCTCACGTTTCTTCTGTACCACTTGTCAATACTGCAGGGGCACAGCTTCTAGCAGCCACCTACAGGGCAGGACACAGCATCGCCCCGGCCCAGCAGAAGAGCTCCAGGCACACATTACCGTTCTGTGTGTCTCAGGGTCCAGGAGGAGCCGCCCGTCAGGACCAGGCTCACTGCTCCCACCTCAAGAATGGTGGGACTGGTCTTTGAGGTGTTCAACAACCAAGACTTGGAGAACAAAGACAAGAAAGATAAACAGGCTAACAGAGCAGCCATCTGTCCCTTCCCCATGGGCAACCAGAACCCAGGAGCCATGGGGCCTTTCTGAAAGGGACCTGCGACTCCAGGGAGTCATCTGACCTCCCTCTCAGGGACAGAAAGGGCCCTCCTCAAACGGCACAGGGAAAATGTACCAGGTCTTCCAGGAGAAGCCAAGCGGTCAGCGAGATCCTTCCTAGCAGAGGACACAACTGAAGAGGCAAAACATCCCAAAGTGGCTGGGATGTTTTTCACAGAGGAGCCGCAAGTGATCTCAAAAATACATAGACAAAAGTGATTCTGACTGGCAGGAGATGCCTACTGCTCCTCAAGCACCCAGCAGGAAAGTACCCAGAGAACCAAGGTAACAGCAGCAACGAAGGCCAAAAGCAGACAGCTAGACTGGATCTGAAAGGGGCACTAAACACTTTTATCAGCTGTTTTAAGAGCTACTCAAAAGGCATTGGTGGTGGAAAAGCCAGCGGGCTCCCGCGCTCTGCAGCCACACCAGTGGCATTCCAGCCTGCACAGGCAGCTGGCACCTCTGGGTAGAGCTTCCCAGGCCTTCGGTGCCCATGGAAAAGCACAGGCCAGATGGGACTCCTCCCAGGAGAAGGGACAAAAGTGATGCAGGTGAGCCTGCGGCAGGACCAGGCCCGGTCACGGGCAGGGCGAGCCCCGAGCACAGGCACACGATGAGACTCAGTCCTCTCCCTGTTCCCACAGGCCAGAGCTGGGCCCTCAGTGTGACTCCTGCCACACGGTGGGGAGGATCCCACAGGTGGGGCCGCCCAGGAGGGGCCTCGTCCTCCACAGTGCCGACTCCACAACTTCCGGGGTGAACAGCAGGTCGGTGTCGCTTCCCCGCTTCCACCTCCATTCCAGCAGACTTCCTCACATTCTTGTCTCAGCCCAAGTGACCGCCCTGGTGCACTGTCATAGGCCCCTGGGACCCAGCTCAGGTCACACTGCCAGAAAGGCAGACACAGGGCGTGTGTGCATGTGGGTGTCTGCATTCGCCAGGAGCACAGTCCCTTCATCACGTCCTGTGGTGCGCTTCTAAACTGGGGAAAACGTACCTACGAGCTGTGCACGCCTGTGAGCCAGGACCAAGCTTCACCTTGTTCTACTGTGGGCTTGCATTTGTTTTTGAGATGTGGTCTCCCTATGTAATTCAAGCTGGCCTTGAACTCAGTGATCCTCCTGTCTCAGCCTCCTGGGATTAAAAATGTGTGCCACCAGCCGGAGATTTGGTTCAGTGGTTCCACCACCTGCCTCGCAAGCATAAGGGCCTGAGTTCGATCCCTGGTACCAAAAACAAACAAAACAAAAAATGTGCCTCACCACTGAGTTAATATTGAGGAACCAGGTTTTCCCTGTCTTTTCCAAACTTGGTGTGGGATAAAAGCCACACAAATAATCGTGACTTGGGCACTTAAAAGTCATTCTTGGGCCAGGGATTTATCTCAGTGGTGCTGCTGCCTACCTCGCAAGCAAAAGGACCCAAATAAATAAGTCATTCTTTGTATATATTTGATTCTGTTGTAAAATGTATTTCACCGTCTCATCAGTTTGTGGGTGTGCAAATGTTAACACATCTTTCACCTTAACTACAACTGTAAATATCTGCTTTGAAAAAGTTACTGTTTTATGCTAAAAGCCAGTTTTCTTCACAGTTTATAGTTTTTAAGTCACTTGTTTCAAATTTCTCTCTACTACAACCAGTTTAGCATTAAGGAGTATTTTAAGAACATGTAGGGCCGGGGATTTAGCTCAGTGGCTCTGCCACCTGCCTTGCAAGCGCAAGGTCCTGAGTTCTATCCCTGGTACAAAAAAAAAAAAAAAAAATGAATGTGATACTTGACCACATATAGCATTTCTTAAGATTGAGCAGTACTTTTAATAGTTGGCATGTAATACAAGTGTAATGAACCCACCTCAGATCTAAAAGATTGCTCCCTTTATTTTTGTCTTTTGGCCATTAGCTGGGGAAGTTTTCTATATATTAATACATAGCGTTACACATTTACCAGGGATCAAACTCAGGTCCTTGCGCTTGCAAGGCAGGTGGTAGAACCACTGAGCTAAATCCCTGGTCCCAATTATGTCTATTTTAACATTAACTTCTAAAGAAAATTTTTCTAAGACAATTTGCTTCGAGTCCGCCAAAGATAAATAATAAAATTATGTATATACAGTGTATGCTTTTTCCGTCACAGAATTTTTAAATTAGTGGGTTTTGTTTCCCAGTACCAGGAATCGAACTCAGGACCTTGTGCTTGTGAGGCAGGTTCAGTGCCTCACATTGAGCTACACCCTGGACCTGCTGTTTTCAGACTGTATTTTGCACGTTTACATGATCACTGCTGCCTGCTTTATGAACTGGCCTTCTCAATGCTTCATGATTTTTAAAAGGTGTTTTACCTGTCTCAGGAAAATAATGTTACTGCAAATTTTTACTCCTTATTCGAATACTATAGTTATAGCAGCAATTTGTTAAATTGTTATATTTAAAACAAATGTGGATATAATATTGGTTCTTCACCTATAAATTTTATAACAAATTTACTACCAATTAATGCTTAACCAATATTAAAAAAGAAATTAAATATAGTTGGTACAAATATAGTTGGTACAGTAGATGATAATGTGGTCCCTCAGCACGTTAACAGCTTGGATAAAAAAGAAACAAATGGCCAGGCATTGTGGTGCACGCCTGTAATCCCAGCACTTGGGAGGCTGAGGCAGGAGAATAGCTGAGTTCGAG
>NW_022900933.1:39697917-39728694 GCF_012274545.1 Fukomys damarensis | reverse complement strand
AAAAAAAAAAAAAAAAAAAAAAAAAAAAAAAAGAAAAGAAACAAATGGCACAGTTATAATGAATTCACAGGTGGAATGTTATTCAGTTAGAAAACATCTATTTTGAATTTTTAAATATTTAAATGTTTCAGCTAGGCATGGTGACACATGCCTGTAATCCCAGCACTTGGGAGGCTGATGCAGGAGGATTGCTGGGAGTTCCAGGCCACCCTGGGCTACATAGTGAGTTCAAGCCCAGTCTGAATATAGCGAGACCCTGTCTCAAAAACACAAAAATAAATTTTAAAAATAAGTGTTTCATTAAGGCATGTAATAATTTTTTCAAACATGGTGGGTAAAATGAAAATTTAAATCCATAATGGTAAAAGATGACATACTGACTGCAAAACAGAAACAGCATTATTTTTTGTATATTTTTTCTTCTTGTACCTGGAATCAAACTCGGGACCTTGAACTTGTGAGGTAGACAGTGGAACCACTGAGCTAAATCCCCAGCCCTGTATTTTTCATAGTATAGTTTTTTATAATTTTCTAGCAATGCAATAAAACCACTGAACTTGTATATCCATGTCCTATTCAAACCATGTTCCATTAAAAAAATAAAGTATCAGGGATTTAGCTCAGTGGCACTGCACCTGCCTTGCAAAAACAAGGTCCTCAGTTTGATCCCCAGTACTGGAAAAGAATTAATAGAAACTACTCTGCTATCTTGACCGCTTTCTACCTCTCCCAGCTCCACCACTGCAGTTTTACCAACTGTACTTGGCCAGTGCTTATTCAATCTGACCCATGCGGTTCATCTGTCTGTCTGTCTCCAGATAACTGCGATTCCATTCAAGCCTATGGTCAAGCCCAGACTCCATCCTACACCGGCACTGATGCCAGCAGCTGAAGCCCACATCCTGGTCCTAGGTCAAACATTGAGCTTCAGTCCTCTGCAAGGTGGGCCTGGCAACAGCTCCAAAAGCTCCCCTTACGGCGAAGGAGAATGGAAGTGCTTGGGCAGCAGGGAAGGCAGGCAGCAAATGAAATATTAAAGTAGGATAAATCATCCACTCAGAGCCAGCAGCAAAGGAGCCACAGACAGCTGAGTCACCGTGGTCGCATAGGGAGTCCAGGTGTGCAAGCCCGGCAGGGAGCTGCAGGTCTTTGAAGCAGCTCTCTAAGAGAGCAGGACGTGGGGGTGCTGGGAGCTTCCCCATATCAGTCTGCAGCCTGCCCCACTGGCCAGGAGGTCTGCTCCCTCTCATCCCCAGTCCTTCAATGCTCACAGCACAGCGCTGTCTCTGAGAGCCCTGCCTGCTTCTCCCAGACAGCACTGCCACCCCACCATTATGGGCATCAGGATGGGGGTGGCGCTGTTATCTGTCCCTCTGGTCCCTGAGAGGGTGACAGGAGGGCCCGGGCCCAGCACGTGGAGGGAGGGAAGAATGGGCCACACCCTTGGCCAAGCCCTCAGCTCTCACCTGGACAGCTACTAGGGCCTCCTCACTGGTCTTGCTACCTTCATTCTCTCTTCCTTCATTCCAATCCACCTTCCACAAGTGCTGACAAGAGCTCTAAAAAGACACATTTGAACCTGTCACTCCCCTGATGAAAGGCCAAAGTCCCCCAGCCTCCAGTGTTAGGCCCACAATGTTCAGCAGGACACGAGGGGCCCTTACCATCTGGTTCTGATTCACCTCTTCTGCTTTTACTCCTGTCCCACACCCTGGATTCGGCCATGCTGGTACCCAACATCCCACTGAACACCAGGGAGATTCTCTCAACTTCTGAGTTTTTGTTGTTGTTTTGGTTTTTTCTTTTGGGTACCAGGGATTGAACTCAGGACCTTGTGCTTGTGAGGCAGGCATGGAGCCACTGAGCTACATCCCCAGCCCCAGCTTTTGTTATGTAAGACAGAATCATGAGCCCAGGCTGGCCTCAATCTTGAGGTGCTACTGCTTCAGCCTCCCACTCATGGGTATGCACCACCACATGCTGGCCTGTTTCCCCCGGCAGTAAAGGCCTTGTTACTTCTTTCCTGTCCCTGTAAATACCCTTCAAAACCCAGAACAGATGTCGCCTTCTGAAAGCACTTCTTGAACTTCCCCCACTAAGATGAACTCTTTTGTTTGTTTTTATTTTATTTTGGTACCAGGGACTGAATACCAGGGCCTTCTCGCTGAGCTGCATCCCCAGCTTTTTTCCATTTTTCATTCTGAGACAGGGCTTTGCTAATTGCTGAGTTGCCCAGGCTGGACTTGAGCTTGTGATCTTCCTGCCTCAGACTCCCAGAGTGCTGGGACCGCAGGTGTGCATTACAGCACCTGGCTCCTACCTTAACTTTTAAGAAAAATTTCATGTTTGATCCACACTTGAGAACACAGCTCCTTTCCCACCGCTGTGACAGCACCTGCGCCACTGCTCTCCCTGTCCACCCTTGAGACACTGGCTCGCAGGAAGGCCCGGGCCAGCCTGGCAACCACATGTGCATGGGCGAGGCTGACAGCTCCAATGCGTAGGAGCTTGGAAGTCAACCTCTCACCCCACCCACTCCGACTTGCTAACGGACCAGACAACTCACTCACCCTCTCTGGCGCCCTCACTGCCCACCCTCCCACCCATAGGCACTCTGAAACCTGAACTCTCACATGGGTGCCAAGCGCAGAGCACAGCTCTCCAAGGAGCACAGCTCTGCAGGGAGCACAGCCCTGTGAGCTTCGGCCCTAGCCACCCTGAGCAGAACGGGGGAAATGATCCACACAGCCCAAGGGTGCCCTCCTATGCAGATGGGTGAACTTTAGCCTGGCACTGTAAGCACTGACCTGGTATGGAAACACACACAGCGCTGCAGGGCAAAGAGCCATCTTCAGACACACAGGAAAGGAGGGTGCCATGACTCGCACTCCTGTCACAAGGGGAGGCTCCCGCCTGCAGCTGTCCCGGGCAGGCCTGCGTCCGGCTGCACACAGACCTTTCTTGTCCTCTGAGCGGCACTCTGTGCCATCCTCAGCCAGAACCCTCCAACCTTGTTTACCAACAGCCCTGCACATGATTCCAGTCCCAGCCCCTCCCATCTCTTTCCTCTTCCCAAACGCAAACCAAACCCACATAGCTCCTATCTTACCTTGTCTGCTGACCGTGCAGACAAGGCTGACTGAGCCTCCTCCTCCACAAAAAATAAAAACCACGCCATCCAGCTACTCAGGAATCACTCCCTCAGAGGTCAATAAAACATAGGATAATAGGTTTCTGATTGCAGTCTGGGGCAGTAGGGTTAAAGACGCTTCCTCTACAGTCTGTCAATGCAGGTGGCCAGTTCTGTGTCTACTGAGCCTGGATGAGACTAGAAAAGAGCACACACTCCAAAAGATTTCACAGATCTATGACAGGGCCAAGCAGGAGCAAGACGGGAGGACATGGATATGTGTGACAGCATATTCCGCGATGGCAAAAGAACCAGAGTTTTAGCTACAGTTTGTCACATTTCGGGAATATTAGTCTCTAAATGAAATCATTTCTTACAAAGTAGAATCTGTAACACGTAACGTGTTTCTTTTCTGGTGAATGCCCATCAAAAGGCCAAAATGCAAAGCTGCTCATTCCTTCTAAGCACCGAGCACCAAGGAGAGCTGGGACCCAGCGCTATCCTACAAGTGCACTCCTTCTGCCAGGTGAGTCACGCTGCCACAGAGGAGCACGACACGTGGAAGGGCAACAGCTGGAGCAGAGGGCCCCGCAGGCGTGCAGACTCCACTAGGCCACCGTCCCGAGCAGGCACGGCCAGATGCTGAGCCCCCGTGCATCCATCGCTGGCGGAGGTCACATTGAGTCATCCACTTTTCTCAAAGTCACAGGCGCTCTTACGGCAAATATTCTCAAGAGCACAAGGATCACCCTTCAGCCAAATGCCCACAGGACAAGCACGCTGAAGCTTTAACTGCACTGTGAGCAGCAACCAGGGTAATGTCACCAAGTTCTCCAGCCCGCCTGAGTTTCCTGCTGATTTGAACAAGGTTTTGAGTTCTGTATTTTCTTCTTTAAATGACACATACCAAATGATCATGCCGTGCCTATCTCCATTACAGAAGAGTTCTAAAGCCCCTGCTGTGAATACTTGAGCATGCCCCAGAAAAAATGCACAAAAGTTACCCCATGGAAGAACAGGAAAACGTCCAAATTAGCTCACCACATTAAGCCTGGATGATCCTAGGGAAGACAGCTGAGAAACTTACAAACGGGCGTGACCTGGAGTGTACAGAAGGCCCAATCCCCTCAGAAGACCGTACACACTCGTAAAGGGTTGCTTAACAGCTAAGACAGGTGCTACTTACTTCCTCATTAAATAGTTTGCTAGTTTCTTTTTTGATTGGGTCTATAAGCTGGACTTGGCCTGCAGAAAAGCCCACTAGGAGAGAGACACTCTCTGCTGTGGCTGTTAGGTGGTTGAAGTCATGACAAGTAGGCTGAGTTCCTTTGTATATCCTTTTATCTATTGGTTTACTCAAGTCAGCAGCCTAGAGGAGAAAGAGAAAAATACACACAGTGAACAGCACATTACTCTTTCACACTCCGTATGATGCTCAATCTTAAAAACAAATTATAGAAAATATTGCTTCAATTGTTACTTAATTCAGCTAACATTTTATAAAAGTATTTTCACATATCTTAGCCAAAGAGATACTATTAGACTATCCATAACATACTGACTCATAACTTATTTCCAGAATGTATTTTATTTTAAATATATGTAACAATATGACTTCATGAGGAAATATCTTTGGGATACTAAATTCAGTATTTTTCAAATCCATTTCAGGAAATTTTGAAGTTATTGTCATTGTTGTTTTTTTTGACAAGGTCTTGCTATGTAGTCCAGGCTAGCCTTGAACTCGCTGTGTAACTCAGGCTGATCTCTACTTTGTGGTCCTCCTGACTCAGCCTCCCATGTGCTACAACTACAAGCACATACAACCATGCCTAGCCCCACAGTTTCAACAGAGTAACTGTAACCACATAAAAGCTCAGCTTTCAGCCCAGAATGGGGGCACACGCCTGTAATTCCAGCACTCTGGGAGAGTGAGGCAGGAGGATCACCAAGTGGAGCCCATCCTGGGTAACTTAGATTTTGTCTTATAATTTTAAAAAAAGGGCTGGGGATTTAGTTGAAGGCCCTGGGTTCAATCTCCTCTACCGGAAAAAAGGCCAAGTCCACCGTCACGCCTATCTATATCACCTGAGGGCCCACCTTGAGCCCCAGACCTGCAGTGGAGCTCCCTGGACACTCAGAAATGCGCTGCTCAAACCCCAGCTCAGCTCCACTGTGGGAAACCCAGGCAGGCCGGGCTGGATCTGAACAGCACCTCTTGGCCAGGGCGATGCCCACTGGGCCCACACCCTCCTCTGGCACCACCCCTCTTCCCCCAGGAACCTATACCATGGTGGGCGCAAGGTTCTCCCCGCTCACTCTCAGAGGCGCCGCGCCTACCCACCAAGGGGCAGGCTGGCCTGGACCCGGGGCTGGTGACTGTAAGTGGACAGGGAGGGGCACCCAGCGCACCCTAGAGTCTAAAGTGAGCCGCTCCGACTCAGGTTTGGAGTGTGCTCCCAGTGTGCCCCCACCCCATCTCTGGAGCCGTCTCTTCCGGGGAAATGGTGCGTGCTACCTCATCTGCCTGCAGTCCACCACGCCCGCTCGTGTCTAAAGGCCACAGGTGGAGACAGCTGGCACCGCAGACCCTGTCCCTGAAAGGTGCCCTCCTGCGTGCCGCCCGGTGTCACAACTCTAAAGATTTCCGCCTGCCAGAGGCCTGTGATACCGACCTTCTCCACTTCATTTCAAAGAATACAAACACTGAGTAGAAAAGACACCTGCAGTTCCAGGCGTCCACACAAACTCAGAGCCGGAGCTCTGGAGTCTGGACCCGAGTGGGCTGTGCCTGGGAAAGCTGCCCATCCCGGAGCCAGCGGAGCCTTGAAAGTGAAACCTGAGAGCAAAACCAGCGGAGGGAGTCCGGCCTCCGCACAGGGAGATACCGGCGAAAGGGAGGCAGCCCCAGTGTGAACAAGTCATGACCAGCAGTGAGAGAAAAGCACTCCACTTAGAAACACGAGCAGTTCAATCATCGTCCATGCACCTGGTCAGCACATCCCACTCCTGAGGCCTTTTACAGAGTTCTACAGAATTTTTCCCTAAAAAGAGATGACCGAAATTACACACTCAAATACAAAAACCAATTCAAAGGCTAGACAAAAATCAACAAAAAAATTCTAATATAAATTAAATGAACAAAAAACCTATACACAAGAGAAGGAAAAGCAGCTCTTCCCCACATAGGGCTACAGGCCCAGTGGCCTCACACCCCCAGCTCTCTCGGTGCTCCTGTCAGTCCCTGCCCCGTGCAGAACTATACTGAAAGGACGCAAGTACTTTAAACGCACTCCTTCAGCGGATCACCACTGGGGAGCCTGTTCACTGGCTCGCTCACCCAAGGGCCGCGGCGTCCACAGAACAGAGCTCAGAGACACCCCTGTTCCCGAGACCAACAGGCTGTCCTGTACACCGTGATGATAAAAAACAGCACTTGCATTCTGCATGTTGTCCCCATTTCTCCCAGTAACTCTAAAGTGCCAATCCAGCTAGAGCGGAAAAATGTTACAATTCACCCTTTAACACTATTGTGAGGAACGGTGTCCTCAGACAGAAAAGTATGGCCAGGCCCTCCGCTGTTCTCCAAATGATGTGACCCCTCCTGCCCAAGCTCACCCCACATCCCAGGGACAGGTCACCTGCGCCAAAGTGCTGCTGTGACACCGGAAGTGACTGACAGGTGGGTGCCCATTAAAAAATACATTCCATGCAAATTAAAACAAGACTGAGATTCCATCTTATTCCAGAAAGAACAGCTATCCTCAAGAAATCAGATAATAAATACTGATGAGGCTGTGGATAAAAAGGAGACCTACATTTTTTAGTGGGAATATAAACCAGTACGACCACTGTGGAACTCAGTATGGAGATTCCTCAAAAAACTAAAACTAGAGACTTCATTTGACTCAGCTTATTCTCTTTCTTGGTATTTCCTAAAAGAGTTAAAGACATCGTATTACTGTGAGACAAGCATACCCATGTTTTAATCTTGGAAATAGCCAAATGTTGACTGGCATATGAATAGGTAAACAAAATGGGGTACTTATACACAATGGAGTACTACTCTGCCATAAAAATGGGTAAGCTTGAGACATTTGTAGGAAAACAGATGTACTTTGAGAGAAGCCTTAAGTGAAATAAGTCAGACACACAAGATTAAATGTTTCTCTATGAGAAACTCAAAATAAAACTAAATAGATAATACAAAATAGATAATAGAAATCAAGAAGATCTTTTAAACATGGGGAGCAAAACAGAGAGGGGAGGGAGGAAGGAAAGCTGGGGGAGAAAAAAGGGGCTAAAAAAAACTGGAAAAGAAATGGAGCTAGGAGCCGGGGAAATAGCTCAGTGGTTCCCCTGCCTGCCTTGTAAGCACAAAGTCCTGAGTTTGATTGCCAATACCAAAAGAAAAGAAATGGAGATAGAACTTTTGTGAAAAGGAAGGAGACCAAGAGATGGAAGGAGTTCAGAAGGGAGTGGTAGGGGACAAAAAAGATGTGATACGTACACATACCAACTCTCTATGAAAAATGTAATCATTACATACTACAAATACATACTAATAAAAATAAAAGTTAAATAAAATAATACTGGGCCAGGGATTTAGCTTAGTGGTTCCACTGCCTACCTTGCAAGTGCAAGGACCAGTTGGATCTCCAGTAACAAAAAAAATAATAACAACAACAATAACACTGGAAAAAAAAAAACAGTACATTTCTGTCGGGTGTGGTGGTGCACGCCTGTAATCCCAGGAGGCTGAGACAGGAGGATTAGAGTGAGTTTGAGGCCAGCCTGGGCTACATAGTGAGACTGCTTCAACAAAACAAAAGAGCATTTCTGAAAAAAATCCATAGGTTCCACTACAGCTGTTTGAGCTTTGTAGAGCCCAGACAGAGGAGGGCGAGGCCCCCAGCACCACCCTCTGGGAGACACAGTCTTCTCTGTCTGCAGCCAGTCCCCAGGCTCTGCCCTTCTGCTCGCAGTGGGTGCTACCTCCCTGGAGAGCACTTCCAAGGACGGAGAAAGGGCTTGGGTTCAAACCTGCCAGCCATACCTTGTAGAGAATGCAGAGCACCCCACCCCGCCCCGTCCTGCTGCAGCTGCCTATCAGCCACACAGATGGACCTGCCTGCCTGCACCACCCATGCTCCCAGAGAGCAACACTGCCTCCTGTACTGGGCTTCCTCTCACCCAGGCCACCCTGACTGAGCGGGCACTCTCCCCCAGTAACCCAAGATGCCACTACCACCCCACACAAGGCCAGCCAAAGATGGTGATGGTGTGGGCCCCATGCTGCCCTCTGCGGTGTCCACACTCCAGGACCCGCGTCCAGGGCTTGTTCAACCAGCTCGCTGTCCACAGTAGGATTTAACACAAATGACCATCAGACAAACTTATAATACAGTTCCTTCAAGCAGAACCTCATTAAACAGCCAGTGACTGTATTGTTCTACAAAATGAGCTTTAGTGGTTTCTTCAATGCTTTCAGATTTTTAAAAAATGCTTGCATCCTCATTACTGTCAATCATCTGAGCTCATAAACATGAACTTGTACCAGAACCAATTTGCTAAAAACTCGTACCAGCTTTTAGAACTAGGTCACATTTGTACCCAGCTCCAGCGGAGTACCCAGTCTGTCACAGACACACAGTATCTGCTGAAATTATGCCACAATTATTCCTGATTTTTTTTCAATGGCAGGATTAAGTTACATAATCATGTTCTTGAGTTTTGCACAGTTACTGATGACTAATAATTTGTCAGTGGCTCCTGTTAGGTTCTCAATCTAGTTGAAAATTTTAAATGATGGCTTATAAATTCCTACTAGAGAAACAGAACTGATCGCAAAAAGGCCTACTCTCTCCTAGAATTCTTTTCTTGAGGAAGTCTGCCGAAGTGCAGAGCCACGAGAACCCCAGGAACCCCTCTCTGCAGCACCACTAGAGTCCCAGCTCAGCCCCACGAGGCCATGACCTGCCCTGGGACACTGGCAAACCAGCAGGAGTGTGGAGGGGTGCTGGGCCTTGGTAGAGCGTGGGTCTGTGCTCCTGTGAGTTTGCTACCTGCTGCTACCCAGTACCCAGAAGCATCTGATGTGGCAGGGAAAATATCATGATTTTTTTCTGAGGAATGCATGTCAAAGCCAGGTGTGGTAGTGCGTGCACCTTTAATCCCAACAGTGGAGACGCTGAGGCAAGAGGATCACTGTCACTAATTAGAGGCAAGTCTGTGCCACAAAGTAAGACCAAGGCCAGCCTGAATGACAAAGGGAGAACCTGTCTTTAAAAAAAAAAAAAAGGTGATAGGAAAACTGGTTATCCACATGCAGAGGAATGCAATTAGACTAATATTCATACCTTATACAGAAATCTACTTGAAGTGGATTAAAGACTTACATGTAAGATCCAAAACTGTAGAATTACTAGAAGAAAATGGGGAATATCATTGATGGTTTATATATATATATATATACACACATATAAAATAAAAATAAAGAACACATGTCATATGATTTTAGACATTCTAAATGTTATTAGGGGAGCAGTGTAGGTAATAAAAGGTGGCCTCATTCCCTATCTGAGTGTCAGAGGTCTTTTTGCCCAGGAAAAGGAAACTGTCCAAAGGTAAATCCAGCCATCATGCCACGCCAGGAAGACGCGAAGCCTGCTCCATGTGCACTGCACTCCCTCTCCCCAGGGATCACTTCCCCTCGGAAGCACCCATACCCACACACCTGAAGTTCAGTGGGGTCCCCTGCAAGGCAGCCCCTCCCACCCAGGGCCAGGCCTGTCCCTCTAAACCCAAGAGCCCAGTCTGTGCCCCAGTTCCCTTCCACCCACTCAACAACATCCACTTCACCCCACACATTTCAGACCTTCTGGAAGCCCAAGCTCCAGGGCTCCGCACGGCCCACAGCAGGGCCCCAGACCACACAGACCCTGCCCCACACACTGCTGTGCGCTCACCTGCCTGACATCCTCCTTTTACCCTGAAGCTTCCCCATGGATTCTGCTTACCCGGGCACAAATGCCACCTTCTGACATTGCCAGGTGTGACATTCTTCCAGTCACCCTTCACCAAGTGCCTGCCACCACAGGGCACACTCCTGAGCTGTGACAGTTAACTGTGTTTCATGTTGTGAAAGACTGGCTCCTTTTAAAAACAAAAGAACAGGAGGCTGCTGAGTCACCGAGGCCTGAGCGGGTGGCCCAGAAATAACAGGCGCAGTCCAAGGGGCACCAAAGGCTGCCGTGATGCCACAAGAGACTCATGGGAGAAGCAGTTGGCAGAGCACTTTCTGTTCTCTTGCTCACATCTCAGGCAGCCAGAACAGGAGCAAAAGCGATCAAGGGATACTTCCCTAGCCACTAAGGATCACTTTCTCGGAAAATAGGTGAACTGTAGGGCCCTATCTTTTTTCTTCCAGTACCAGAAATCAAACTCAGGACCTTGCACTTGCCAGGCAGGCTCAGCACCACGGAGCTACATCCTGCACCTCAGGGCCCTATTTTAAAATTTGAGATTAAAACAAAAAACAAAAACTACAGCCAGTCTATCCCCCACCTTTTCTGGGGCCAAGTTTATCCAGCCAGGGCTTCCAGGGCCCTTAGGGACAAGTGCACGGTGCGGTCAGTCACCACAGAGTTGCAGCTCCTTCTGAGCACAGCCCTCTACCCAACCTAAATTTCCTCCAACAGAGTGGGAAGTACCTGGGTCCACTGACAAAAACGTCACAGAGGGATTTTCAAACACCTTCACTGCCTACTCCTAGGTGCAGGCGGAGTTTCCCACTTGAGTAAAGGCCTGTGGGGCTGGGATGTGGCTCAGGCACAGAGCACTGACCTAGCATGTGGGCGGCCCTGGGCTCAAGCGCTAGCATTGCAAAACCCACACAGACGCTAATCCCACATTCCAGCTCACCTGCCCTTTGCAAAGGAGAAGCAAGACCAGCTGCTCTAGTGAAATACCCGCCTGATCCATCTTTCTCCAACAGCCCCTCAGTTCAGTAGTTAGGCCCAAACTCACACCAACCCAACAAGCATGCACACGTGTAGAGCTTCCATGTTTCAAATGGGCAGAAACTCCTCCTCTAACCGCTAAGAGTGAGCCTGGCACACAGAGGCATCACTGAGTATTCACCACAGAGAGAAAACAGGCCTGAAAATCCTAAAGAAAAATAAAAAGAACCAAAAAAGAGACCTAGGGACAGAGATGATAAGGAAGCAAATACACACCCCTTTTGCTGATCAAATGCTGGGTACCCATCTGGGGAAGAAAACAACTCCCTCCAGCAAAGCACGTCACTCACAGTGACAAAATGACTTCTTCAACTGCGACAACTCCACATCACAAGCAGGAGAACCGAGTCAGGTGTGAAGGGCAACTTGGGGGCGCAGGCGGGAGCAGGCAGCAGCTGAGCCAGAGCCTGCTCACGTGGGAGGTGGAGACCCGGCGCTCAGCCTGGCCCACATCTCAGCTCTACCTGCTCCAGGCACCCACCCTGTGGCTGTCCTACTCTGGCACACCCACGAGGACTTGCTGACTGCCTACACCTGCTGAAAATTCTCACCTTCAAGTATCTTAAACAGAAACAGGGAAAAATAGGGTATTTATTTCTGCCCTCGAATTCCTAGAGAAAGACAAGAGCAGCAGAAGCTAATTTCAGCTGCTTCCCATCCAATATAATTTTCCAGGACAAGACAGCAGCTCCGCCTCTGGGCCCCGCCAGGGCACAGCCCACACTTCTGGGCGTTCTGCCCCGGACAGCCCCAGGACATGGAGCAGGCACATCCACGTTCCAGAGAGGTGGCCGTCTGACAGAGGCAAACAATGTCATGCAGTGCTGGGAACATCACCTTGGCTACCCTGAGTGGGAAGGGCGCAGAGGCCCAGCTGCCTTGTGCCCCCATGGCACTGCCAGGCAAGGCCCAGCTGAGGAGCGGGCTTCTGGGGCCGTGTGGCGTTTCCCCACAGCGGCCTGCCATGTAGCACTGTCGCCCATAACATCCACTCTCTTCCTTCTGAGCAGTTTTTGCAAATGAACTGAAGGTGCTACTCTGCAACGTGCCTGCCATCACCTTGTTTTTGACATGCACCTGGGTTCAGTTCCCGCTCTATCCAGGCCGGTCTCAAGTGGTGGTGCTGGCACTTGGCTGAGGCTAATGAAATAGTGATGTTTTCATTAAAGAACAACTATGAATGATCATTAGATACATTCGACTTGCACACATCCTAACACCAGTTCTCATCACGTTAAAACACGGCCATATTCAAATGATCTATTTTTATGTTAAACATACAGATGCACAACCCTATTCCAAAGGGAATACCAATATCTGAAATATACGAAAAGGTAAGATGCCTTTATTTCTGCAAAAGATACTTTTAAACTCTTAATAATTAAAATAAAATAATTTTTCTAAGGCTTTCCCAGAAAAAGGTGGGAGGGAAAATTCTGAGAGCTGCTGAGGGTGTTGAAGGAGACGCTGGTGAACTGAAGATCACAGTAAGTGGGGGGCTAATTCCCACATCCTGCCTGACACTCATACTGCTCTTGCTGACCGCTTGACAACTTTGAGCTCATGTCTGGCAGATCACATAAATGATTTTTTTCCTGGCAGCAGGGCCTCACTAAGCTGCCCAGGCTAACCTTCCTGCCTCTGCCTCCCTAGTAGCCCAGATCACAGACAACACATGCCCAGACCCACAAAAAATTTTCAGTCTTCCAATTCGAGCTGCTGAGTAACTCGATGTAGTGCAGAAGAGCTGCCCTTCTAGGTGGGAGATGCCCTGTGCCCCGATCGTGCAAAGGCCCACCTGCCACTCCAGCCCTGCAGAGCCAGGCAAGCGAGGGAGGGGGCAGAGCAATGCTGTTAACCTCTTGAGCACGAGGCCGCTCCCATCACCACCCCTGGCCTGAGCAATGAACTGTGTAACATGAAATTTCACACGAACACTGACTTGTACTACCAATTTTCCACAATGACAGCACTCTGGACCTACTGTACTACAGTCTTGTCAGAGGAAGTGAGAGGGCTAGAAGGAGAGTGCACTAAAATATCTTACATATTAATAGGATTAGCCACTAAAACAAGCAGTCAAAATGTTCCATTTGGCCTCTGTATTTCAAATAAAAATAGTCTGATGCAGCTGGCCCTGGCAGGCAGCAGCCTTGTCCATCACCCCAAGGAGAGGCTGTGGCGTCTCCTGTCTGAAGCCCGCAGCAGGGTTCATCCGTGGCACTGCGCACCGGTGCATGGGAGGTGGCCACTGTCACACAAGCCTCACCTCTCCTGCCACTCAGACTCTGCTGCCCTTTTCCCATCGGGTGAACACAGCCTTTCTAGATACTGAGCTGAGCAGGCCCTGGCACATGCGTACCTTAGCAACACATCAGCAGGCAGTTCCGAAACACAATCCAATAGACGGGCACATGGAACGTGGCTGCCACCTAACAGGTAACGCAGTGGCACAAGTCTATAATCCCAGCACTCAGGAGGCCAGGGCAGGACGATCCTGAGTTTGAGGCTATACAGCAAGTTCCAACCCAGTCTAGATCATCTACATAGCAAGACCCTGTCCCAAAAAAGGCAAATTAAAGAGACTACTATTAGCCAAAAGTAAACCAATGGGACAGAACAGAGGATGCAAAGTAACCCACTGTGGCCATCTGATTCTGGACGAAGGAGCCAAAACAGATGTTGGCGAGAAGACAGCTGCTTGAATATATGTAATCATCATGAGAAAACACTGAAACCAATTAAATTCCATCACTCTCCCCTTCATTTATTGGTGTTAGTCTAATATAATGAGAAAGTCTTCTCTTCTCCCATTTGGTGATGTTGGTACTGTAATGTAGAGCTATCTGTTTTCCTATTTATTGATATTAGTGTAAACTCAGGTTTTTTACTTTGGAGGGGAGTGCTGAGGATCACACTGGAGCCTTGTTCTATAATGCTAAACTTGGCTTCTGATTTTATTCCATGAAAATGCTGTCCCATTGTTCTGCTGTTTAAGAGAAGGCTTTCTCATTATATTAGACTAACACCAATAAATGAAGGGGGGAGTAATGGAATTTAATTGGTTTCAATGTTTTCTCATAACCATTACATATATTCAAGCAGCTGTCTTCTCTCCAACATCTATTTTGGCTCCTTCGTCCAGAATCAGATGGCCACAGTTGCATGGGTTTCTTAGCGTCCTCTGTTCAACCCATTGGTCTGCATGACTATTTTTGTGCCAGAACCATGCTGTTTTTGTTACTGTGGCTCTGGAGTGTAATCTGAAAACTGATTGCTTTGCGTCCAACCTTGTTGTTGTTGCTTAGGACTGCTTTGGCTATTCTGAGTCTTTTGTGTTACCATAGAATTTTAGGACTGTTTTCTCTAGTTCCATGAAGAAGGTAGTTCCATTTCACTGGTATTTTGATGGGGACTGCTTTAATCTGTAGACTTTTGTTGTTTGTTTTTGGTACCAGGGATCGAACTCGGGACCCTGTGCTTGCAAGGCAGGTGATGGAACCACTGAGCTAAATCTCCAACTAGACCCCTTTTGTTGATTCAGCTGGATATGGTGGTGCAATGCCTGTAATCCCAGGTATTCAGGAGGCTAAGGCAGGCAAATCACAAGTTTGAATTTAGCCTGGGAAACTTAATGAGACCTTGTTTCAAAACAAATTTTTGAAGGGCTGGCAGCCAAAATGGAGATGGCATGCATGTAATCCCAGCACTCAGGAGGCTGAGGCAAAAGAATCACCATAAGTTTGAGACCAGGCTGGTTTACAGTCAATACAAGGACAGTCGAACCCTATTTGTGGGTAGGCAGGTAGGGAGGCAGGCAGGTGGGTGGGTGGACAGATGGACAGATGGACAGACAGACAGACAGGACAAGACAGAGAGTTAGGGATGTAACTCAGTGGAAGAGGGCTTGGCTATCAAGCCCAAGGCCCTGGGCTCAGTCCTCAGGGTGAGGAAGTACATTCATCCAAAAAATATTAATAGGTGCTACACCCAGAGGGCAAATATTTTATGGGAAACAGGATATACTTAATCTCAGAGTATCCCCAACATATCAAATAAAAAGAGGAAAGTGAACTTAACACCGGATCGATTTAGCAAACTCAGTCTTAACTCAAACCCAACCCGTTAGCATTACCAGAATGCCTGGGACAAGCAGTATCCCACACATCCTGAGGCGCTGCCCGGAGAAGGACACATCCCTTCAGTAGTGTTACACTCCGAGTGCAGGCCATGAACTCAATCTCAGAAAAATAAGGCAGACCCAAATGGAGAGATACTCTAAAAATAACTGTCTGAATTCTTTAAAAAGGTCAAGGGGATGCAGAGAAAGAAAAGTGAAAGAAGAGCTCCAGACTGAAGGAGACAACTGACTGCAACCAGCTGTCCAGCGTGGTGGTCTAGGCTGGACCCAAACGCTGGGGAAGAGACATGAGAAGGGCGCACACTCTGCAGATCGGGTAAGAGCAATGCAACGGTGCCTTCTGATGTTGGCAGTGGAACAAGGCCCTGTTCCAAACAGAACCTGAAACTCAGGCCGGTGTTGCTGCTGGGGGTGGAATGCTTGCCTAAGCAAGTAGGAGGTTCTGGGTTCCATCCCCAGCATGGCAAGAAACAGACCAATCCATAAATACATAAATATAAATAAGTGACTGAAGTTTATACAGCCAAATGGACATGATTCGACAAATTATTCCCATCTCATATGATACATATCCCACAGGCACACGGGAGGGGCACCAATGACAAAAATGGGCAAGGGGCTGGGGATTTGGCTCAGTGGCTCCGCCGTCTGCCTTGCAAGAGCAAGGGCCCCAGTTCTATCCCCAGCACCAAAAAAATAAAAGAAACGTATGAGCCAAGTGTGGTGGCATACATCTGTAATCCCAGAATTCTGCAAGGCTGAGGCAGGAGGATCAAAACTTTTGAGCCCAGCCTGGGCAACTTAGTAAGGCCCTGTCTCAAAATAAAAACTAAAAAAGGCTGAAGATGTATCTCAGCACAAAGGCCCTGAGTTCAGCCCTCAGCTGCAAGACAGAGAATATATATTTATAAATTTATCAAGGCATAGACTGTATAAATTTCTGCATATAAGAATGTGGTTTTATTACCAAAAATAGTTCATGTGTCACAGAAAAAAAAAAAAAACAGAACATATGATGCTTTGGATTTGCTTTAAAATAATCCAGTGGGGATCAGATAATAAGTGAAATGATACTGGCTTTGTGTCAGTAACTGCTGAAGCTGGGACACAGGTACATGAGCTCATCATATCCTTCTCTACGTTCGTCAGCTGGGAAATCTCCACAATTAAAAAAGTATGACTGAAACCCACTTTCTGGGTCCTCTCCCATCTCTTTCAGGAGCTATCTCTCCCTCAATAAAAATTCCTACTCTTAAAAGTGTGATTGTGCCATACAGTTATTCATATGTACATTATTTGGTTCAAAGAAAACAGTTTGAAAAGATATCCGCTCAAATATTAAAAGTTATCAATAGCCAGGCATGGTGACCACTGCGAGTGAGACCAGCCTGGGCTATACAGTGAGAGAGGCCTCACTTTTTTCAAAAAAAAAAGCAAAAACAACTAAATTAAAATTCACTATGAAAGGAATCTGTCAAACACATGCCATGGGATGATTTATCACCAACAGGTAATGATCCACTTCCAACAGGCTGGTCACTTCTCCAACCACACCTACTAGTCATGGTTTGTTTGTTTGGGCCTCAGTGATGTCACTAGAGAAAGGCCAGGGAAGCTTCTTTTTATTTAATTTTCCTTATTAGCACATTTGCAATAGGCACTGATCACGTGTGTGGCACAGTCTCCTAAGGGAGCCACCTGCTCAGGTGGTGCTAGGAGGCCAGAGGCCAAGGCTGCCCCACTGCTTGGCTCTGGTGCCCACGGTCACCGCATGTCCCTCTGTGGCTCTGCGGGTAGATCAAGGCTGACCTTCCCAGGGTCCTCACTGGGAAACCGATCCGCTCCGAGTTTCTCTATTTTTCCTTTATTGGCTAGCTATACCTTCCTGAACACACCCCATCTCGCCTACTTTTCTTCTAATATGAGGCAGGTGGCAGAACCACTGAGCTTAATCCCCAGCTCTTATTCTCCTTCTAATATGGATGTGAAATAGGAATCCAAGGTCAGGGATTTAGCTCATTGGTGCCACCCCTGATCCATAAATCCAAGATCCTGAGTACGATCCCTGGTACCAAGAAAAAAAGAAATAAGAACCCATATCTTACTCACAAGAACTGAAATGAGATGTTTATTATTCAGCTGGTGCTGGGGATTGAGCCCAGGGCCTCGTACATGCTAGGCAACCACTCTACAAGGAGCTGTATCCTGTCATCCATTTTATGCTCTTCTAAAGATTCTAAAAAAACTGAATCCTAAATTATCACTTTCTCTGGGGAGGTGTTTTGAGTCAGGGTGCTTGCTATGTAGCTCAGGCTGACCTCAAACTTGTGGCAATCTTCCTGCCTCAACTGCCTTAGTAATAGGACTACAGGCAATATGCTACCATGCCTAGCCTAAATTATTCTTAATCCAGAATAACTAAAGGGGTTACACAGTACAAACTGCTTTTAAGCATTCAGGATTCCTTTAGCATTTAAAGGCTACAAAGTTGAGGCTAAAGTAGAAATACAGTAAGAGGCCCAGAAGAAAGACAGTGTTCCCCTGGCCTTGGCAAGGGACAGCACAGTACCCACAATGTAGGTTAGCAGGACGCCCGCTTGGCGCTGAGCCGAGCCACCGCTCACCCACGCACGTTTGCAAAGCCATAGAGAAGTGGGTGGACTGGAGCAGCAAGTCACTCTGGCTGTGAAGCACCCTGGAAGACAGGTATATACAGAAGGTTCTCAGAACACAGACAGGGTCAGGGGCGTAGCTCAGTGGCACCGCTGCCTGCCTCACAAGTGCAAGGTCCGGAATTCAATCCCCTGTACAAAAAAAGGTGGGGGAGAGGAGAGGGAGAGAACATAGACAGTATGACTCTGACTGCAGGGAGTCAGAGGCGGGCACACAGATGGAGCAGGAACGGCACTTTCGAGGCGCTGCAATGTGGAGCACACACAGTGCTTGAAGTTGTACAGGCACACACTCCCCTACTAACCCTAGGCTCACACTGGGCACTGATTGTTGACCTCTGAGGGGCTCCAAGCCACCACAGCCAACTTCTCGGCCCTCTCCGGCCACTGTGACCTGGTCTCCACCAGACAGTGACAACCAGCTGTCAGGACCCGTAAGTGAATCGTTCTAATGCAGTAAACACACAGAGAGAATAAGCCGGGGCGAAGCGCTCAGGCACGCTCCAGCTCCAGCTCCAGCTGCAGTCAGCCTTTCTCAGAACACACCACCAAGAAGGGACAAGTGCGGTGCATGCATGCCCTGGAAAACTCCAAGTCCTCAAACTAGCTTTCCTGACAACTAAGGCTGGAGCCCACCCCCACGCCTGTTCCCAAAGCTCCTACCTACCTTCCAGAAAATAATCCCTCCATAATTCTCCCCAATCAAATTCTAGCCAATGGGGGGATGTAGTCAAAATTTCTGCATGCAAATGCAAAAAGGACAGACAGATGTGGTGGCACATATCTGTAATTCCAGCACTGGGGAGGCTTAGGCAGAAGGATCCTAAGTTCCAAGGCAGCCTGGACTACACTTAAGAGTTCCAGGCCAGTCAAGACTAAAATATCAAGATCTTATCTAAAAAGGGAAAAAATTTTTCTTGGGGTGAAGACAGGGTCTCGATATGTAGTTCGGGCCGTCCCTGAGCTATATAGCCCAGGCTGGCCTTGAACTTGTGACGATCCTCCTGCTTCTGCCTCCAAGTGCTGGAATTAGGGGGCATGCACCAGCAAGCCTGCCAAAAAAATTTAAAAAAAAAAGGATGGCAGAAATAAGAGGCAATTTTAAACCAGGCTGCACAGATACAAAAAGCTAAGGAATGCAGACCAGCAGCTCAGCTTGGTGGCACCTCTGGTTAAGACAGAGGCTAAGGTTCCAGATACCAGAAGGTCCCATAAGCAGCAACTGTGGCTATAAACCAAAAAGCAGTCTTTCTAGTGTTGTGCAAAGGCCTCCAATCATTCGCCAGGAGGAGGCTACAGAGGACTTGTCTTCCAACAGGCAGAGACACCAGTAACACCATGGCCCCGGCTGTGATGTCCACATCAAGTCCAAGCATCCAGGCCATCTCATGAACTCCTTGGCTCACCAGGCCAGGCATATGAGTGAGAGACTCACCAGAGCATGGGAGATGGACAGCACGACAAAGGCACAGCCAGCCAGGCCCACCATGAGCTCACACGCACACAAGCACATTGGCCCCTTTCACCACATGGGCCGTCTAGGGGGACGAACGCAGTGAGGGTGACCACACCAAGGCACCAAGGCTGCCACAGCACATCACGCGGGGGCTGTGGCTGAAGCCTACAGCATGCTGCTGGGCCAGTGTGGCGCTGTGCTGGGAAGGTGGACAGACAGGGCTGCCCGCCACACCACTGTCTCCAAAAAGTGGGAAACTAGAACATGCAGCTCTGGCAGCCAAAAGTGGTTAAAAGAGCAGCACTGATTAGAGCCAGGCACAGTATGCACCATCACAGGCTGGACGGCCCTTAGTCCAGATGCCCGAAAGCACAAGGGCTTCACATTTCCGCATATTACACAGGCATCAGCAGCTGAGCTCCCCAAAATGGAAAATCCAAAATGCTTCACTGGATACTATTTGAATATTTTATTGAAGCTGGTTTTAGGTTTGGGATTAGAGATACCCTGCATCATTAAGTAAATAGCATACATTTGCATTTGTTGAGTGTTCAAAGGAAAAACTAGAGACTGAGCATGGGAACAAAAATATTAGCTTCTCTGTATAGTTGCCTGTCAAGAGCTATGTGTGCATACAAGTATGTTTGGGAGTCTAAACCTGAGAAGAGGAGGAGCCTCAAATTTAAACCACGAAAATTACTTTTCTAACCAAGTAAGATTTCACTAATTCTTAAAAGTTATAAAAAGTTGGGCCGAGGATTTAGCTCCGTGATTCTGCCATCTGCCTTGCAAGCGCAAGGACCCAAGTTTGATCCCTGGTACCAAAAAAAAAAAAAAAAGAAAGAAAGAAAGAAAAAATTATAAAAAGTTCAGAAGTCAGTGTAGTCTAACACCCCAATTTACCCATCAACGAAGTACAAGTTAATTTCTGAGGAAGTTTTGCCATGCAGGTGGCAGCGCATGCACAGAAACAGAATTTGGAGGCTGATCAGAACTTCGGAAGGATCAGAAGTTGAAGGCCAGCCTGGACAATTTGGCAACTCAGCGACCCTGTGTCAAAGTAAGAAAAATTTTAAGAAGGCTGGGGCTATAGCTCAGTGCAAAGGCTCTGGATTCAATGCTCAGTACTGCCAGGAAAAATAAAAAGGGAGCCCCAGAAGCTTCATTTCCACAAGTTCCAGGCAATGCAGATGTGCTGGCCAGGAACCTCTCCTGGGAGAACCGCACTGTGAGGAGGGAAAGGAGTAGAAACACGGTCCATTCCCACGTAGGACGCACTGGGGATCTGGAAGACACATCTACAAAGCAGTTTACAGTCCTCAAACTGGGCCACCTTTTGAAAGGTTCAAATTCTTATAAAAAATGGGAGGCCAAAGTGCAGGGATACCCAGTCCTGAATGGGCAATTTTTTGGACATGTAAGAAGTAAAGTATTCGGGGAACAGAATCCGAGACAGAACACAGAGACAGTGATGGTGCCAGCTTGGCCAGCCTTGTGTGTGGGAGAACCTCACCCGAGAACAGCACGGAGGCTCTGCGGGTGTCCTGCAGGCTCATCCTCCTGGCCCCATTCAGGTGGTGATCTTGAAAGGAAGCTGTGACACAAATGTGGCTCAAGCCAGCCCTGCCATGAAGACAACCGCACATAGGGCCGGGCAGGCGAGGGCCAGGCTGAGACAGGGCAGAGCAGTGAGGCTCCTCAGGAAGCTGCAGGAGACGCGGGGACACAGAGCCAAGCCTCGCTGTGACCTCTAATGCTATTACTCAGGTGTCACCAGGTGTTAATCAAGGAGGCAAAGAGGTCTCAAACGTGATTTACTCGGGGCCAGGGATGCAATTCCATGGCACCACACCTGCCTTGCAAAGCACAAGGTCCTGAGTTCAATCCCAGGTACCAAAAGGAAAAAAAAAAACAAAAAACAAAAAACATGATTCACTTAAGGAAAAAAAAAAAAAACTTATTTCTTTAGCTTTATATAATTTACTAAACAAATTCCTTAAATGGAGTACATAATGTTAATCAGCTATCATTGCATTGCCACTAATCTTTTCAATCTTCACTTAGTCACTTAGGAACTGAAATTTCTGCAAAATTTGTTTTAAAACAATGTTTACCAATAGGCTGTACTTCAATCACTTTTTTTTTTTGGTAGTGGGGGTCAAATTCAGGACCTTGTACTTGCAAGGTGGGTGTGGTCCCACTGAGCTACCTCCCCGCCCTCCATCACTTTTTTAAATCCACATGATTGGCATGGAAGTGCCACAGCTGGATGTGGTGGCGCACATCTGTGACTCCAGCTATTTGGGGCCAAGGCAAGAGATAGCAAAGTGGGCCACTTAGAGAGACCCTGCCTCAAAAACAAAGTTACAGTGGGGGCAGGAGTGCTGGGAATGTAGCTCAGTGGCAGAGCACTTGCCTAGCATACCCAAGGTCCCGGGGTCAACCCCATTACTGAAATAAAAAGACAACACATCTTGTACTTCTGTTTTTTGTGGTACTAGGAACTGAACTCAGGGAAAACTGAACTATATCCCCAACTTTGGATTTTTGGGGAAGGGTCTCAGGAAGTGGCCCAGGCCAGCCCCCTATTTGTCATCCTCCTGCTTCAGCCTCCCGAGTAGCTGAGATTAATTAAAGGCATGTGACAAGATGCCTGGCTACATTTTGTACTTGAGTACACGGGACGTGGCTCACTAGCCTACAACAGCACAGAAGAGCTGTTCTCCCTAAGATATGTAACATTTTCAATAGGCTCAAGCTCTGGGGATGGAACACGGCAGCAGAGGTCCTGGGTTAACCCTCGCAGCAAGGGGAAGAAATGGGCTCGGCTGGGGAAGATGCAGACCTGTGATCCCAGGTACTCTGAGTGTGCCTGCGTGTGTCCCTGGGCTCAAGCACAGCACAGGGCGGGGCCTCTGAAAGTTCAACTCACATCTTACACCACAGTAAATCTCAGCAGCACTGAAGATGTACCAAATGCAAAACACTAACCCTCAAAGGTACTAGAAAAAACTGTGTAGATTTTAAAAATAAAGTTAGAAGGCTTTAGCATGCCCCTCAATCAAATTTCTAAGAAAAACACTCTGAGCAAAACTGTAAGACACTTGACAAATAGGACAAAGTGTCTACAATTCAGATCACATTTCTAAAAACACTCCTGCCAAGTAAATTAAAAAACAAAAGACCAAAATCCTAGTAGAAAAACACGTACAGGACTGGACAACTAACAGGAAGTACAAATTTGGCCTTCAAGTACATGAAACAAAGCGTAAGGCCCAGCATAAGAACTACGGAAAAGGTCCGGTGACACGCCATTTCCAGCTGTCAAACTGGCAAAGACCAAACAGTGCAGCACTGTGCCAACTGTAACAGCTGGCCTGGCCTCCGGAAGGCGCTGACTGTGCCTATCCAGACAAGTGCACATCTTTGGCCTACTAACCCACACAGAGCACCTACTCCTCAGGCAGGCCAGTGACATGACAAACGACATCCAACACAGTTCGTAACAGCCAAACACTGGCGACCAACTTCAGCGGCCACCGAAGGGGAATTACGGGAAGTTCACACAGTGAGAAGCTATGCTACCTTCAATAAAAGCCTTCTGTGCACTGAGGGAAGAACGATCTCCACAGCATTTTCTAAAGCAGAGGCAAGGCGCAAGAGTGCCTCTGCATCTGGTAAAGACGAGCAGTATTGTGTGTGCTGTGCCACAGGCCTTCTCTGGAAACCAACAGGAGAATTAACACTGGTCACTTCTGAGGAAGGGGACCTGGCGGCTGGGGCCACAGAGCCAACACTCCTCCTGTGTATGTGCTGCGCACTGTGAACCATGTCAATGAGTTTACTGTCTATTTTTTAAAATTAAACAGGCCCTTGAGAAGTCAAAACCCCTACGTCCTAAATGAGACTTTCTAAGCCACTGGAGGCGACTTCTTTCCCTATCCACTCACCCACTATTTACTAAATTTTAGAGAATCTGTTAGGCAGTTTTAGACGCTTCAGTCTCAGCAATGAGGACAGATTAATCCCTCCTCTTAGGAAGTTTAGGCAGGGCATACCCAGGGAACAGGCCTCAAATAAATGTCATAAGAGTAAGGACCATAAAGAAAACATCAGATCAAGAAAGGAGAGTGCAGGGACTGAGGTGTCCTTCTGGGGAGGAAGGACAGAGTCACATTTGGGCAGAGAATGGCCAGGAGCAGATTTTAGTGAGAGGGGCCAGGCCAGTGGTGGTGAACCTATGGCACGCGTGCTTGCAGAGGGCTGGGTGCATCACTGAAACTTTGTGAATCAGGCTCTGAGAGTAAGTGGGTGGGTGCAGCTCCTCTACACTGGACAAAGGAGAAAGGGCAGGAGCGGCAGCAACTCCAGGCAAGGAAAATTACACTGAATAATTCATGGTGAGAAGTTTAAGACTTCTTAGAGGAATTAAAAGCCAGGGAGTTGGGGGGGGGTAGGGAAAAGAGGCTAACAGAGTAGCAAGGGCTAATTCATGCAGGTCCTGGTAAGCCATGTTATTAACCCTGTTTTTCAAGCTAAATGCAACAGGAAGCACTGAAAGATTTCTAGCCTGGGAGTGGCAGTTGGATTCAGACTCACTTTTTTTTTTTTTTTTTAGACTAGGGATGGAACTCAGGGCCTTCCCGCTGAGCTACCTCCCAACACTTTTTGAATTTTCTATTTTCAAGTGGGGTCTCCTTAAATTACTAAATTGTCCAGACTGAGCCTGAATTTGCAATCCTCCTGCTTCAGCCTTACAGAGTACTGGGATTACAGGTGAGAGCCAATACATCCAGTTCAGGTTCCTGTCTTTTAAAGATCACTCATTCTAACTGCAGGGAGAGTGAAAGGAGTGAGGGCAGGGAAAGAGGAAGTCGATGTATCCAAGTACACTGTGCAGATAAATCAACAGCAATGGTGAAGAAAAGTAGAGAGGGGGAGAGGTAGAGAAACAGGGAGTCCCACAGCGACAGCAGAAGCACACACTGTGACCCTAGGAGGCTGAGTTGAGGACTGAAGGCTCAGGTCCCACCAGGGCAACTCAGGGAGACTCAACCTAAAAAAAATAAAACAAGAAGGACGGGGCTGGAGATATAGCTCAGAGCCACCACTCCTACCATGAGGTCCTGAGTTTGATTCCCAGTACACAAAAAGAAAGCACAAGAAGGATGGGGATGTAGCTCAGTGGTTGAGCGCTCCCAGTACCCCTCCTAAAAGAGAGGTACCAGACGCATCAGGTAACTATACAGGTAAGCTGCAAATAAGGGACATAAAGCCATTCTACACGAATAGTAACCAAATAAAAAAATGTAGGGCAAAAATATAGAGTGGTACAATAAACTAACACAAAGACTGACAATTCTAAATTTAATATGAAGCAAAATTGACAAGAATATTCCAAGTTAAGAATCATAGTGAGTTGTTTCAAAACATCAGACATTGATAAATAAGCCAGTCACACAAATCAGTAAAGATGGAGAATGTGAAAAGCATTACAATTTTGGTGAAACACACATATGTGCCATCCTGACCCTAATAAACAGGATACATACTCTTTTAGAAACACACGGAACTATTTTGATTGTTGGTGTTGGTGTCGGAGATCGAACTCAGGATTTTGCGATTGTGAGGCAGGCAGCGGCACCACTGAGCTAAATCCCCAACCCTACATAGAACATTTTAATGAGGTCACGAAGAAACATTATCCTAGTTCAAATAACTGGTATGATAAAAACACCCTCCATGACCATACCTGAAAATAGGTCAATCAATATTTAAGAGTCTAAACATCCTAAATAGAAACTAAAAACTGCCTTCTTAGAGCCAGGCATGATCCTAGGTTTGAGACCTTGTCTCTAAATCCAAAAACAAAAGTCTACTCGGGAACTCAAGAGTTAAACAGGGAATTAAAAACAAAAGTGGGCCAGGGCTTTAGTTTGCTGGTGCTGTGCCTGCCTCACAAGCTCAAGGTCCTGAGTTCAATCCCCAGTACCAATACATAAATAAATATAACAAAATCTTTAGATATGAACAACAATGATAATTACCACAAATCTAACATACAAGAGGCTGCTAAAGCAATACTTAGAGGGAATTCTACTGCTTTGAGCGCATCATTAAAATGCAAGAAAGAGCTAGGCACAATGCTGTAAGCCTGTAATACAACTACTACAAAGGCAGAGGCAGGAGGACTGAAAATTCACTGGCAGCCTGGGCCCTGTCTCAAAGAAAACAAAAAGGAAGGCAGCTGGGTATGGATGTGCATGCCTAAAAATCCAGCACTCTGGAAGGCTGTGGCAGGACTATAAGTTCAAGATCAGCCTGTGCAACTTAAGCAAGAGACACAATCTCAAAAATTTTTACCCTGGTACCAAAAACAAACAATTTTAAAGTTGGCCAGGGATGTAGCTCAGTGGCATCGTGCCTGACTGGCAAGCACAAGGTCCTGAGTTTGATCCCTGGTACCAAAAATAAATAAATAAATAAAAACCAAAAAGGGACAGGGCACTGGGGCTGCAGCTGAGCGTGAACAACCCGGGTTCAATTCCCATACCGCAAATAACAGTTATTATTATTGCTGCTATTCTACAAGCTGGGATGTAGTTCAGTGGTAGAGTATCCCTGGATTCAATTCCCAGAAAAAAAGGAAGGGAGGAAGGGAGGGAGGAGGAAGGAGGAAGGAAGAGAAGAAAGATGGGAAGGAAAGAAAACTTATGCTTTAATTTAATAAGCTAGAAAAAGAACAGATTACAGTATACCTAAAGGAAACAGAATAAAAATAAAAAGAACACACTAACAAAACAAAACGAAAGAATGATAGCTGTTTCTTTAGGGAAAAAAATGCTAAGTAGCAAACTGTGAGTCTACTCAGCAAGAACTTAAAATATAAATGAAGGGGCGAAACAGAGCAGGTCGCAGGTCAACACAGAAGGAAGGACGGCCACAGGCCAACACAGAGGTGGCCACAGCCAGGCTGGGACAGAGGCCCAGGAAGCACAGGGCAGGAGAGGAGCTGGGCAGGAACTGGCAAAGTCACTCTCGAGGAAGAGCGAGTGACTAAGAGCTTTGCTGGCACGAATGTTTAAGTTCTAATTGCCCTAACTGATTTGTGTTCTCACAGGAATGCTCACTGGGTTAATTTACTGCAAAGCTACTTTTACCTAGGGGAAGGAAGAGAAAAGGCATAAACAATTTCAGGAACAAAAGGGAAATATAATTCCAGATACAGTAGAGAGGAGAGAAGTGACCAAAGGAGTCAGACCGGATTCAGCAGCCGGGTGTGGTGGCCCATACCTGCAATCTCAGCACTAGGGAGGCTGAGGCAGGCGCATCTCCATGAGTTCAAGGTCAGGCTGGACTCCACAGTGACTTTAAGTCCAGCCTGACCTAGACAGCAAGACCATCTCAAAACAAAAACAAAAACAAAAATAAACAAGACTTTAAATAAATGCAATAGTTAAAAACTAGCCAGAGAGATGCCAGGATTTAGCTTAGTGGCACCATGCTTGCCTTGCAAGCACAAGGCCCTGAGTTTAATCCCCAGTACCAAACCAAACTAAACCAAACAACACAACTAGCCAGAGGCCAGGTATGGAGACACTTGCCTGGAGTCCCAACCATCGGGAAGCTGAGGTGGGAGAATCTCAAAATCAAGGCCAGTGTGGACAGCTCAGCGAGACCTTGTCTCTGAAGCCAGAGGGGATGGGTGGACATAGGAGAAAAAGCCGGCAAAGGAAGTGAGGTCCAGGAGGCCAGAGAGATGTGCCAGACAGGAGAGAGCCGCGACTGAAGTGTCAAGACAAGAGGAGCCTTAATAAAAGACGATCACTGGTGCAAACACTGCTATGAGGCCAGGGAAGGTGTGGGCCACGGTGTCCAGTGCTGCAGTGGGAGCCAAGGCTGTACTGCAGGGCAAAGGAAACTGTTCCTGTCAGAGTTTAGACGAAGCTGGTGTGACTGATAGGACCTTGAGAGTCATATGGGAGAGTGCCTAAGGGGTGCTGGGGAGGCCCCAGGGTAGCCCCAGAACCCACAAAGCCAAGCAGCCCAGGTGCGTGATGGTCATGGAAACCACCCAAGACGGTGGCAGGAAATGCAGCGCAGAGGGTGCGGGGAGGCTGGGAGGCAGGCGCCGGCCTGCAGCTCGCAGAGACCAGGAGAAGGCAGACCACAGTCTGCTAGGGCTGCACACGCTCTCTGTAAGGCCCCCATTCCACCTGCCTGTGTCCTCCAGCTGCTGCACACCAGGGGCTCCCTGAGGATACCCAGCCGTGCTGCTGTCTCAGAAAGTGACCCCGCACTGCCCTCGGCCTTGCTAACCACACGTTCACTTATCCCAGAATCCAGAGGAGGAAAAAGAACAATGCACGGAGTTGAGCAATTCGATAATTAAAAGAAAAGTAACAAGGGACAGCAGCAAGCCCGCTTTCTTCTGGACTGGAGAGTACTTGCATTTCTTTCCGAGGTCGCCGGATGAGGAGCACACAGACTCCAGGCAAAGCTAGAGGATACTCACAGCAGAGTGAGGCCATGACTAATCTCTAAAATGAGAGACTGAGGAGTGAGGGGCTGGCAAGCCTGGCCCTGTGGACAGGGAACCCACACGGACCACAGCTGGCTCCCAAAAGGGGTTTTGAAAGATCACCCAGTGTATTCAAGTGAGTTCTTAGAGGACTATAATTCTGACCGATTCATTCATTTAAAAGCCAACACAATGTGTCTACTATGTACAGCGCTGGGATAGTTTCAGCCCTCCAGACCCATAGTTTAGAAGGGGAAGCAGATTCAAACAAAACTTTGAGATGTATGAAGAGGCAGGAGAATATGGAATCAAGGCAAGCACAAAGGAAGGACAGGTGTGGGGGACGAGCCAGAGAACAGTGCTGCCCACCCCACGTGCCTGTCCTGCCCATCGTGGGGTACACGTCCCACCATGTCCACACCTACAGCCACCCTTGCCAGCGCTGTGGCCACCAAGGTCAGCCCGGCCACGGGCACCAGACAGTACCGGGGCCGCGATGACACATCCTTCTCCGGAGACCCTTGAAGGGCCGCTTCTCCGACTGGCCCCTGGCTCTCCCCCAGGCCTGCCTGGCCCACGGCATGACACCGAACCCCTGGCACCACATTTGGCACCCACACCTGGCGGTCAGGCTGCAGAGCAGGACCAAGAGAACCAGCAAAGCAAAGCTTGCACTGCACAATCTTCACGCTGATGCCCACCGCCCAACGCGATTCTCAGCAGCAGAAAGTAATGAGTACATAACCTTTAGAAGTTAAGCTCCTTTGAGTGGGTTTCCTGTTACATGTAAACTAAAACATTTCAAACACAATGAAGTACCCCGGGCTAAATCCCAAATCCAGGAGCGAGTCAGGGCAGCGGCACTTTTGGTAGCACATTCAGATGTTCATCCCTTGCTTCCAGAAAGTCTTTGTTAAATTTGGTTTCCAAATATTAAAGTGCAAATCTGTTTCCTCTCATTTAAACCTTGCAGACTGGCAACTAGTTAAACTGGTTAACTGAGTCTCAAAATCTATGAGAATTGATTTTTTAAAATGTAGAAATTTACCCACAAACAATATGAAAACTAATGGCAATACCAAACACACACACACCCACAAGCAAAGTTAGAAAACAAATGTCAAACTAGGAAGAAAATAACCTGCAATTTGTATCACAGACAAAATGCTAATCTTCTAACACAGAAAAAGCCCTTTAGAAAAATCCGAAACCCAAACCCGATAGGGAGGGTGAGGAATGTGAGGCCATCTAAAGAAACGTGGCCACTCTCAAATGCTCCCAGCACTCAGCCTGCTCACCAGGTGGGAAAACAAAGCAAGGCACTGACAATCGGGCTGCATGCCTGAAACCCCCACTCTGGGAGGCTGAAGCAGGAGGATCAAACATTCCACTCAGCCTGGGCAATTTATCCATCTAGTGAGACCTGTCTCAGACAAAATTTTTAAAGGCTAGGGATGTAGCTCAGTGTGAAAGTCCCGGGTTCAATCCCCAGTACTACAAAAAATTATAACAAAAATGAAACATCTCACTAACTTCTCCCAGGTCACATCAAATGCACAACTCTGACAACAGTCTAGACAGTGCCACAGAAGAACAAGCAACTCTCGAGCACAGAGGAGTAAAACTAGTACAACACTACAGAAGGAAATTTGCTAAATTCCAAAGGCTGAACTCAAAAACTTGGCAATCCTCCTGCCTCAGCCTTGCAGAGTGCTGGGGTTACGGGCACACACTACCATGCCCCGTTCCCTAATGTTTTGTTTTTGTACCAGGGATCAAACTCAGGACCTTGCACTTATGAGGCAGGCGCGGTGCCACTGAGCTAAATCCCCCGCCCTCGTTTGTTTTTAAAGAGAGAAACAATCAGACCAGGCACAGTGGCAAACACCTGTAATCGCAGCACTTGGGTGGCTGGGGCAGGAGGATCGCTATGAGTTCAAGGCCAGCCTAAACTACAGAGGAAGACCCTGTCTCAAAAGAACAAAAATTAAAATAACGTTAACAATGAAGATTCATCTATTTTTCAGGAGGTTGAGGGAAAAACTGTGAATTTAAAGCCACATGAACACAGTATCAAGACTCAGAAAAAAACAAAGTTATCTAGTCAAATAAATTACAGTGCATACATAGCAAGGGGAGAAAGCATGAAGAAGCCCTCTCTTATGAACAGGGAAATTTCTACTACATATCATGAAGCAGAAAAGAATAAGATGCAAAACAGCACACCCGCTATGCACTCGCCTCCTCTCAAACCTCTGCTCATCTGTCCCACTGGTCTCCTAACAGCAGGAGTGCGCTGGTTGTCAGCAGCAAGGAGCAGGACAACACAGACTGTAACCTTGCTCCACATTCCAGGGCTATGGGAGTATTTCACATAATTAGAATTTCTAAAAAATTGTAAAACCAGGGCTGGGGATTTAGCTCAGTGGTTCTGCTGCCTGCCTCACAAAGAGCAAGGACCAGAGTTCAATCCCCGGTACCAAAAAAAAAAAAAAGTAAAACCAATTTCTCGAGTCCTCAACTAGACTATGACAACAGGTGTATAACCTGGAAGCCACTAAAACTCACTGACCCGCAGCCCTCTACTGCACGGCGGGACTAAACTAGCCGTGGCAGTGTCACCAGGCTGGAGCTCAGAGGTGCCACCCAGGCGGTGGGGACAGCGGGGGCAAAAGGCCGGAAAGCTGAGCGGGGTGGGAAGGAGCAACAGGTTCGCAGGACGGAGAAGCTGGTGTACAGGAGAGGAGGCAAAAGGACTCCGCCAGCAGGTGGGGGAGGCAGCCTGGGGGCAGGTGGCTCTTCCTCAGTGACAGGGCGGAGTCACAGGCCACAGTTC